>NC_084604.1:13184489-13804489 GCF_033807715.1 Cololabis saira
ACGAAATGGCAGAATGGTTAAAACAATGAATTCAAATATCGCCTGTCTCCACTCCCTGGTTCAAAAGCAATTAAAAATGGCTTTTTGTGGCGGGACGACGCTCTGGTTAAGGTCCGGTTAGGTTAAGGCACACTATGATTGGTTAGAAGTAGGAAACGGTTGTGGTTTGTGCTAAAAAAAATTATTTCACATCAGTTACGCCACCTCCGTCGTCATGGCAACAGCAAACAATTACGTTAAATACTAGAAAACACGGTTAAATACTCGCCGTCAAAATACTGTTAAAACATAATCGAAACACCATTGAAACATCAATAAAACACTGCTAAAACAGCGTTAAAAACATGCTTTTACAAACTGACAGTAACAAACGGTCACTTGCGCATCAAAAATTCATAACTTAGCCAATATAATAAAGAATAATATATAAATAATAATAATGTAATAATCCGTGTATATATCACGACAACGGATCCCAATTGACTTTGCATAGGTACAATATCCGTGGTGCTCAAACGGAATTTTACCATTTCCGTGCTGGTGCCACGGAAAATAGTGGTGAGAGGTTGTAGGCATTTCACGTCTTTTTGTGAGATCAGGTTGGACAGAGGTGACCTGTCAGACCTGCCATTTACCTGCCAGTGCTGAATGTCTCATCACTACAATTGTTACATTCTTAATGGTCTTTGGAGGTTTCAGTTCAATTCAGTTCAGTCCAGCGATTCAATTCAATTCAATTCAATTCAATTCAATTCAATTCAATTGTCAAGAATGTCATCAAGATTTTTTGCTGTTCAGAATTAAATTTTTTCATTTAGCAGTTTTTCCCACATCAACTCTCTTTCCTTCGCCACAACATTTTTGTTGCATTTTTGTCAGAATATGTGCTCATATTCAGGATATTATTGCACCAATACTGTATGTTCAGTTCCAGCGAATTAAAGTGGGACGATCACTTCTGTTTGCGTGTTTATGTGTTTTTATAGAGAATCATGGTATTGCAGCTCGATTGATGATGGCTTTTTAGTGTCGCCTTAACTCAGTCAACATGCTCAGAGTTGACTGAACCAGCTCTGAACACCTGTTCTGAAACTTAAAACGCAGAGTTTTTGAACTCAGACTTTGTTGACTCTGGGTTTGTTGAACCTCCTTTGTGAAGCAGGCCCCAGTGATTTGACTCCTCTCAAAAAGAGTAACACTGTGAAATTAACAAGCATCTGACACTTAAAGGGGACATATTATGGCATTTAATGTATATTTTAAAAGGCCTTGAATGTCTTAAAAACAATCTAAAGCTTTTTTCTACATAAATCAGAAATTCAGCCTGTGGGCCATGTCTCTAGTTTTACCCCTTCTCACCTCATTTTCTGTGCTTCATTTTTAGGGAAGGGGGGGCTATGATAATGAGGCTCTGTGCTGATTGGCTCCCTGAATGACGTGTAGCAGGGGAGGAAAATAAACCTCGCTCCGGCCAGAGCAGCTGGCTGCGTCGTACACAAACTGTGTCCCATGCGAGAAGCTTCTGCGACAAAATAAAATCCATTGCTTTATTTTTTTTGTATTGGATTGTCCTAACTGGCCGCGAGTTTAACAGTTTCAGTGTGGACAGAGAGTGTCCGATGTCACGCAGCTCGATAGTCGGACGCTCTCATTCAGTTACACACTGTAAACGCATCGGAGCCTGATTTACGGTTCTGCGTTAAATCGACGCGTACCCTATGCCGTAGGCTCTGCGTTGGTGTAACGCGGAACCATAAATCAACGGGCGCCCGGCGCATGGCTCCGGGGCGCATCGCCCGTTACCGGGGATCAAACCGACAGATTTCGCTGAAAATCTCGGAGGGTGAAGCTGATCCAGCCTGGGACAGACCCCCGAGGACCCAGCTCCCAAACCACCCGGGAACCTGGATGATTTAACCCGGATCCGCTCCGCCGCGGCGCCGCGTCCGACTGGCTCAAGGAAGGACCGCTCCAGCCGGCGGCGAGAGCTGGTTGTGGGCGTGGTTTCAGCAGCGGAGGCCAAACCTCTGCGCCTAGGGTGACGTCACCCTAGGCGCAGATTTTAATCGGCTCAAAAAAAAAACACGTGACACTGGGGGATTCTGTAAGGCGGGGGTCACAGACCTTGCAGAAATTCATGGTATTTTGTCTCCCCTGTGCTGGCAGGGTGAGGGGAGACCACTTTATATATGTTAAAACAAGAAAAAACTTGTTTTTCATAATATGTCCCCTTTAAGTCAACATTTCCAATGTGGGGACTTTAAAAATGAAAAGACTCAAACTTCGAGACTTTTAGGAACACCCTCAGATCTTTGAATGCAGGAGAAGGATCATGCTAATCGTTGGAAACTTCTTCAAATGGCTCATTGTCCGATTATTGTAGTTGGTAAAGCAGCAGGCACCATTGCTGTAACTTAAGGTTACCCGTCATTTGTTTTGAAAAGGTTGTATAGTCATGGGCCTCTCTGCTCCCCAGCAACATTTGTTTAAATTATTTTAGTACATTTACCTTATTAGACGCTAACTTTAATAAAGCTTAAAGTGTTTTGTCTCTTTTAAGAAATTTGGGGAAACATTTTTTTTTACCTTGTCTGCACACATATTAATGATTGATACCATGAAGGTAGAAACCAAAGGTATATATATGTGCATTATTACTATATTTAATATATATATACATATATATACGCATACATATGCATACACATACATAAATATACACATACAAACCCAGTGATTTTTTTTTTTTTTTTTTGGGGGGGCGGGGTGACGACATCCACTGCCAATCCAGGAAGCAGGAACACACGGAGACACACGTCAAGCACTGGAAATCTGCAACAAAAAACCACAAACAAAACACGAAACCGGCACGGAGCCGACCAAAACACGAACAGCAATCGACCCAAATCTTAAGATCTGATCGCAGTCTGAGCTAAGCTATCGCTACCGCTACCGCTACCTAACCCCAAAAACTACAGAGCCAGCATGCAGGTGAACAAGCCAGTGTGTATGTCTATGTGTGTGTGTGCGTGTATGTATATGATCGTGTGTGTGTGTGTGTGTGTGTGTGTGTGTGTGTGTGTGTGTGTGTGTGTGTGTGTGTGTGTGTGTGTGTGTGTGTGTGTGTGTGTGTGTGTGTGTGTGTGTGTGCGTACGTGTGTGTGTACATGTCTTTGTGGCTATATGTGTGTGTATGTATATGTTTGTGTGGCTGTGTATGTGTGTGTATGTGTATATAATAATAATAATAATATTAATAATAAATCGAAGCTCTGAACAAGGTTTTATAACTAATTATCATTTTGATGTTTTTTCTCCACCCTCTCTGCAGGTTATCATCTTGATCAAAGGGTTTAACATCTTAACCCAAACACTTGGTTCTCTTTGCATTCCAGACGAGATGCGATAAAAGAAAAAGCATGAATAAAAGAGACTGAAAACCCTATTTGAGGCAGGTCTTGTGGATGAAAAAGTCTACATTTCTGAGGTGGGTTTAGTTCAGCTTGATATCAATCTGACTATTATTGAACATAAATAAATAACAAAGGAAAGTGGTGTCCTCTGGTTCTGAAAGACTTGACAACAAACTCCAGTATTCAGCCTGAAACTTGATTATTAGACACATATTTTCTTTCAACCAATTACATTGTTGCAGAGCCAGAAATGAGTCAGGGTAGAGTTAATGCGCCTGTAAGTCAATGCCCATGAAATAGCTGACAACAAATGAAACAGAAGCAGCTCACAAAAGAGTGTGATAGCTCTGACTTTCAACTCTGTTTGTTCAACGAGGAAAAGATTTTCACTCAGATCAAAGTACAACAGCACAGTAGATAGCTCTTCTTTTTGTGCCCTTTGTGGATTTTCTCCTCTTCCTCATGAAATTTCACATCGTGATCCATGTAAAGAATTCCCTGAGGAAGGAACCATGCCACATGACAAGACAGGTCACAGTCCAGAAGTCCATGGTTTCACAAACAGGCGCAACACGAAAGAACAACGTGTACGACTGAATATAAAAGAGCCCAAAACCATCAAAGGGAATTCAGGAAACACAAGGAGGGAGAAATGGAAAACAACTAAAAACACAAAGAAAACAAAAAGAAGAACAGGCACAGTTGCCTTTTCAGATTCTAAACTTTGAATTAGATGTCTCAAGAAATTCCCAGTAATAATTTCTTATACAGTATAAGAGGACATAAGTGACAACATAAGGCTATACAGTATATTTTAACCATAAGTGTAGTTTGAGTTTGAGTTTACATTTTAACTTTCTGTTATGACTTTTAACATAATTTGAACTAAAATTGAAAAAGACCGAACTGAGTATCATGAGAATATAATCAGACAATATTCTAATGACTGAGATGGACCTGATGGACGGACAGGGATGGATGGATGGATGGATGGATGGATGGATGGATGAATGAATGAATGAATGAATGAATGAATGAATGGATGGATGGATGGATGGATGGATGGATGGATGGATGGATGGATGGATGGATGGATGAATGAATGAATGAATGAATGAATGAATGAATGAATGAATGAATGAATGAATGAATGAATGAATGAATGAATGAATGGATGGATGGATGGATGGATGGATGGATGGATGGATGGATGGATGGATGGATGGAATATTACAGTAATATCTTTAGTTTGCTTGAATCCAACATCTATGAATTTGGCAAAACATTATTTTCAAGGTCGTTTTGAAGGAAAGCCATTTTTTCATATTGACGTTTACCTCCTGAATAATATAAATAAACCTTTACTGTCTTTTAATGCCATCTATCTTACTGTGAACATAATGGGAGCAAACCTCACATGTCAGCATAAATCCAGCAATTTGGAACAAACCACAGAGGAAGTAGCCTCTTCAAACTGGGACAAATGAAGCCTTACAGCATTTATACTTAAGCTTGATACTCAAGCATGACGTTCATGCTGTGGACAGATGGCCATTGGTGGTTGTTGTTGCACTGCAGTGCTATAAAAGCAGCATCACTTCCTCTTACTTGCAAAGACTGGTCACAACGGCTTCATTTCTCCAAGGTCAAGGAAAACTAATGAGGCTTTTGTCCTCAAGTTTGTGTGGAGACAAAACATATCCCTGAACTTTCCTTTTTATTGGAGTTTCTTGGCTTATAAAAGTAAAGTCTGCGTCCATTTTCATCTGTTTCTTGCCATTCAAGTAATTTTAATTACTCCTAAATTGTATCCAAAACGTTTCATAGTTTGACAGATAACCTTGATTTTCTCTGTTATATTTACATACTATTTTGTTTTTCATCACTGCATGCTTCTGTTTAAAGTTCAGAAAACACGCATCAGTGTCATGTATTTGTTTTGAGTTATCTTATCAATAACTATACCACCTGAAGATGGTGTTATTTAAATAGTTAAATGCTCATAAATCTGATAAACTGATTCCATCCAAAGTCTTCGAAGCTCTTAGTCGATTGTTGTGTTCTCTATATCATTATATTTATAAAGGCCTGTCTAGACTCCAAATCAGAAGTGTGTTTTGTTGTTGCTGAAGGCTGTATCTTCACCTGACTAAATTGTGTCCAGGTTTCAATGGTTAAGTGTGTCCTTCATCATTAGAATCCATTGACGTTGTGCCGTCTCCTAATTGGGATGGTGAATTGCACCAGCACCAGTTGCTGAGGCCAATGATGTTCACTTATGTAAAAGTGTTGAGAGTTGATGATGTCGGAATCTGCACCTGCATATAAACTGTTGTGCTCCGAGCCGCTTGGATCGAACCCTGCATTGTCAACTGTCAAATTGTGGCTGCCAGCGGAGTCCACTGTGATCGATACAAGGCCTTTGCGTTGGCAAGTTTAGCCCTTATGGGCAAATAACCACATAACTAACTTTAGTAACTTCAGTCGACATGTATATGATACAAATTTTGAAAAAAAAGTTCTCAAAGTCAAAATAAAAATGTAAAAATGTCACCTGTAACATGGTCCAACAACCTTTGAAGGCGAAATAGTTTAAATTCCAAGTATTTCATTGAGATCCTTATAAAAGGATGAAGGAATAACTTTTCAAATGTCATAGCCAGTTAATTATAACTATATACTGTATCATCATACGTAAATTAAACACCTAATCACTCTTTCTAAGCTTGCTGTTTCAAACTAAATGATGCTCAATCCTTCAATGCCTGATATATGAAATAAACACCTACACCTACAGGCATTTCGTTGGCCTGGACATGTGCAATGACAATATATTGAATCTAATCTAATCTACACTGGTCTCAGACATTCATGCATTCAGTACGATACATCGGGGGTTACAGTGTCAATTCTTAACCTCCGCCTGTGTGGCGCAGTAGCCATTTTGAACCTTCACGCTCCTGCGTTGCGATAACCGGCAGTATTGTTGCAGCGAGCGGCGTCTTTCCAGCCAAGATGGTTCTCAGGAAGGCAGGTTGCTGTGCAGCTGGACGGCCCCCTTCCCTGAGTCATTCATCTGCTGAGTGCACATCAAGGTTATGTTGATCCAGCAGGCATACACTCTGCAGAGGAGCAGCATCGCAGCATCACTGCTGCTGTCTGAACAACACAGATTATATCACCCCGAGGTGGAAAGCAAGGCCACTGTAAATAAATGCTTTCTGTGGGAAGAACGCTGAGCCCAGGCTTGAAGTGATGTATGACTTATTTAAAGGATATAAATTATTAATTTATTGATTCCATCAACTTAACTTGGCGCTTATAATTTAGCTGACTCTTTGGCTCCTCTGTGTACTTTCATCTGATACGTTTAACCTCACAGTTCATGTCGCACGTTGGGTGCTTCAGTTTCTTCAGTTTCCGTGTGAAAGTTTTACCCCGCAGCTGTATAGCAGCTGACAGTTCAACTTATACACAAACTAGAAAATGAACAACATTTGCAAGAAGGGAACGAAGACAAAAATGTCTTCTTTAGCTGGACGGAGAATATAGAGAGGGTATATACTCATCTCAAAGCCTGATTTTAAAATAAAGAGGCTTGATAAGTTATTGCTTTGACTCCCAGTAGACAAAAGAAATGTTTGTTGGGAGATATACACTTATGAATATACTGTTTGGTTAATTGAGTAAGACACTGATAAATGACTGATTAAATCAACGATGGCTGTTAGAACATGAAATCAACATTGTTTTAATCATTAGCTTTTTCTCTGGTTTTACCGATGCGGGAAACGATATTTAGATATGCCTGTATGGACGTTGAATAGAGTGTAAAATAGGACAACTAGTTGCATCGGATTGCTTCATCTGATCAGCACCACACCAGACAGCAGAGGTGCTGACCGCTCCCTTGACGTGAACTGTTATGCGTTCCCTCCTCCTCCTTGTTCTTGTCTTCCTTCAGGTGCTCCACATCAGGCCATTGTCTGGCCCCGCCTGTTTTTAAGAGGGATGGGAGGAGCAGGCGCTCTCTCTCAGACCAGGCAGCCTCACCTAAGTGCCAGGGTTGTTCCTGTGTTTCTTTTGTTTGTGTTGCTTTGAAGATGGGGGTCCGTTAGTTTGGTTTTCTTTCCTCTGGTTTTTGTCTTGTGAGGTAAGGTTCCTGTTCTTGTTAGGTTAAGGAGGGAGGTTCTGGGTCCTGCGTGGTTGGCTCAGGGTTCCCTCATGGTCTTTTCCTTTGTTTATTGTTTTGTTTGGTCAGGCCTCCAGACTCTTGTTGTTCTGTTAAGTTATGGTGTTTTCCTTGGTTTGTGAATAAACCAGTTTTTTTTATATATACGCAACTTAAACTCAAGCTTTTAGTTATGTTCTTGTTACAGAGTTGAGCCGAGTGTTCCAACTTGTGATTGTAACATGAACTAGCGCCACATATTTTTTTCAGGAGGATGTTTTTCAAGGTCGGCACACATGCACGTCCTGTTAACTGCAAGTATATTCTGGCCGATAAGGGAGCCGCTGTCGCACCATGATTTCAGATGTGAGTTACATGTGAGTTACATATCTAACTAGTTAAAGGAGCTTGAGGCCGGATTGTGGCAAGATCTATGAAAAAAATCTGTATACATTTTAAGTTTTCTAGTAATAATGTCAGATGAAGCGTTCCAAACCCAAAAGAATGAGTCCTCTAGTGTATTTCTCCTTTGCCTTGAACAGGCTGTGTGCTGCAAAATGTGCTGCAATTCGGTCCCGAATTTCCCGCGCTGTCCTGCGGATGTGACATCACATGACGCTGCATGCACGTTCTCCCCGTTCTCCCGTGCCGGCTTCACTGTTGGCTGCAGTACCCCCGACGACCGTCGTGGTGAAGGGTGGCGCTAGAGAGTCTCATTTCTTAAAAGGAGCCTCAAGCTCCTTTAACCTCACAAAATGTTTGTGGGTGAGCAACTCGCAATGGAGATGAACTCACATCAGGTGACGACTGTCATTTATGACTGACTGACTGACTGATTATGAAGATGAATATTCCTCATCCCACACTGACCTGCTCTTTGGATTTCCAGGTCCTAGGTGGTATTGGATTTGCTTCTGTTTTATTTTGAGGGCAATTCTTTTCTTGTTTATCTCAGTTGGATCTTCAGTTGATTCCCGTGTCATTTCTGGGTTCAGATCTCCTGCTTTTTGAAATCCAAGTTTTTGCAACAGCCTTTCAAGTTTAAACTTCCTTCATCCGGTAGCTTTCCTAATTGTGGCCGTGTTCTCATTCATCTACAGGTTGGGACTATGTTTTTGTGTCAGTGCCAATGCCTTATGTAACTGGATGTGTCAACAAGCAAGGGGGAAGCAACATACAGCTCAGCAGAATCCGGCATTAAGCACCAACAGTGTGCACACTTGCTCACAGTAAATCCTCCTTGGAATAATTGCTGTATTCACACAGAGCCTCACTATAAACTTCACACGACGTCTGGACACAAGACGCCGAAAGAAGCGTATCTGGCAGACCTTTGTGATGTCACGTGCAGCCCTCTGGAGGAAATTTCAGCTCTGCAGTGCATGTGTGAAAACAGCTTAAAACTAGTCCGCCTGACTCAGAGATCTCTCTGAGTCAGTATTGTACAGGAGGAAACGTGGTCTGACACGGTGCTGAAATGTCGGCGACAGATGCAATCTATGACCCACGGGTCCCTGCTGGTGACTCATGGGTCACGCCGATCAGCGTTATACTACGAAAAATACTAATCCAGATAGGCTGCGTTCAAAATGGAAAAAGAAACATCTTCAGCTCATCTATTAATAACTTTTGGAAACAGTCCAATCAGTACACTATAATTGCATCTCCACCTTTGACCTTGTCCTCTGTCTCTGATACTCCTGTCAAACACACTCTGAGAAGGGAAGTGTGTCTGCATGTCAACACTTAACAGGAGCTGGCTCCACGAGAGAGCCTGAAAACTCAACACTGCTTTTTGTTCTACTTTTGGAACCTCTAGGACCACAATTAACCCTTCTGGCTGAGAGTGAAGTTCTATCTTCGGATAATATAAAACTATAAGTTATTTAAGGTAAGAAGGAACTACCGCAATGGCTTTAAATGTAACAGGAAACGAATGAGGGGAAGCGAGAATTTTTGACTATTCCTCCTTGCAGAACTGCTGCAACCCAGATTCATGTGTAGGATGTCTGGCTCTCTCCTGAGGTCGTTCCACACAATCAGTATACTGTAGAGTTAAGTTGTCTGCCATTTACTGAGTCACTCCAAGAGGCAGTTTTGCTTTTTCTGCAGTCATTCTATGCCAGATTTTTCAAAGTTTACGCTCCCTGTCCTGCTGCGTCTTCTATTAAAGGTGACCTATTATGGCATTTAATGTATATTTTAAACAGGCCTTGAATGTCTTAAAAACAATCTAAAGCTTGTTTTTTCTACATAAATCATAAATCCAGCCTGTGGGCCCTGTCACTAGTTTTACCGCTTCTAACCTCTTTTTCTGCGCCTCATTTTTAGGGAAGGGGGGGGGTATGATAATGAGGCTCTGCGCTGATTGGCTCCCTGAATGACGTGTAGCAGGGGAGGAGAATAAACCCTCGCTCCGCCAGAGCAGCCCGAGCCTGTAAATTATCACAACACTGAATTTTCACAAATGGAAACTTTATTGTTAAAAAAATAAAATATGAGTTGTATATAAATAACATTTATGCACTATTTAAGCCGGATCTACCCGGCGGATGCTGAACGCTGGCCCCGGAGCCACGCCGGGCGCCCGGGAGCAGCGCTGCTGGAGCAGCGCGCATCACCGCGGCTTTAACGGGGGAATCTGACCGGTTCCGACCGGCCGGGACCGCAGGAACCGGCCTGGACTGGTAGCAGGGACTCCCGGGGACCGACCAGCGGAATTTCAGCCGGATCTACCCGGCGGATGCTGCGCGACGGGCGCTGCAACCTCACGGCGGGCGCACAGATCTGCTCCGGAGCGCATCCGCGGCGCATCGCCCGTTACCGGGGATCAAACCGACAGATTTCGCTGAAAATCTCGGAGAGTGAAGCTGGTCCGACCTGGGACGGACCCCCGAGGACCCAGCTCCCAAACCACCCGGGAACCTGGATGATTTAACCCGGATCCGCGGCGCTGTCCGACTGGCTGAAGGAAGGACCGCTCCAGCAGCGGAGAGAGCTGGTTGTGGGCGTGGTTTCAGCAGCGGAGGCTGAACCTATGGAAGTGAGCGCCTATGGTGACGTCACCATAGGCGCAGTTTCAGAATGGCTCAAAAAAAGGTCACGTGACACTGGAAGACTCAGTCAGGGGGGGGAGCAGACCCTGCAGAATTTCATGGTATTTTGTCTCCCCTGTGCTGGCAGGGTGAGGGGAGACCACTTTATATATGTTAAAACAAGAAAAAACGTGTTTTTCATAATATGTCCCCTTTAAGCTTCACCTGCAGAGCTGGCACGGGCCTGTAGAATATTTTGGTACGCTTTTGAATTCCTTTACCCTGAACTACTTGCGATCATGGAATCCAGGTCCTGAGGCAGTGAAGCAAACCAATATCATGACGCCCTCTCGACCATACTTCACTGCTGGGGTGATGTTGCGACATTTGCAGGAATCACCCTATGTGTCTATGGTTGAGAGCAGAAATTCCCCATTCCCAGTGATGAATTTAAACCTTTAGTTGTTACTTTTGGGTTCATTGAGGATTCTGTGTATTTTATTTTAAGCCATCTTGAGTCGGTGCCCACTTCCAGGAAGACTGGAAGTACTGAACTGTCTCCATTTATAGACAATCTGTCAAACCGTGGACCGATGGATTCCTAAACACGGATCTCTGTCCAGCCTCCTGCAGATCAACGACTCTTCAGAGTTGCTTGTTTGTCGTCAGAGATCTCTCTCTTGTGAGACATGGCAGCAGATGTTTTTCATTAACAGGAAACTTAAAATATTTAAATGTAAAAGTAGCTGTAAAATATACCTCAAAATTCATCCGTTAATTGTACTTTAGATGTAGGAACTACTGATTCCAATTAGTCATAAGTGTATAAGTTGCTTTGCTTTCCCTTTAATGCAAATGTTTGATATATATAGTCAATAAAGATATTAGAAATTATAACCGTTTCTGTGACATCAGCCAAATATTATTGTCTTTGTTAATAATTATTATCTTTACGAAGTGGAAACAGTAAATAGTGATGGCTCGGGTCACGTTTCCTTGCCACTGCATCCATGAAAGTGTCTGCAGTGCTGAAGAAGCAGACACCATTTTAATTGTGCCTTTTTCTCACATCCTAACTGCATAATGGTCTCCAATTTACCACATTTATTAAATTCTATACAATACAGCAGCTAATATACTTTAAAAAGTAGTTTGCCAATTCTTCTCTAATTAAGAAATTCCATCATGTACATCACTAAGAAGCACAAACATGCCTGTATTATTCATATATGACCCATTTATTATCTCTGTGGATGTTTAATAATATCTGTGCTGCTGAAACCCAACACGGAGAAACATGTTAGGGGGCAACACGACTATAAAAGTATATTTACAAAAGTATCCGGGGTTTCTTTGAATAAGGGCTGCAAGACAGGCTTATTTTTCATCTAATGGGATTTATACCATATTTTGCATATTCTAACGAAAAATGCTAGTTTATTAAATTTATATAAGAAACTACGCAAATCATTTCTTTTGAATACAAATATTTGAAGAGGTCAAACTGCCCATAGCATCTGCAACAATGTCTGAGTTGGTGTATTTGCCTGTGTGAGACAAGTTTCCTAGCTACAGGTTCATTTAAAAAAAGAAATGTAGTTTTTCTTTGTTCCACCCGAGTTGTTCGACCTCCCTAATCCTACACACTTTTCCTTGAATATTCAATATTCAGCAAGCTTGAATGGATTATTGTACAACTAATGACTTATCTTGTGTGACTGTTTACAATGATTTGAACTCCCGTCTGTTCTGAGGCAGAAACCTGACAGAAATTTCAATGTCCCGCATTGAAAATGAACTGAAATTCCTTATTTGAATTAATTTGAACTGAATTGCATTTATAAGATTTAAATGCAACAGAGATCATCTTAAGTCGTGACCAAATTACAAAATACCTTCTCCCCACATTGTCCCTATTTAAGCACTTCTGCCTGCATCATTTCCAAGTAGAATTGCTGATAAATCCAGGACCTCAGCAGGACTTATCTTTCTTAACTATTCATATGTCTGTTTCCCAGTCCTGAAGAGATTATTAACACTGAGCATATCATCACACCACTTTCCCAGGCATTTGAATAAGTTCTCCCTGACAGTTGTGATGATTTCTCCTTGGACCTCGGAAACGTCCATCACTTCGTCTTTCCTTGAGAACCCTGGGATTCCCCCTTCTGGATTAAGGTGTCTGAATAACCACACTCTGTGAAAAGGTTGAAAAAAGTTGGAAGTGGGCTAATTTCAGAAGATCATGTCACTTTTGGCTCAAAGAAGCCCCCCACCACCTCCGAGGTTGTTTGTTTTCTAACCTCTGACAAAATAACCACTCAAAATAGGCACCACTTGGAGTTGGATTAGCAGACATGGTTCAAAGACAAAGAGAAAATCATAGGAGTCTGAAATGAGTTTCCGGGAAAATTATCAATTGTATCATTCAAGCTCCATTCTCCATTCACTTTGAATAAATGGGGCAATTTTAGCATCTCAGAATGGTTCAGATGCCCAGCTGAGGCCTTTCTCGTGGAATTTCTGCGGGGACTCCAGCTCTCTCTTTCTGAAAATATGCACGGTAATGCTCATTGGTGATTCTAAATTATTCATAGGACATTTATCTCTGTGTTCTCCTGTGACGGACTGGCGAAGTGTCCGGGGTGTGCCCCACCTCTCGCCGGGTGACAGCTGGGATGGCGCCAGGCCCCCTGTGATCTTGAATAGGATTGAAATGGATATAGGATTGAAACTGCTTTTTTTTTTTACTGTGCACAGAAAAAAAAGGGAATTACTTAGTCGTTGGAGGTTACACAAGAGTTGCTTGGTAAAGTTTTTTGGCTGGAAGTTCACAAAGTTTTTCTATCTCTTTGCCCTTTGTAAAATAACTGACACATGACTTTGGTCCTACACGAGAAAACATGGGTCATTCTCACCATTTACAAACAGTGGCATGGGGAAGTTTTTCCATGTTATTCATGTGCTGGTGTTATCGTTCCCGCTTGTGTGCGACTGAAAAGAACCGGAGGCACACGACTGTCACTCGCTGTCTTTCTAACAACAATGGATGCATTTGGAATGAAAACAATGATTAAAAAAAAATAAATAAAAGGTGATGAATGATGCACAACAAAATCCCATTTAAAGGCTGGTAAATGAAACAACAATGCTTGTTATTTTCAGGCACGGCAGGCACAATTAAATTTTTGCATTGTCGTTGCCATCCATTACCCTTGGAAAATGAACAGCTTTGAAAAGCTTGACACATGGTGAAGATGAAGGAGTGTGAGCCAATCTCTCAAAAATACAGACGCTACCTGGAGTGCCAGCAGCTGCGCCACACTCTGTTGTGTTGAATGCCTGATGAAAACAGTGCTGCACTTCACTTAAAACCCACCACCCTTGGGAAAGGGTGTAGTTTTTGAATAAGCTTGATATCCAGTGAATGAGAAATAAATGCCTCTCCTAAGAACCTGTCAGCAGTTGGAGCAGAGGAGCACCTGCGCTGCGCTTGATTCAGAGCTTGTTAGATCTTTGCCTAAATGCTAACTACGTAGAGTTTTCAATAAGCTCGTAAAAAAGCAAAGGCTCACACAGATAAATGACATAAATACTGAAACCAACATAGCTCCCACTAATCAGAAAAAAACTGAAGTATTAAGAGTAGAATGAACAAATAATTCCACCAATCCAGATAAAACTGTTAATTTACTTTATTCAAACTACACAAGCACATGATCTGCTGGGCTCGGAAATCTATGAAATCACGGGCCGTAGGGGAGAGTGGGGTAATTTGTGCCAAGGGGCAAGTTTTTCCACCCCTGTTATCTAGAAAACCATAGAGGAAATTGGTCATGGGATCACATATTTTGGAGAGGCATCCATTTCAATCATCCTGCAAAGAAGTGAGACGCATGGCTTGAGAGGTAAGCACATTTAAGTTCAAAAAACAATTGTATGCCCTCCAAAGTAAAATTTCTACGATCAAGGTTTTTGGATTGCAGTGTTCGAACAATTATAGACAACTTGAAAAACAGTTCACACATGCTTTAGTGCTTTAGTAAGCTACACCATGAATCTATACAGTTAGCATGATAGTAACTTAAAACAGCTAGGGGATGCATTTTCTTCCAAATGGTGGGGTTGGGGTAATTTGTGCCAAAGGGCCTGGCTTAAGTTGTGCCACTTGCACTTATGATCATTTACTAGATAGGGCTCTGAAAAGCTTGAAAAAAAAGAAAACCCAAAGAGAAAGAGCTCTCCAATAGCTCAGAGAGTGACTTTCCGATACCACTGAGCGATGGCACTGATTATGAGAGCTCAGATGCCCAGAGTGTTGGTGATGATGACGACGACGACAACGACGACGACGACGACGACGACGACGACAAGGATCTGTCTGCTGGTGACTTTGTCATTGTGAAGTTTGCCGGTAAAAATCCAAATCCTATAACTACATTGGATTGGTGGAGACAGTTGAAGGTGATGACATCAGTGCAAAGTTTCTTAAGCAAAATCTTAAGAGTTCTGTTGATGGAAAGGCCGTGTTCACATTTAGAGAGAATGATTAAGGGGCTTTCCCTAGAGGTAATGTGTTAAGAAAACTACCCCCACCACAAAAACTTGGTGGTAGAGCAAGAAGGGAGCACAAGTTCATATTCCCCTGCAGTATCACCAAGTGAGATGTTCAGTAGGCCAAATCTCTGAAGAGTAGGAGTAGGCTATGTGTTCATATGTTAATAGGCCTTGCAAACTGGCATTTGATGTAGTGAAAATGTTAAATAAACCATAAATAAGCAATTTTGTATTGAATTTGTTTTGCTTTTATCAAAACAAATTTTTGCATCTTTGTTTGTGAGATTAAAATGATATGTCTGTGTTTTCTCACTGCTTTATGTATCGCAAAGAAAACCATTCTAGTAAATTGGAAACAAAAATCCAGTTTATGTATCAACCATTTTAGGAATCTTTTATCAGATCATATTAGTAGTGAGATAATGTCTGCCTCCACTGAACAACATTCGGCTGAATTGCACTCTCTGTGGTCCCCGATTATTGGCTTCGTTACCTAGTGGGGGCGGGGGGGGTGATCTCGTAGCCCTTGGGGTTGGGGGTCGGCTTGGGGGGTCTGGGACGCGGGCCTCTGGTGGCCCCTGGGGGGCGGTGGGTGGGGCCGCGGGGCCCTGTCCCTGGCCGGTGGGGGCCTTGGGGGCCTGTGGGGGGGGTTGCCTCATGGCGGTGGGGGGGGCGGGGGCCAAGTGCCCCTGCGGATGTGGGGACTCCGTGACCCTTGGGGTGTCCGCCGGGGTGGCCTCGGGGGGGGGGTGGGGCCGGGTCCAGGGATCGGGCCTCCCCTGACCGGGGGGTGCACGGGCGTGCGCGACGGCGGGGTGGCACCATTCCCAGGTATCTATGTCTTATGTTGTCAGTATGAATGGGAGGATGTTGGACCGTTTCCCCCTCCGTCTGGGGGCTCCGGCGGCGCCGGGGGCGCCCGTGGAGGTACGGTGGGGCCCTGGCCCGGCTCGGAGGGCCGGCCCCCGTCTACTGGATGGCCGGTGGGGGGACGCGGGTGTCTTATCAGGGCCGGCTTTGCTGGTCCTGCCTCCTGGCTTCGGCCTCCGCTCCCCCTTCTTCCCCCCTTACACGATTCATACGCACATAGGCGAAGGGCGGGGGGTCCGGGTCGTGGGGGGCACTGTCCCGCGTGGCCCGGCACTCCCCGCCTCACGGTTTTAACAGCAAAATAGACACTGCACATTCAACACTTAATAAATACATTTGACAAAGACACGTAGTTCGGGAGGGGGGGGGGGGGGGTCGGTGTCAATCGATGCTTGGCCCTCCCCCCTCCCTGTTTTTATGGCATTAATCACATGCACTCAACACCAGGGGCGGGAGGGGGTCCCACATCACCCGCGTTCCCTCACCGGCCTGGGACAGGTGGGTCGGGTTACCCGGGCCTGGCGGGGCTCGCCGTGCAGCCTGGGGTGCCTTCTGGCGGTGCTGGACCCCCCCGGGGAGGGGGAAACGGTGCGTGATTGTATGTCTGTGTCGGTGAGAATGCGGTATGGAAGGGTCCTGCCATGGAGGATTTGAGCCTCCATTGGCAGGACATCAAAACTTAATAATTTATGAATATTATATTATACAAAGATGGTTATTATTATTATTATTATTATTATTATTATTATTATTATTATTATTATTATTATTAGTATTATTATTATGTATAGTATATTATATTATTATTAGTATAGGTATCGGATAGGTGAATGGATGAATGAATGGGATGCCTGGGTCTGGGGCCCTCCGTTGTCGGGCCTGCACGGGTGTTGCCTTGTTGGGGGGTTCCCTCTCTCCGGGCCCGGCTCCGGTCCCCCCCGCTGCCTCTGCGGCGGGGCGCCCCTCTGCTCTTGGAGGGCCACTTTCGTGGGGGACGGGTGCGGCTCTGTCTCTCCGGGCAGGCTGGCCCCCTGCCGGGTGGGGGTCGTTGGCCTGAAGGGTGAGGGCCTCATGGCCGCGTGTCCGGCCCGGGCCGGGTGGCCGGGGATTGCCTGGGTCGCGGTCCGCCGCCGCGGGATCCCTGGCTGCTTCTTCCCGCGCCGTGGGGGCCCCGCCCGCGGGCCCCCTCGGCCGCCGCCGGGGGTGGGGGGGCCTCGCAGGCGGTGGGTTGCCTCCCTCCTACTTCTCCCCTCTGTGGGGTTGCCGGTGGCCTGGGTTCCGGGCTCTTCCGTGTCGGCCTCTGGTCTCGCGGGTGGCGGGGTTGCTCCCCCCCCTCCCCCCACTATAGATACACTTCAGGTGGAGCTTTGTTTGGTTTATTACACACACACACACACACACACACACACACACACACACATAGTCACTTAGTCACTCACATGCATACACACACACACACACACACACACACACACACACACACACACACACACACACACACACACACACACGCAGGATCATATACATACACACACACACACATAGACATACACACTGGCTTGTTCACCTGCATGCTGGCTCTCTAGTTTTTGGGTTTAGGTAGCGGTAGCGATAGCTTAGCTCAGACTGCGATCAGATCTCAAGATTTAGGTCGATTGCTGTTATTGTTTTGGTTGGCTCCGTGCCGGTTTCGTGCTTTGTTTTGTGGTTTTTTGTTGCAGATTTCTAGTGCTCGACGTGTGTTCCTGCTTCCTGGATTGGCAGTGGATGTCGTCACCCCCCCCCCCCCCCCCCCCCCCCCAAAAAAAACAAAAAAACAAAAAAAAAAACACTGGGTTTGTATGTGTATATTTATGTATGTGTACGCATATGTATGCGTATATATATGTATATATATTAAATATAGTAATAATGCACATATATTTACTTTTGGTGTCTACCGTCATGGTATCAATCATTAATATGTGTGCAAACAAGGTAAAGAAAAAAAAAAAAAAAAAAAAAAAAAATTATATGTTTTGCCAATGGCACAATTTACCCCGGTGTATTTTCTCTAACGGCACAACTTACTGGGGGAAATTTGTGCCAAAAAAACACTTTTTTTTTCAAAAGCTATATTTCTCATACAGTTTAATAGATTCAAAGTGATCCCAGAGATGCACAACATCCTTAACCATATGTACCCATTTTAGTTGGAGGCTTTGCTGTAATCCCCTCGCTTTAAAGGCACTTAAAGTAAAAAATGGCACTAATTACCCCACTCTTCTACACCGTATTTCACACGTTTGCTCCGGTTGTCGTTAAACACAGAATGACACGGTGTAATATGTAGGCTTGCCACCAGTCCCTTGAGAAATTGTTACATAATTGGGAATTAAAAGTTGCGTTCCGTATTTCACAATTGTCCCATGCACGTCTGTCACACACGCACACACGAACAACGAACTAACAATAATGAACAAAATAAAGGACAGGATATATCAAAGACAGCAAAATATGTTGGTACGATCTCTGCCTGCCCTGCAGACAGCCCGCCCCTTTGCCCTCCATTGCCTAGTTACCTCGCTCACTGCTGCTCATCACCACGCGCACCTTTCTGGATGTCTACAGAGGCTCCAGCCTCCAGACACCCTACCTCGTCCTAAAAAGAGGAAACGTCAACAAAAACATTGACGGTAGTGGGAAGAGGGCAACCCGTGGCTCGATAGTCACTGAATGTTGGGTTCCGGAGCCTGTGTTCGGATTCCATCCTTCAAGAATTATTCTGCAGAATAATGAATCTTGAGACTGATTTTGCTGTAGTTATTGTGAGGTTAATCAAACTTTTTGGATTAAGTTTTGTTCTAATGAATAACGGAATCGGGTCAGCTTGAAGAGCTGACTGTGTTTTAGACAATTGCTTATCACCTGTTACCAGTTACAACAGCCACTCCATAAACTGCTCAGGGGTTTGGGCTGGTCCACAACTGTTTCATGGTCAGTTGTATATTCTGTTGGAACACCCTCAACAGAAAGGATGTCGGTTTGTTCTTCAAAACATAGATTAGTTGTTCTTCAACTGAAATGTCCTGTTTATCTGTTTGTTACCTCCCATTGTCCATCCACTGTCTACCATTGGTTGTCTTAACATAGCCGACGCCTGTCGGTTTCTCAAATAAATACCTCCTGCAAAGAAGGACCCAGTGAGCATTTCGTCGAGAGCGAGAGGGCCGTGTTGCTCTGCAAGCTTCGACTGTGCTTCCCTTCTGCAGAAGGCCTTGAAAATAATTTCTAACAGTCTCTGTGTCTTTCCTAAGTTATTAATTTATGTTGATGATTTAGGAACCTAACAGTTATCATTTTCCTGATAACGATCAGGTGGTGCCCCGTCTTGATTAAGTCATTTTGATAATTCAATTTGATAAATAATCTACCTTATTAATTATTAATAATTGTGGGAGGTCAATTATTAATAAGTCTCTTGATAACTGAAACAGCATCTCCTTGTGTGTCACAACAGCTCACACCTTATGAAAACTCCCAAATAAAAAATATAAAAAAATATAAACATAAAGAATATTTTATGAAATCAATAAAGAATTCAATCATGAAAAATTATAACAAATAAAGGCTTAAAATATTGTGCTTTCCTCAGTGGAGTTCATGAAGAGTGAGCAGACCCAACCTGATCTCACAAAAATCTGTGAAATGCCCACGACCTCTCACCACTATTTTCCGTGGCACCAACACGGAAATGGTAAAATTCCGTGTGAGCACCACGGATATTGTACTATGCGAAGTCAATGGGCTCCGTTGTGATATATACACGGATTATTACATTATTATGTATATACATGTTTTATTCTTTATTATAGTGGCTAAGTTATGAGTTTTTGACGCGCAAGTTACTGTTTGTTACTGTCAGTTTGTAAAAGCATGTTTTTAACGCTGTTTTAACAGTGTTTTAATGGTGTTTTTATGATTTTTAACAGTATTTTGATGGCGAGTATTAAACCGTGTTTTCTAGTATTTAACGTAAATTTGAGTATTTAACCATGTTGTTTGCTGTCGCCATGACGACGGAGGTGGCGTAAGTAGGGTTGCCACCCGTCCCTTGAAATACGGAATTGTTCCATAATTGGGAATTAAAAGTTGCGTTCCGTATTGAACCAATACAGACACATATTATGCTCTTATTTATTTATTTCATAATATACAGGTGAAGGTCGGAAAATTTTAATATATTGCAAAACTTCATTCGTAGCAATTTCAACTTAAGGTGAAACAAATATATTATTTCCCATTACATGCAAAATGAGATATTTCAAGCCTTTATTTGTTATAATTTTGGTGATTATGGGTCACAGTTTATGAAAACCCCAAATAAAAAATCTAAAAAAATTAGAATATATTATGAAATCAATAAACAATGCAATCATTAAAATTATAACAAATAAAGGATTAACATATCTTGCTTTGCCTGTAATGAGACTATGTAATATACATGTATTAGTTTCACCTTTTAAGTTGAATTATTGAAATAAATTAACTTTTACACCATATTCTTCACCTGTAGCTATATTCTACATCTGGGCTGATGTGGACATACATAGCATAGGAGGCTATTCTAGTTGCTAGTATGGTTGGCTGTGTGTACAGTCATGCAAGTTCAATGCTATTAAAGGTATTGTGACATCATTTTTAACATGCTTTTAACACTATTAAAAGTCTTGGCCAACATCCCTCAAATGTGTGTAAAAGAGTGTAACAAGAAAAACTTCACTCTAGTACTCTTTTCCTGGCTTTTTATTACAGTGTTTTTTTGCCCCGTGAAAAACGCTTCCTTTTTCCCCTTTCCTGTCAATCATTGCCCCGCTCCTCCTCCAAACCTCCTCCAACCAACCGCTACACACTTCTGCCGGCGTCTCCGCACACACGCGCGCACACCGAATCACAAACACCGACACACAGCCCAGACAGGGCGACTACAGCCCGCTGATGAAGTCCAACCGGGACCAGAGGACCGGGACCGCAGCTCCCCGCCAGCAATACGCTCACAGCGGCGTCGGGGGAGCGACAGGCGAAGCATGCACGGAAAAGCAGCACGGCGAAGCAGACAGTCCACAGCAAACAATCATAAAAATAAAGGCATGCAAGCAGCAGTGTCTCCTTATCTTAAGTCCAGTCAGTGGCCGCGGGTCCTCTTAGCAGTTTTTCTCCGGTGATTAGAACAGAAGAGGCTCTAAACCGCTCCGTGTTAAGCCTGATTTATGGTTCCGCGTTAAATCGACGCAGAGCTTACGCCGTAGGGTTCAGCGTACGGTGCGCGTCGCCGCGTAACCCTACGCCGTAGGCTCTGCGTCAGTGTAACGCGGAACCATAAATCAGCCTTTATGGTGCGCTGGAGAGGAGAGGAGGCAGGGAGCTGGGTGGAGGGGGCGGTGATTTAGCGGGCCCTGACGTCACGGCCCGCCACCAAACCAGCTGCGCCGTTTTTGCACAGTTATGCGGAAAATCCCAGAAAGCACACAATACACTGAATGTTAAAAGTTCGTTGTTTTTTGGGTGTAATTGATGTCAAGACACACAACAAAACACAAAAAATCAAGAAAAATGTGTTTTTCATGTCACAATACCTTTAAAGCACTTTAAACTTTAAATCAAAGCGTTTTTTTTTTTCATATAAAATAAACACATTTCTATGCAGGGTTTTGGGGATGTCCCTTTTTTTGGCGCTCGCGTGGCTGAAATCACGGCGTCCCTTATTTCTGTTTCTGAAAGGTGGCAACCCTAGTAATATGTCATGTGTTGAGGTTCATCTGAGATTATAATTCCCTAATTTCTAGATCTAATCTTGTATTGTATACCTTTCATTTGTGTAGCGCCAGTCGGCGACAAAAGGCATCTCAAAGCATTCTGTCAACAGATGTCAGTCCATTTCTGTTCAATAAAACACAATCAAATTCAACTGCATTAAATTACAATCAGCTAGTTAAATCTGTTCCATATGAGTTCATGTGATGCCACTTCATAAAAATATATAAATAAAATATGATATTTCTTCCTTTCTCCTTTCTAATTTGTTAAACTGCACCTATAGCTACGTTGACTTTCTCTAATGGTGCTTTTACACTAGTACCTACTCAGCCGGCCTCGCCTCGCCTCGGTTTTGCGCTTCTCCACTAGGAGTGGAGGCGGGTGGAGGCGTGCCGAGTAGATACTTTTTCTGTATCTATTCTGCTGAGGTTCTAAGCGGCTGAGTCGGGCGGCATCTGACGTCATCAGACTACAGGCCACCGATTGGTCGGGGGCGGGGCCGTCAGACGTCTGAGTCAGGAGGCGGAAATCATTGAAAGAGCGACTCTGACGGCGGCTTCTGGTTCATTTTATTCGACAGGCAATGGCAGCGCAAAAGTCTGTTTCATGATCCAACTCTGAGGTGCAGATGTTCATAAACCTAGTGCCTGAGGAGAGAATTGAAAAGGGATCTAGACGGGCGATAAGGAACGACAAGATTTACCAGGCGCTTGGTCACTTCATAGCCGCTCGCGGCTACCAACAGACTTTTCAGCAGCACTGAGACAAACTAACACAAAAAAAAAGCGTTAACACTTGAAGCTTCTTTCACTCTAATTTTTTAACCTGATATCGAACACAAGTCACAGACCAAGCAGCACATATATCATCTCCTCCAAGTTCTACATCTTTAGTGTTGTTGTCTTCTTCGTTTAGATCACACAATCAAATACGTCACAGCAGCTTCGCTCCAACCCGCCTACTTCTCATCTGGGTATCAAAAATAAACGAGGGCAAGGCGAGTCGAGTCGAGACTGTCAGGACATTTTCCTGTTTTATTTTGAAAACCAATGTCACTCTGTTTAAGTTCTGTCTTGACCTTCCTGTTTCTCATCTGCCCTGA
The DNA here is from genome assembly GCF_033807715.1 of Cololabis saira. Taxonomy (NCBI): domain Eukaryota; kingdom Metazoa; phylum Chordata; class Actinopteri; order Beloniformes; family Belonidae; genus Cololabis; species Cololabis saira. The sequence continues at coordinate 13,207,434 of NC_084604.1, forward strand.
TCGTCTGCACCTGTGTCTCTTTTACCTTTGTGTATATCAGTCTTGTCTTTCCCCTACTCCTTGCTTGTCCGTACTGTTTGCTCCCTCCATGTTCTCCTCGTCCGGTTTTCCAAGTTTTCTGTTTTCTGTTCATGTTCTGTTTTTTGATCCTGCTCAGCAACGTTTTTTGTTTTGTTTTTGAGCAATAAATCTCAGTTTTTTGGAACTCCTGCCTCCTGCTCTCCTGCATCTGGGTCCTCACTAAAACCTTTCCTGACAGAGACGAGGCGTGGCGAGTCGAGTCGGGCTGAGTAGGTACTAGTGTAAAAGTGCCATAAGTGTGCCGGCATGATTGTGGATGCTCTCTGTACTCCAGCGAAACTCTCCCCCATATCAGGACTCTAAAGACAACTGCGTCTCATCCACAGATTCATTGTCATGCAGTACAGTGTGAGACTGGAAACAAAAAAATGAAAACACTGACTAACCAATCCACTGTTTCCGAGCCGACATATTGTCCAGACATCTGAAGTCAATTACTCAAATTAATCTTCTGTCAGCAGTCTAACAGTGTCTTGAGCAAATGTATCTTAAAGTTGTGCTTAATAAGGCATTTTATACATGCAAATAATGTTCCATTCACTCGTTCACAGTTGTTCCAACACGTGACTGAGTAAGAACACTAGAGACGTCATCTGCATTATCAGCTGTGACAGTTTAAAATATCAAACTTCTTCTTGACGTTGTTGGTGTTTGTCATCCAGTGCTTACAGCACCGCCTGGCGGTCATTAAGGAACGAAATAGAATGAAAGTTACGACTGTAACTACGGTTCTATGAGTCCCGGATGACCGCCAGGCCCTCCGGTCACTCAGAATCCTCGTGCTCTCGCGAGAAGATTCTAGGAACCGATCACCTGCTGACGCCGGAAGATATACTCTTCCAGGGGTCATGGGTGACACTGTTGTTATTTGTACTCGACATGCGCATGCGCGAGCGGAGATATCCAGTGCTTACAGCACCGCCTGGCGGTCATCCGGGACTCATAGAACCGTAGTTACAGTTGTAACTTTCGTTAGCCGACTTGTTAATTCATAGATTTAAATCATAGACAAGGGAATGAAAACACAAGAGAGAACTGTGTGAATACCCCCTTGAATACAATAATGTTATGAGTGCTCCATCTTTGTGAAAAAATAGTGTCCTGTTTTTCCAGCAATTGAAACCTGTTCTCCTCTTTTCTCATTTTCCGACATCTCTATTCTCCTTCTTTCCACCTCTCTCTTTCTCTGCCAATATTTTGCAAATATCTTTTGACCTCCACCCCATCACCTCCTCCATCTTCTCGTCCCCGTTGTTAGTATTCATGATAGTGTGATCTAATATATTCTAATGAAGTGTTGTTTCATTCAGAAATATTGCAGCGCTGGTGGCTTTACATTTCTGCTTAATTTTGGGATCACTGGAATGAAAAAATCACTGAGACCTCCCTAGAGCCTCGGAGCCAGAGCCTACGTTTGTGAGTATGTGTGAATTCGTCTTTATATGATTGTGGGGACTTCCTGTAAAGTTGTTTTTTCACCTTGTTGTTTGGTTTTACTAATCTCTTAGCTTTTTAGCAATTTAGGGGCATGTGTGTTATAACATACTGACTTTTTTTTTCTTGCAGCCTGTAGTTTCCTTAATATTGTTATGATAAGGATGAAATAATATCTGTGGTAGCTGTGGTCCTACTCTGTTGACAGAAATGATGACATGTTAAATGCCAAAATAATAAAAAAGTAAGCATTGACATTTTGAAGCCCAAAACAACCAAATAGCACTGCTGAAGCGATTGTTCCTAACACTGAATGAGTCATCGTACCATTTTTTTCAGGCATTTCATTGGGTTGATATTTGTGATGGCCTGTCCTTGTACTTGGATACATTCACTATCTTCCCCTTCCTTGAAAACCCTGAAATCCCCACCTTCTGGACTGAGACACTGTATATGTATAGTCCTTTTCTGTCATGTAGGCTGTCATCCCCTCACCAAGACCCCAAAAACCCCAAAACAAAACTTGGCTAAGTTGTTATACTGAGTTGCAAGATATGTTGAAATTGGTTAATGTTGGAAGATCACTTCTCATTCTGCACAAAGCAGCCCTGTGCCACCTTCCAGGTTGTTGCTATTCTACCCTTTGCCTGTAGCTTCTGCATGAGCTTCCACAGTCTGCACAGCAAAAGTGTTAATTTCTCATAGACTTTGTTGAGCAGGCAGCTTGGCTTGGGCGCAGATGGTCCTCGTGGATTACTACAACCATACACTCTCCTCCTGTCTTGATCAACTGGCTCCCATCAAAACCAAAACAGTCACTTTCACACGCTCAGCACCCTGGTACACCCCTGAACTCCACAAAATGAAATCCCGTAAACGTCAACTCGAACGACTCTGAACTTGGACTTCTTTCTTGACAGCAGTGTACATCTCAGCCAAAGTAATTCCTCCAACTACAAACTTTTTTTATTAACCCTGCTAAATTACAACTTTGCTCCTCGATGGGGTTTGTTGACAGACTTTGCTACAATATATATAACCATTATTTTTTTTCATTTAAATTCTTCACTTTTTATCAACTGGACAGAAATTAAAGAAAAAACAAAACAGCATCATCACCAGCCCATTCATACTTCAGGTTGTATAGATGCTGCATGTCCACAGCACAAAAGCAGTGTAGAAATTGACAAAATGTATGCTTTACGTCAGGGGTCAGCAAGTAAGTTTGGCCTCGGGCCAAATGTTTTCGGAGCAACTGAATGGTGGGCCAGAACATCACATCAATCAGGCCAAACATGTTTTTTTTTCTACTAAACAAAACTTTTTTCCCCTTATCTATAGGCTACTAGTATTATTATACTATTATATCTTGTACAAAAAAGTAATTTAAGAAGGTCATTAGTTTAAATAAAGTAACTTGAATTTGCTACAGACTGTTATTAGTGTGTTATTACTGCTTTAGCGCTACTCTGTGGCTGCGTTATGAAACCGCTTATAAGTAACTTGGTGATAATAATATTATTTTCTGCCAAGCTACTAACAAATGCAGTCCTTCTTTAAAATACACAGAACGACATTAAACACATGAAAAACCCATGACGCACCTATGAACAGTAGCACAGGGGAGTCAGTACGTGCACACGGAGCAGCAGGCTCTCTGTGTCTCCTGAAGCGAGTGAGAGGATATGCAAATGAGGCAGATTTTCACACATATAATGGACGTTTTACCTTTTAAAAGACCAACAGCAAAACTCAAGGTAAGTTATCAGTTGTCTGTCTTACCATTTCAACAGCTTCAGGAGTTTTGCCGGGAGTCTGTGCCTACGTCACTCCTGAAAATTTGTGTGCACCTCTAATTAAGGCCCCCCTTTTCTACAGGTGACAGGGAACTATACAGAATTGTGTGCGTCCGGAATCATGAAGATCTACTTTTATTATATTTTATCTTTTCTAAATAAAGGCTTTGAATTCTCTATGAAATTGTCGTTTTTGTGATAGTAAATAATAATAAAAAAAAAAAAAAAAAAAATTATTTATCAGATTTTCAATGTCATCTGGCGGGCCAGATATTATTGGAGACGGGCCAATTTTGGCCCGCGGGCCGCCAGTTGCCGACCACTGCTTTACGTGTTTTTTCTATAGAGCGTTTTTTTTAAATAATACAAGGCGGATCCCCCATTCACCCATGTTATTTTTCATTGCTCACCTGTAATCACCACCTTTTCGATACCTAAACCTATCAAGTCACAAGCAACAGCAAAGTAGAAAAGGGTAATAACTTACACTGAATGAGACTTTACCAGATTATAAGTCTGTATACTAATGCCATCTTCTTCCATCTCAAATGTTATTTTACTTAATGATGACATGTGATGGGTGTATTACCAGCAGTGGAGTGTTCCACTCTGATCTGATGATGCCCGTTGGACCAGCCTCTGCTTCCCTACTCTGGCCATGTAGATGGGTACCTACAGGCCAAGCAAGCAGCGGCCCAGGCAGTCCTGGAGTTAAAAACTCGGGTCTTGGAGGAGTTCGGTGAGGCCATGGAAGAAGACTTTCGGTCAGCCTCGAAGAAATTCTGGCAAACCGTCCGGCGCCTCAGAAAGAGGAAGCAGTACTCTGCCAACACCGTTTACGGTGCAGGTGCGGAACTGTGGACCTAGACTGGAGACATTGTCAGACGGTGGAAAGAATTCTTGGAGGATCTCCTCAATCTGACCGACATGCCTTGCATTGAGGAAGCAGAGACTGTGGACTCTGATATGTACTCGTCCATCACCCAAGCCGAGGTCACTGAGGTGGTTCGTAAGCTCCTCAGTGGCAGGGCACCAGGGGTGGATGAGATCCGCCCTGAGTACCTCAAGTCTCTGGATGTTGTAGGGCTGTCTTGGTTGACACCCTTCTCCAACATTGCATGGAAGAAGGGGACAGTGCCGCTGGGGATGCTCAGCGAGTATGGGGTCCCGAGCCCTATGTTAAGGGCTGTTCGGTCTTGGTTTGATCGGAGCAGGAGTTTGGTTCACATTGCCAGCAGTAAGTCAGACTTGTTCCCAGTGCATGTTGGACTTTGGCAGGGCTGCCTTTTGTCACGGGTTCTGTTTATGGACAGGATTTCTAGGCTTAGCCAGGGGCCGGAGGGGATCCGGTTTGGGAACCACAGGATTTCCTCTCTGTTTTTTGCAGATGATGTTGTCCTGTTGACTTCATCAAACCGGACCTTCAGCATGTGCTGGGGCAGTTTGAAGCCGAGTGTGAAGCGCTCCCTCCAAAACCAGGCCATGGTTCTTCCTCGGAAAAGGGTGGGGTGCCCTCTCCAGGTGGGTGGAGAGGTCCTGCCTCAAGTGGAGGAGTTCAAATATCTCGGGGTCTTGTTAACGAGTGAGGGAAAGATGAAGCGTGAGATTGACAGAGGTATCAGTGCAGCGTCAGCAGTTATACAGTTGGTGTACCGGACCGTCGTGGTGAAAAAGGAGCTGAGTCGAAAGGCGAAGCTCTCGATTTACCGGTCAATCTACGTTCCCACCCTCACCTATGGTCACGAACTTTGGGTAATGACTGAAAGGACAAGATCGCGGATACAAGCGGCCGAGATGAGTTTCCTCCGCAGGGTGGCTGGACGCTCCCTTAGAGATAGGGTGAGGAGTTCATTCACCCGGGAGGAGCTCGGAGTTGAGCCGCTGCTCCTTCACATTGAGAGGAGTCAGCTGAGGTGGCTTGGGCATCTCTATCGGATGCCTCCTGGACGCCTCCCTGGGGAGGTGTTCCAGGCATCTCCCACTCAGAGGAGACCCCGGGGAAGACCCAGGACATGCTGGAGAAACTATGTCTCTCGGCTGGCCTGGAAATGTATCGGACTCCCCTCGGAAGAGCTGGAGGAAGTGTCTGGGGTGAGGGAAGTCTGGGCATCTTTGTTAAAACTGCTGCCCCCGCGACTCGGTAACGGATGAGTGGAAGAAAATGGATGGATGGATGGATGGATGGATGGATGGATGGATGGAGGGCGTGTGATTTATGGTCATCTGCACGGGCAAATATGGGAAAGTGGTTCAGGGAAAGAAATGCTCAGTTTGACTACTCTGTTTGCTAGTGTAATTGCTGTGAGATTGTGTGAGTACCTTCAGAGGCTGAATATCCACTACAAATGCATACAATGGACATTGAGACTATGTCACAACTATTTTGGATTCTTAAAGTTCTGGTCATTTCAAAAAATGTTTATGTTTGTTAAACTGCCATTTTTAAAAACTCTGAACCAAAAGCAGTCTTTAGGTTTGTGAACCTTGTGTGAAGAAGAGATAAGTGTAGGAACTCCTGGATGCAACGATTGTCTAACACTTGGTAATGTTTCTCATCTCTTTGTCCGGGACCATGCTAGTAAATTTTTAAGTTTCTGCTAGGTTTTGCTAAAAGTAGATTTGTTACTGTCACTACTTGGTGGCAGTGCTGGTTTGGATTTGGTAGATATTTTGTAGTTAAGTTAATGGAGGCTTTTCTGTTGGTGGGAAATATGGATGAGTTGAGCAGCAGGGGGTGGGGGGCAGGGTGTATTACCAGCAGTGGAGTGTTCCAGTCAGATCTGATGACGCCCCTTGGACCAACCTCTTCTTCCCTGCTCTCTGGGAATGGTGGTGGTTTGAATTTGGTAAACATTTCGTAGTTCAAGTAATGGAGGTTGTTGTGTTGGTGAGGAGCAGTGAGAGCTGGGCGGAGGGCAGAGAGAGATTACTGTTTAGTCTTCTGCAGATGTTGTAGGGAAGTTGTGCCAGAGCCTTTACTGAGTACTAATCCTCCTTTGGAGCATAAGTGTCTTGTGATTATTTCAACCATAATGTTTCTCGTTTCCAGGAAAGCATTGTCATCGGTGAACCTTAGACTTATCACAGTTGTGCTCATTTTATTCCTGCGTTTTTTTCTGCGTTTTTATGAAAAAATATACACACATGGTCGTTAGGGAAGTTACTTAATTATTTGCAACTTCTTTTTTTTCTCATTATTAAAGGATCGATTCCATTTTGTTCCATTCAACAAGACAGATGTCACAGTGGCACAGAGATCTATTGTGTATTGTCAGTCAATTTTCAACATGCTGCAGTTGTCAAGTAGAAAAAGCTCTTACATACAGACACATACACCAGTGGTTTGACAGTACTGCTGACTTAGCAGAAGTAGTATTATACAGCTTTTTTATTGGTCTGACCACTGCTGACTTTGCATCTTGCAACCAAAATGAAATCATTCTAAAACAATATGTTCAAGGCTCAACAATAAACTTCACTGTCAATATAGTATTGACACTACAGGCCAATATCCACAACCACTGCATCAACTCTTCTGCGAATCAAAGAGACAATACCGTGTGTTTGTTTTGTAATGGAGGTGTACATAAAAGCCATTGCACCAATCGCCCTCTAATATCAACAGTTCCAGCTATCACTTTAGTTTTTTCAGTCGGTTATTATTACTTAATCACTTTGTCATCAGTACCCCACTGCTCCTACTCTTAAATAACCATGCAGTGCGATAACGATCAATTGTTTTTTTTATCTCTCTGGATATCTGTTTATTGGAAGATCGTGGGTATTCTGTTGTCTCTGTTGCTAGACTGGCTTGTAGAGTGAGGGTACAAAGCTACGCTTTTTTTCATTGTTCTCACGTTGAACTTGACTACAGTCCCTTGGCTTCAGTGGACCCCCTTGTTACAAGTGAGATAATTATGCAAAACAGAAAAACATCTTCTCTCTCCTTTTGACGTACAATGAGCCAAGGCTCATGAGCCTCATGTTGTGTTTAGGACAAATGTGAAGTGACATTTTTGGTGGCAAGTTTGCATTTGAGGCAGTAGAAGGTCAACTGGCTTTGTATGTTTGGGCAATGCAAGTGGACACAAATACACATTTGTGGTCATGCTTTATGATGACAGGATATCACTACTGGGATTTTCATCAGTACCATCCTGAGTGAGAACCCATAGTTACTTGAAACTGAGTGTAAGCACCTAGAACTGGTGTTAGCCGTCTTAGTTCACTGTCTTGTTTATCTGTATATTTATTCATTCATTTATTTAAACCCTCTTAAAATAAAGCTGGAAATGCAGTTGCTGCTTGTTTGGGGTCCTTTTTGCCTTCAGTTTTCTCCACAGTAACTGAAAACTTTGCTCTATCGGGTTGGCAATTGAACAATATTACATTTCTTTGCCTTTAGAACATCTTAAATTTTTTTGGGAGGATGTTTAGAGATCATTGCCCATCTGCACTGTGAGGCGCTATCAGTTTTGTAGGAATGCTTTTAAAGTGACAGTACAGCCTGAAACACCTCATTCCTCTTTCTGCTTCTGTCACAGTCACAAAATCAATTAAAGCTGCAAGCGGCGATGAACAGGCCCTCGCGCGTGCAATTTTCACCAATAAAGGTGAAGGACTCAAAACGAAGTCCGATGACACCACCCATTCAAAGATTATGGCAGAAAATAGGAACTATCAAATATCAACCAATCAGAAGAAGAGGCGGGGCTAATTTGCACCAATTAAGGTGAAGGAGTCAAAACCGAGTCCGATGACACCACCCACGACTGTATGTCATACCATTCAAAGTTATGTCAGAAAATAGGGACTATCAAATATTGACCAATCATAAGAAGGGGCGGGGCTAATTTGCACCAATTATGGTCAAGGACTCAAAACCGAGTCAGATGACACCACCCACAAGTCTTTATGTCAAACCATTCAAAGGTTATGGCAGAAAATAGTATCTATCAAATATCGACCAATCAGCTACTAGTATCACTTCCTGTTTAACGTTGACGTTTGACGCGGCTCCACGGCCACGCCATTTCACGAAAACTCCCGATTTTGATAACTTTTCATCGTTAACGTCTTTTGCGTCTCCTGAGCGAGTTTTATTTCAAACGGACTATCCTGCTAGGAGGAGTTCGTTAAAGTACGACACGTAAAAATGGCATAAATTGCGCCAAAATTACACGATTAATTCAAAATGGCCAACTTCCGGTTCGGTTTCTGCCATGGCGCCAAGAGACTTTTCTTAAAGTTGCGACATGATACAGGTGTGTAGCGATTTTCGTGCATGTACGTCAAACCGTATTGTGGTTCTTGAGGTTTTCAAAGTTTTCTAAGGGGTGCTGTTGAGCCATTAGGCCACGCCCATTAATGCAAACCATTAAATATCAAATTTTTCGCCAGGCCTGGCTTGCGTGCAAAATTTGGCACATGAGGTCAATTTTGGATCTTGGTAAAATCCTTTTCTTCTCCAAACTTTTTTTTATTTCCATCGTTCTGGCATTTTTATCTTGGTTTTATCTGTCCAAAGAATCAGTTTTCAGATTCTTCATATATATTTTTTTCTGATGTTTTCAGTTAAGTCTAAAAGGGGACCTATTATGGCATCTAATACCTATTTTAAACAGGCCTTGAATGACAAGCTTTTGATTGTTTTCGCTAAATAAATGAGAAATTCAGCCTCTAAACCATGTCTTTATCATCCCATTCTCTAACCTCATTATATATGCTGGATTCTGAGTGGGCGGGGAAGCTATGATAATGTGCTGATTGGCTGCCTGAATGACGCGATACACCGCTACGAAAAAATGGCGGAAACTACGGCCGGCAGAGTTAGTTTTGGGCGTGGTTTCACGCATCGTAGGCCAACCTATGTAAATCGCGTTTTCGTTACGTAACAAAAGGGAGCAGAATCTGAATGGCTCGTAGATCCACATCACACTGGATCGTTCATCCGGGCGGCTGTACAGACACTGCAGAATTTGGTTGCTTTCCTCCTTCTCTGAGTTGACAGGCTGAGGAGAGACCACTTTATATATGTTAAAGCAAGAAAAAACGTGTTTTTCATAATAGGTCCCCTTTAACCAAAATAAAAGAATTCAGCGATTATCCACAGTAGTCATGTTCCATGGTCTTCCAGGCCCTTTGATGTGGTTGAGCCCACCAGGGCTTTGTCGTTTTAAAAGTGTGCCAAACGTAAAGTTTGTGCTATGTCTTACAGATTTAGGCTATTTTCAGTCGAATTACCGCCTCCTTCAACTGCATTGAGATTTCCTTGGACTTCATATTGGTTGCTCCAGTCAAAAAGAATCCAAATGCCAACTCAGTTGTCGATATCAACTTCAGACCTTTTCTGCTTCACTTATCTTGAAGTAATGAGGTCGTGGACCACACCTGGGCAGTTAGCATCTTTTCAGTCAATTTTCCAATTACTTTTGAACCCCTGAAAATGGGTGCACTGAGCTTAATTTTGTGAAACCTTGTGAATCAAATCGGAAAGTGTAGACTTCGATAACATCCTGATTTTTTTGTTTGTTTTGTTGACATCAAAAACTTAGGCAAACCACAAAATCCACAGATATTTTATTTTGCATCCAAAGTTTGCATTGTGTGTTACAGGTGAGCTGTTGTGAGATGCACCATGAACCATCACGCAATGAAACTATCTTCTCCAGGCTGACAAATCCTTTGTCGGACTACAGATTTGAATGCTGTGAGTGCTGTCCTTGATTAAATTCAAAAGGAGTCATTTCTATTTCGTCTTAGCATACCTTTTCAGATGTTTATGATTTGTGTACAATGCAAAACACAATGGTTTTACTGCAAATGAAAAAAATACTACATTATTTACAACTGGAATGTCATTCCGCTTACGTATTTTCATGAATGTAAAATATCTGTTTTATTGCATAATACAGTATTTACACATATTTTCTTGGGAAATTATCTTTGAACATGACACATATTCTAATTCTTGTGTGATCATTTGCACATGACATGGGTAATTTATCTGCACTCCGACAACTGCACAGCTCCGAAATTTCAAAAAGACAGATATCCTTCTATAATTTATATAGCCTACAACAGTTTACATCTTGTTTACTCCATTTCACTTATTTAAGTTTCTTGAGTTACAGCACTTATTTTTACTGTCACTGTTACATTAAAGACCAAAAACACAGTCAAATGTAGACAGTAAAGCTGATTTTGACTGTGATATATAAAGTTTGGAGTATAGATTTGAAGAAAAAAAAACATATTTTTTCAATTTTCTGCTTACATGTTTTATGTATCTCATATAATTTGCCCTTTAATCCCAACATGATATTCACCATATTCATTGGTGCAGTAAACTAAACGCAGCTGGACCAACCGAGTGTGAAAGGAGTTCCTTCATATCCGTGTAACTGCCGTAAGTGAATGATGGATGAAATGGCCCTTGAAGCAGAGCAGCCTGACTACAACTCATGTACAAAAAGGTACATCAAACATGCATTGGCAGCTACTTACTCAAGGCTGCACATGCAGTCTGCACTTGCATGATGACATGGCCTCGACTTGTCTGCAAGATCAAGTCAGTTGTCAGAAAGTTGAAATTTACTTTAAAGATACGTGTGAGGTTTTACACTGAGAAGTGATAAAATATTGTTTTTAAAAAGTTATGCATGAAACCTGTTACAACAACTTGAGCTTTGCACACATTACACAGAGCTCATGTGCTTCAATTGATATAAACAGTTCAGACAGTGACAAAAAGATTTATGCACAATATGAGCCCACTGGAAATGAGCAGGCAAAGGACCGCTGTGCCTGTGGGAAGCTTTTTAATTTGAGCGAATACAGATGAACATAACTGCAGAATCATGTGTACGCTTGCACAAAGAGGTGGATGATGCAGTAATCATAAACCATTTATAAAGAAGAAATATAGGAGAACAGCAGCACACTTGCAAACTACAGGTGTGTAACAGTTTCATGCTAATAGATTAAACAATGGGTCTAAAACAGATCGTCTTATAGAATCTATTAGAAGAGCTTCTACTTTTTGTATTTTATCTGTAAGTTTTGTAGCCTGTTAACTGACATTGGGTCTTTGAGTTTGTGAATAATCGGCTACGTGTTCTCTGTAATTCTTAGTCAACATGGAAATACTACTCGAGTAAATGACTGGTTTAAATGCTACCAACTGCCTGTTGTGCTTGTTTCTGGGTAGCCTGAGTTCCCACGAGTAATACAGTTTATGTTTAGCTAATGTTGAGCTTCTTTTGTGCTAATCTTAAGCTAATATTGAGCTTAGTTCAGCTAATGTTTAGCCAATGGTAAGCTTATCTTGATCTGCTGATGAGCTGATGCTGACTTGTTACGGGTTGCTACTGCTGAAGGATTATGAAAGCAACGCGCAAATGAAAAGTAAAAAGTGCACTTTTTCCTGAGTGCTGAGAACTGAATGTGCTGATGGCATTTTATATTTGCATTATACGGTAAACACGAAGGAGATACGATTCTGAATCATTTATTTACACAGTTAGCCACAACGCTCCACCTTTAGAGAAGGTGGAGCTGTTGCATGTGGCCCATAGGTTTGTTGGATACAGTGTGAAGATCAGACTTGCTGCACTTCTGAGCCTGCAACACGGAGCCAGACACAGCAGAACATGTCGCTCTAGGCAACTAGCGGAGATTATGAAGCGCTTTGCCAAGATAAGGCTGTTCTTCCTGTATAAATCTCCTCTCTGGCTGTTATTAGAGAGATTAGCAAAAGCTTTCTTATATAGTGTCCCTCCCCTCAACCATTTACCCATCATCCGCAATTGCTTCTTACACTCACAGCGCATGGGGAGGTAATGAGAATGCATGCATTGTTACATGTGACTGTGTGTGTCTGCTAATGGCTTTATAATTGAAAGTGATGGCAGAGTGTAAGCTGAGATGATGAATTACTGGCAACCAAACCGTCAGCACAGCAGGTACATGGCAGTGGCTGCAGGTCTGGAGTTGTTGAGTGTTGGTTTCCTACTGATGCTTTAAAACACACATAGCTGCAGAGATGTTTATGTCAAAGACGGGCACACTGGTTGGGTCGCTGCTTCGCATCGAATTGTCCCTTTGTTCTTTTATTGTCATTTTATACTGTGTAAAATTATTACAATTCATTTGTGTAACTTCTAAATATGTCAAGATTTTTTATATCTAATAACGAGAGGCCAGAGAAAGAATAGTATTGGTAGGAGTTCATAAGTTTTTTACTTCTTCCTACTCGTTTTTCGAACATCATGAATGCTGCTACCAAAAAAAAAAAGTGTCTCTCTTGTATTCATTACTCAAATGTTCAACCATGTCTGTTACTTTATACTATCGTGTTCGAAATGAAGCCTTGTGAATTGAATTGAAAATTGAATTTTGAAATTTGGGATTCCTTTTCCCCTGTGCCATGTTGCTATTTCACCAAATTACCTTAAAAACATTATATAAAAGAATTCAACCTTTTTTTAGGTATCGATAAAAGGAATGTGATATGCTTTAGGTAAAATATTGCAGGGAAACATTAGACAAGCTCCCTTTTCTTTACAACTCCATTCATGACTTATTTTGAGGGTGGAGTCATCCTGTCAGTTCCACTTAACCCGCCTCTCCCACAGGTTGCACCTTATTTTCAATCTGTGTTGCAGCTTTGCACCACCCACTTTAAAATGACAGTAATTGTAGAATTATGTGATGTTTGCTCTCAGTCTCTGATGTGACAGCAATCTGCACACCTGAATGACTCACAGAGCGAGAAAATTTAAGACCACGAGGAAAATGTCTGTTTCTGGGCGTTTTCATGTTAATTTAAGAACAAAACAACAGACTAGTCTGAAAATAAATACTCTTGTGACTCATGTCACTGTAAAATATGATTTTGCAGCCTATTACAGTAAGTGGAAATAATTGAAAATCCTGAGATTCTGAATGTGTTCCACTGGTGCAGATGTGCTGGCTTGCTGTTATGGCATACGCATCTTTAAATTATTCACAGCTTGCCCTAACACGACTTGGGCTACATTTTAGTAATGACAGGAAAGTACAAAAGGATCCCTGAAGGCCAAGGAAAACTCTACTCCTCAACACTCTTGTTGCCTTGTCAAGGGCCTCTCAGCTTCAACCTGCTGTTTGTACTCAGCAGCTTTGGAAGACTTCAGTTTTAACACTTTTTCCTCCAGAGAACCATCTGTTCAAAAGATGGTTTATCAGGGATACACAGCTTTTTCAGCTAGATGTTTGGCACAAAAAGACATGCATTTATTCTATGGGTTGCCTAAAAAGTTAGAAAGTTAGACATCCTGGCAACTGCGGCTTATATCTGCCGTTGGTTTCCATTGTCATATCTCATCTTCCTCACACCAAGCTTTGGATTTTACACTTAATGATTTCGATGCAAATATAAATATTTACTCAGATTTAACAAGAATTACTGAGGATGATGATTTTTTTGTTGTGGTTTGGTCAGGATTAGCAGTTTCACAGTTTTTGTTTTTCCACATCTACAGTTACTCACACTCACTATGAGATGTATGTGTGCTTACATTCACTATTTTATAAGGTATACCAGGTGTATAAAGTGGCCGGTGGGTGTATACAGGGATTTATACCAAGAAAAACATTTTCTGAAAGACATTTTAAAACATCTTTTGGAAGATTGATTTGATTAACCTTTGAAATTGTTGATCATATACTGTACATTTTGACTCTAGTATAAAAATCTAAAAGTACTGCTTACAAATATAAAGTTGCTTTGCAGGTACATGACGAAATAACAACAGATGCTGCAGCTAAGGATTAACGGCTGTTTGAATGGGCATTGACAGTTTTCTGACTTTTTCTCAGAAGATTTAACAGAAGATGGCACTCAAACCTTTCCTTTGGACGGTGGATGTATCTGCTCTGGCAAAAGTTTAATTTACTCTTCTACACGACTCACTCTCCCATTGACTCGTTTCCACCGCTCTGAATTTGTCACTTTGTTGCTCTGATTGGTCGTAGCGCTAACCAACAAAGGCAAGCAAAGGCAGTTTGATAAGCAACCACTGGTGCCTACCCTCGAAATAGGAGGCCCCATGAATCGTTTTCAGACCCTACATCCTTCTAGATGTAGGGTCATCATGTGTCCCAAGCTTTTATAATCTTCCCATACAATGAATGGCTGCTCTGACACCTCCAACCAATGTTGACTCTCCTCCAGCACCGACTTGACGTTTTACGACATGTGAAAACCTTTGAGTCTTTAAGCAGGGGATGGTTTGCTTTGGAAAAAAAGGTACAAAAGGTACAGGTCTTTTAGAGGGTGCTGAGAAGGAACTGCCCCCAAGACCCTACGACAAACTTCAAGGACAAGTTAAACAGGGTGAGCACATTAGTGATGAGACTAACTTTGATTCTGGACAAAGCATCATCAACTTAGTGAATTCAATCCAATTCAAAACATCATGTTTGATTAGAACCACCAACACAATAATTGCTGAGTGCATACCTAAAACAGTGTGTGGCGGCACGAAGAGGTAGTTTTGGTCAAAGTTATATTTTAAATGGATTTTTAATGTTGCCAGACAACGCCACCCTGGGAGTTTCACCCAGGGAAATTAAAGTACACTAGTTAAAGAGAAAAGGCACTCAGGTCCGTCACAAAGTGATGCAGAGACAGTCGTTCAAATATACAAAATAGGTTTGTTTTATTATTCAAATGTTTTTGTTAAAAATGATCGATAAAAGGAAATCATTCACTAGGGGAGGGGTTTTAAAAAGGGGACCAATCAGGGCCGAGACTTTCTGGTGTGGATGGGTCAACTAAGAGGGGATACTTAAAACACCACACGTGCAATAAAAGAAATAAGGTGAAAAACTTAAACACAGCACACAACAAAAGGCAGGGGCACCACCACCGGACACCAATCCACCACAGTCAGCTCCTGAGAGGGGGGAAACCAGAGGACAGTTAGGGAACAAATTAACACAAAAAGAAATGAATAAACTTAAATTAAACGTAATTAGGCTCAACAATCACTTGCTGGCCACTCAAAATATACAAAATCACAAATACCTCAAAAGACCTAAATAACTGAAACTAAACAAACTATAAATTCCTGAATGAAAGAACATACAAATAAACAGAACCAACAAACACACAAAACAACAACTAATAAACCAAGTCCCACACTGTTCTCTCACACATACACACACACGCACACACGCGCACACACAGACACGTGCGGAGCAGCAATACGCCCAGCCAGCCAGCAGTCAAGCCAGGCAGAGCGAACACGGGCCGGGTCGGCCGTGGCAGCGGTGGTTAGCTCGAGCAAGCAGCAGACGCAAGCAGTCATTCAGTAGTAAAAACGACGTCTGAACGTCACGGAGCTCCAGCAAGGCAAAGCAGCTCCACAAGGCAAAGCAGCAGGGGTTTAGCGGTGGTTACATGGACATCTTTAACCTACAATAATAAATAAACACAACATAAGAAACTACAAGTGGCTGGCGGAGAAAGCCATTGTCACTGAACACCTACCAATCAGGCATTCCTGGCCATTACGGCATGGAAAGAGGGGTCAGCGCAGCATGTGCGCCACCTGTAAACACACACACAGATTGCTGCGTGTACAACGCCAAAGAGGATGACGCGGGGGGGGAGAAAGCTCACTTACCGGCAGTAAGCAGTGAACGGCGTACAGAACGGTACAAGCGGTGAGCAGCATCAGCATTCAACACAGGGTGACATGTGCTTGGACACTTCCATGTCACCGGCGGCGTGAAGAAGCAGCATGCAGCAATCACCCAAACGAGCCTCCACACCCAGGGGCGGAAGTGACGGACGTCAAGTGGCAATGAAGCCCGGCCCCCAGGGAGCAAGAGAAAGACAGGTATTGCAACCCCCCTTTTATACCCGTCACTGCCCACTAGGAGTGACGTCACAGGACCGAGGACTGTCCTGCTACAATCGCAAGATCATCCATCCATCCATCCATCCATTGTCTAAAAGTTAATAAATAATCTCTAAAAGTACTAGTTAAAGTAGGGCTTTTAAAAAAAGGGATATCCTCTTTCTGTTAGGAAAAAACTGAACAGATCCCTTATTGTACAACGACACAGTTAGGTCCATGAACATGCACGTATCCTTTATTGCACATTGATTTGAACATTATGTTGTGGTGTTTAAGGTTTGTACAGCTGTGATATAAAAACTGTTGTTGAGTCTAATTGTCCTTACTTTAATGGTCTGAAGGTAGTCCAAACAGCGATTGACCTTTATGATGTTATGGGCTGTCGTGAGGCAGGAGTGACTGTGTACATCCTCCAGTCGCCTGGAGTCGTTACCCTCTCCACACGCTCCTCGCTAATGATTGTGGGTTGAATTAATTATTTTACTTTCCTGAAATCAATGAAACTCTTTTGCCTTTGGCTTGTTCAGTAGCAGGTTGTTGTCTCTGCAACACACTGGCAACTGTGTGTCGGTAGGCAGATTCCTCGCCCACCTGAGATGAGCCCCACCCAGGTCCAGCAGTTTACCCACCAGCCTGTGTGGACGGGCGGTATTAAACTCAGAGCTGTCATCCACAAAGAAGAGCCTAGGGTTATTCTGATTTTTCTCCAGGTGAGTCAGTGAAGTGTGAGCAGCTGAGGCTACAGTAGCAGTAGAAAGCTCTGTCACCAGACCTGAAGCTGTTGTTCCTGCATGGTCCTCTGAACCTCCCTGGTCATCCAGGGCCTCTTTTTGCTGTGACAGTGTCCGTCCAGGTCTTTCTGTAACACAAAACAGTGTCTGTAAACACTTCCAGGGCCTGATCCTCAAAAAACTCCCGTTGTTTAGGAGGAAACAGACTTGGTGTGAAAAGTTTTGGCTTTGACGTAGACCTGGTGATGAAGGACACCCCGGGAAACTTGGATAACATAGTGGGTATGGGTTTGTTCGTCCAAACAGATGAATATTGTCCAAGTACACCAACCCAAACAGGTTAGCATGTCTATCAAATCTGTCACTCACGAGGGACTGAATTGCTGCTGCATTTGTGAGGCCAAAAGACATGACCAAGTACTTGGAATGACCACCATAACAATTTTCCATTTGTCTTCCTCCATTATGAAAATGAAATGGAAAGCACTTTGAAGATATAGTTTTGTAAAAAATGTTAGCACCTTATACAGGTACATGTAGCTCCAAGTACTTCACTGTCTGGGTCTGTTGGATCCTGCAATGATCAAAAGGCAGGGTGCACCGTAGACAGGTTACCGATGCGCTGCAGGGCCCTGAGGCCATATGTATTCTCCAGTCTTCCTCACATTTGCATCTTTGTTCTAAAAGAGAAAGCGCCATTAGGAAATTAAAAAACCCATCAGAAAGTGGATTTGGCAGTGGTAGAAGCATTCATGAATGACTTAATATTGGACATTTGTAATGATATCCATGCAGCATTCCAGTCTATCTCAGCCTCTTACAATCTCCACTGCGTAAATTGACATATTTTCCTTTCCCTCATTAAAGAATTTCAAAATAATTTGATTTCTGTCAGGAACAAGGGGAAAGAATTGCAGAGGAGCTACAAGTCTCAACCCAATTAGTGACCTCATTCACTGAGCTCATCTTGCCTTTTTTCCCCCGACTCTCTTCATCTCACATTCTACAGTATTCTCCATGCCACCCCACATATTCTTCCTTCCTCTGAAATCTCTCATTTTTCCTCCACTGGACATTCTATTCTCCCTCATCTTTGCGCGCTTCTCTTTCTGTCTTTCTTTCTTTCTCTCTGCACAAATGAGTCCATTTCACCCGGGGGATGAGACCACAGTGGTTAAATCAGATTGGGGCAAGGTTATATTTGGAATGTGGCAAGAGAGACGCATCAAACAGCTGGATGATGACTGCGTGGCCTATTTTACAGTACATCAGCAAATTGGCCAACATTGAAATCTCAAGGCATATTCAGCTGACAATATTGGTAATATAAGTCTAATAAACTCAAGTGAAGCTGCCTCAATAATTAACATAAACATGCATACACAGAGGAGATGCAGCACTGCCTTATGATGGTGATATGATGGGGAATACACTGGAGACAGAACTGTCATTTTCAGCAAGATGGATCAATATAAATATGCAATTAAATATAACTATGAATTTTATTTTTTCCTTAGTGTTTTCTTCAAAATACCACCAGTTAGCACAAACTCAAATTAACTTATACAGAGTCAGGCCTGCAACAATATCAGCATTTCTTTCGTCACTTTTTGGTGTTTATTTGGACGGTACATAATGTAAAGAAGTTTTCACATCATATGTTATGAAATTTGTGGAGTCATTGAGGAAACAACTGGATATCAGGGGGAACATCTTCTCCCTGGTAACCTCAAGCCCTTTTCAGACATCTTGATCTGTGATATCAATAGCTTCATTAAATTATTAAATTAACATCATTCAGTCATTCAGACATTTTTACATCAATGTTCCTCACACTTCATTCAGACATGCCTGTGAGTGCAATGGTGGAAAGAGATGCAGTTTTCTCACATCATTTCATATCAGTATAACAATTCATAGCCAAGTACACAGTGGATGATCGTAGGACCTGTATGAGCCATATTCATTGTTGTATTATTTCATGTAAGTTTGCTCCATGCCACTAGGGGGCGGTATTTGCTGTGTGGCTCAGCTGATTCTTGGTCAGCTGGGTTATGTCATTTAACCTGGGGAAACCCAAACACAGGTGTTGCTGATTGAAGAAGCAAACGGTTTTTGACTGTGCTTAGTACAGTATGTGGCTACTGTTCTTATGTGTTTTGGATGTGAGCAATTCGGTTTGTTGTTTTAGTTACTTTTTATGAGTTAAACTCAAGAAAAATAAACAATGGAAGCAGCTGTGAATCAAATACAAGCCGTCGTCTGATATGTTCGGAGCGCACTGGGTGCACGTCTAAACTAAATCCTCCTTTGTACTGCACTTGTCATCTTCCAACTTTCACCACCAAATCCTTTTTTCTGGCTCCATTTTCAATCTTGTCTTTAGGTTTTCCTTCAAATTTGTTGCCTTCTTTATAATAATTTCTTTCTAATCTTGTGCTAAGAATGAGATTATTTTCCTGAGTTTGTGTATTCCCAGGTTCGCTTTGCTCCTCGCAAGATCTTTGTTTTCCTTCATGTGTGCTGGTCTTCCTTTGACTTGTTGCCTGCCTCTGTTCTTGATTTTGGGTTTATGGATTACCTGTCCACAACACTTTAGTCTATCTTCGTGATTAAGTGAGTAGAGTAATTTTACGTTACATCAACCTTCCTCCACCCTTGAAGAACCAAACTGCTTCGATCTGTTTCAGTAAAAAACAAAACAAATCTTGATCAAATCTTCATCAACGGGTTATTTTGAAGGTCTGTTCTACGGATGAGACAACCCTCTCAGAGAGAAGAAAAAAGAAATGTTTATTTGGATGATAAATTGTTCAACATCTCTGCGTAACACTCCAGTAAGTGTTTATTATTTTAGGGATATTTACAATGTTAAAATACATGATGTGAATATATTTTTTCAAGTCTACTTACTTTCTAAAAATTCTACTTGGACACAAAATGTGGCACGAGAGGGCTAAAAACTCTCAGACTCACGACTCAGTTGCTGCTGCTGAATAACACTCAACAGGACCATCTCACAAGCAGAAAGTCTAAATTGGTGAGAAAATTGCAACTTTAGACCGTGAGCAGATATATACACTGATCAGATGAAACATTAACACAGCCTGGCTGCAAAACAGCAAAAAATAATCAAAAGTCATGCACCTAACACTTCAAGGGTTAACAAACACGAACATGATCAGCATCAAGTGTCATATATCTGCTTTGTCCTGTTGGGCGGGTCCTCGGATCTCGGCTGTGCACTCTCACCTGTTACTGATCAAGGATCATCCAGAAATACCGGATGCATGCTGTCCTCCTTCGCCAGATTGGTCAGCTATGATTCACTTATTTGTTTTCCTTTGTTGGATTCAGTGATCCCGAGCACATGCCTCATTCTACTACTCTGACTAAATCTGCTGGAAGCTCCACCCCCGCATTACTCGTCCCGTTGGCCGTCTACCCGCCTGTCTTCCAGGACCAAGGTCAATCTATGCCCTGATGCCAACCGGCAGTTTGGGCCATCTCCGTCTGTCCTGCCTCCCAACTGGAACGTCCTACCTCCCAAAGTCCACCAGTCTTTTTCATGATCGCTACTGACTTGTTTTCCTTAGCTCTTAATTGAGAAAATATATCTAATGGACTAACGTGAGGTTGAAGTTATTTTTGAGTACCTTGGTTGGTCACAACATTACCTGTCAAGAGTTTTAATGTTATTGCTGATTGTTGTAACATAAAATCTAAATTTAACCAAAGTTAAATGATTTTTTTCCAGCTGTTGGTAGTAGATGAATCATTGTATTAAAGTACTGCTGTTTGATTGCTGCCTTCAGTTTTACTCCCTGAAAACTTGATTTTATCTCTTTTTTTAATGAAAAATACTTGCAAATTTGACCATGAAAACAGCTTCCAATTGTATAAATGTAGCCAGGGGCAATCTCTCTTATTTTCCCCACCGACTATGATAGCAAAAATCATGTTACAAATACTGAAAACAACTCAAGACAGAAAACCATACATTGAATAACTAGTATATTATGTGATAATAGTTTCCCCACTATCTGTATAAATCACCAAATCCAGATATTCCATTTCCTGCAATCTTGGAAATTATATCATATTTCTGACCAAGGCATCAAGTAAAAACTACATTTTTATAGTCTACCGTTATAATCCAAGCGCAAGAGTGTCGGTCTGGAAACATTGTCCTACACAAACACTCATTCAGAGGGGTATCTGCACTACGAGTCCCTACAATTAATGACAATTTGTTGCAATGTAAAGAAAGTAACATTCAGTTACTGCACACTTTAAAGCCTCATATGTTTATTTTCTTTAAAGAGCCACATGAAAAAAGCTTATGGATCATAAATGAGGCATAGATTATGTATATTACATATATATCTCTATGTACTTACGGTTGCATATGTATGACAAAACACTTGATTTTTATTGCATGGGCATGCTGGCTTCAGTGTTTGCTTAAAGAGTTGATAAACTGATATGATTCATAATATTTTATTATTTATAATGAATAAAATATTGCGAATTGAAGTTTTGAATTGAATTGAATGATGGGAAAAAAGATATATTGTAGACTGAAAAACTTTTAAGTTAAGTTGAGCAAAACAAGATTTTATTTCAGAAAAAAACACTGCGATTTGCAGGGGATCCAAAAACTTGTCACATCAAAAAACAAATCCCACAGAAGCAGGAACATGCCAACAGACAGGGAAACAAACAGCTCGGACCATCAGAATGGAGGGGAACAGCAAGAGGCTGGCCGTTTCTTTTGTGAAACGTCGTCTTATTGTTCAAATCTCAAGAATGCAAGTGCAGAAGAAATACATATACAAGATATGTTCTGATTCCCATTTTACGCATAACGCATGCGGGAGTTAAAGTGCTAACTTTATTTTAGTTTGACAAAATGCAGTTTTTCATGTAAGAAAATAGATATTATAACTTTATATGTGTGGTAAAGTTATAAAGATGTGTATTTTAGAATTATTTTTCAAACAATTAGGGCATACCTGTCAAGTTTTGGATTTAAAAATAAGGGACATTTTCCACCACCTGCTGTCCAACCAGCCAATCTACCTGTCAATCACTTAAAAAATACAATTATGTGTTCTTTATGTACCTTTGTGGACACTGAAATGCTGTGGACATTCCTGTGTATGTAATTCCTATAATATAGCCTAAATGAAAACACAAAGGGGAATTAAAGCATATTTATTTATTTAGAATATTTTCATTTTATACAAGAATTGATTGTCTTCAAGTAAAACATTTACATTTTCTTTTAATTTGTCATTTTCACTCATGTGGGTCTCAAGTCTGCCTTTTTTGCCTTCTCTCTGGTTACATACATCCATCTGTCTGATTTGTTGTTCTGAGTTTGTTCCCGTTGTCGCCACTAACTTCGCGAGAACTTCCACCAAGGCTGCAGCAAGGGGCAGTTCTCGCGAGGTTAGCGACAATTCAGTTTGAAGAGGCACAATAATCCTTTTTAAAAATTATATTTTAAAATGGGAAATTTACGGGAAAATACTAATACGGGAGGACGGCGGGAAAGAGGAGTAAAATACGGTAGTTTCCCGGCCAAAACGGGAGACTTGACAGGTATGAATTAGGGCAGATGGGAACTAGGGACGTGAAACTCAACCAAACACACAGACACAGACTTTCAAAATAAAACAGGAAATAAACAAAACCATGACAGATGTTATTGCTGTGTAAAGGCTAATGTTGACAGCTCTTCCCAGAGTTCGACTGACAAAAACATGGAACTCTTTATTTCAAAAACAGATTCATATGTATAGGAATGTGCACCTACTTTTAAGGTCCTTATCTTAAATTTATGAAATTTAACCCCAGATGGACATCTTATTAAACACATCATCCTCTTATTTGTTTTACAAAAACCAACCCAAAATGTGAGGAGAATCTAAGCGTTTCAGACCACCCTTAGCAGCAATAACTTATAGTAATTGTGTTTCTGTATTAATGATTCGTCTCTCACATCATTTTGAGGATATTATAGTCCACTATTCACTATGCGGTGCTTGAGTTCATTAATGATTGTGGATGTTTGTTTATACTCAGCTCTCTTAGTGTCAACAGCATTCTATTTGTGATGGCATCTGGACTTTGACCAAGCCATTGCAACATCTGGATTTTCTTCTTTTTCAGCCATTCTGGTCCAGGTTTATTGATGTTTGTGGAATCATTGTTCTGTTCCATCACCTAATTTGGGTTTAGCTGTTGGACAGTTGGCCTCACATTTGACTGTAGCAAAAACTTTGCTGAAAAGCTGCGAGGTGCTGTGGCTAAGGCAAAGAAAAATCAACAAAAAAAAACAACCCAAATCATCACCTTCCGTACAATTTTTTTTTTCATATACTATATTTGGTTGTTTGTGGTGTTGGCGGTGGATGAACTGAGTGGTGTGAATGATCTGCTGCCGACACTAATGAGTTATAGCAGACTAAGTCACCTATCGCTCCATGAAATGCTTCAGGATCATTTTTAAGAGGATCTTCTTGAGATGAATATCACCTTGGTAGTTCCATGAAGAGCTGACAAAAAATGTCACACCCACACTAACAGTAATGATTCAGGTTCTTTAGGAAATACGTGTCACAAACCATACCATTACCAAACGGTAATGGTATGCTCATTTGATTTAAATAGCATACTTCATATATTGAGCATTTCACGTTTCTTAAGTCTTCATTTGTTTATTCATTCATTCATTTTCCACACCTACTTCAGTCTGTTCATGTCACAAACGGTAGGTTCTTTTCGATCCCCAATAGACCACAGAGGCAGGTGGAAGGTTACGACGCTTTATTGAATAGTGAACAACAAGTAATATATTTTTGGCTCACTGGAGTAAAAGAAATCTGGGGGTTAAGATCTGCCACCAATAATATTAAAATCAACAACGGGAGGAGGGGGCTCAAATTAAATAGCTTGGCCACCGGAATTAGAGCGAGACCTGGATACACCACTGCACTGCAAGAAAGCAATCTCAGAACCAAAGCATCACAGCAAGGATCAAGGCATTAGCCAATGGTAACTCAACAATAAGTTCCCAAAATACACGCATGCAACACCATTTAAAAGCAGGTCTCGGGAAACGTCTATGGTGGCCCCAAACCCCTTCAACCCCCCCTCCTACAATCAAATCTCGTATCCCCCAGATAATGATGTCAGTCAGTGGCCCCTAAAATGAATAAAAGAGAGAATTAAAAATGCTCAGCCGAGACAATATAATAAAAAAAGGACAATAAGTAAAACTCTGTAATAAAGTCAGTGGTAAAAACCCGTGGCCATATGTAACCAGTTTAGACTTATAAAAGTGAATTACAGTATAATAACAACTTGGAGTAGTTATAAGACTTGGACCAGGATCAGAAAACGCTAAATTCGAGAGGAGCCACGGTATTGAGCAACAATAATGAGACAGGCACACAAGAGTTGAATAGCCACTGCTATAATATTTTTTCCAAGTGAACAAGTTATTTACAAGGTACCAAAATTGTTATCAAAACCGTAGAAAAATAAAAAAAGTAGTGTGCACACTAAACCAAAAAAAAGTGTCCGTTGGGGCCCTTAAAATAGAAAAAAAGAGTTGTTCCAGGTTTTGCAAGTCACCTGGTTCCAAGGATCCTTGTGTAATGTAAGTGTATCATGTGCGTGTGAATGAATGTGTACGTGGATATCTCCTCGGTGCTGATCTTCCTTCAGGGTAGTTGGCTCGCCATCTGGTTCAGCAGGAAGTTGTCCTGAATCCTCGGACTCTTTAGTCCTCTTAAAAAAACCTGACCTGAAGACAGGGTCATACAATACATTCAACACTATTCATTTTCAGATGCATCACTAGGAATATGAAAAGTTAAAAGATGCACAATATTACATCTAACTCTGACACAAACCTTCATCTCTGTTCAAATCTTAAATCTGTCTTTGGTTCTTTTTTCTGTTTTGTTGTACAACATTTAGTCTAGAGTTTATCATTTATGAGAACATTAAAGTGCTCACACATTTACCTGTTCTTGTAAACAGTTTCAATACTATATGGTAAGTAACCATTATCATTCAAAATAAAATTTATCATAAACATATCAGAACGATGTGCAAATAACAGCAAAACACATTTTGAGTTAAGACTCAGAGGTATTAAAGAAGCGTGCTTAATTTACTCACACTATAGGCCTGTTCATGTGAGAAATCTGCACCAAAAATTACCCTCTAGTTGCTTTAAACTCAGTAAAAATAACATAAATATCTTCCATAAAATAAAATATTGGTTTACAGTCATCACAACACCTCAATTTACTCTTTTTCTCCCTTAAATTGGCATAAAGAAAATAAAACGCTTCCCCTTTAATTATATTCACATCAGAAAAAAAATATTAAACTCAATGTGCATAATATTCAGAAATGTTGCACCATTACTCATTTAAATTAACTCTGAAAAGCTTAACATCACCACTGCTTTCTCTCAGCACACGGAAAATAAAGGGAAAATAGCACCAGAGCAGCAAAAAACACATTTCTCACCGTTGCTCTGTGTATATCACGGCTGAACACGCCGAAGTCGGCCTTGCAGCAGCTCTCCGAATGAAAGCGGTTAGCCTGTTAAGCATAGAGCTCGCATTCAGAATGGACGACGACGGCAAGCGTCAACAAGCTGTTCTTTTATTTTTTCATTGAATAATTGGCTCGTCTTACCGACGTAACTCTCCTTCGTTCAATCACTTGGCTCTGGACCTCCACTGGGTAAGTGCTCCGACTCTCTTTTCCTTCTCCCACAGGTAAATTCTGGGTTTATCTCCCGTTCTTCGCTCTTCTCCTCACCATGCAGTTGCCCTCGCTTCTCTGGCTGAGATCCGAAAGAAAGCCGGGAAGAGCAACGCAGCCGCACTTCTCCTTCAACCCGACAGGCTGAGCGTAGCCTGCATAGCCTCTGATTGGCTGCTGAGACTAGGTACCCCTCGTGGGTCCATGCGCGCTGAATGGTGCATTTAAATGCCGTAGGAAATCTAAAACTTTGACGATGTAAACTAAATTAAAGAATTAAAGATATTGAAAATAAACAGTCTCTTTTCTTTTATTGTACTGAATCAACTATGTGTCTTTTACACCTGGTTACACATGTATCAAAAAAACTCTGTTTCCCCTGTAGTGTTGTAGTTTTCTAGGTAAGGAGGAACCAATAACCTTTTTTTGTGTGTGTTTGCTGTGTAGCTTTCACTTTGAGAAGAAATAGTGGAAAATGAGAAGGATCTGTCATTAAAAAAACATTCTTTGTATACTGTGTCACTATTGGTTCTTGAATCCTAAGATTCCTTAGATTTATAGTCATTTGAAAAAGAAAGTTCATCCTCAGTTAAGTCAAGAGATTCATTTATGCAGTCATTATATTAAAAGAAAAAGTTGAAAACTAAGTACGCACCTACTGTTCCCAGGACGATTATCAGCAGCCAGTTGGGAAGGGTTATAGAGACCTCACTTGGCATCATTAGGAAAAAACGCTTAAGCATTGCTTGATTAGATGGTTCACCAAGAGAAAGCCTCCTCTATCTGAAGAGAACGTTGCAGCACATGCTGGGTTATAAAGTTGCACGTGAGAAAACCACCAGACTTCTACACAAATTTCTTTTGAACAGACAAGACAAAGCAGAGATGTTTATCCATGATATTTAATTAGTCTGTATATTCTTTTCTACTGTATTTGTGTTTGAGGCAAAAACTCTCAAAAGTCAGCAGAATCCATCTGTAGCCACTATTTCTGTCTGAGGCCTTGTGTACTGTAACCAGAACCATCCACCTGGCTAGATCTAACAGGAACACTTGCTGGACGGGCTCACTTGTACACATAGGGCCTGATTTACTAAAGGTTTGCGTGTGTAAAAACGTGTGCAAACTTGACATCACCCGCAAACCAAAGTGCAAGCTGATCTACTAACAGCGTGCAAAGAGGACTGCGCCTCTCAAATGCGCAAAATAGCACACATTTAGTACTTTTACCGCCAGAAATCGCTAAATACTGGGAGGGGAAATGCAAATTGGCCCATTTACCACGCGCAATGAGATTTACCAAGCCTGAAAGATTGTGATTGCGTCTGTATTTAATACGTTCGAAAGGAAGGTGCTAATCTGCCCAGCATTACGCAGGGATGCTTGTTGGTGCCTCTCCACATGCAAAAGGAGAAATATTTTATTTGAATGTTAAACCGAGTATTATTCAGCAAAAGGTTGCCACAGCCACAGGAGGCACATTCATTTTTTTTATTTGTGATAATAAATAAATCACGTGTTTTCATGGAGAAAAAAGTGTTTCTCATTGTGCGCATATACTTGTTCTGCAGTTGTCATACCCCGGGCAATTTAGTACTCTTTATTTAGGATCTTAGTAAATCGGGCCCATAGTACTCTAACACACTCACAATACAGCTGATGGAAGGATACGGGAATTGGTGGAAATTTTCTACAGAATCTCAGAAGGACATAGGTTAGCTCTGTGAAGAAGAAAAAAAGATTCCTCTTTGTCAGCTGTCGCTGGGAAGACAAAAAGAGTAGTTAATTATGTGCGTATGTCGCGGCTGACAGCGACTGAACTATGATTTTAACAGTTTTTTATCGGAAACATTGTGGACAGTGAACTGTGTGTGTGTGTGTGTGTGTGTGTGGGAGAACATTGAACTGGGACTTGGCTGTCAATTGCACAGGGGTGGGTGTGTCTTCCCTTGCGCTCTGTTCACAGGTGAACCGAATCCTGCAATCAAGGCTCTCAGGTGGACAGCGGTGATTAAAAAGAGGAAACAGATGCGGCACACGGAGGACGTAGTGAGGACGCACGGCAGAGAAGCCAAGGTGCTGGAGGCTGGATGCAGACGGAGATTCCTGCTCGCCTTCCCGGACGCAGAGAGTACGCACGGCAGAGAGGCCAAGAGGCTGGACGCAGACGGAGAATCCTGCTCGCCTTCCCGGACGTGGACAGGACCCCTGGCTTGATCACCGCATCTGTTTGGGAACATCGCTCTCTATTTACCCACATAGAGGGACGGTCTACCCTGGAGCTTGAGAACCAGTGAGTTTTAACTTCTCATGATTCAGTCCACTGATCGCACTCTTTCCCTGCCTTCCAGCCTGGTTTGACTGGCCGACGCTGTTTCTCTCCTGACGGCGAGAGTCGGCCGGACCCCGCCCCCTCACCTGCCGGACTGATCCCACGTCTGCTTTCCTGGTGCGGGACGCCAGAGCTCCCCCAGCGCACGCAGCCAGGCGCGCAGAGACTGTAGGCCCTGGGCGGGCCAGTACAGACTGAGACTGTTGGCTCATTGTATGTGTAACCAGGTGTAAAAGACACATAGTTGATTCAGTACAATAAAAGAAAAGAGACTGTTTATTTTCAATATCTTTAATTCTTTAATTTAGTTTACATCGTCAAAGTTTTAGATTTCCTACGGCATTTAAATGCACCATTCAGCGCGCATGGACCCACGAGGGGTACCTAGTCTCAGCAGCCAATCAGAGGCTATGCAGGCTACGCTCAGCCTGTCGGGTTGAAGGAGAAGTGCGGCTGCGTTGCTCTTCCCGGCTTTCTTTCGGATCTCAGCCAGAGAAGCGAGGGCAACTGCATGGTGAGGAGAAGAGCGAAGAACGGGAGATAAACCCAGAATTTACCTGTGGGAGAAGGAAAAGAGAGTCGGAGCACTTACCCAGTGGAGGTCCAGAGCCAAGTGATTGAACGAAGGAGAGTTACGTCGGTAAGACGAGCCAATTATTCAATGAAAAAATAAAAGAACAGCTTGTTGACGCTTGCCGTCGTCGTCCATTCTGAATGCGAGCTCTATGCTTAACAGGCTAACCGCTTTCATTCGGAGAGCTGCTGCAAGGCCGACTTCGGCGTGTTCAGCCGTGATATACACAGAGCAACGGTGAGAAATGTGTTTTTTGCTGCTCTGGTGCTATTTTCCCTTTATTTTCCGTGTGCTGAGAGAAAGCAGTGGTGATGTTAAGCTTTTCAGAGTTAATTTAAATGAGTAATGGTGCAACATTTCTGAATATTATGCACATTGAGTTTAATATTTTTTTTCTGATGTGAATATAATTAAAGGGGAAGCGTTTTATTTTCTTTATGCCAATTTAAGGGAGAAAAAGAGTAAATTGAGGTGTTGTGATGACTGTAAACCAATATTTTATTTTATGGAAGATATTTATGTTATTTTTACTGAGTTTAAAGCAACTAGAGGGTAATTTTTGGTGCAGATTTCTCACATGAACAGGCCTATAGTGTGAGTAAATTAAGCACGCTTCTTTAATACCTCTGAGTCTTAACTCAAAATGTGTTTTGCTGTTATTTGCACATCGTTCTGATATGTTTATGATAAATTTTATTTTGAATGATAATGGTTACTTACCATATAGTATTGAAACTGTTTACAAGAACAGGTAAATGTGTGAGCACTTTAATGTTCTCATAAATGATAAACTCTAGACTAAATGTTGTACAACAAAACAGAAAAAAGAACCAAAGACAGATTTAAGATTTGAACAGAGATGAAGGTTTGTGTCAGAGTTAGATGTAATATTGTGCATCTTTTAACTTTTCATATTCCTAGTGATGCATCTGAAAATGAATAGTGTTGAATGTATTGTATGACCCTGTCTTCAGGTCAGGTTTTTTTAAGAGGACTAAAGAGTCCGAGGATTCAGGACAACTTCCTGCTGAACCAGATGGCGAGCCAACTACCCTGAAGGAAGATCAGCACCGAGGAGATATCCACGTACACATTCATTCACACGCACATGATACACTTACATTACACAAGGATCCTTGGAACCAGGTGACTTGCAAAACCTGGAACAACTCTTTTTTTCTATTTTAAGGGCCCCAACGGACACTTTTTTTTGGTTTAGTGTGCACACTACTTTTTTTATTTTTCTACGGTTTTGATAACAATTTTGGTACCTTGTAAATAACTTGTTCACTTGGAAAAAATATTATAGCAGTGGCTATTCAACTCTTGTGTGCCTGTCTCATTATTGTTGCTCAATACCGTGGCTCCTCTCGAATTTAGCGTTTTCTGATCCTGGTCCAAGTCTTATAACTACTCCAAGTTGTTATTATACTGTAATTCACTTTTATAAGTCTAAACTGGTTACAGAATTGGCGAGCCAGCCAGGAGCCATTGGTTTTGAGCATCAGTATTGAGCTAATGATAAATATGGATTTCATACATAAGTCTGGTGTCAAAATTCCAAATGCAGTTATTGTCAGTGGAATCACTCAGGTAGCTGAACAAGATGAACAAGTGATTGACTTTCTAAAACAGTATGGTAAAATTGAGAGAATAGTTTTTGTTGATGATTCACAGTCCGAGTTCTTTCAAAACCTGATCGTTGAGTATGCTAGCGGTTCAGCCTTAGAAGGTCTAGAACCTCACTTACCATACACTTGCACAGCGCGAGATGACCCCACCGTTGTCTATGAAGTTAAGACCCTCAGTAGCTTGTACGCTACCAAGGTTGGAAGTAACGTTACCAAGACATACTTAGCTGAGCTCAAGCAACTAGCTAAGATGAGTGGCAAAGACTATAGCGCGGTGTTGAAAGAAATGATGTCTCATATCGGGGAAGATGTTGAAGCCATGCAGCCCACAACTGAAGAGCCCTCCCCCGCACATGTTGAGACCACGGTTTTGTCCCATAAAGGGCCAGAGTCCCACACCTCACTTTTAGATGCCACACCGAGCATGAACAGTGCCACTGACCATGTTCCTCTTACCAATGGAAAGAGAGCACCGTCCCTTTCATTGAGTGACTTGAACCCACCTGACGTCCATAAAGTCGTGGTCGAGCATATTGTACGGAGACAAGACGTCCCACACACCCAATCCCAAGTGAGACTCCGCTCCTTCTCCGGCAAAACTCCCAGACCTAATCAAGAAACTGATTATGAAACATGGCGGATACACATTGAATTGCTTCAAAATGATCCTAGCATGTCTCCCTTACAAATATCCAGGAAAATCCATGAAAGTTTGCTCGCTCCAGCGGCCGATGTAGTTAAAGGCTTACGGCCTGAGTCACCGCCTGCAGCCTATCTACAGCTCCTGGACTCAGCCTTTGGTACTGTGGAAGATGGAGAGGAGCTCTTCGCTCAGTTCCTGAACACCCTCCAAGACCCAGGTGAAAAATCATCCACTTACCTTCACCGGCTCCAGTTAGTCTTAAACAGAGCAACAAAAAGAGGAGGAGTTACACCTGAAGAAGTGGACAAACATCTTGTTAAGCAGTTCTGCAGGGGATGTTGGGATTACTCCTTGCTCAGCGCCCTGCAACTGGAGCAAAAGAAGAGCAGCCCACCCCAATTTTCAGACCTCTTGCTAATGATTCGCTCCGAAGAAGATCGACAACAAGCAAAATCCAGTCGCATGAAAAAACATATTGGCATCACAAAACAAAGAGCCCAGGTGCAGTTTCATAGTACATATGGTTGTGAGTCAGAGGAGAAAGATGAGAGCAGCATCAGTGCCATTGATGATCTCAGAAAGCAAGTGGTAAGCCTGCAAAGACAACTAACTACACTCATGTCACAGAAAAACACCACAGGAGCTAGCAGCAAGGGATCTGCAGGGAAGCAACTGAGTAGGATGTCAAATCCAAATGATACAGAGATGCAAAGACAAAACAAAAAGAAACAGACATACAAACCCAAGGCCTGGTACTGTTTTAACTGCGGTGAAGACGGGCACATCGCCCCCTGCTGCACCGACCCTGCAAACCCCAACCTAGTGGCAGAAAAGAAGAAGCAGTTGGAGAAAAAACAGCGCCAGTGGGAAGAAAGGAATGATTCAAACTCGCATTTAAACGACTAACAGTTCCTGTTGTGGGACAAACAGGAGCTGAGGAGAGTCAACAACGTCCCTCAGACGTGAACAATGAGAACAAACCCCCCGTTGAAATCAACAAAGACATTGCACATACAGAGAACATCAAGGCTCAAACATGTTCCAACCTACATCATTCAAAGCAGGACCAACCGTTTCGACTCCCCAAACGGCTGGTTGGCATCAAGAGCACAGCTCAAGTAACCGTGAGAGGTGAAGAGGTCAACTGCCTTCTCGACTCAGGCTCACAAGTTACCACCGTACCTGAGTCATTCTACAAGCAGCATCTTTCAGAGCAGGAGATCAAACCGCTTCATGACCTCTTAGAAGTGGAAGGTGCGAATGGACAGCTAGTGCCTTACTTTGGTTATATAGAAATGATCATAACCTTTCCAAAAGACTTTGTAGGAGCCCCAATAGATGTAAACACACTTGCCTTGGTTGTTCCTGACACTTCACAGTCACTCATACTCATAGGCACAAACACCTTAAATGTATTGTTTGACATTTATTCAGAGACTGACATAACTAATCGTCAGCCCCTCCCACATGGCTACAGAGTGGTTTTCAAGGTCATTGAGCTAAGACGGAAGCAGGCAAGCAACAACCACCAGGGGGTAGTGAAGATGCAAAGCAAGACGCCTCAAGTCATTCCAGCCGGCGAAACTGTAGTGGTGGAGGGAGTTGCCCTCGTCACTGGTCTTCAGGATGAGAAATCCGTCGTCATTGAGTATCCATCAATGTCCCCCTTGCCAGGGGGCCTGCTGGTAAAAGCTGGTCTTGTTGATTTCCCCCAGCTACGACCCCATAAGCTGCCAGTCGTCATAAGCAACGAGTCTGACCATGATATCGCCATTCCTGCCAAGTGCACTATTGCAGAAGTAAGTGCTTATCAGACCATCTTGTTAAAGGAACACAGTATAACCAAGCAATCAGAATCCCTCCAGAGACCCCCAGAGACCCAGTCAGCTCAAGAACCCACCTTAATTTTCAATTTTGGTGATTCCCCAGTCCCACACGAATGGAAGCAACGCATCACTCAGCAGCTCGACAACATGGCTGATGTGTTTGCGCATCATGACCTCGATTTTGGCCGGACGGACCAGGTGCGACACCATATAAAACTCTCGGATGAAAGTCCCTTCAAACTGCGTGCCCGACCAATCCACCCACAGGACATTGAAGCTGTCCGGAGGCACATTAAAGAGCTTCTTGATGCAGGAGTTATCAGGGAGTCAGAGTCTCCATTTGCATCACCCATAGTGGTAGTCCGGAAAAAGAACGGCCAAGTCCGGTTATGCATTGATTATAGGCGTCTAAACCTCCAGACTATAAAGGACGCATACAACCTTCCAAAGCTGGAGGACACATTCTCAGCTCTCAATGGTTCGAAATGGTTCTCAGTTCTCGATCTTAAATCGGGGTACTACCAGATTGAGGTTGAAGAGGCAGACAAACCGAAGACGGCCTTCGTGTGTCCGCTTGGATTCTGGGAGTTCAACAGGATGCCTCAAGGGGTGACAAATGCCCCCAGCACATTCCAAAGATTAATGGAGCGGTGCATGGGGGATATGCACTTGAAAGATGCGTTGGTCTTCCTTGATGACGTCATCGTTTTCTCCAGAACCCTTGAGGAGCACGAAGAAAGACTCATGAGAGTGCTAACTCGTCTCAAAGAGTTTGGGTTGAAGTTATCCCCAGAAAAATGTATCTTCTTCCAGACATCAGTCCGCTATCTGGGTCATGTTGTCTCCAGAAGTGGCGTTCAGACAGATCCTGAGAAGATTTCAGCTCTGAAGACATGGCCGGTCCCCAAGACCCTACGAGAGCTAAAATCCTTCCTTGGTTTCGCTGGGTACTACAGGAGGTTTGTTAGGGGTTACTCCAGCATCGTAAAACCTCTCCACAGCTTAACCTCTGGCTACCCATCTCTCCACAAGAAATCAAAAGCGAAACCAACAAATATAAGACAGAAAACAAACCAATACCATGACCCAAAAGAGCCCTTCGGGGCTCGCTGGACGCCAGCTTGCCAGCAAGCCTTCGAGGCAGTCATCCAGAACCTCACAACAGCCCCTGTCTTAGCCTTCGCTGATCCCCAGAAACCCTATATACTGCACACCGACGCCAGTACCACCGGGCTCGGTGCTGTGTTATATCAGGAGCAAGATGATCAACTCAGGGTCATAGGCTACGCCAGTAGAGGGCTGTCACGAAGCGAGAGCCGCTATCCAGCGCATAAGCTAGAGTTCCTGGCGCTCAAGTGGTCAGTTACGGATAAGTTCAGCGACTATTTGTACGGCAACCACTTCACCGTTGTGACCGATAGCAATCCGCTAACTTACATCCTGACCTCGGCCAAGCTTGATGCGACTAGCTATAGGTGGCTAGCAGCGCTGTCCACATTTTCATTCAAACTCCTCTATCGTCCAGGAAGGCAGAACGGAGATGCAGATGGATTATCACGCAGACCACATGGGGTGCTAGCAGATGATCTAAAGTCACAAAAAGAGAGAGAACGCATACGGCAGTTCACACAAGATCACCTCTCCGATCCAACTAACATCGATGCAGTTGATCAGTCTGTTGTGAAAGCAATCTGTGATAGACAGCTCACCTACGGTGTCAGTCCTGATGATGAGACTGAGGGAGGTCCAGATCGTGTTGCTTTAGTGGAGGTTCTCGCCATGTATCCCAGCGCTGTTCCCGACAGTTATGGACAAGAAGAACAGTTTGGAGGTCTTCCAACTGTCCCCCATCTCACTGAAGCCGAGCTAGCAGCTAGGCAAAGAGCGGACCAATGTATAAAGCATGTCATCGCCCAAGTCGAACATGGGGATACAC
Organism: Cololabis saira; assembly: GCF_033807715.1. Lineage (NCBI taxonomy): Eukaryota > Metazoa > Chordata > Actinopteri > Beloniformes > Belonidae > Cololabis > Cololabis saira. The sequence goes on from NC_084604.1 coordinate 13,242,119, forward strand.
CACCTCCCACCTTGCGCGCCCAACTTCCTGACCTCCCACTCCTCCTCCGAGAACTGAACCGTCTCGAGCTCCGTAACAACATCTTGTACAGGCGACGTCAAGTTGGACCCCAGACAACTTACCAGCTCGTTCTTCCAGCTGAGCTCCGCGACACAGTCCTCACCAGCCTGCACGACCATATGGGCCACATGGGAATCGACCGGACACTGGACCTTGTAAGGACCAGATTTTATTGGCCGAAGATGGTCATGGATGTGGAAAGAAAAGTGAGGACCTGTGGCAGGTGCGTGCGGAGAAAAGCGCGACCTGAAAGAGCAGCCCCCTTGGTCAACATTAACACCACTCGACCCCTTGAACTCCTCTGTATGGACTACCTGTCCCTGGAGGCTGACAAAAGTGGAACCAAGGACATATTGGTGATCACAGATCACTTCACCAAATTTGCGGTTGCCATCCCAACACCGAACCAAAAGGCCCGCACAGTAGCGAAGTGCCTGTGGGAAAACTTTATGGTACACTATGGCATCCCGGAGAAGTTACATAGTGACCAAGGTCCAGACTTCGAGTCCCGCACGATCAAAGAGCTCTGTCAGGTGGCTGGAATCCACAAGGTGAGGACCACCCCATACCATCCTAGGGGCAACCCCGTGGAACGATTTAATCGTACCCTGCTTGACATGTTGGGCACACTCCAAAATCAAGACAAGTCCAGTTGGCGTGATCATGTGAGGCCCCTGGTACACGCCTATAATTGCACCAGGAACGAGGTGACTGGCTTCACCCCGTACGAACTTATGTTCGGGCGTCAACCTCGCCTGCCAGTTGATCTTGCGTTCAAGTTGCCAGTACCAGAGGGTCAACATTCATCTCACTCTGATTATGTGCAAAACCTCAAGTCACGTCTTAAAGAGAGCTACAGGATAGCCATGGAGAAGGCTGCAAAGATTGCTCTCAAGAACAAAACAAGGTTTGACAAACATGTATCAGCCTCAGATCTGGAACCTGGAGACCGAGTATTGGTCAGAAATGTTCGCATCCGGGGAAAACATAAGATCTCGGACAAATGGGAACCCACTGTCCATGTGGTGGTGAGAAGAGCAGGCACTCTCCCTGTATACACTGTTAAGCCTGAAAAAGGGGATGGTCCTCTAAGGACATTACACAGGGACCTGTTACTGTCTTGTGGGTACCTACCTGAGGAGCAGAGCAGTGAGCCTGTACAAAAACCAGTACCACGCAGGCCAGGAACCCGTGCAAACCCTGTGGTAGAGGAAGAGGATTCCTCAGATGAGGAGGATGAGGTACTCATTCCTGTTTGGTTAAGTTCCCCTGTCCCCATGGTCAGTGAGAGTCCTGTGTACCCAGATCTGCCCATGACCGATGTCCAAGACACTCAGCATACAGAACCTCCAGGCCCTTGTTCTGTTGAGAGTCCTGTAAATGCTCAAGATGATGATAACCCACCAGATCTTGACAATCCACCTGAACTTGACAATCATAACGATTCCGACAACTTACCCGATATGTCCAATAGTACTTCAAATGGTCCTATGATGATCGAGTCCAACTCTAATCACAGTGATATTGAGTACTTACCCATCGATAGAGTCACACCAACCGAACCAGTCGACGAACCTTTGATTCAAAATCACTTACCTGAGGATGGTAATCCAGGAATCCAAGGAGAACAACTTCCAGTTGAGGAGGATGGTCTTAAAGGAGCAGAACCTGAGGAAAGGAAGGATGAAACGGGTCAAAAGGAAGGAATGGATGGAATAATCTCAATGGATACAAAGGAGAACATGGATACAAATGATTCTGTCAGGAGATCGGAGAGAAACCGTCAACCACCACGACGGCTTGATTACACAGAACTAGGAAGTCCTATGATCACAGCTGTGAAATCATTCTTGCAAGGACTGTCCACTGCTTGGGCAGAAGTCATAAGTGAAGAACCTGTCCAATCCCCTGCCCTGATCCCTCAAATCATTATCATTTAACTGTCTACCATGCACAGGGACGTGCATAGGTTCAGGAGGGGAGGGTGTAACCAGGTGTAAAAGACACATAGTTGATTCAGTACAATAAAAGAAAAGAGACTGTTTATTTTCAATATCTTTAATTCTTTAATTTAGTTTACATCGTCAAAGTTTTAGATTTCCTACGGCATTTAAATGCACCATTCAGCGCGCATGGACCCACGAGGGGTACCTAGTCTCAGCAGCCAATCAGAGGCTATGCAGGCTACGCTCAGCCTGTCGGGTTGAAGGAGAAGTGCGGCTGCGTTGCTCTTCCCGGCTTTCTTTCGGATCTCAGCCAGAGAAGCGAGGGCAACTGCATGGTGAGGAGAAGAGCGAAGAACGGGAGATAAACCCAGAATTTACCTGTGGGAGAAGGAAAAGAGAGTCGGAGCACTTACCCAGTGGAGGTCCAGAGCCAAGTGATTGAACGAAGGAGAGTTACGTCGGTAAGACGAGCCAATTATTCAATGAAAAAATAAAAGAACAGCTTGTTGACGCTTGCCGTCGTCGTCCATTCTGAATGCGAGCTCTATGCTTAACAGGCTAACCGCTTTCATTCGGAGAGCTGCTGCAAGGCCGACTTCGGCGTGTTCAGCCGTGATATACACAGAGCAACGGTGAGAAATGTGTTTTTTGCTGCTCTGGTGCTATTTTCCCTTTATTTTCCGTGTGCTGAGAGAAAGCAGTGGTGATGTTAAGCTTTTCAGAGTTAATTTAAATGAGTAATGGTGCAACATTTCTGAATATTATGCACATTGAGTTTAATATTTTTTTTCTGATGTGAATATAATTAAAGGGGAAGCGTTTTATTTTCTTTATGCCAATTTAAGGGAGAAAAAGAGTAAATTGAGGTGTTGTGATGACTGTAAACCAATATTTTATTTTATGGAAGATATTTATGTTATTTTTACTGAGTTTAAAGCAACTAGAGGGTAATTTTTGGTGCAGATTTCTCACATGAACAGGCCTATAGTGTGAGTAAATTAAGCACGCTTCTTTAATACCTCTGAGTCTTAACTCAAAATGTGTTTTGCTGTTATTTGCACATCGTTCTGATATGTTTATGATAAATTTTATTTTGAATGATAATGGTTACTTACCATATAGTATTGAAACTGTTTACAAGAACAGGTAAATGTGTGAGCACTTTAATGTTCTCATAAATGATAAACTCTAGACTAAATGTTGTACAACAAAACAGAAAAAAGAACCAAAGACAGATTTAAGATTTGAACAGAGATGAAGGTTTGTGTCAGAGTTAGATGTAATATTGTGCATCTTTTAACTTTTCATATTCCTAGTGATGCATCTGAAAATGAATAGTGTTGAATGTATTGTATGACCCTGTCTTCAGGTCAGGTTTTTTTAAGAGGACTAAAGAGTCCGAGGATTCAGGACAACTTCCTGCTGAACCAGATGGCGAGCCAACTACCCTGAAGGAAGATCAGCACCGAGGAGATATCCACGTACACATTCATTCACACGCACATGATACACTTACATTACACAAGGATCCTTGGAACCAGGTGACTTGCAAAACCTGGAACAACTCTTTTTTTCTATTTTAAGGGCCCCAACGGACACTTTTTTTTGGTTTAGTGTGCACACTACTTTTTTTATTTTTCTACGGTTTTGATAACAATTTTGGTACCTTGTAAATAACTTGTTCACTTGGAAAAAATATTATAGCAGTGGCTATTCAACTCTTGTGTGCCTGTCTCATTATTGTTGCTCAATACCGTGGCTCCTCTCGAATTTAGCGTTTTCTGATCCTGGTCCAAGTCTTATAACTACTCCAAGTTGTTATTATACTGTAATTCACTTTTATAAGTCTAAACTGGTTACACATGCATTATCACCAGCTGCTCAGACTGACAACAAACCCAGGAGAAGATCTAACTTTCACTCAGTGATGGAGGGAAGAATGTTGACTGTGAAAAGTGTTTCCACAAGAGACGCTAGCAACACATCCCATCCAAGATTTAATTTTCTGCTTGAATCATGGAATGAAAAAGTAATCATACAGACGACTGTCACCAATCAGACAAGTTGTCATTGTAGAATTAAAATTCACTTTCCATCTCTACCGGTAAGCACCTGTTGCATTGAAATCTTTCAATCCCAGCAGTTATTCCTTTGCCTAGTTTAGTGATTTGGGTTGCTATGACAGCCATTTGCTGGACAAAATATTTACAGGCAAAAAAAAGAAGAGATTGCATTCCAATCACAGAGAGAAAACAAATTGCACAATCTTTCTCATATTTACTCATGCCTCATCTCTGTCGCCATTTAAGCTTAATTTGCCTGCGTCTCTCATATCACAGACTGGTTCCTCAAGCTGTTTCTTTCCTAGCAACAGAGACAATTCAGATGATTGAGCATTTTCCTCTCTCATTCCCCCACAGACAAACTAAGATCATGGATCTAATCATTAATGTGTTTCACCATGCATGTATGAATGTGCTGACGGACTGTGGAGTGGGGAGTTTGTCCATTTGTTGTAAATGTAATGGAAAGGCTTTCAGTGGCAGTCAGCTGCAAATGGTGAGGATTGATGCTCTGCATTAGCATTTTTTAATATAATTGCAAGTAAGCCATTCACAATTACTATTCTATGCAGAACACGAGAAAGTCTTGATGATGAACAATGTAACAGGGAATAGCTTTACCATAGTTTCTCCCACATAATCTGCCTGTTAATCAGTACTGGGGCCGGGGCCAAACCCCCATTCTTTAAGACATCAGCAGGTCAAAGGACTGAGGGCTGAGCAGCAAGATACACGACGTGGTCGCGACATGGTCATAGAGTAAGCTCATGAGGAATGCAGCCAGTGGTGGAAAATGAATGTTTGTTTTCTATGCAGAATGGTTAAACGACACACTGCAGTGTTTCGTTGATGCAAACTGTATTGATTGGAGTTTTAGTCAGTTTTTCATTATGTAATAATTTTTGGTAGCCGGTTTGAACAAAGAGATCATTTTCAAGTTCATTCACTGGAGAGAAATGTCCCTGTAAATGCTGAGTAAAAAACTTCTGATTAGATTTTAAATTAAATGCTATGTTTGTGAGGTTGTGGGGCAGCCTAACGCTTTTAGGACATATAGTCACTGGACCTTTTTTTAATTTTTTTATAGAGAGCTATGTGTTCAAATAAAAGCTGGAACACATAGGCGCTTCCGTAAGAGTTTATGGTGAAGCCTCCTTCAACTTTTATAGCCAAGGTTTGTAGAACTATCCATCAGAAGACTTGAGGAGGGCTGTGAGTGTGGACGCTTTTAAAAGGTTTTGACCTACCAAACTCTGACTGTTGTGTTGAGTGGGAAGGGAACACTTAAAATGAAACAAAACAAAAAAAAACATAAACAAAAACATTCTAGCACAGTGGTTCTAAACCTTGTTGGAGGCACCGAACCCCGCCAGTTTCATATGCTCATTCACTGAACCCTTCTTTAGTAAAAAATAAAATATGATTTTTTTTACTGGTGCACAAAATGAATTGTGCATTAACATCACCTTGTTCAAATAACAAAACCAACACAGTGCATGAACTCAAAACAACTTACCTCAGTGTGACTTCTGCTGTTGCCTTTGAGAGACCAGTTCAGATATGCATGGCTTCACCTTGGAAAGTGCCAGTCTCATGTCATTTTCACATCAAAGTCTGTTCCTTTTCTTAGTTTTTATGTCTAGCATCCTCGAAAACGATTGCTCACAAAGATATGTTGTAACAAATGGTACAAAAAAATCCAGGGCTTTCTTAGCAATAACTGGATATTTTTCCATTTGTTGTCACCAAAACGTTGAGAGCGTTGTTGTTCTGAAGGGTTGCTGTTGAACCTGGCTCTGCTGAAGTTCAATGATTTCGTCGAGGTATTCATCATTGACATCTGCTGTCTCAATAGCAAACGTGAACGGCTGTCTCACCCATGCTGGATATGATGCTCTTGTAGGGAAGTATCCATCGAGAGACTTCGCAAGCTCATCTAAGTGCGTGGCAATTGTTTGCTTCAGTTCCATGGGTACAGATATGTCTCCAAGTCCACACACATCTTCGATCTTACTTACACAGTCGTCCAGAAGGGGGAAGTTTGCGAAGTTTTTGTTCTCTGCTCGTCGTTTCCATAACGGTAACTTTTTTTGAAAAGCCTTCAGGTTTTCTTCTGCTTCAGTTATGTTAACTCCACCACCCTGCATCTGCTGATTTACAGTAGATGATTGAGAGCTGCGAATATATCAGCGATGTATGCTAAAATGAGAATGAACTCAGAATCTTTGAAGCAATCTGCATGACAATGCTGGTGCTCTTGCAAAAACTGGGCTAATTCCACACACGCATGGCAAAAACACGATTCAGCACCTGTCCCCGGAATAACCACCGAACACTCGAATAGTAAAGAAGTACCTCGAATTCAGAGCCCATTTCTTTACACAGCTCACTGAAGATGCGGTGCCTCAGAGCACTATTTCGCACATAGTTCACACATTCCACCACAATTTTTAATACTTCTGCCATTTTGCCATCAAGGTTTTTGTTGCCAACGCATGCCTGTGCAGAATGCAATGCGTAACAATGATGTGCGGTGCATCGGCTTTTACTAGCGCACCAAAACCAGACTTTCTTCCCAGCATCACTGGAGCTCCGTCCGTACAAACTGCAGAAACCATTTCCCATGAAAGGTTGTTGTTTCTGAAGAAGTCATCCACAAGCTTCTTCACATCGGCTGCCTTAGTTGTTGTTGTAAGAGGCTTACAAAATAAAAACTCTTCTTTATCATGTCGTCTTTCACATAGCGCACAAAAACAGCAAGCTGGCTTAGATTTGAAACGTCGGTGGTCTCGTCGAGTTGAAGGCTGAATTTTGCCGGGCTTGAAATCAGATCCGCGACTACTTGAGCCAAGATGTCTTTACTCATGCACTCTATTCTGTCGCTGATGGTGTCATTTGAAAGAGGAATTTGGGATAATTTACCTACAGCCGCTGTTCCGAGTATAAGATTCGCCATCTTTAACGCAGCTGGTTTTACGAGTGTTTCGCCAATGGTGTGCGGTTTGCCCTGCTTTGCGATCAGATAAGCAACTTCGTACGATGCTGTGAGGATCGGTTTGTTGATGGGTACAAATCCAAGACCGGGCAGAGTGGCCTTTTAGTCGAATCTGGCTCTCTTCACCTTGAATTCAGCAAGCGTTGTGTTCTTGTATTCCCCATCTCCATGCAGCTTCAAGAAGTGTTCCTTCAGTTTTGCAGGTGCGAGACTAGAGTTGCTCAACTTGGCATTGCAAATCATGCAGATGGGACGCTGACTCCCGTCACGTTCCGTGATACATGTAAATCCATGTTTTACATATTCGTCCGACCACTTTCTTTTTTTGCCCGACATAGTTAGCATGGATTCAAATATCCGTAAGAAATCACACGACACACCGACAGTCACACGTTGTGGCGGTTGGAGGTGGACGTGGGGTCGGCGTCACTAACGCTAACCCAACTTCACTGACGCACACCGCTGGTCAGACGGAGGGTTATTAAAGAAGGTGTTGTTAAACAGGAAGTGATACGCTGCCAGCGCGTCCACTCCTTTACAGCCGTTTTACAACGTGTCATCACCTTGGGTAAAAGTACCAGTTCTTCGCCGCCACGTCGTGTGTCCGTACGGCGATCGACCCTTTAGATCGCCGGCCGCAGGAGCTTATTTGCCTGGATCGGTGCTCGGGAGATAACGGGCTAATTCCGGTGTGTGGTCCCGACTGAGAAGGAGGTCTCACTCTGCTGCTTATCCAGCGCTCTCAAAGCGGACCGGTAGGGAGTCTCACTCAGACACATATACAGCCCTTTCTAAGCGGTCTGATAGGGAGGTCTCACTCTGCTGCATAAACCAGCGACCTCAAAGCGGACCGGTAGGAAATCCCAGAGCAGGACGCTTTCAATGACTGTGCCCACTAACTGCAAAGTAGACGGAGGGGTAGACTTCTGCGGCGGAGGCTCCACCGAACCCCTGAGACCGACTCACCGAACCCCTATGGTTCGATCGAAACCAGGTTAAGAACCACTGTTCTAGCACTAGCATGGCAGCACCTGCGTCCAACTGGACTCCTAACAGTCTGACCAGCACTTATCCAGCTGGACCTCCTGTGTGATTTCTGGCTTGTGTTGTTCTCTCAGATGTAAGTCGCTTTGGATAAAACGTCTGCTAAATGACAGTAGTTGTAGTGGTAGTACTAGTAGTAGTAAAAGGAAACTGGAGAGCCACCTTTTTAGTTATTAAAATGAGCTTATGCGATTTTTCAAAAGTTACGATTTAACCAGTTATCATCATTCATTTAATCATTCATTTTAATTGATTGATTGGCTGCTTGACACAGTGCAGTTACATGCACATCTAAATCAAGCCATTGGCAACAATCTAGCTAAGGATTAAACTGGAGTTTCTGAGAAATTGACGTATACATGCATGAGAAGATAATCGATTGTTGAGTGAGGTGCGTTCGACTCCGTGATGCTAGGTGGCACCTCACACACTTTTGCGTTTACGGTCTTCCGGTTCCTTCTTTGTTGCTCGTCTTCTTCTTTTCCTACAGTGTTGATATTCTAGCTTTCGCGGTGTCGTCACTTCCGGAAGGGGGAGTCCCGGGGCAGTCAGTAGTTCGGCTAAGCACGGGTTGCATATACATGAATATACGGAAAACTTAAATTAGTGCACTAACAGCTTGATCTCAAGAGCTTCAGTTCGGTCGCTAAGGTGTACACATGGCTTTAAAAAATTTGATATCGGTTGGATTAAGGCAACAATACGACTTTCTGTTAGTGCATGTAAACGTACTGACTGATTAGAATCCTAATCTTAGGTTTATCCATTTTATTTATTACTTATGTGTTTTAATTACAAACCTTAGCTCTAACTCCGTATTATTGGTGTGGGTCTGGATGGTTTTCGGTTGAAATGTTTTTGTTGCTTTGGTTTTAAGCACTTTGTGTCTTTGAAAGATAAAACAGGATTGATTTATTGAAGATGACAGAGTGGGGTAATCTAGAAATGAGGGAAATAGAGAAAGAAAAGTTCCTTTTTTTCTACTTCAACATGTATAAAAAATACCGATGAACTCATACCGCCATCTGAGTTGAACTCTTTGCTGTCGAGGTCTGTAGCGCGCCGCCATGACAGTTCTCATGCCGTCGTTCGCAACAATGATTCACATGCTGCAGTCCAAAGTAATACGCCCTGTATAAACTCATGAGAATTCAAGTGGAGTCCAAGCTCAGAGATGACGGCGATGGAAGATAAATGTTAAATCTCTGACCCTGTCTGAGCTGCTTGGTCATTCCACACATGTTCCCACAAGGTGGGAAGAAATACTGTACCCAGGTCCTGGTCAGCAGCAGAGAATTATTAAAAACACAGGATAAAAGTAGAAATCTAAATAAGGAAATATAACACGAATAAAATATAAATATGTATGAGTTGGATTGTCCTATTTACAGAGTATATTATATTATAGAGTATATCCAAAGTATTACATCATTTACACTACAGTATTATCATTGTTATTTCACTGATAAGAGTTGGTGGGGGACTGGGATATACTATATCGTCCACTGTCGATTATTTCAGTGTATTTGGGGTGTGGGTGGCTGGGGTCAGGTTGAGGGCTGTGGTGTTTACAGAGGATCACTGTGTTCAACAGTCACAGCTTGATGGTTCTGCTCCTGATGCTCCGGAGCCTCCTGCCTGAGGGGGGGGGGGGGGGGGGGGGGGAGCAACCAGCGTGTGTGCAGGGTGGGTGGGGCGCTTCATGATACAGGAAGCCCGTTTCCTGCATCTGCTGGAGTGGATGTCTCTGGTCGTGGGTAGGCAGCTTGGACACTTTCTAGCTAAGTTAACGGATATAATTATGAAATCAAACCTGCATTGAATGGAAAGACCTTTTGTTCCATGTATTTTAATTTATGCATATATTTTTTATCTTACTCCACTTTCCACAACATGTTAATATTGAGTTATAATAATGTTAGAAATATATATAAATGTATACCTATGGTGGTACTGAAAAAAAAAACAGAAACGCATGCAAGCCTCTTGGAATTAATTTGTTTTAGCATTAAATTACTATAAATGTGAACTGATCTTCACCCAAGTCAATAAAGAAAACAAACGCAGTATTCTTGAGATGACTACACTCATAAATTCTAATGTCCTTATTGAACACGGCTATTAAGTATTCATTACTTCAACAAAAGCTAATTGTACACAGTAATGGTCCAGTAGTTGCAGTAGATTACACATCTAGGGTTGAGGTAATGGAATGAGTTTGGCGGTGTGTTATAGAGGTACTTTGATAAAAGAGACTCAAACGTTTCACGTTTGCCGTCTACAGAGAGCATCTGCTGACATGCATTGCAAAATAGTGATTCATTGTGGACCGATGAAGGAAAAAGTGAATTGGTTGAGAAGAATTGCTCAGCTCTTTGTAAGTGATAAAAAGACTAAGCTTTCTCGTCTCAGGAAATCCTCCCAACCATGAAGTGTGGTGGAGGGGGCATCATTATTCAGGTCTGGTCAACTGCATCAGGGCGTGGACCACTTTCCAAACTTGGGGGAAATTAATTTTATAGTTTACCAAAATATGCCACAGGATAATGTCTGGTTTGCTGTCACCAGCTGAAGCTACATAAAAGTCAGTTACCAACATTGTCTTCCAGCACTGTGAATGTTAAATGATAAAGTTCACCAAAATCATGATCAATTTGAGTTTTTTGTCTGTTCTTATCTTAAGCACATTGTGTTTGTTTTCTCTTGTGCCTTAGTTGATTTTTTGTTCACATTTGATTGCATTTTAATTCAGAAACCCAATTCCAAGTTTTATTTTCCTTGACACGGTTTTATTAGACTAAATTCAGTTTTTTTCTAACAGCACACTGTGTGCTGTTAGAAAAACACTGAATTTAGACTGAATTTAGACCCGGATTAACTCAGTGTGGTGCCCCAGGGTGACCACACTTGTAGTGCCCCCCTCCTCCCACATTTTACGGTAAAAAAGGGGAAATTTACTATGGTTATAAAGACCATAGATTTACATGAACGTATTGCTGAAGTACATGCTCAACACTCATACTACAAATAAATGTAAGACAAGCAACCAATTAGGAATAACACCACAGATAGACATGAGTCTACAAACGCCATACTACACTGATGCTCCAATCAGAATGCAACTCACATACCAATGTAACACCACATGTTAACTATCATCATTTCCATCATATATGACCTGTCTGAGGACGACATGCAAAACTATTACAGCATACCTGTATGACTAAACAATCAAACAGACCTACTGAATGAGCTTATGTGAAGGTAGGGAACAGCACATTCACTCAAACGCAATTCTCTTTATTTTATTATTATTATTATTATTTTCAAGTATTTTTATTATATCATTGGTTTCTGCTGTACCTGTTTTCCCCTCTTACAGCAAATATATATAGAAAATAACAAAATATGACATATATGGTCCAGTTAGTCATTTGATTTGGTGCCCCCTCATTGGCTGGTGCCCCTGGGCGCTCGCCCGGTTCAGTATATGGATAATCGGGTGTTCTGCCAATTTCTGCTGCTTTGCCAAAAAATGCTACCTAATGGTTTTCTACCTTTGTAGAGCTACAATTTTACTGTGTTTTACTCCCTAGCCCACTTCCTTTTCCCCCCAAGTGGTCCTTGCCGCTTGACAGGCCGTCATAAGAAAACAAGAATGTGTTCTTAATGACCTGCCTGGCTAAATAAAGGTGAATGACTGAATGAATATCAAATAAAGCGATAGAATTGTTGTTTTATTTCTCTTTATCGTATAATGTTCACAAAATTCTATGCAATTCATGTCATGGGTAGTGTATTTTGAAGGATCAAATACTCAACATCCCATATTATCAATTTTACATCGTGCAAGAAATGATGGACGTGGCCATCAAACTTTGAAAATCGACTGTGCGCGTGCGCGGAACCACAAAGTAGCATTTCTCGCAGGGAGCAAGGATTGGCAGAACACCGGCCTAGAGCAAACATGTAAAGGCAGTATAGAAAGAGTGAAAGACAGTCAACAGAAAAAGAGAGCAACAGGGACCATAAACTTAGTTTATAAACATAAATAAGTAAATCTATTCAAAGCCTATTGTACACCTCTTTACACAGCTCACCTTTGGTGTAATTATACCACCGCCAAGCTAAAGAAGTTGCAGGTAGCATATAATGATGCGTTCAGAATCCTCCTAAGGCTTCCAAGATGGACAAGTGCAAGCACTTTATTTGTTAACTGTTATGTTCCCACCTTCCATGCTCTGCTGAGGAATTTTATGTTTAAATGTATGCGTCGACTCCATGAGTCAGAAAATTGTCTAATAACTGCACTCACTAACATCAAATGGAGTGATACAAGGTACACATCTGGACTATGGAAACATTGGAACAGATGTTTGCATGTATTTTAATGTGTCACCTGTAATTATTTTGTATTTTTATGTATTTTATATGGAACCTTTTGAGTCTGTAATAAAGTATTCATTCATTCATTCATTCATTCATTCATTCATTCATTCATTCATTCATTCATTCATTTATATAACTAGACAGCTAATACTTTTCAAATCTCAATTTAGCACCAATACTGGAATGAATGAATGAACGAATGAATGAATGAATGAACGAATGAATGAATGAATGAATGAATGAATGAATGAATGAATGAATGAATGAATGAATGAATTGTTTATTAATGTGTCATACACCTCTAAGGTGCCCAGCCTATAAGGGCTTACAAGACACAGATACACTACACCAGCAAACAAACATCAGCTGCGTACAAACAAAAACACAAACACAAAATTATAAATTCCACTTATACATTACAGATCAGATCCTTTCTCAGTTTTCATATAACTTGTCCTTTCTCTGTTTCCAGGCTCTCTTTATAAAGGTAGCTATAGAGAAAACCTCCTCTTTAAAAAACCATTCCAATTTAGCATCATACTCAGTCCAAAACAACTCAGGTTTCAAATTTTGCATTTTCTGAAATAAAAACTTCCTGGCTTCATCATATAATGGACAATAAAACAAAAAATGAAGTTCATCCTCAATAACATTTAGATCACAAACACTACATAATCTTTCCTCTTCAGGAACACTGGATTCGCATTTTGCCTCAATTCCTTCAATTCATCCATTTTCCTTGACCTGTGGAGTTCTAGCAACCAGTCTGCAATTTTATACGCAGCCTTTTTGAAACCACGCCTCACGCAGGCTTCAGCCAATCAAGGAGCGGGGAGTGATGATGTCATCACGGCTGTCAGCCACGCTGCTATATAATGCTGCTTCCTGTGTGCGTGAGCCGCTGGTCGGTCTGTGTGCGAGGCTCCGGCATGGACAGCAGCTCCGCTCCGCAACTTTACACCGGAGATTTAACCCCAGCTATCGCTCATTTGGGATGATTTATAGCCTTTGGAAATGGATTTGTGAACGGGAGAAGCCGAACTTGGGTCGTTTGTGAGTTAAAGCGGGGGTTTATGTCATATATATTTTGTTTGCTGTAGTTGTCGAAGCAGGAGGGAAAATGCCAGTCGCAACTCTTCTGCCTTTCACTGCCACCCCGAATAGGAAGTCTGCCAGTCCCACTTCTTTCAGGCTGACAGAGAAATTTATCCTGCTGTTGGTTTTCAGCGCTTTTATCACCCTGTGTTTCGGGGCGATCTTCTTCTTACCGGACTCGTCGAAGCTGCTGAGCGGAGTTTTCTTTCATTCCCCGGCGGTGGAGACCAACACTCGCACCGGTCCGGAGAGCAGCGACTCCGGCTCGGCTGGAAACGAGGAGAAAAGGGTCCTGGCGAAGATCAAAAAAGACCACGAAAAGGCACTGTTAGAGGCCAAGGATACTTTACAGAAACGACCCGATGAGATCAAACAGGACATCATGAATGATAAGAACAAAGTTGCGGAGGAGAGCGCGGGTGGAGGCGGGAAGGAGGGCCAGCAGCTGCCGGTGGTGGAGTACCGGCGGCCGCCCGGGGCCACGGGCCGCGCTCCGCTGGACCCGGAGACCCGCCAGAGGAGGGACAAGATCCAGGAGGTAGGACCGGGTCCACCGCTGCTGCTCAGAGGGGAAACACACCCCACAGTCCAGGGGCCAAAGCTCTGAAAGGGAAAAGGGGGAAAAATAACAGTGACACTTTTTTATTTTAAGGTGTTCTAGGTTTAAAAATATGTCACTCAGTGAATCGTTCAGATATGCAGGGGATCGGTCTAATTAACTAGATCGTTTTACGCTTCTATTCTTTTTGATCTGTTAATACTACAGGAAAAATGAGGCAAACAAACTTTAGAGTCTGCACACTATCTGTTACTATGTTATACCATTTATTTTTTTTTCTGCTGAGAAATAAGTGGAAAGCCCAGTGTTGATCATGATCAACCTGCCCCTGGTTCTAGGATGTTAAGGCACATTTTTATTGACGTTCCTGTATTTGACTCTTGAACAGCAATAGTCAAAGTGTTTTCAGTTGGAATATTTAATTTACATGTACTCGCATAGCTTGCCCATAGTCACACAGGAAGCAAACAAATTATATGATAGATGGATAGATGTCCTGACCTCACTGAGATATGTATGTGTATACACACACACACATTTATTCAGGTGTATTGACACTAAAGTGAACTGTTCACATCACACACTCACACACACGTGTTGCCCTGAATCATTTCTGTTATGTTTTTAGTATGGGAGACATGGTGTTTGAACAGAAGATGTGGAACACTGACTTCAGGATCTGATCTGTTTTCTAAGGCTAGGAAGCCCTGCACTCACGTTGTCAATGTGGCATTTCTGAACGTCAAATTCATTGCATCATCTCTATTAGAGGCCATTCTGTTTGGAGGTAAAGCAGGGAGTATTATGAAAATGCTAACAGTTTCTGTGCCTGAGAGGCATCTAAAGTCACTAGCAACTCAAAATCTCTGAAAGGGAAAAGGGAAAAAAACAATGACCTTTTTTATTTTAAGGATTTCTAGGTTTAAAAATACGTCACTCCGTGAATCGTTCAGATATGCAGGGGATCGGTACAGTATGTCACTGATCCAGCTGAGAGTGTGCCCCCTCCCTATTTTTATCTCCACTTCGGCTTCAAGTCATGCTGTATTCACTTTATCCAAGTGAGGAAGTCAAAACTCTTCCACTCTTTTCTTTGCTGTATAAACAGCCAAGTCTCGTCAGCTGTCATATAGTCGGAACCGTTTAAACTGCTGTCAGAGCATCTTTAATGAGTCACATCCTGTCTCGGAAATCTACATTCCAATTCTATATCCCAATTAGTGTTGTGTAATTCTTTTGCCCGGTGGAATTTAGAATTTCACTTTTGCCTTTAGTCATGAATGCATCATTATTAGCAACAGCATTTCCACTAGAAAGCATTGGTATCGGTATGCAAAAGTGACAAGTTTCCTGATTAGCGTTGAAACATGCAACAAAAGTCTGAAGAAACGAGCGACGAGGAAGCCTGCAGGGTTTGTTGTGCTGACGTGTAGTGCAGGAATTATGATGTGACTTTTGGACTTTGCATTATCTTGCAGTGGCCTGTTGGGTTTCTTTAGCATTCCTATCTGCATTACAATGTCCTCCCAACCTGAGTTAGTTCACAGCTTCACTCTTGATAAAATTGTGCCTCCAAGAAGGATCGTTACCAACCAGACCAGATATCAGCACCACTCAAGGTGACAAAACTTGCTTATGATTTTTGAAAAGATCCATGTCTGTAGAAGATATTTTGGTATGATAACCCTTCCTGAGTGGCAGCTGTATCATAGTTATCAGCTCATGAAGTTACCCAGCCCCTTCAGAAAATTACATTTTAGATGCTGGTGCATATCCTGGTTTAGACTCATGTACAGGATATCTGTCAATGTTTCACAATATTGTGTTTGGTATCATTTTAAAGGGGACCTTTTAAGCATTCATTCAAGCTAAGATGTGAATCTTTCTGACCAACATAGAGGTCACTGCAGCTCTTTAAACTATAAACACACATTTTTACACAATCTTCGCCTAAATTATATACTATCTTTTAGCCCTGTGTCATCTAGGAACAACAGAGATGCAACATACAAAAACTGGAATACTCACAGGAGCATAAGAATTCAGGAAATGTATCACATCTTAGCTTGAATGAATGCTTCAAAGGTCCCCTTTAAAATGATACAAAAGACAATATTGTGAAACATTGACAGATATCCTGTACATGAGTCTAAACCAGGATATGCAGCAGCATCTAACATGTAATTTTCTGAAGGGGCTGGGTAAGATCATGAGCTGATAACTATGATACAGCTGCCACTCAGGAAGGGTTATCATACCAAAATGTCATCTATAGATGGATCTTTTCAAAAATCATAAGCAAGTTTTGTCACCTTGAGTGGCACTGACAAGTGAAATTTTTGGCCTCTGGCCCATGGACTACCAGTGCAATAAAGAGGCAGATGACATGGAAATGGGTTTTTTTTCTCAGTAATGTTGTCACAAGTGGTGGGTCATGACACGACACTTGCACGCAACTCATCCACACGGTCTCCACGTATGAGATGACACCAGGGGCCTCGCAAATGACTCATATTTGAGCTTAGATGAAGGATTAGCTGGGTTTTCTTAGAAGGGTAGACGCAGTTTTGGCTGCACCAAGTTTCCAACTTGTGATTTTTACTCCACCAAAACGTACTGACGTGTAAAACGTACACGAGGTCCTGACAGCGACCCCTTGACAGTGAGGATTAGTCGTGTGTGTGTGTGTTTGTGTGTCTCTCACACGTCAGAGCCTCCACCCCCACTCTGGGCTGCCCTACCTGTCGTGCCAGTTACCCCGTCAGAAACCTGTCCACCCCACCCTTTCAGGGAGGTTCTCATCGGTATTCCTAACCTGAAGGTGGAGCCGGGACAAACTGCAACATAGGTCGCGTCCTAATGCCACTTGGATGTATAATTTAGCCATGTGTCTAATTAACTAGGTCGTTTTACGCTTCTATTCTTTTTGATCTGTTAATACTACAGGAAAAATGAGGCAAACAAACTTTTCAGTCTGCACACTATCTGTTACTATGTTATACCATTTACTTATTTTTTTTCTGCTGGGAAATAAATTGAAAGCCTAGTGTTGATGCCATGATCAACTTGCCCCTGGTGCTAGGATGTTAAGCCACATTTTTATTGACGTTCCTGTATTTGACTGTTGAACAGCAATAGTCAAAGTGTTTTCAGTTGGAATATTTAATTTACATGTACTAGTCATAGCTTGCCCATAGTCACACAGGAAGCAAACAATTAGATGATAAATGGATAGATGTCCTGACCTCACTGAGATATGTATGTGTACACACACACACACACACACACACACACACACACACACACACACACACACACACACACACACACACACACACACACACACACATTTATTCAGGTGTATTGACACTAAAGTGAACTGTTCACATCACACACACTCACACGTGTTGCCCTGAATCATTTCTGTTATGTTTTTAGTATGGGAGACATGGTGTTTGAACAGAAGATGTGGAACACTGACTTCAGGATCTGATCTGTTTTCTAAGGCTAGGAAGCCCTGCACTCACGTTGTCAATGTGGCATTTCTGAACGTGGAATTCATTGCATCATCTCAATTAGAGGCCATTGTGTTTGGAGGTAAAGCAGGGAGTATTATGAAAATGCTAACAGTTTCTGTGCCTGAGAGGCATCTAAAGTCACTAGCAACTCAAAATCTCTGAAAGGGAAAAGGGAAAAAAACAATGACCTTTTTTATTTTAAGGATTTCTAGGTTTAAAAATATGTCACTCAGTGAATCGTTCAGATATGCAGGGGATCGGTACAGTATGTCACTGATCCAGCTGAGAGTGTGCCCCTTCCCTATTTTTATCTCCACTTCGGCTTGAAATCATGCTGTATTCACTTTATCCAAGTGGGAAGTCAAAACTCTTCCACTCTTTTCTTTGCTGTATAAACGGCAAAGTCTCGTCAGCTGTCATATAGTCGGAAACCTCTTAAACTGCTGTCAGAGCATCTTTAATTAGTCGCATCCTGTCTCAGAAATCTACATTCCAATTCTATATCCCAATTAGTGTTGTGTAATTATCTTTCCCGGTGGAATTTTGAATTTCAGTTTTGTCATTTGTCATGAATGCATCATTAATAGCAACAGCATTTCCACTAGAAAACATTGGTATCAGTATGTAAAAGTGACAAGTTTCCTGATTAGCGTTGAAACATTAAACAAAAATCGGAAGAAACGAGCGACGAGGAAGCCTGCAGGGTTTGTTGTGCTGACGTGTAGTGCAGGAATTATGATGTGACTTTTGGACTTTGCATTATCTAACAGTGGCCTGTTGGGTTTCTTTAGCATTCCTATCTGCATTACAATGTCCTCCCAACCTGAGTTACAGTAGTTCACAGCTTCATTCTTGACAAAATTGTGCCTCCAAGAAGGATTGTTACCAACCATCCATTGCAAAACTGCAGACGAAGATAATACAAGCAGTTTGTGTCAAAATTTACATTTGCATCTCAGTAAGGGGCAAAGAAGCAGCGTGAATGGGGCTCAGAACTGATAAAAGTAAACACGCAGGCACTTGGAGAAATGGTTTGTGGGAATGCTTTAGTCAGTGATAGGAATACAAATGGTAAAGTCAGACAAAACTTCCAGTGATGTATGAGAAAGTTGTGTGGACTGATAAACGATACTCCTATCAGCTCTGAAACGTAAATCTGCTTTAGGAAACGACATCATCCTGGCTGAACATAGGAGACACAATTGACATAAATCATCAAGAAGCAAGTGGAGTGGTTTTCCCAAACCGGTTCAGCCAAGGAGAAATATTGACACAACAGTGTCGGCTACGCATAATTTGATTTAACATGGTTTAACACAGTCTATGATTAAACACCATCAGTTATGAGGGATGCCAGCAAAAGTGACTCCTCAATATTTTCTAGTTATGGCTGTTGAGCAGAAGTTTGCAGTTGTGATTACGAGCCTAGTGAAATGTGTGTGAACTGCTGTCTGGACAGAGCTAATGAGAAATGCTCCGCATGGTTTTGATCATTAAGTTGTCAGTTCTCTCCAGTGAGAATTTAATATATCGGGGTTGTTTCTGGTCTAAAATCAGTTAAAGTCAGGTGAATACTTTTCTTAAGTCAAGTCAAATTTTATTTGTATAGCACATAAACAAACGGCTGAGCCGCAACCAAAGTGCTTCACAGAAAGTGCTTAAAAAGGGACAAGAAAAGGGCTAAGAGACAAAATCTGAATAAGACAATATAAAAAGACACTAATTAAAAGCAAGGGGAAAAAAGGTGGGTCTTTAACTGAGATTTAAAAATATGTAAAGACTGGGCCGCCCGGATGTGTAGGGGGAGGGAGTTCCAGAGTCTGGGGGCTGCCACAGCGAAGGCTCTGTCCCCCCTGGTTTTAAGCCTGGTCCTGGGCACTTCCAACAACTGTTGGTCGGCTGACCGGAGTGCTCTAGATGGGATGTGGTGGTGGAGAATGTCAGACAGGTATGTGGGGGCCAGGCCGTGGAGGGATTTCTAAGCGGTCAGGAGAAGTTTGAAATGAATACGCTTAAACCTAGTATGCATTTTTTTGAGAACGCTTTTGAGCGACAGTATTTTGTAACAGGGCTACAAGCGTTTAGGACTGATTGGAAATTTGGTAATTATTGTATGTCCCCGGATCACTTCCCTTTTAATAAAAAAAAAGCCTTTTACTCTTGCATTTATTGTAATTACTTTGTATGAACTACAGATGCACGAATTTCTGATTTTCTTAAAGGCCCACCATAGACTGTATAAGAAGAACTGGACAAACCCTCTGTGATGTCATGCATAGGTTTTCTTAGAGGTGCTTTTGAGGTCTTCTTCCTCCTACGTTGTAGATGGGCAGAACTAACAGGCCCAGAAACCAGGTTGAACATGCTCAACGGGTCTGGTCAGCCAGAGTAGGCAGTTGTAGCTAGTCTGGTTAAGCTATAACTCAGACAACATGCAAATTCCACACACAAAGACCACACCTGGGGTTAAAGTCAGGGAGCTTAGCTCAGAGGTACCAGTGCTACCAAGTGTCGATGCTGCCTGAGTCTTTCAATTCCAATATTATTTTTTTATTTACCTATGTAAGGATTATAGTAAAGCAATATTAAAGCACTTATATCAACTAGTATAATAACAGAAGCTGCAGGTTGCGTGCTCTTAGAGTAATTCTTAGTCTTTAAGCCTTTGTTAGCTCCATAACATTGTGCATCTGCAGCAGGGTAATGTGCTTCTAAGTGTTGGATTAAGGTTTCTAAACTTGATTTAAGTGTTTTTGTTGGTACTGGTACATGGTATTTTTACCTTGCAGGTTGTATAAAATAATTATAATAACTTGTACTTATATAGCCTTTCATGATACCCAAGGTCGCTTAACAAAGGGGGACAAACAAACAAGCAAAACAAAAACAGGGAGGGGACCTTAGCCTATTCAGCGAAGGCCAAGGAAAAGAGGTGTGTTTTGAGGTGTGCTTTGAAACTGTGGGGGAGTGGCGGATTTCAAGGGGGATAGAGTTCCAGAGGGTGGGGGCAGCCACGCTGAAAGCCCTGTCTCTGAATGTTTTTAAACGGGTACGGAGGATGGAGAGGAGTCTGACATCAGAAGACCTCAGGTTCCTAAATGGAGTGTATTGATGGAGGAGGTCGGACAAGTATTGGGGGGCCAGTGAATGGAGGGATCTGTAGGTGAGAAGGAGAATTTTGTACTGTAATCGAAACTTAACCGGGAGCCAATGGAGGTGGAAGAGGGTGGGGGTGATGTGCTGCCAGGGCTTGGTGTGGGTGAGAACCCTGGCAGCTGAGTTCTGCACATACTGGAGCCTGTCCAGGGTTTCACTGGGAACCCCGGACAGGACTCCATTGCAATAATCTAGCCGAGAGGTGATGAACGCATGGATGAGCGTCTCTGCCACGGAGTCAGAGAGTGAGGGCAAAGACGGGAGATGTTCCTAAGGTGATAAAAAGCTGATTTAGTGATGGATTTGACATGGAACTGGAAATAGAGGGTGGAGTCAAGGATAAGTCCCAGGTTGCGGACCTCCAGAGGTTGGGGTGATGGAGCAGCCATCCACATTGACAAGGAGATCTCCAACCTTCCGGAGCAGTGGCTTGGGGGCCACAACCATGAGCTCAGTCTTGTCACTGTTGGGTTTGAGTAGGTTGGTTGACATCCAGGTTTTTATGGGATGAATGCAGTTGACCAGAGACTGTGGGGGGAGCTGAGAGGATGGTGAAGTGCTGAGATACAGCTGAGTATCATCAGCATAGCAATGGAAGTTGAGACCATGGTGACGAGTGATCTGGCCGAGGGGGAGCAGGTAGGTAGTAAAGAGGGTGGGGTCAAGCACAGAGCCTTGAGGGACACTGTGTTTGACAGGAGCAGGGGGGGGGAGGAGGAGCCATGAATGGTGACAAACTGGGTTCTGTTAGAGAGGTAAGAGTGGAACCATGACAGTGCTGAGCCAGTGATGCCAAGGAGGTCAGAGAGCCGTTTGAGGAGGATAGCATGGGAAACGGTATCAAAGGCAGCAGAGAGGTCGAGGAGGATGAGAATGCTGATTTTTGTCAGAGTCAGCAGGTCGTTGGTGATCTTGATTAGAGCGGTCTCAGTACTATGGTGTGTTCTGTAAGCTGACTGTAGAGGTTCATAGAGAAATGCTATCTTTAGGTGTTCTTTACTCAAGAACACCTAGCTTTTGAGTAGCGTTGCTGTCACGATGTGGTTATTTTACCAGTCAGAACTGATAAGCATTAAATCAGCAGATTCCAGTATGAAGCTGATCAACTCAAACAAACCAGAGATTAAATCAGTGCAAACTAGTGACATTTACTTGAACTATCTTTAAAAGTGGTTCTGAAATGCTCATGATCTTAAGCCCTGCTCAAGTATCACATTTTCCCTACAAAAGCTTACTACATTTGCTGTCTTTACTCATAGCTGTAGCTTAAGGTGCCATAACAAAACTACGGAAGAGTTTATTAGTAACCGGATCACAAAGGTTAACTAGTACTAGCAGAATTACTCCATAAATTATGAGATATTGATTACTAACAGGTACTGCAATTCCTTGCTTATGGAATATTGACTTGTATTGATGCATCTTCCAATTGCTGAAGGTGATGCTGGTGTTTTGCTGGGCTCCTGCATGTTTCTGTACTATGAAATTGCATGTTTAAAATCAAACTCTAATACTTTTTTTTTAACCTGAGCTTGACTCATCTGCAAATCTGCTTGTTTTGTAAATTAATAATCCTCACCAACACAGCTAACCAAACATATTAATACTTTGCCCCTTTTAATCTCTTGTAGCGTGTTATTTAGATATGCCTTTTCTTATTATTTGAAGAAAAGGCTTTGGGGATGCCGTCTCCTTACTTAACTCCACCACCCACCGGTCTCAAGAGATCTGGACTGTGTTGTCTGGTGCTCTACATTGGTGAGCGTTGTGTTTGCAGAGGACAGGCTGCACAGACCACTCTAGCATAAATGGCTTGTTGTGATTGACCACCGCAATCCTACAATCAACCAAATCTGTTTGTCTGTTGGAAATCAAAGGGTCTCTGGTGAGCCCTGCCTCCTCTCAGCATGCAACCCGGGCTTTCAGTGTCTGTCACAGAAGCTTTGGAGACGAGAGCAGTTGGGGGTGCTAATGAAAACCTTGGCTGATCAACAGAGGGAAAATGAGAGTGTGGCTGGACAATATGGTCTAAAAATTAAGCCTGTATTTTCAGGGAGAATGGCAACACATGGTGTACATCTTTGTTTTTCTCATTTATTTTAACCAAAAAAAGTATTTGTGGTGCATAAACAAGTGCTTTAACTACTGATTTGATATCCGTTAGTGAGGGCACAAAAATATAAATTATACAGTTATTACAGCAAAGATATTTTATTCTTTTAAAACAGCGGTCATACCCAGATGAGTGTAGTGCTTTAAAGCAACGCAGAGAGACATTTGCAGTTCTTACTCAGAGGTTCCCCCTTAAAGCATGGCAATTAAATACTTTTTAGTACACGGTCTGAGGGGCACTCATTCTCTGGTTTTCTCTAGCTTCATCTCATAGCTGTCATTGTTGATGTGTTTATAAAGCCCCGTTGCAGTTGTAAAGAGAGACAACTGCTACTGGCGTCTAATATTAATTTTTTTGAGGGGGAGGGGGGTTGGTTGCTAATAGGAGGGATGAGAGACTGCAAGGGGGAGACAACACTTATGAAAAATAATCAAATGTTCCTTCAAAAGAAACTGAAACCTTGCTGCTTTATGTATATCCTCGGGTCTCTTGTTTGGTACATGCACTTTACCCTCGCTGTCGGATTCCCAGTTTCATTCAGCCGCGGCTGAACTTAACTCTATTTACGGTCTTTCCAGGCAAAATGTTGTGGAAGTTGTTCTGATAATCATACCAGTATCGCAAATACTCACAGGTACTGCCAAAAATGGGGGTATCTGTATTGGGGAGTATTTCCTGCTTACCAGCATCTGTCACTATGAAGAGAATCTCAAGTCTTCATCTTTGTTGTACTTTGTTTGTACTGTTCACTAACTGGTGTCTAAAAAACGACTGTTGTTGATTTAGAAACAACTCTTAAGAGTTCAGATAAAAAGGGTGACCTGTGTTGATGTCCCTTCTTCTAACCAAGTTTACCTTCAGGTCAGATGTCGTGCTCTGAACAGCTGTCTGCATTCCAGATTCACTCTTACTTTAACCATTTTGATCATTAAATGTCAGTAATTTTAACTGAGCGACATAGTAAACATTGGTGAATTATGAAAGGTTGAGTACCACTGCAACTTAGATAATTGTGTTTTTTAACTTGTGCAATTTTGTTGAAATCGGCATTCAGTGAGCTTTCTTTGAAGAGTGCCAAGCAGAGATTAACCTGCAGCAGTATATGAATTGTGCAAATCGTTAGAAATGTGTCCTTCACTTGTTACGCATTTCTACCTAAGCTGCCTTTTTTGTTCTCTCGAAGGAAGAAAGCCGGTTACATTTTCTTTCCAAATTTGTCATGAAAAGCTCCGGCCCGAGAGGAGAAGCCTTTGAAGGGACCCAGTGAATGGTGTCCCCTTTAGAGACAAACACGGTGCTAAATAAACTTCCGTATGGAGAATTTCAAAGTGAACAGTTTTCCCCTTGTAAACCCCCCCACCCAATCTGACGACATCCTTTTAATTCTCAGAAGTTTCAGTTTGGAAAAAACAGGGCACTAGTATCAGCAGCCAGACCGTCTGATCCGTAGTGTCGCAAAAGAAGACGCCTTTAAGTTTTAAAGCAGTTTGAATGGGTCAAACTCCACTCACAAGGGAGTTCATATTTAAGAAATCTCTCCTGCAACTCAATTAATGTTCAAGTTCTTGGTGTGGATTAAAGGTCTGGCTATGCTATCAAGCAATGTGTCTGGCAGCTGATAACTACTCTGCCTTGGGCCTGCAAGTGCATCCCCCCTCATACCAGATGTTGCAGAACAGCTTTGGTTCCTTACTTCATCTGCAAAGGAAATGTTGTGTGACAAACACAGAATGCAGAATTATTGCAGCTTTATTTTGAATTTAAAAGTTTTTGCAAGTCATGCTATAAATGAAAGATACTAAATGCTTACAATTTAGAAGATTTAAGTCAAAATTTGCTGCAAACAAAAGCCAAAATATCTCTGCAAAAGACTTAATCCAGCACTGATAAGCATGCCCAATTTGAAAAATACAACAAAAGCTTAGATGCGAGAATCCAAGCAATCAGAGCCATCTGTCTCTGGCATGTTTTGTGGGTATCAGCAATGGAAAAAGCAAAGTCATTAGGAGGAAAATCATGGAATTTCTGGAACTGGAAAATTAGCTTTTCCCTGTAGTCCAGTGTAGGAGTTCCAGAAATTTGACAGCCAACTGGGTTCAGCCCACCTGAGCCCAAAATACACAATACAGGGAAGAGTTACTTTACCAGCACTGTCACTGTACAGAAATATGACAGGCATGTGGACAGCTGGCGTCGGCTTGATGTCCTTGTTGTCTGACTGCTGCGTTTTGTTTGTTTTGTTTTCTTTGTTTCACCCGTGAATCTGCTTTCATTACCAAAATAACCAATATATGGCAGCTCATTTTCCAATACACTTTTATACTTTGTGAATCTTTGGATATATTTGGAGATTTACAAAGAAAAATTATTTTGTATATGGCCGACTGTAATTCTCAAGAAAACCCAAATGGACTGATCGGACCTTTTTTAGCTGCATTTCTGCTTGAGGCTATAGGCAGCGTTTAAGTGCTGCCTGACAATGCTGAGAATCAGAATAGTTTGTCATTTTGCTTCCAAATGGCAGTAATGGAAATCAAATTTAAAAAGCAGTCTTTCATAGGATGGAGGTGAAATGTAATTTTAATTTTGCAATAAAGATGAATTATTATAAAAGAAGTTGGTAGTGCTCACTGGGGCCAACGGTGAACCTGCCACTTTCACAGCAATCACTTAGAAAAGTGGGTGAAATGGTGAGACTCCTTTTCATAAGAAATGAGCTAAAACCATACTGGAATTACTAGATGGAATTATAAAGATGAGATCTCGGCGTCGTGCTCACGAAACCTCAACATTGATCTCCTGGACTTTGCTTTGAGAACTTTTCTGCAGTTGTGCAACATGTTTTCCATGTAATAGACTTTTGGAATAGTCTTTCCTGACTTATTTGTTGCGTTTCCATTACACTTTTGCGAGGAAGAAAATCGAACCTGATAATTTGCGATAAAGGCAGTGCTGCAGGGGGCCGGTGTTTCCATTGACTGCCGTCTCGTCCTCCGAGACTTCTACACAAAACAACAGAAAAGAAAATGTCAGTGTTCGAAGAAGATGGACAAAAAAGGACTTTGTGATTGCCATGACGGCTGTGGAGAAAGTAGTCTAAGATGATGAAAGCAGCGGGTGACCATTCAGAGGCAAAGCCCTTCTGTAATGCATAATGATTACTGTAAGTAGTGTTAAAGCACAACTACATCATATTCATGAGGCCAAAAATAGCTGGAAACTAGATTTTGATGACTTTAGATTAGGACTTGATCTTCAAATATATTGAGACCTTTTAACAGGTGATATGGGATGAAGGAATATCAGAATACCAGCTACCCAGCTGAAAGTATTTTGAAAGAAGTATTACTGAAATGTATACGGATGTGAGAGAGAGTCTTGCTGCCCGGCTCATCACTTTGCTCTGACCACGGACATGAAGGACTTGCGAGCCGTCCGCGGGTGAATTAAACCGCCCGTCTTGGGACCAGCTACTCTCCCCAGGACCACCCCGGGGAGCACATAACGCAGGGTGTCCTCTCAAGCTGGAAGCTCGACCCAACGGGACTGGTTGCCATAACTACCGACAACAGTACCAATGCTTTTCAAAGGAGTACAGCTGAACACGTGGTGGAGGATGCAGTGTTTTGGCCACAGACTTCATCTGGCCACTGGTGAGTCCTGTATAATAGCCTACTGAATGAATGAAAGAGGAAAAATAAAAGCCTTTTGTAATTTACACCATTTACAAGGCTCATGCAGGCCGAGCTAATGTTAAGGCTTATACAGCCAGCACTCCTGACCAATTTCATAAAATGTCAGACCTGTACTGTGTTGTGCCTTAATAGTTTTCCTAACACAATATTTGTAGTTTTCAAATTGCACAACACATGTAGATTAATTGTTAATTAAACAATTGATAATTGAGTAAACGTTTTTGATTTACTTGCCTTTGAGTTCTCTGCCTTTTTTAATGTGAATAAAAAACAAAGTGTTTTGTGTGCTGCAGGACATGGTGTGAATGATAGTTGCGTTGCCGTGTCATCTTCCTCTGTAAGAGAGTTGTAAGCAGCTTCTCCTACAGCTGGAAGAGGAGAAAAGAACTGGCTGAAGTGCAGATTCTGCCGGGTCTGCCGGGCCACCAGATTATAACGGTCCTCTCGCTGGAGCAGGAAAGGCTGTCTGCAGACCAGAAAACTGGGCCTCGGATCCGTACCTGGCAGGACATGGAGGTACTGGAAGCAGCTCAGAAAGCTCTGAAACCCCTCCAGGATTTCACTGATGCACTCACAGGCGAGGACTCTGCGAGCCTCCCGTACGCCGGGCCTGCGCCACACCTGTCCAGTGCCAACCTCCTGGCACCTGAAGTGGGGCAAAGTGAGCTGCCTAAGTCCATGGAGGCTAGAATGAACCTCAATGACAAATATGCCGACCCAACCACCAGTCACCTGTTGGACACGACATCTTTTGTGGATCCACGATTTAGATCCACGTATGTCCGAAGTGAGTAAATGGATGCACTTAAACATGACGTTATCCTGGAGTCTCTGGTCGGTGATTGAGACAGATGTTTGTGCGCGCTGCCCCGCCCAACTGTCCCTGAGCCTGCAGAGCAAGGAGAAGCTTCAGTGGCAGCAGCACCTGGAGCTGAAAAGAAGAATTCCCTGGCAAGCTTCTTTAAGCAGAGCACAGTTACTAGATCCACTCTCACGCCGGGGGAGGCGATTGAAAATGAACCTCCCAGATCCTGCTGTCAGTTTGTGCAGAGCCACTCAGATGGTGGGAAGAACAGGTTGTTGTCTTTCCAGCTCTGAGCTGCCCTAGCAGGAAAGTACCAGCCGCGAGCTCCCCTTCAGAAAGTATTCAGTTGCAGTGGGAACATTGTTTTTATTTGTGCTCAGTACTTCTTCTGTTTGGGTTTGGCACCAGGGCTTAGTTCATTTTGTTTCAGGAGCGTTTAATTTAATATACAGCTACTTTCACTTCAGTCAACTGTTCTGATGCACATGTGCTGCTAATAATTAATAAAGTGCAGTTAGCACTCAGGGCTGTGAATTAAAACCATCTTTTTGGTCTTTCTTAATAAAAAGATTATATCCAGATGTATATCGTATGTTGAGAATTAGCTATAAAATGGAGATGAATCTTGGTCCTTTTTACCCAGCCTTACTTTAGATTGACTGGCGACGTCACATCCAACGCTGCAAAAAGCCTTCCTGTTACACTTTTGTGATAAAGTGGATTATCAAAACCACTTCCTGGAAGTGTAAGGTTTTTGCAGTATTGGGGAGGTTTTTTTTATTTCATTAGAGCTGTTTCCATTACAGAATGCCTTTTTTTATGTTTGGATTTTGCGCTTTGTGTGTGTGTGTGTGTGTGTGTGCGCGCCTGTGTGTGCATGCCTGTGATGAGATGCAGCTTGTTACTTTGCAAATAATATGTATAATAGTATACAAATCTTCCTGTCAGTCCCTCGTCTTCCTCGATACACACAAAGATAAGGGGTGGTTTCAACACAGACTCCACTGCACAGAGAGAACTACCATGTGGTTAGCAAACTCTGAGCACCACCCAAAGTTGCCTGTTGATAAAGATAGAGCATCCAGTCCCCCCCCTTCTTTCCCCAGCTGGAGGTGGCTGTCATTTCCTTCCCCTTTGTTGTATTTCTCTGTATTTGCTCTAACTCTGTTCCCCCCCTACTCCTCTGCTGTGTTAAGAATTTAGTGAGCTTATTTTTAGTTTCAACTTCTTCTAACAGCGTGCTTGTGTGGGTGCCTCCTTACAAGCACATGTGTCAACATGAAAAGCCATTTTGCTGTTTTGTCAAACGGTAGAGCCTGAAGTAAGAACTCCAGTCTCCGTCGCAGCAAACTTGGCTGCTTCAGTCTTGTTTCAGCATCGACCAATTGAACTAATTGCTTCTGGTTCCTTGGTCCTGCTTCTTTTATTAGAGTGGGACTCGGGCCTGTGTGTGTGTGTGGCAGTCACTCCTGACCCTTCCAGGTGCTTTCTTTAATTGCCGTATGTGCGCGTGCGTGCGTGCGGTATATTAATGTAGATGTTAATCATCACTAGCTGCATTTACATTGAACCTTTTTAATACTACAATCAAGTAAGAGTGCAAATGCCTAAATATGTATTTTGGAATGTTATTTAGTAAAGAACAAAAAAAAAGCTAGATGTTTTAAGGTGCAATTCTGTAAAAAAACAACAACCCCTTTCTCTGCTGGGGAGCACATACTTGCAGCTCTGAAGTGACTGAGGGCTCAGATCCAGCAAACACATGTGGAACTTGTAGGGCCATGTGGAAAACGTCTCATTCAGGGAGCTGTTGAGATTTGTTTACTGTTAAGCCGACGTACGCCACAGAGCTGGTTCAGAGTCGAATTACCCCCCTCCCCCACATGGTTATAACACACCACAACGTGTTTCCCTATACCTCGGGACCCGTACCTTTTTGGGAAGTCATTGTTTTCTGTGTGATGTCACCAGTTTTTCTACATCATTGTGGGGGGATTTTGGTCCATTGACCTTGAAAACAGAGGTCTGTGGGTGCTTCTTCATTCAGCTCTCTCAGGGTGCTACAGCAGCATTTCCTGTTTGTTCAAGAAAGTTTGAAAAAAGATGAAACAAAAAAGTCATTTTTAGATCTGCAACACTTGATCAGTTGTTTTTCCCCCTTATTCGTGGGGATAGATTTTATTTATTTTATATATATATATATATATATATATATATATATATATATATATACACACACACATACTGTACATATATATGTGTGTATGTATAGGGTTTGAGTATTATATTATGTTGAATACAAACTTGAAGTGTACAGAAAAAAAAAAAAGTGTCTGTGTCTCTCTCTCTCTCTGAGAGACACAAATGTCCCTAAGACGTAGTTTAATGTACAATTATAGGCCCCTTTTCCAATCGGCAAATACCCCGCGTTTAACACTGGAATCTAGTGTGTTGTCTGTCCTTTTTTTTTTACATTAGGGTATTATCACTGGACGGTGAACGTGTGTTTAACGCGCTTTGTGTAACGTAAACGCAAGGCGTGGTATTTGCCACCTCGTGCCTGCAGGCGAGCTGAGCGGAGGGAAGGCGAAACATAACCTAACCCGTGTGGGCGTGTAGAATGACGTATTATCGCTACATAAACAAGATTCATACGCCGTCAGACAGGTGTCATTTTCAGAACGAGGATGGATGAGTGATGGGGGAGGCAATCAACATTTATTTGAGTGTTTTTAAGTTGCTACCAACTCCAAAACTGCCAAAACATAACTCTGTCGTTTGGTGTGGAGCGGCTCTGGATATCGAGGATCTGAATGAGATCCGCTGATGTCACCGACCCAGATCAGAGAACAATCATTCATCATCACCTAATCCTAATCTCACATTTATGCTGTGTTTACCACACCTCATGAGTGCGTAGGCACAAAGCTTTTACACCAATTCCAAAAGTGATGCACCCTGTAGAGGGAAGGGTTGGATTGAGGTCAAACGCTCGGCTCCACCCCCAAAAGCAGCGGCTGTAAAAACTGGGTTAAAAAAATGGTTTGACACATTTTTGTTGTCAGATGTTTAATGAAGAACTTTAGAAAAAAAAAAGAGAAAAGCAATCATTACTAAACATCTAATACACCCCCCCACCCCTTTTTCTTTAATACGACATATATTCAGCTCTTTTCAGCTGTGACATGTTTAATTACTTCATATACTCCATTACACTGACATGATTAATGTATTAACTGATACAACTTAGCAGTTTGTGAATCAGGAAAGTAGTCTTGGTTCATGTTCATTGTTGTGCCGTCCTGAAACTATTCTGTAGTTGCACATAAAGGCACCAGATGATGTCATTTCCATCCATCAAAACAATGTTTTTTATTTATGAAAGTAAAGACGGGCGCTGTTCTGTTGTAAGTTGTGCTCTGACTGTGGGTTTTTAGAGCAGGCCTTCAGCTGTCCAGTGGAAGTACAGCAGTCACCCAGAGTTACTGCTGCTTCCACTTTACAAGAGACTTGGAACGAAATTAGTGCCTGAAGAAAGGTGAGCTTAATGAAACATCAAGTCATCAATGAGGCGTCACGCTCTCTCGACACACACCACTTTGTCTGCCGTCTCAGTCCACTTCACTCCTTCAATTGCAGCACTTGCTGCTTGTTTTGAAGGCTTCCAGGGAGAACAAATGTGTGGACCTGCTTTTACAGCTTCAACAAGCTACAAGCCTCATTTAAGAAAATATGTCATGTATTTGAAGACTGGAGAAAAGGAAGTGCTGCAATGTTTCAATTTCTCCCGACTTCCTCGGATCTCGTATGTACTGGCTGACCTTTTCAGTTAAGAGGAGACTTTGGAGTTTTGCTTTTCATTAGTGAATCCCATCCATGCACCACGGGCCTTGACCTGGGGCTGAGGTGTGTGCACACGTCTGGGTTGGTGTATTCTAGCCTTCATCCTGCTGTGAGCAGCAGCCTGTCGAGAGGCGCCTGAACTCTGCTAATGTCATGTTTTTTTTATTTGGTATCTGAGGGAGATGTGCTTTTTCCCCTGAATTACTGTCTGGAAGTTTTGACTTCTCTTTTCTATTTAAGTCACATTCCCTCTGTCATTAGGGGACAAAACAAGAGGGTGCTTTTCTTTAGAATAGTCATGTACCGGTAATGACAATGACTCGACAAACTTTCTCTGTTGCAGGCACAACTGTTTGAGATGAGGTCTTTTATATCTGTTTTGTGGATTTGGTGGAACACAAGATACAAATCTACCTCAGCACACAATTAATTTGCTGGTGCTGCTTTATACTTGCATGAAATCACTTTCAGCTCTCAAGAGACCATGGGTGTCTTAATCCGAATGCTAATTATTTTTTTTCAGCCCATGGTTTTAATGTTAAGCATTTATAGGTGGTATGCTTCTTTTTTTTTTTCAGCTTAAAGTCAAAGCTAAAAGACAAAAGAAGTACAATCAGATATCAGCTAACTGGTGACTAATAGTGACAAATAGAGGCTGTATATTAACGGTTTTTATTGTTTTTTTTTTTTTACATATGTAGGCTTTTATTAGAAAATGTGTAGTATGTGGCTGTAGAAAGTGATTATAGATAATTTGACAGCACTGGGAGAAACTAGTGAGAAGATGCAACAAAGGTCTCCGGTCGTGGATCAGACAAAGCATGCAGCACATTTCTTTCTGGATAATTACAATTCTCCACTTGCATTGCAGGATTATTAGTATTCTCTCTGTTATACATGGTGATTATACGCTGGGCCTGGCCCCCCTGGGTCTCTGCGAGAACGCACGGATGTAAAATCTATGGCCTGACAGCACCATTGATGACCATGTGTAAGTGTTGTAGCTCTTGGAATAGCGAGGCCAGGAGGTGTAATTTATCTTTCTGTGCTCAACAGATTGCTCTTTCATTAACATACATTATTACTTTTTCATTTTCCAACTGTGTCATTGGAGAAGTCGTATATTAAATGTGTATTATATATTTATAAAGCCTTACTGAAGAGCAATGTGAGCGGTACTGTCGATAGCATGTGCTTGTTTTATTTTGTGTGTTTTTCAGTTTTTCACTTTTTTTTTTTAACAGAAGCATTTAAGCACGGATGCACCTATTACCTGGCTGGTGGCAGTAATTGGCTAATTGTCTGCTTAAACAGCTCCGTGCAGTTATCAGCCAATCAAGCGTTGTGTTATCTGACATTTGGTCAGTGAACGCAGGTTACAGAAGGATCGGATTTCCTGTCAGTTTCATGCACTGCGACGACGACCAGAAATGCTGCTTAAGAGTACAGAATCTGTACATTTGCAATAAGAAGCTGTTGAGGTACTTTAATGACGATGTTTGGGACTACACACTTCATTAAACATTTAAAACGACATCACCCAGCTTAACATGCTTAATACTATGAAGATGGTAAAGAGGCCCAGACTCACGCAGAGCACACAGTCGGTAGCCTCGGTTATCTTCCACAAGTGAGTGTCAGCCATTAAGTGGAAAGTCATGGAATTAGTGGAAGATCAGCCATTTTCTCTCGTCAAGTATAAACGTTTCAGAAAATTGATGCATCATCTGGGACCAAAACACACAATAGTGAGCTGGAGGTACTTCTCCGATGTCGTGTTACCAGAACTTTTTAATCTTGTTTCAAGCCAAAAGCACAATTTGCTGAAAGGCACTTGCAGTGCAGTAATCAGTTTTACAACAGAAATGTGGATGTCAGACGTCGTCTGACAAGACTGACTGATCAGTCTTTATTATTTGGTGCACCCGCCTTCAAAGGTGCAAATAGAGGAAAAGTAAAAGTGACAGCACTTTATTTTAAGTAAAGTGTTTGTGACATGTTTGTGATACGTCTCATGTTTTGTTATATTTAAAATAAATTGAAAAGAAAGTTGGTAAGCCTCTATAATTTGATGTATAAGGGGGAAATGCTGCAATTCCATTTCTGTTAGATTTGAAGCCAAATGCTTCCATCCAGTAACCTGAAGGTCTTTAATTGCTGCAGTTATTGGTTATTTGTTGTTGTTTTTTTTCTCTCTTAAATCTCTATAACCTTTTGATAAAATCAGAATTGACTCCTGAAATTGTGGTGTCATTGTGGGGGCGTTTTTTATTGTTTGTTTTTCTCTAAAGCTTTGAATCTTTCCAGCCCAGTCAAAAATTGCAGCTTAATTTTAGTAATGAATGATCACAAACCAGATATGTTTGTTGATAATCAAGTGACAGCCCCACTAAGCTTCATCCGATAAATGGAGGAAAAAATAAACTTTTGTTTTTAATTTAGTTTTTTTTTTTATTTCCATTGCTCAGCAAGGTGTATCTCTGCAACACATTTGATGCAATTACTTTAGGTTGGTGTTAATGTGTGTGAGTTGATGCTATAGTGTGTTGCAATTCAATCAAAAGCTATCATGGTGTAGTCAGAGTATATTAGTTCCCCCTGTTTATACAGCTGAAGTACTAACATTCTAGTAGTATTAACTAGAAATTGCAGTGAATGCTTGACTGGATGTGAACGCTGGGTGCATCTTAGCATCATAATCAGGGTTAGATTAGAACCTGACAAAGTTTTATCATTCAGTGGTTTATTTTCATATCGACTCATCTCTGAAGACAGAAATATCTTCACCTCCTAATAACACGTTCCTGCTTATTTGTGATGAATGCATGTTTCCTGAAGTTGGTATCTTAATGTGGTTTGGATTTATGAATTTGTACCCCTTTCACACTGGGGTTTCCAGATGGGATATGTTTGTGACACCTGGCATGTAACGCTCTGGTGTTGAATCCTTTCGGTTGTTCAATATTAATGGTTCCTTAGGGCTACAGCGGTCACGGTCGGCGGATTCTCTTCCCCTCCCTAATCAAATTCAGTAAACCCAAGAATCCCAGGCTGCCAATCACATAATCCATTTATTTTTCAATCTTCGTATCCTATCTTTTTGGCTTTTACCATGAGAGGGCTAGAATTTTAAAACTGCAGGCCCTGCCAACCCCAATATTAGCTTGACTTTTTAAAATGTTATTTTAAACTGAAGGCTTGGTGACATGTATTTTATTTTCATGTAGAGCACAGAGATTCAGCAGGCACGATTCAGTCTGTGCGCCAGAATATTTAAGTCACTACGGTTCGTGTTTGAACTATTCCAGAGTAATGAGTTAATGTGGGTTTCTTTCTGCTTCCCAATGTCTGAGCGAGGCTCATAGGGGATGATGACATTCAAAACAGAGAAGCAGAAACTGGCCAGGGGAATCACCACCAGCAAGACTGTGGTGTTACAAGCGGCTGACGGCGCGTAGGACATGGAGATGACGCTGTACGCAGGTTGAAAGTTAGGTGGGGCTGTGAGAGGGCTGTCGTCACAGAGGGCACAGCGTTGTTAGAGCTGTGGTTTATTTGGGTTACCAAATGTATACGTTGGTTGGCGCCAGCTCTTGGTATCCAGGTTGTGTGGGGAAACCCTGGAATCCTATCCAGCGTAACTCACTTCTCTCTTGTACACCAGATAGGCCCGGTATAGAGGCCAGTGTGTGTGTATATCGATGAATGCATCGACTTTCTGACGACAAAAATATACACTCTACTTGTTCTGTATTTGTTTTGCTGTAACAGAAATATTCAAATCACTGCAGCAATCCAGAGAAGTGCGGCTCTTATGGGACAGCCTTATATTTTGCTGATTCACAACTTTGACTATTATTACATCATGCAGGAAGTTTGGTTTGACCATTTTCTTT
The DNA here is from genome assembly GCF_033807715.1 of Cololabis saira. Lineage (NCBI taxonomy): Eukaryota > Metazoa > Chordata > Actinopteri > Beloniformes > Belonidae > Cololabis > Cololabis saira. Next base: position 13,277,296 of record NC_084604.1, read on the forward strand.
CTTGACAAGAAAAGTGATAGAAAATTTCAGGTAAAAAAGTTACCATTCTTAGGTCTTAGTTCAATTCCATTCACAGTTAATGCTATTGAGCTTCTCTTGTTTAATATATATACGTCTCTCAGGTGACAGATCCCGTCTCCTCACTCTAATATGAGGTCATGTCGAGATATTTTTCCGCCTACAGTCCCCACCTGCCTCCTTGTTTAATGCCCTCTCTTTCCCTGTGGTCTGAACTTCAGGTTTGTGGCTAGTTTCCCTCTTTGCTCTCAGACACACACGCTGGCGCTGCGTTGTGGTGTGCCCAGCTCAATTTACTGTGGGGAGAGGCAAGCCAAGTACACAAGCTAAATAATTCAGCCTGCATCCTGCAGCCACCCCAACCCTTTAGAGGAAGGAGATGAGTGTGTCTGCGTGCTTTTTAATGTGTTTTATAATGGATGCTGGTAGTTTTGCAGTTGCATTCTGTATGCTTTGAAAAAGATTAATGTAAATGGACTTTTATATGGCTTTAGTACAAAACGTGACGTTTGTATATGCCCAGACATTTTTCTTGAGGCCCCCCCTTTGGTTTATCTCCTACCAAAGTGGTGTACCCCCCACTTTGGGAATCACTGGTATGTGCTATGCATTTTTTTAAACTTGATTTGAAGTCTTCAACAGATCAGCAGAAAATGGGAGTGGAATGAATCAGTCCTAATTTAAATATATGTCTGATTTATGTCCAATTACATTAATGTTTACAGTATAGTCGGCTGCATATATGAAAGAAAACCATCATACCCCAAAAAAATTCTAACAAAAGGTTTTTCAGTGGATTATTGTAGTACTAGGTGTACTTAATGACATCCTAAAAGTCTACCAAAATCTGACCACCAGAAAGGTGTATTTTTCAAGATGGCAACCAAGGTGGCCAAGAAATCCCAGGTGAATAGGGTAAAATTTTTAACAAACAGATATCATCATGAAACTTCCCCAGTTAATTACTTACATGAAGACAAAAACAAATTGCATTGGAAGTTTTTTGAAATTGTATGTGTAACTATGCAAATTAGGCGTATCTCATTGAATATGCGCCAATTCGCATAAAATAACCATTGCTGCTTATTCTTTAACAGAGGCAAGCATTTTTGGTGCTAAACCCCATGTTTTTTGATAAAAGCATCTAATTAGAATATTTAAATTATAGTGACATTATTAGCCATGCACATTTAACATTTAATAAAACGGTTATGAAATCGGTTATGAACATATCTATATTAAATGTACGATTTCCAGTTTCACTTCTATTTCTAATCCTGTATTCAGGAGCTTTCTTTATACCTGTAGTCTAAAAAATCCATTGACTACTACAGTGTGGTACTGTGAAATTAGTCAAAACAGGGGCGCCACGTGAAGGCACAGTACCGCTAACCCCTATAGTTGTTTTTTCTTTTTTTTTTGTATTTTTATGTTTTTTTTCATTGTTTTTTTTGTATTTTTATCTTTTTCTTCTCATTGTTTTTATGTTTTTAAGTTCGCTGCAGTTGTTTCTTGTTTATCTTGTATGTTTTTTTTAATTTTTTTTAATTTTTTTCCTTTCACAGTTCGTCGTCACAGTCCTCCTCCCATAAAGGTTGATTCTGTAGATTCTCACAGTTTTCAACTTGACATGGTCCACAAGCAGGCATGCATGGTAGTCCATATGCTCTGCAACTGCACCGTTGTGTTCGGCAGGCGGTTTTGCAATTACAGTGGACCATCTGCAGGAGGCTTTCTGGGGCAGCAGTCTTATTGGTCATAACTGGCAGGAAGATATTGCCCTCCAGTTTCCACCCCCAATCCACTGGGTTCATGTCACTCTCCTTTTCTATCCACACCAATAAACTCTTTGACAATGGTATTTAGTCGAGGACTCTGTAGAAGGGAGACGTTCTGGAGTAACAAATGACTTAGCAGAAACAATTTTTTTGCTAAAAAGGTTGTAGCGCAAAGAAGCAAGTGAATCAGTACTCTTGCCGCCAAAAAACACTGCCATTGCCCTGCTCCCATGGTCCTCGATGACATTCCTTGCCTGATTTGGGAGCAGAAACACATTTGCACAGGACTGGATGGTTGATTCACGTTTCACAAGTTTCTGGAATGCTGACTGTTTCCCGACACTAAAGATGCGGGAAGTTGTATCACATCCTGTGAAAGCATGAATAAAGAGCAACTGGGAACACAACTCATTACCCAGGACTTGTTTCATCTCTCTGATGTTGTACACTTTACTAGCTTTGGACTTATCTGAATGAAAATAGAGGTCTCTATTGTTTGTCTCAGCATAGTAGAGCAGAATAATAAGCAAGTCTGTATCCTCTCCTATCAAGGTTGTGGTCTGATGTTCTGATGCTTTGACTGCAGTTTTGACTATGTCAACATCTGCATCACCTGATGCATTGATAACTCTGCAGCACAGCGACGATCAGTATTGCTGTAACAGTGAGGTGAGAAAATACAGTACAGAGGATTCTTTTAATTTAATAATTTTGTTTAAAGAATCATGAAATATCGTAATCGTGGGCTAAAAATCGTGAATCGAATCGAATCATGACCCGAGTGAATCGTTACATATATACTTGCGTCTGTATATTTTTGTATATTACTAATATAAGAATTCACAATCGTTATCTTTATTGGCCATTTTCTCAAAATGAGTTTTTACCTCTAACAGCGTAAACCCACCGGACGCCGAAGCAAAGCTGTAGCACCGCGCGCGGAGGCAGTCTCCTTGGTTAAACAGGGCGTGAGCCTCCGCAGGCACTCTGCTCCGCCTGCAGAGTGATAAGAGTTTTCCAAAATCTCCTGTGTAAATTTGTATCTGATAGGTGAATAAGGTCAAACAATAATTTTTAACCTAGCTTTATCCAATGTATGTTCCTTTATGCGAATTGGCGCATATTCAATGAGATACGCCTAATTTGCATAGTTACACATACAATTTCAAAAAACTTCCAATGCAATTTTTTTTTGTCTTCATGTAAGTAATTAACTGGGGAAGTTTCATGATGATATCTGTTTGTTAAAAATTTTACCCTATTCACCTGGGATTTCTTGGCCACCTTGGTCGCCATCTTGAAAAATACACCTTTCTGGTGGTCAGATTTTGGTAGACTTTTAGGATGTCATTAAGTACACCTAGTACTACAATAATCCACTGAAAAACCTTTTGTTAGAATTTTTTTGGGGTCAAGTCATAAATGCAGCCGACTAGTAGTAAGTTTGGTATATTTCTTTTTTTTTTTTTTTCTTTCAGCACAATCTACCCTTTAGGGCCTAAAGTTATTTTCCACAGTACACTGTCCAGATTACACTAGATTGCATGCTGCAAAATGTACAATTAAAAAACACAAAGGAAAATGTTTAAACTATAGCATATGTGAAATAATGAAGCCTGTTGAAGAATAGAAAAGTGAGTTAAGGTCTCGTGTGGAATTAAGTCAATTTGAGGTAAGAAAGTTGTAGCAATTATTCTTACATTAACATCTACATAATGATTGTTAATATCAAGTAAACATTTCCAACATCATACGTGCTAAATTGTGCATTATCATGCGGATGCACTTCTCATTTTCAAGCAAACCCAACTAAGTCCGCTCACGTCAAATCCCAGGAGGAACACGGCATCAGCTCTGAGAGAGCGCAGTTTTACTATTATTATTGTCTGGATATGAAAGAAGAACTAAAAGCTTGTCACGTGTCGCCAACGCCACTCACTGAATCCATTTTTATCCATTTCTCTCTCTATTTCTGTCATTTTTGTGTATCTGCAGAAGTGAGGTTGCAGTATGGTGGACCTCATAACTTAATTTTCCATTATTAAAACACGATCTGAATTCAGTTTGACGATCTGATATAAACTGCTTTCATCAAATTTATTTAACTGAATTCTATGTGTGGAATCCACTTGTGCACTTTCTAAAGCAAGTCTTTAGCTGCATCTGCTCTTCTTGGGAAGTGAAGATTAGCTCGGAAATTAACTGTTTCACGGAAAAAACGCCTAACCAACAGTTTTTAGCTTGTATCTATATTTATCAATATTTATGCCACTTCTGTATTTTTATTTATTATTTGGTTACGTGAATAGGTCACCAAAGGTACTTGGGTAAGTGTTTAGTAAATTTTTTTTTGTTTTGTTTGTTTTTTTTTACTTTAGAAAAAAAGTGAGTGTGATCTGCTGATGCCGTTTAGCCCCTTCAGATTCCGGAAACTTATTAATAATCCATTGTATACTGTCATAGTTTTTTTTTTTTTTTTTTAATTCATTCATTTTCATTAATTAATTTTAAGTAATGAATTAAATTTTTTTTATTGCATCATGTTTTTTTTTTTATTCAATTACTATTTCCTATTTTAAAATTCATAATAGAAATAGTAGTTATATAGTTATTTGCTGCTATGTCAAACATTTTTTGATTTTCACAGACAGTGGTTTATAAAGTTTGACTTTAGAACTTGCTTGCGATCAATAACTCTGCAGAGTGAACTGCAGCCTCTCGTCAGTGTCGCTGAACCTTCTCTCAAGCACTTCCAGCTGTGTTGTTTTAGTGATCTTTAGTTCTTTCACAGAATGCAAGTGTGTTTTTAATCCACTGCAAATGTTGACTACTGTCATTTTGCACCATGTCAGGTGAGTTTATGAAATGTTTTTGCTTAATATAAATTCACCTCTATTAAATTCCATATTAAAATGTGCAACTTTGCATCAAAAATAAACATATTTGAATACTGATTCAAAAAGCAGTTTTTGTCTCCATTACTAAATCTAATAAACCATATCATATGAATGAATTTAAAACAATACATTCATTTATATTATGGGGCAAAGCCTTTTCATTGCTTGTCTGCTTAGCCAATGACTGGCCTCATCACTTCCTCTTCAGTCATCATCCTGCCATGAAGCCTAGCTAAGCAATCAGCAGTTTGTACTCATCAGTATTCTCCGGAGACCAGGCGTCGCCTAAATGCAGCGACCATCTCTAGTTTCACCCCCAAAACACCAAGTGAAACAGAATATTCCTTTGTAAACGTTCGCCAGATGTGAAGACTGCTCTTCAGAACACTTATGTTGTGACGTTGCGGATCATCTGTCCAACAATATTGAAGTTTACGGTCAGTAAAAGTGTCCACATTACCATGTTCCTCCTGCTACAGGCATACACAAGGCTTTCATGTTTGATATTATAGGGTCCATCCGCAAAACAGACTGGAACGTATTGACCTGCCAGGCAACGGTCCGGCTGCTCAGGCTCAAAATTGTCAAATTCCGGTCACCGGCGGGTCAATCGGTGCATCTTTAGCCCCAAGTGACGGTGTGCAGACTAAACCAGCATTCATAATTGATTTGTAATATTGCTGGCTCATTCTACTTTCCACATCTGTGCTTTTTAAGATGCTTTGAAGTGAATGATTTATCTCTGACTGGAAAGGCCCAAACAAGAAAAACAGTCATGGAGTTACTTTCTGTTCACAGCTCAGCGGTGGTCGGCATCATTTACAGATGCCCAGGTGCCGTCAGCTGTCAGCTGAACACTGCAACATGTCTGTAAACGGTTTCTTACTTAGCTGCCCAGCAGTGTGCCAGGGGGATTTTCAGCATACATGTCCAAACACGAGTGCTGGAACAACATGCAGATTAAACCATTAAAAATGCGTAATCAATAAGCCTCTGGTTATTTTGCAAATATGGAAGTGAAATGACGCAGTTGCACACGGCTCTCATTTGACTGTTGATTCTGGCCATCAGTCCACGTCACCACCCTGACCCAGACAATGAAAAGTATTGATGAAATAACTGCTTCTTTTTTTTGTTTTTTTTTTTGTTTCATTTTATCAGCACTTTTTGTTTTCCTGGTACATAATACCAGTTAAATCAGAACTTATGCCAAGCGTGACTGCAAGGAAGTTCATTATCTCTTTTGCAACTGTCGCTTTGTTTTGTTTGTTTGGTTTAACAGTTTTAAAGACGGTAAGGATATGTATGTGGTAGTTCCTTTAATAATAAGACTCACATGTCAAACTCCATGAGAAAACGGTCCTTTTGTGCAACTGGCCCCTGTTCTTATAAAATTGAAATTGTACAAATTACTTTTTTAATTTTTCTTGTTTTACATTGAAATACTGTCCAACACTCACTCTGTTCAGGGTTTGAGTCCATCCATCTCTTAGGTGGAAAGGGTATCTGTGAGAAAAAACAAAACAAACTAAGCTAAACTCCAGTGGAGTTGGAGTATACTATTAATCTGCGGACATACTGAAGTTGTTCTGGTGACATGCGCCCAAAGATAGAATCGTGGTTTTAATTTTTACTATCCTACTATGGGTCAGTTTAGATGGACGCCATTCTACTTAATTTACCATCTTTGGAAAAGATGCATATTAGTCGAATTTTATTGCATGTATCCCAGAATTGCCTGTAAACATGGATTAAAAGACTATTTTTAATCTTAAAAACCACAATAATGCAGGAAAAACTGTCAAATGGCCAGAGTCGGCAGTTTCCACACTACCATTCAAACAGACCATTTCGTTTTGAAAATGATTCTCTGTTCAGCCGACCCAGGTAATTTGAATGAAACGGGGGGTGTATTTTTGGCATATGCTGCTCAGTTTTTAACCTCTGCCAACCTGTTAAACAAATGAGTGATGAACACGAGCTCTGCAGCCGCCTGCCTGCTGTATGGAAGTGGGCCGTGACTCTGATGGAGGACGTTAGAGAAAAATCAATTTGCCTTTCAGAAAGTCTTCATTCGTTTTCCTATTGTAAAGCAGTCAGGTCAAAAACACTTGGGCTGCTTCCTGGTGACAAGAGAAGGTTAAGTCAATAAATGTAGATGTATGAGTTTTTATACAGTTGTACGAAGCCGACCAAACAAGGTGCGGTTTTCAAAGGGCCCCTTAAACACTCCATTGTTTGACATGAAAGTCACAGTGAGTGAAGAACAGGCCGAAACATTTTTATACACAGCAAAAGCCAACTCACAGAATCCAGTCCGGTCCATTTGCCTCGTCTGGATTATGTAGGGACGGGCATAAACAAAGATGGACACTAACACGGTGATAGATGGACACTAACTCAACAAAACACTTCTGAAATCCAACATCGCCCGACAGTTACTGGTGCTTTGTTTATGCCGCAGATCCTGTTGTTGTTCTCACAAGATTCAGCTGGCAGTTATTTACTTCGGACAGAGTTGGCGGTCATTTTAAGCACTTGTAATTTATATGTGCACCTCAGATGTGCAGTCGCGGCAGTGGCCTTTACAAGAGTCAGACGATATTCTTTATCCATTGCAAGGTGAACAATGTTGGAGAGCTGTAAACAAGTTGCTTCTAAACAATCTGCAGCCCTTTATTTTAGCTAAGATGGTTAAAGGTCTGTAGCCATCGGTGAATAATTAGGAATTCCCTCATACCTAAGAAATTTCAAACTGTCAACCTATTAATTTTTGTACTGATGTGTTTTAAGCTGCCCCAAATGTGTAGTTTTTTTTTCTTCTAGTCTTTAATTACGTCAGTCTCTCCTCGTATTGTTTTATAGTAACTTTACTAGTAACTTTTATAGTAACTATAGTAAATCGATAATCAAAATAGTCGACAATGAATTCCATTGTCGACAATTGTCGCCAGACGTGTTTTTCAAATGTGAGGCATCTCACTTCAATACAATCTCTGCCGAGAGTCGCGCATGCACAATGGCATCTCTGCGAGCGGGTAGCGGGTAAACAAAAATTACGGCGTCCTGTACAGCAGCTGCGCGTAACAAAACTTCAAAAGTTTGGGAGCATAGCCTGGATACGGCGAATAAAAAGATGATTTGAAAGGTTTGCAAAGCAGTCCTTGCTTATCACGGGAGCACGTCGGTAATGCACAAGCATTTGAATAGAAAGCACGTCGGACAGTTGAATAAAACGGACTCCTTGGTAAGATATTAAGCCTATTTTGGCTTCAAAAGAGAGCTTTAACGTTATGCCTGACAAAAGTATTTTAAATTAATCTTGGACGAGAGGAGCAGGGATTGGAACCGCAGTCAGTCAGCAACATTCTCTTCCTCCACAGCAATGTAATGTCCAAGCGATTCATTTGTTAAATTAATTCGTTTCATTCGTTAATTTGGTTTATTTCATGTTATTTATTAGTGTTATTTGAGCCACTCGCAGCTTACTCTCGTTGCTATAACCTCAATCATAATTGATGCGCAAAAGGCTAAATAGCTTGTGTGATGATGACAATGATAGATTTGCATCTAACTTTCTGTCAGGTGACCTATGAACTGTCAATTATCCATCAAGCTCCACAATGATCATGTTAACATTAAATCAGATAGATTTGTCTGGGACATTTCTCTTGCGGGACGGGAAGAGACACTAAATCAATGCATCTCTATAATTGTGCGCCGTGCGGGCATAAATTCTCCAGTTTTGCGGATGCGGGTGGGAGCAGAATGAAGAAAACAGAGCAGGGCTCTAGTACCCATCTTTCTTGTGTTTATTATCATTTGCCACATAATTAAAGCAACCTAATACTAAATTAGAAAAAAAAAAAATACTAATTATCCGATTAGTCGACTAATCGTTTCAATAATCTGTGACTAGTCGACTATTAAAATAGTCGTTAGTTGCAGCCCTATTGACAGCATTACCTGTTAACTGTTAAGCACCAGTGATGTCATTGGAAAGGTCGTGTCCTTTGCAATCGAGCAGATGGGTTTCTTTCTGATTTTGAAATCAACATCTACAGTTGCTGTTCTAGATTCACCTTCACACTAGAAAAAAATCACACAAGAGTCAAGTTACAAGCTGAATCAAACGCATGTCCCTCAGACTTCTTTTTTAGTCCAAACCTTTTTCTCTGGTCCAGAAAAGGACGTCTTTGACTGCAAGTTCAGTGCTACGTACAGTTACATGAATGGTACATAAATAACTATTCAAGAATGGCCAGGGAAATTTGAGCTTTTTTGTTTTGTTTAACATTTCAGAATAAGTGGCTTCAGGGTTTGCTTGTGAGATTTTTAACCTGAAAGCACAAATCCAATAAGCCCTGAAGACGACAAACAAAGGGGTTTTCTTTTTTCCTGCTGTTTAATCTCAGCCCTGTTGATGCTGAGTACATTTAGCTTTTTGTTAAAAAAAGTAGAGTCCAAAGGGTTTTGCTGCAGTTGTAAACATGTATTGGGCTGTACTCTGGGAAGAGATTGGCCTCTGTAGAAGTAGAACAATTTAAAGACTTTATGAAGGACTTGAAGAAAACATTGAGTTTGACATTGTTCATTGGGGTGCTGGAATGTCTTTCAAATGATTGTTTAAACCTCTGAACTCCTCATATAAAAGACCTCTTAACCTGGATTAGGGTGTAAATGTGTGCGTGACAAATCAGACGGTGCTCTTCATTACAGATTAATGGCTTGCGTATTTGGCCGTTGCATGTGTGGGACACATTGTTTCCGCTGCAGCTCGCCATTATGGATGAAAGTATTAATCCCACTCTTGTGTCAGCAGAGAGCTTGGTGAGCCAGCATCCTTCGGTACAATACCAACCCATATATGGCTGCAGAAATGTTAAACCGCTTAGGAAAGCCCTCACTGATCCTTGAAGAACTGGTAGCTAAATGGGAGGAAAAAAGGATCTGGTTCCAACTCTGCGCCTGCGAACACATGAGATGAGGGGGAAAAAGATCAGGTGGTACGTTTTGTTCCAAAACACCACGGTTTTGTGAGCACCACTGGCAGGGCTGAGGGTTGTGTCTTCAGGACTTTTGCAGGTATCAAAGCAAACGTAGAGGCAAAAAAAAAAGGATTGGTCCTTTGGGCCGAGTAGCATGTTTGTGTTTAAATAGCAAAATGGAAAGAAAAAAAATTTATGAAAATATATATATATATATTTATATATTATATATATATATATATATGTATGTATGTATGTATGTATATGTAGAGGGAGCAATATCCAGGACTGACTTACGAAGTAGCACTGGGTGATGAAATGGGGGAAAAAAATCGGGATTTTTTTTTTAATTTAAAACGTTTTTTTTAAATCGGGATTAAAAAAAAATAATAATAATAATTTTTTCTTTTTTAAATCGATACTTGGATTTATGTATCGATAATCGTTCCTACACATGTATATCGATAAAATATCGATATTTTTAACCCACCCCTAATATATATAAATATATATATATATATATATATATATATATATATATATATATATATACATACACTGTACATGTATGTATTTAATTTGAGATATACACCCTTCCTGTCTATCTTCCTGCCAACTACTGTGCATCTGCTGTGAGCAGCTTGGCATGGTTTCCATCCAATAATAATGATAAAGGCGAGTCATGTATTTTTAATAGAATAGAGCACGGCGCTACTTCTGACCCGCTCTGCGAAACATCTGCAATTATGTTGTTTTGTGTGGCCGCCGTCAGTTTTTATTACGGACCTACTGGAGTCCAGAGTTGACCCTGAAAGCGACCCGTGGAATTTTTTTAAGCTCTTAATGAACTTGTTGCATATCTTTACCCTTTTCATGTTCTCCAGTGCCGTATTAGGAACCTGTGAAGAGTGCAGATGTGCAGAGACTCCTCACGCTTTCTTTAAAATAGATGAAACCTGAGTCTAGACGACGTGAAAATCACGTCGCTGTTTTGATCCTTAAAGCTGTCAGACCTCCTCTGCTCATCCACCTAAAAAAATTATTGTGCTTTATTTTTTTTGTTTCTGAAATACATAGATCTGGGAAATGTTATTCGTATCAGGAGAAAAACTTCATTTATTATGGCTATATTGATTTTATTTCATTATTTCTAGTGGCATTTTTTTGCCCTCATTGTTATTTCTTCCCATAAAAAGCAGTGTGTGTATCTGCAGTCATTGACAGCCATAAACAAGCAGCCTGGACTCTGGAGGAATGAAAAATAGATGGATTTGTTTTTATATTTGTCCTGTTATTTATTTATTTTGCATTATTGATATAAAGTAGAACAAACCTACCAGTTTTTTTAAGTTATTTGCATATTTAAAAGAAAAGTCGCATTTAGTTACTACAACTACATGGGGAGCTTTGCTAATTGAAAATTTGATACCAACATCACGCATCTTGCTGCTTTTGCCGTTTTTGAAATATGGTGATATGATGATTGTGATTAATCTACTATTTTTCTACTACTATTTTCTACTATTTTTTTCCCAGCATTCTCTGCTCATTGCTGCAAATGCAGTTACCAGTTTGCACATGCATGTTAGGTAAAAAGGACAGTCTGCAAGTTTGTTTATCTGTCTCTTGATACAACTTCTCTCTGGTGACTTTAATCTCATTTATGAATTCATTATGGTATTGGATTTTTCAAATTGAATGCACAGTCATATAAAATCATTAATGAGCCAGTGTCCAAATCATGCTGGATGTTACTTGTACAAGTAAGAGAATGAACTAATTTACCTGCACAGAGTGCTTCCTGCAGCTCAGGTTGTTGATCCTCAACTTTCCAGTTCTTATGTCAAAGTATGCTTGAGCCAAACCCCCAAATTGAACCCTAATTTGCTCCTCACTTGCTTTTGGATGAAGGAAATGAATTCAATTAAACGTTAACTCTGCAGTGGGTCTGCTTTGAGCACGTCTTTTTGAACAGACACTCAACATTTCGCTCTTGTCAGCACTTGCCTGCTCATTGTTTTGTTTGTTTTCCCCTTTTTTAAATCGGATCTAAAGAATGACTTGCATTTTCTTTTTAAATTATTAATGCTTTTTTGGGATGTTAAAATTCAGGAACTAATAAATGATACTTTTTTTTTTTTTTTTAAACTTGTGCGTGCTGTTCCTCATCCAGGCTTCCTGCAAATTCCCTGTTTTGTTTGCAATTCTTGATTCCTGCTCATCGCCAAAACGGAGAACATTTGATTCTTTTGTATTCATGTGTTACAGTAACAATATGGATTTGCAGATAGAATATTGTTTCCAGTTATTAAAAATACTCGCTGTTTTACATTCAATTCTACACGTGATCAACCCTCGCTGAGACCAACCCCACATAAAACTTGGGATTACTCTGTATGTTAAAATGTACCAGAAACACTGAGTGGATAATGATTTATGGCCAGCTTGGCAGCTTATTCTTACACCCATTATAATCCATTTGTCTTCTCTCTCTTTTTCGTTTTTTACGGCTGCTAATTGCAGTCCAGTATATTCAAGGCTTTATAGCAATAATCATTCTTTATTTATGCAGTGATTTGTTAACTTCTGTGATTACATTTGTATTTGGACCTGTCTGGGGTGAACACGGACTTTTGCACAATCAGGCTTGGGAAGGGCTCCCATGCAGCTCCTGTGGAGCATGTCTTCAGGAATTTTCTGATGTGAAAATATCTGTTCTTTGTGACCCAGTGTTTTTTCATTTTTGTTCTTTAAAAATAAAAGAAAAAAAATCTTCAGTGTTGTTGTCATAGGAGCGGATCCTCTAGTTTACCAGACACTCTCACGTGCGATGTGGTCCACATGCCGGATGACCTCTCCTGATCCCACACACTGTCATTTGGGGGTTGGGAACATCTGCTTCTAGTGAGGAGCAGTGGGAGTATTCGGTTTTAGTTTCACTTTCAAAAGTGATGGGAATGCATTTCCCCTTTTTGGTTTTACACCGATTCTCTCAGTCGCAGATGACGTAAGACACGTTGGAGCAAAGGAGTCATTAACCCCCGAGTCTTTGCAGCGCAGTTAATGATTCGCCATCATTGGTCAGCGTGCCTGAATCTGTGTGGACAAATGGCAGTAAAGTGCATGCAATGGACCAATGCAAGACAGGAAGGTCACACAACACCCCGGTACACATTTTGCCATGTAAATTAATGAACTTGGAAAAATATTTCTTGAACACACTGCAGGCTACTATCAGGAGTGAGAATAAGATAAAGAGCGGGTGAGGAAGAGGTAAATGTCAACACGTGTCAAGTGTTTTTGGCAGCTGTATTCGTGTGTTTTGCACATTCTTGAGGCAAGGGGCAGGTGTGTATCAGTTTAAGTTCATTTGCAAGATTGGACTTGATATTAGTGCCCTGCTATTGCACCTTAATCATTAGGCCAATTAGCATGGAGCTATGTTTGAAATAGCTTCAGCCACCAGATCCTAGTAAGCCTTGAAAATCCCAGGCAGTTAATCCAATTACTGTGAACACATAGGAATTCAGAGGATTAAATCCAGTAGAAGTTAACACACAGGAGTGTTTTGTAGCGCGATAGAGGCATCTAAATGTTGAATCGGAACATGACCACGCCGTTGGTTAACTGTCATTTTGTTTTAATGCTCATTTTAGTGTATGGATATACTTTGTCCAGAAGTCCACTTGGGTGCTCTGCACATGCAAAGTGAGGTGAATGCTTCCACATGCATGCAGCGTGTTTTCCTAAGTGAAAGTTGTCTTTGTTCAACATTGGGGAAACAATAAAGAAGCACTTACGATGAGATGAGAAGTAGCTGCCTTCAGCAATCTGCCTTTATGACTGTGTTGAAATGTAATAGCCATATGTCTAATAATCATCTATAACTCCTATGCTGTAACCGTTCTATAAATCAGAATGTTCAAATAAAGAATTTACTTTATCAGTTTGGGCCAAAGTCAACTTCTCACTTTAACGGCCACAATGTTTGTGTGTAAAGCTTTTGAATTAGCATTTTGTACTGTCTGATTGTTTGGTTGTTTGTAGGGCCTTTTGCAGGTCTAAGACCGTGCTATTTTAATTTCATGGGGGCTTTAAGCAGCTTTGGATTGTATACATGTATATGTATTGGCTTTGATATGGTGGTAAAACTGTATCGCAAATCCATTTTCAGGCCGATTTTCTGCTTGACTGAGTTACTAAATGGCGACCTCCCTTTTTGACAGCTTTACTGGCTTACTTTAATAACTTCGGTTTCCCGGGCAACAAGTCACAGTGACTGAGTGACTTATTGACCTATCGGTTTACTGCCTGCTGTGACCATTTGTGCCTGTCGTTACGAATAATCACCCTTAATTAATGTATTATGAGTGTCTGTCTGTCCTGAATGAGCAAATGAACAGCGAGTCAGCAGCAGTAACAGACGTAGCGGTGTGGCTCACTACTGCTGGTTGTGGTTGAGTGCATATCACACGCACATGCAAATGAGCGCAGGCCCCTGCACAAACTGTGTGCTTGAACCTATTCATCTGCACAAAGATGACATTGAGGTTGGAGAAGTGCGATAAGTCCAGGAGACGACAACAGCATAGGAACTGTAACGGCCTGTTGCTGATAAGAGAGCGCAGTCGGTGAACCGTGTGGGCCCGGATCTGTCTAAAGGTGGAGGATAAAGGGATTTTCTGTGTCTAATCTGGAGGAAGGTTCCAGAGAGCTCCTGCACAATGCTACATAACCTGGATTAGCAGAACAGATGTATGAGGAAACAGAAGAGAAACAAACATCTGAGACTGGAATGAGTGGGTTTTAGTTTGGAAGCTAGTTTTCATGTCGGTCCAAAAGTTCATTAAGATAAAAATGAGACACCAGTGGCTGGTTATGGTGAACACAAGTCAAGGGAAAATGTTGCTTTTTATATGGCGAACTGTGCAATGAGGAGTAAAGGTTTAGTAAGAATGAAAACATGACATGTGCTCATCATGACAAAGAAGATATTTCTTAGTAGGTCAGTCACTACTTTTTCAGATTGAATAAGTCTGTTGTGATTAATAACATATTTTGACTTGAAAAGAGATTCTGCCTTTTTTTTTTTTTGAGGTTCTAAGACAAAATATTTGCAGAATCATCTAGGCTCTTCGAGTGGGGGGGGGGGTTACATAATCCTCCACTGTGCCAGTGGAAAAATCATTTGATTTGGGGCTCCAGATAATCATCATAAATATCTAAAATGACACAAACCTTATGAATTTCATAGCTCTTCAAGTGAACGCTACATTAGATGTATTTACACCTTGTCAGTTTTGCAGCAGCTGTTGTTGTTTTATCGCTACATCATCTATACTGCAGAGTATTAGTGTTGAGACGCGGTGCCTGTGACGGCGCAACAGCACAAGGGTTTGTTTTTCCTTTCGAGTCTCAGCACCACTCAAATATTGAGGTCTAAACTGAATCATGGATTGGGAGATTTGTTCAGTGCTGGGACTAAAGTCATTCAGTTTGCACTTGTTACTAACTCATAGTTGATTGTCTTTTTTAACTTGTAGTAAAAAACACCGTCTTTGCTCTTCTGCTTCCTCCTGTCTGACAGATGATGAAACATGCCTGGGACAGCTACCGGCGCTACGCCTGGGGTTCCAATGAGCTCAGGCCCATCTCCAAACAAGGCCACTCCAGCAATCTATTTGGTGAGTGAGAGACCGTACACACACACACACACACACAACCACACACACACACACGCACATACGGAGCATTGATCTTGTGTTCCTGCCACCAGCAACCTTGGCCTTTAGATTAGCCGCCAAAGTGGCCGTGATTTATTCATCCATCTATGCATGCCTCCAAATGCCAACTTTATCATATATTTATATTCTGTTTGTGCTTTTTCCAGTTGTCAGCATTTGTGCTGTGCCAGCATCTGGGACTTCTTATGTCTCAGTGGGTATCAGTGTCTCTGTTTCACATTTGTCTCAGTCTTATCCCAACCTTAGTTGTCTGTCTCCCTGTCAGTGCAAGTCGTGACTGCGGGGGTCTGTTCTACATATTGTAAACACGGTAGACACAAACTTTTGTAATTCAGATATGATTTTGACTTCTGATCACGGACCCGGTTGCTACGTCTCAACTGTAAAACAACTCCTATTCAGGATTTATTGCTACCTGTGACATCATTGAGAGCAATGATGGGGGATTTAATAGGGGTTAAACTAATTTCTTTAAGATACACTGATTTATTCTTATTTATGTTGACTAATATTTGATCTTCCATTACCAGTGTTGTGCATGAACGCGTTCAAATGAACGCGTTCATTGAACACGTTCATTTCTGTGAGAACGTTGAACTGAACGCAACGTATTTGCAAATAAAGAACTTGAACGTGAACTTGTTCATTCTGCAGATCATGAACTGGAATTTGAACTGTTCAGATTATGTGAGGTGCAGCTTCAGTGTTTAGGTCCAATTATTACGGAATAATCCTTCTTATTTCACCAGCGGGCGGCGCGCACATTTAAAATGCTCGACGAGCCCGGTGCAGTCTTTACAAATGAAGGCTGATTTATGGTTCCGCGTTACACCAACGCGGAGACTACGGCGTAGGATACGCGGCGTGTGGACCGTATGGTCGCGTCGCTGCGTACCTTACGCCGTAGTCCTCGCCGTCGATTTAACGCGGAACCATAAATCAGCCTTGACGGGTGAAGAGAGACGTTACAGTCGCAGCGTCTGCAAACCGTCAGATGATTATCCGTTTATCATTATCTGCGGGAATTTTACACATCGTCTCCCAAAGAGTCTGACGGTAGGAAACTAACCTTTCTGTGCAAATTATGTCCACCTGCGCTGAGAAAACAAGTCTGAGCGTCTGCCTCGTCAACTTCAAATTTGAAACGTCATGTGGAGTTAAAGCACCCGTCCAGTGTGAGAAAATATCTGCGAGTCCTTAACAATCAAAAAAGTTCCAGAAAGACCAAGAGGTCTGATTTCCCAGTAACAGGTAGACAAATTGATAATGCACTACAATGTTGGAGATTTACAGCCTCTGAATAAAGTTGAAACGCCACTAGGACAATACATGATTGTATTCAGCAGGGTCTCCAACCCTGCCCTGCATGTTTTACATGTTTCCTGCATCATCACACGTGATTCTAATTAATGGCCGTCATCAGCTTGTCATCCAGGTCTGCACAAGTCTGTTAATGACAGTCATTTATATCAGGGTTCTGAGGGGAAATATCTAAAACATGCAGGACAGGGGGTCCTGAGGACCAGGGCTGAAGACCACTGGTATACGGTGAACAGTTTTAGGATAGGGGGACTTTTCATTCGTACTTCTCACCTAAAAATATTGAAATGAACTGAATTTGAACTAGTTCAAAATGAAAATGGTGAACTATGAACGTGAACAGTTCATTTTTAAACTATGTGAACTGAACTTTGAACTAGTTCATGAGAAGTATGAACTTGCACAACACTGTCCATTACACACATGTGACATGTCCTTTCATTTGGAAGTCTGCAAGCATGACTTCCCTTCATAAGCAGGGCCTGTGGTCAAACCTGGCCAGAGATGTAAAGTTGCAATTTTTTTTGGCTGATGCTCAGATCGAAGCGCGACGAGGTGAAAACTCGCCAGCATCCGACCAAAGCAATGCTGCTCCCACAGTTCAGTGGAGTGAAAGGAGGCTAGCACGTACATGTGGGTGATGAGCAACACTGGTGACACATCATCTCAGTAGTTATTATGATGATGTAGTAATGTAAGCATGCATGACCTTTCACAGTGTATATTGAGGTTGTACAATACTTGCACTTTAAATATTTTGTTCTTTGGGTGTCAAATCACTCAGCATATACAGTAACGCAAGGTTCTACTATAGAACCACTTTTTCTTGTATGTTTTAATTAATATTGCCTTTGTGTAGTACTACTGTATTTGCACATCTAATACCTCTATCAGACATGCGTTAGGATATGCATTAGGAGTTTTAGTGACTTAAACAAATATCCCAGCAAATGCTTTTAGGATTGAGGCGTCATCTCAACCTCAAATGGTGCTGAGCTATATGGGGGGGGGAAATATCTAACAGCAATTTTTCTTAACAAAAAAGCTATTTGATTGATGCTCATCAAACTCAAATTCAGTAATTATTTCTACTTATTCAGTAATTGATTTCTATGGTGTATTTTAGTATTACCACCTCGCCTTTAATGTAAACATGAAAGTCAGCAGTTCTTAATCATCATCAGTGACGTGGACATTATGGCA
The DNA here is from genome assembly GCF_033807715.1 of Cololabis saira. NCBI lineage: Eukaryota > Metazoa > Chordata > Actinopteri > Beloniformes > Belonidae > Cololabis > Cololabis saira. Next base: position 13,295,244 of record NC_084604.1, read on the forward strand.
CAGGTCTGGCTCAGTTATCCTGCTTGGCCACAATTACAAATTAATTGTGACATTAAAGGGCACATTTTTACAGCTCCATAATCATGTTGGACCATTTTTATGCTTTACATTTAGGCCAGCGTATCTGAAAACTTTAAAAGGATACAAAATACATTTTTATAGTATTTGATATTAAAGTGGGTGGGTAAAAATATCGAAAAATCGATGCATCGCAATTATCCCCGCCCTAATTCAATATCGATTAAGAAAAGCCTCTGAATCGATTCACCTCCTGGCCAGTGGGGGCGCTGTGCGCAACATTTTCTTATGATTCGCGTTTTATGGACGGTGGCTGGCGGAAAAATATTTCAGATCCAACTCCTCCCCTCTGGACGGCGTTACAGAGCTCTGTACGCTAACGCTAAAACCTCCAGACACAGAAACTGTTTCTTCCCGCAAGCGGTTGCTCTGATGAACTCTCACAAATAACAGTCTCAGAGTAACCAAACATGTGCAATATATAAATGTCTTTAATATTCATGCTGCCTCACTCTGCTGCACCCTCTCACTTTTTATTTCTTCATACAAATTTAATTTTTTATCTTGTATTCTCTGCATAATTCTTGTCTGTAGAAATTGTAAATAGGTCATACTTATTCTCACTACCTCAAACTGCTGCACCTTAAAATTTTTATAATTTTGTACATAGAAATTCCACATTTGTCTATTGTTCTTTTGTTTATTTAACACCTTTAACACCATAGAGAGCGAAACTACCGGAGTCAAATTCCTTGTTGGACATTGTTCGAACCTGGCCAATAAAGCTGATTCTGATTCTGATCAAACGTTTGGACTCATTTTGAATTCCCATCTCGGCCGACTCTCTGCCCCACCCGGCGGTGGGCGCGGCGCAAACAGCGCTCTATGTGAAAGCAGCTTAAGTTGTGCCAGGCAGAACTAAAATACAACAGCAACACGACAAACCTGCGGATCATGTTGACACAGAACTGTCATGTTTTTGTTTTTTTATTTTAACTTTTGTACTACAGTACAAATGCACAAGTGAGCCATTATGGAACCATTATGGTGCATTATTTTCATGCACATGTTATAGGCATGAAAATAAAAATAATGAAAAATTGCCAACAGGTATTTGTGTATTTCTACGTCTTACTGAATCGATATCGAAGCATTTAAATCAATATCGAATCGGAATCGATTCTTAACAATACCCAGCCCTAGTATTTATGTTCCAATATTGTGTTTAAGTGTTTCAATTTCTTGCTGTGGAGTACGTGTTGCATACTAAAATTGTGTTAAAGTTGTTGTGAGTTTCTGCAGACCATCTCTCTTGAAAGTTTAACATGGCCAAAAACACTTTTCTATATTTTTATAGGAAAAGGAGATCTTCAAGTCAGCTAATCTTGTTTAAAAAAAATTTATATTTTAGCAAAAAGCACTTAATGCAGTCAAATACCCTACAAAACAGTGTTTTATAAAAACTGCAGACTTTACCCAGAAACAAGAGACAAAGACTCAACTCTACAAGCTCATTTTTATTATTTCCCTCCATAAAGCTAATGAGGAAATTCAGTCTTGTTTTTGTAAATTCTTGATACTATTTCATTAAAGAAACATATTATATGTAAATGTAGGGACTGAGCACTGCTGCTGTATGAATACCAATGATCTGATTAGCTTCCCCAACTGTTGGTCTTACTGAATGTTTCTCCTCTCGATATTCATCCCTCATGTCGTTCCTGTTCTATGGAAAAGTAAACCGGTTTTAGTGGGCTGCTCCAGCAGCCTCACTTCCATCATTAAATAAGACAGCTCGGCCCCGGGGCCTTGTCACAGCCTTCTCCAGCTCCTATAGAACATGATGTACAATGATAATATTAGCCTGGTCTGACATAATGTGCAATGAAGCCACTCTCCACACCTGAGGCTATTTCCATGATTAACAGTAAACCGGACGGCACAATCAGACGAGCCATGGGAATTTAAAGCTTTACTGATGTTGGTTAGACAAAAGGAGGAGTTGGGGAGGACTGCGGCAGTCTGGATGTGAGTGGTACATGTCTGAGAATCAGCTGCATAAAGTTTTCACCAGCATATCTTTCCAGTATACTGAAAACGGGGATAACGAGTGTAGCTCACTTGACCCCTCGCTGGTTTCAGTGTTGATTGGTGTATTCTCTGAGTGCCTTTGAGTGGAAAGTGGACGGGATGCACTTGAGGGATCAGTCTGTGTCTTTCTTTTGTGATTATTCCCTGGAAGAGCGAAACTGCTGCGCCTCAGATGGCAGTTGTTGCGTCAGCTGTTTCCTTCTCCGGTGGGTTTGACTGAATATTACATCAAATCTTGATTGCAAATGTTAGCCCCTTCTCTCTCCTCTTTTTTCCACTACAACTAACCTGAAAACACTCCACCTTGCAAGTCCAGCCACTAACTCCACAAATAATTGAAGGTAGCATATTGTAAACAAAAGTTTCAACCACAAAATAAGTAAAAGTTTTATTTCCTCCTCCCCCTTTTCAGACACGTTAAATAGGATTTACGTGTATTGTTATGCGCGCATGTATTTATATATAAATAGATGTAGTATGCACATTGGGTATAGATTTGTTTTTATAGATTTATTTTGTGTACATACATTGAAAACAGATTCATTTATTTACAAAGGGTTCTTTAGGTCTAAACCATACCTGCCAACATTGGGCTGTGAAAAATAGGGAGATTTTCTGGGGTAGTGGTTGGAATGCTCCACTCACAACATCCCCACCCTGATATAAACAAGGCGACTTTTAATGAGCTTTAAATCCATAGCTACAATGAAATGTGCTAAAATGTACCTTCCAAAATGATTCTACAGCCTCTTGGAGCCAAATGAGTTTAGTATTAATAACAATTAAATACAATATTTGTAGAATTTTCCAGGTTCCCTTTGTCACCCAAGGACCTGTTGTAATTGTAGGTGTCAGACTTTGCAGCTTCAATCACTGTCTTGGAGGGAACATACTTGTGGCCAGGACTGGTATGGTTAATCTTGCAAGAAAGTAGTGCTCAAAGAGTAGAATTATCCATACTCATTGTGTTTTCTGTGAGGATCTTTTTCACCATGCTGAATGAGCTCTCTGAGCTTCATTGCTGTGAGGGATGCGGAGCATTGCCTTCATCAGTGATGCCAGATTTGTAAACCTCTCCTCTTTCCCTAGAAGAACCAGAACCTTCAACTCTCTCTTCCTGTGGGAGATCCTTGCTTGCTATGACTTGATACTCCACCAACTCTTCCCTCAGCCTTTTTTCAAAGCATTTTCTCAAACAAAACAAATTTTACAATTTTCAAATAACAAAATAACATATTTTAACCATTTTCCAAACAATAAAATAACTGAAAAAATCTGAAAAATGGTTCAAATATGTTATTTTGTAACTTGAAAATTTTAAAATATGTTTATGTAATGCTTTGCTGATGAGAGAATATGTTTCTCTATTTTTCTTGTTTTTGTGAGGGGGGATATTGTTTTTCGGCACTACCTTGTTCTCTATAACTGATATAACATGAATTACTGTAGGATCAATAAAGTTCTTATTTTTGCCATCTGAGAAAATTAAACATATTATATTTGGTGCCTAACTGTTTCCCAAGTATAATAGTGCGTGTGTGAATGAATAAATGAGACGTAAAACGTACATTTCTTTGTAGTAAGGCGCTTTATGAAAATAAGTCCATTTACTTGTATTAGTTTACAGCGCAGTCTTGCCACATCCAATATGGCGGCAACGTTGACGTATCGCAGCAGCTCCATGGGGCGGAGCTTGGACGTAGGCAGTGCTTTTGGGTTGGGTTGCCAGGTTTGTCAGGAACCCGTTAATATAATACATCCATGCAGGAACCCCGACACGTGAAACACCATTGACTCATTTCACTTTAAAATCGGGAGATAAGCGGGAGAAATGACAAATCGGGAGCAGGGCGGGAGAAATGGTTGAAAATCGGGAGACTCCCGCTTAAATCGGGAGTGTTGGCAGGTATGGGTCTAAACATCTATAAACAAATCCTTACTAGTGTTGATGTTATGCTCTATACAATATCATGTTTTGACATGTCTGGAATTAATCTATAAATGAAATGAAATGAAATAAAAAATGTTGGTATGTCAAAAAATGCAACAAAAAAAGCAAAAAAAAAAAAAAGGATATAATAGTTGTAGTAAAATAGTTATGGCCTTATCAACCAGCTCTAAGTTTAATATCCCCCGTTAAATGTAGATACATTGTGCAGAATATTGTATTGTGCATCAAAATCTGCAACATTTGAATACAGATGCAGAATTGGTGAAATTCTTGCATTGTTCTTCTATCGGCTATTTTGGCAACCAACCATGATTCGGATGAATTTGATCAAACATTATGAACGTTAACCCTCATCAAGGGGAAGCTAAAAATCGTTAAAAGAATGTCACACTGTTGAAGTCCTGTGTGAGCTCTGACAGTCATCCAACTCATTAGTCCGGGAGATGTCTTACCATGTATCTCATGCAGACGCATTATTCAGGCAGGGATTTTGATATTTAAACGACATGATAAATACACTTATGGTGGCACAGTTTAGAAAAAAAACAATCATGTACTTTTTATACAGATGAAAATGAAGATAATTTAGTTGTGGTTTCAATAAAGCGTGTAACAAGACTTAAAAAGCACTTTTCAATGGAAAACATGCATCTGGAATCCAATTTAAGTGACAAACACATCAGTAGTTGTCTCAGTAAATGTGTACAGTTCAAATTTAATTGAAGGTGTACAGAGACTGTACACTTTAACTGATAATGACGTTTTGGATGACATTTCAATACATCTCTTCAGAGTCGATTCATTTAAATGTTTGTCCACTTTCTTGTTGTGAGTGATGTATAGTCATGCAAAAACGGTACATTTTGAGACAAATCTTATGAAGTAGACCAGACCGTTTCAGATCTTGTCCCTGGAGATGCTGTACATTCATTTGTTTGCTAAATTTAAATACAGCTCGAGGCATCGATGGCACCAATCTCTCCTCCTCTCATTCCCACTCCATCCCTTCATCTTTTAGCGCTCTGATCAGCTGAGTGGAACGAGAATATCGCTGTTCTGACTTTTCCACAAGAACAGGTACATAGTTGTTTTGAAACTAAGAGGGTTGCAACCTTATATTTTGCTAACATGCGCTGCTAAGAGTGATGTAACTTTGACAGAATGATTATCGGTGGAAAACATGACCGTATTGGTCTTAAAGATGCCATACGTATGAATTACCGACTGAAGCTTGAGAGAGACTTTGAGACTAGCACAGTCAACTAGGGATGGGAATTGATAAGATTTTTCCTATTCCGATTCCATTTTCGATTCTGTTTAACGATTTGATTCTCTATCGATTCTCATTTGGAAAAAAGGAGAACAAACAGGTTGATTAGCATCAACTTTGTTTTATATCTTTGAACCAAAAAATACAAGTGAGGTGTTAAGACGCCCCCAGCCTTGGGCTCCTCGATGGTGAGCCAGGGGGTCCCCACAAAATTATTTGTAATATAAAATAATAATAATAAAACAAATATTCTTCTGTAGAAATTAACTAACTATTATTCTGTGGCAATTACACAAGAATGTCCAGTAACATGTTCAACACCACAAACTTAAGCCTGAATTATGGTTCTGCGTCAAACCAACGCAGAGCACACGCGCCGTCGCCGTGACGCCGTATTGAACCCTTCGGACTTCTCCGTCACTCCATTTCGTCGCGGTGCAATACCCCCCGTGACCGCTAATTTGCGATCTTTTCCTGGATGGTTTATCCGACTTTTTCCGGTCACAGTGAATCAAAGAGATAAGGACAACTATTGTGCAAAAAACCAACAAAAAAAATCACACATACACGAAGAAAAGAGCGCTGAAATTTCACGACTGCTTCAAACCAGAAACCGGAAATGCGTTGCTACCAAGCGAACCAATCACAGCCCTCTCCGTCTGCGTGTGGTCTGCGTCGCCTCGACGCGTAGTTACAATTTTTGGGAGGTACGCGTCAGTGACGGCGTCAGTGACGGCGTCAGTGACGGCGTCAGTGACGGCGTCAGTGACGGCGTCAGTGACGGCGTCAGTGACGGCGTCGACGCGTACCACATGCCGTAGGCACGGCGTCGTTTTGACGCAGAACCATAACTCAAGCTTGAGTCACTGCTTGGTGACATTCATCTATTCTGGCCTGTACTCTTCCCTGCCTTGATGAAAGGAGAAGCTAGCGGTAGATGCTCTTTAACTTCTCCCATAGATGAGCTGACGAGCTGCAGCTGTCTGCCGGAGCCCAGCTCGTGCTCGTGCCTCTTCTAGCACACGCCGCCCGACTCCGCGGGTTGCGGAGGAAAGCACTAGCCGAGTCGAGCCCTAAGAGTTTCCTCCCTTTGTTGAAATGTCCACATTGCAAGTATTGCAAGTCGCCCTGTTGTCATCCTTTTTGGTAAAATGTAACCAAACTTTCGAACGTTTATGCCGCTTTGTCCCCATCTTTTCCTGCTAGGCGCGAACGCACAACGTGCTTGGTGACATCATTCGCACCCACTGGAATCGATAAGGGAATCGTTTGCAAAAAAGGCAAACGATTCCAAGGAATTGAAACACTGGGAACCGGTTCTCAAAAAGAACCGGTTCTTGATTTCCATCCCTACAGTCCACATACGCAAAGATAAACCAGTTGTTGGTGCATATAATTTCTGCGTTTCCTGTTTCTCAGTTTAGTGCTGTAAAAAATCAATAATGTATTTACACAAATCCTGAAATACAGACTGAAAGAATGAGGGTTGATGGTCTGAGGACCGGTCTGAGCTCGGGAAATGGGCGCGGTTGACCAGTTTCTGTGTCGGTATCGCTCAGCTGATCAAAGGCACCTGAATAACTGGTTATCAGCAGGTGTGGTTTGCTGGTTTGGAGCATTCCCATGTGCTTTTGGAGTGGAATTTCTTTTTTTCCTTTTTTTCCCCAACTTTGGTGATCTAATTCCCTCTGCAATCGGAGGACTTTTTAAAACATTATTTTCTGGACAATGGGATGGATATGCAGTATACCTATACTCATTTCTCCCCACTGTAGTGGGAAGAAATGAGAGCCGGGTGTCCTGCTGGAACACGGGCACCGCAGTGGAGGTTACCTGCTTGGTTCTGCCAGCGGTGCTTTGAAAAGGCTGTCGGATGAATGGCAAGCTTTGCCATACACCCTGCCAGCTTTTTCTTTGTTTATTCCTCGCCGTCTCCTGTGGCCTTTCGTCTGTGTCCATTTCAGACCTATCAATGGCTTTCTTTTTTGCTCTTTGTGCCTCGAGTCCCGCTGCAGCTTCTCCCATCAATTCACTGTGACAGTGGAATGACCCAGACTGGATGAAGTACGGCAGTCTCATCTTTTGGCATTTACTGTTCACCTTCAAATATAATGTTTATTTTGGCACACTCATTGTTAACGACAGTCCAAATTGGTAGCACATATGATTGCATAATCTACCTGTAATCTCACGCTGCTGCATAGAAAAGTACATTCTGTTCACTTAGGACACATAATTACGCTTCTGTTTTTGTACCTGCATTTAATTGCTCCTCCGGCTGATGTGCTTCTTCTTTGTTTAAAAATAAAATGAAAGTGAACAGGTCTTATGCAGCTCCAAGCTTGCCGCCAGGAACAGATTTGGGTTGTTGGTTTGAATCCAGCACATATGCCTTTGCAGCGATGGTCTAATATACCACTGCATTTCCCCCATCTGGCTCTTCCGTTGGCTCATTTATACTCTGTCCCTTGTCCTTGAGCTGAACCAGTAAAGCTAATATAAAAAGTACTTTAATATTTGACAACTTTCTGCATGTAATAATTCTTTTGATTCCCATTTCATTGGTGGATGATAAGGACTTGCTGCTCTTCTCTGGCACAAGTTCAGCAGGATGACTGGAGATGGGAGAAGAATAAAGGAGGAGGGAAATGTTGTAGTCATGGCGAGGCACCGCTATTGGCCCAAAAAAAGAGATTCTGTTATTGACTCTGTAATCAGATAAAAATCCAATGTGGCTTCACCAATTCTGTTTTCATCAAGTGTGTTCTCACCAAATTTAACTTCTCTGGCAAAAGTGAACAAGTTTGTGTTTGTGGGAAAAGAATCAACACAATATCTGAAATACTCCAAGTAGGGCTGTTCGATTTTGCCCAAAAATAAAATCTCGATTTTTTTCTCTCAAAATCCGATTTTCGATTACGATTATTTTGTGAATTGACAAAAGGCAAAGAAATGATTTCAAATATGCTGTTTTTTTATTGAACATTTGCCCCATTGGGCTTTAAGTGCAAACTTTGCTCTTATTAAACCAAAAATGAATGAATAAAGTGCAAAACTCTGTAAAATAAGTTGAAAAAAAGTTTTAAAAAATATAATAAAATATAAAGTTTTATCTCTGAAAAAAAAAATCAGCAAATCAGCACTTGCAAACATACAGTAAGTTATATTTCCAATTAAATAAAACAAGACATTTTTCTAATTAAACTAAACTGGGTCTTTGCATGCTAAATAATAATGCAACCCATGAAGGAGGTAGAGGTGTGTAATGTCAGTCATTACATTTGCTATTCACACTTGCAAGTTTTTTGCAAGGAACACGAGCCGGTCTACCGCATCTGACTTGAGGGATGCCCGGTGGCATGTTACAACGCCCCCTCCTACACTAAAGAGCCTCTCCGATGGGGCACTTGTCGCAGGTATTGAGAGGTATTTCCATCAATCATTAATATGGTATCAATTAGGGTTGCAAAGGGGTGGAAAATTTCCGGTAAATTTCCGGAAACTCTCCGGAAACTTTCCATGGGAAGTTAAGCTGGGGAATTTTGGAAATATTCCAAATTGGAAACTTTCCATGGGAATTATGGGAATTATGGGAATTTATGGGAATTATTGGGAATTAACTGGAAATTGGGGGTAATTTAAACAAACTGTATCATATCCAAACATAAATGTAAATATTTATTTTGTCAATTGATGTATAAATTCTTGAATGGTTACAGAAAACCGTCTTGCTGGAGTCAGAAAAAACAGCATCAAATTTGAGGTAGCTACCACCATAATAAGCTAGCCTCTTAAATGGTCAATGAAATGAAAAATAGCTTTCATTTAGCACCTAACTTACCAGCTAGCTAGCTACTGTGTTAATACATTTTTATATAATATTTGCAAGTTAAACATTAATACCATTATAGATCAAATATATTTACCCCATAATATTATCAAAACTTACTTGACTTTATATAGTCCGTGTGCTTTGAGCTCAAATGTGTGGCCTCCAGGCTTCAAGAAATCACCTGTGCATGTGATGGAGGAATGCACAGTGCCTGTAGGGGGCGTGGCCTCAATAGCCCTGCAGTAAGCAATGTGCTGTGTGCATGTGATTGAGGAGTGTACTTGCATTAAATCTGGTTGTCTTAGCCAAGACTATGCTACAATATATTTCCCCCAACTATATTTAAGTTCCCTGTTAAGGGCCAACCTTCAATTCTGTAAATTTCTTATTTATTCCCGTTAATTCCCGTTAATTCCCATATATTCCCGTTAATTCCCATATATTCCCGTTAATTCCCATGGAAAGTTTCCAACTTTGAAAATTCCCGGAATTTTGCAACCCTAGTATCAATCATTAATATGTGTGCAGACAAGGTAAAAAAAAAAAAAAAAGTGAAAAATCGATTTTACGATTTTCACGTTTTAACATCGTTCTAATTACATAATCGCGATTACGATTTAAAATCGATTAATCGAACAGCCCTAACTCCAAGTAAACTCGAGGTGGAGTGCACATTCAAAACACAGATTCAGTCATATGAGAGTTTTGGCTCGGCACAGGTGTCGCCATCCCCCGGGGGGGTGAATGAAGTGTGCAGTCGTATTGCTGCTCGGCCACAATCCTATCATGTCATCGTACATTTGATTCAGTTTCCTGTGTGCCGACAGCCCCAGAGCTCAGAGCCATCAGAAGGCAGGCTAAAAATACCAGCATCCGCCAGTCAAGAGGACTGATGTTTCTGGTGGATTTCTATTCCGACCAGTCATTTAGTCGGTTATATAATTTGGCATTTAGTTCTGGGCCGTAGCCACAGCTCCCACACAGCATTGTGTGTTTTTGTAAATCAGATATTCAATCTCTCTAATTGAAATGGATCGAGTAATTCTGCTGTGGCCTTCCCTCAGGTTTTCACAGACTTTGTCAGTGTGGGGAGGAGGAGGAGCGAGTTGTATTTAGTTGCGTCTGAAGTGCTAAATCACTCTGCACAGACTTGGGTGGGATACATGTGAGGGTACACTGCCGCAGCTAAAATGTGGAGTCATGTGGATTCCTTGCATCCCTGTCTTGATAACACTCATCTCCTGGGTTTTTATTATAAAACCGTGAGTCTGTACACGCTCAACAAGCCTTCTCACCTGGGCTTTGAACCCCCACCACCACCTCCGAGGTCTGCAGCAACATTCTGCAGCAACACCGCCCATCCTCTCACTGGCTGTTTGCTCATAAATACACACCCAAAAAGCACTTGAAAGAAAGAAGCAGGAAGAACAGCTTCTTCACTTTATTTATTACAGCTGTACTTCCTTTCTGCATCAGCATCAAATTCGTCCACAGACAGAAGTGAAGCTTGTCAAATTCTTTTCACTGCAACCTTGACGAAAACTGTCGACGCTTAAATATCCGGCTCGCAGAGCCAAGAGGTTAACAGACTTTGGGAGATGTGTGCTTCTGCGTGCTTTCAGCCTACGATAACATGATTAGCCCAAGGCTTAGCCATCACTTTTTCTCCCCTCCCCTCTGTGACCGCTTAAAAAAGCAAAGCATTGACTCGATGTTGGGATCATCGGTGGGGCTAAATGGGATCATCAGCAGGGCCGAGGATGTTGAGATCTGGATCAAACTGTGGGATTAAAGATTAGACCTGGAGTTTGCATTGGTTAATGTTGGGTTAAGGAACCCACTGGTGCCTTTGTGTTTTTTGTTGTTTTTTGGGGGGAGCGTCTTAACTCTTAATTGCCTGATGTTAAATAACACAAACGTGTAGGTTTTTGTATTTGAAGAGTTAATTGAATTGAACTCAAAAACACAACACAGATTTTTGTATTTTACAATTTCTAAATAATATTTTTCTTGCATTAGGACGGTTTATGTATTTTTCTATTAGTTTTATTTTTTTAATAATTTTTAGCTTTTTCACAAAAAACATTTTCTCCTTTTTTGACGATGGGAGTTGTACAGAGGTCTCAGAGACTCATGTATCAAACATGATACATATTACATTATAGGCTTCCAGCCCACATTTCCAGGGGACCATCAGTGGCTCTTTGGCTGCTGCCTGACTGATGCTGCTATTTTTGAAGTGAAACTGCTGAGTCAGTGTACCTTTCCAATTTCCATTTAACTCTGTAGTACAGCTGGAACGAGGTTATGTTTTTCCGCACCTGCTCTTTCATATAATTGGTGGGATATTTTTTTTTTTTTTTTTATTTTTAAATCTGGGGAATTTTACAAAACTGGTGTCAACTCACCTTGTTTTTTTATTTGTTGGTGGTGGAATACAACACTGTCACCTGTTATCAACTGGGTGGATCTAACAAAACCCAAATAAACACAGACTATTGAACATGTTCTTATCAGCTAAAACTTAACCAGGATCATCTTGGTAGTGGTGTTTTTAAAATGTGATCAATGATGGTGTGGGACATGAATCAGGACCACATACGCGTGCTGGTACTGGTACTGGTACACACGGCAGCAGTACAGAACATTGCTGGTTCGAGGCCGAAGCCAGGCACGCTTTAAACACTGTCATTAATTCTGACTTCCTTTAGACAGTAGATGGCAATTTATACAAAATACCTTTCCTTCTTCCCCCTGCTGTGTGTATTTTTCTGATTTTACTCCCTGTCAATGTCCTTTCGTAAAGGAGACTAGACAAGGCGTTTGTTAGCCATTGAGCTTGAAGAACCCCGATCGTTTTATTTTGGGACGTCTGCTTGGGTAGACCACATTCAGTTTCTCATAATGTCTTTTTTGCACATCTTGCTTCCTTCTGTGTGAAAGGCTTTGTGCTTGTTCCCGTCTTTTTAAGGATCCTGAAAGACCCAGTCCGCTCCGCTTAGTCTGCCGTTTCAGACACAAAATCTGAGGCAGTTGTTCGTTCATGTATTTTTTATGTTTGAGGATGTGCCAAACAAGTGAAACGATGACATCGACAAGTCAAGGAAGAAAAGCCTAAATGGTTTTTCAGGCAGTTCATTATAAATGTCCTCTGTGGGATTGATCACGTCCTTCTAGTGTGGCCTTGGCTGCATTGCAGTCTGGTCACCAGCACATATGTCACATAGGAAGAGAGGAAGAGGGCTAAAACGCATGGTCAATTAGTTCTTTCAGGGCAAATGTTCACATTTTACCACCGTGTAAGGCATCTCTTATTTTGTGTGGGGGCTGGAAAGACGGATAGATCCATGAATAGGAGGGTGAGGACGAGGACTTAGGCTGAGTAATTCATCCACAGTCACACGCAGCGTTTGAACGCACCAGTTTATACAGAAGCGCTGCCCGACATCAGCGAGCACAAAGCTTGAGGTCAGAGGGCGCCGCAGACTGAGTCGCACTTTATAACCTGAGCTCTTGTTGACTTTGGGAGAAGCCGTTTGCTTTTTCAGCTTCCCTGTCATCATTTACATCTCTCTCCCATTCACTGGCTGGACTGAGCCACCAACGGCTCTAGATAAAAGAGGGAGACGTGGAAGCCTCCAAGAGCTCGGTGTGACCCAGAGCTGAAGGCTCAACTGACAGCCGAGGTCATGTTTTGTGTTTAGTATGTGCATGATGACATTCACATGACGTGTCCTTTTCTTTCTTTTCTTTTTTTTTATGGTTTCTTGCCCTGAAGGCAAAGCGACCCATGGCTCTTGTGTGGATACTAAATCCACAAAACAACTAGACATGCAAAAATGTTATTGAGGTAGTGACAGAAGTCACGTAAATTGCAATATTGCATGATATGATAAAAGATATTTAAGTGTTCAAAGTTCTTTGTTTCAGGTTTAACCGATACGAATGATGATCTTGATTGAAAATTCTGCAAATGAAAAGAGCAAAAAGGAGAAAAAAAGACTGATGGCCATGTCAGGAGAAGACAAGTGCAAGGAGAGGACCAACTGGATGGATTGTGCTTTACAGGAATAGATGGATGCTGTTGGTTAATGACTTTTGGACCCTCGGTTTCCCATTTTTCTGCCACCCTTCTTTGCAATCTATTTTTATTCTCCATCTCAGAACAGAAAGGTAATGATTCTCTTCTTGTGGGGACAACAGCTTTTCCATTTTTCATCTTCCCATTCATTTGTTCCATCTTCTTTACTGGTAGTCCTGGTGTAACGTTTGGAAGCACGGGCAGGGATGGACAGCACGTTTGTCTTCCTCTTGGCCTTCTCCATTTTGGGCATTTTGGAATGTCTTTCAGGGATAGATGGAGTGAGTTGAAACTGTTTTACTGTTCATGTCATTGAAGTGCGCTAATCCGGTGTGTCAGAATTGGTCTGCCGGGGACTTTTTAGTGGCTTTGTGGAGAACTACAAAGGGTTTCCTGAAAAACAGCCTCATGCTACGTTACGAAAGCGGCATTCAGTTCAGTTCACTTCAATATTTTTTTATTAATTGTCAGCTGGAAGTTAATTATAGCAGTAAATGAGTGATGAAAAGATTCAATTCTCATAAAACAGCTTGTAGTCCAGGAATATATGGAGGCAGTGGTTTTTACTGGAATGAATTATTCCCAGAATTATTCCCTATGCTTCCTTCGAGAGTAATTTCCACCTTAATTCAACTTCCCACTCCCTGTGGATCTTCACCAACTTTTTTCCCCCTCTCATTTTTAACCTCTGATTGTTTCAGTTTCCTCTTCTGTTATAACTGCAAAGCTTTTTTTCAGTGGGTCTATTCTCCATTTCCATGTAACCCCTCTCTTAAAGAGCAGCTTCCTTCACAGATTTCCCCTCTGACTTCCAATCCTGTGGTTAATGGCAAAATCGAGCCACAAATCTTCAGCAAGAGCAAAAGGAGTTGAGTGTAGTTACCGGTAGTTACCACTGCAGGTGAAGTAAAGAAAACAGCCAGCAAATTTGCAAGTGAAAGATGTTCTGACCCTTTTTAATCCTACGGACGTAGGAGCTTCCAGCACGAAGGTGTTCATTTTAAGAGAGACCCTGTTTGCTATTTGTCTTAACAGAGTGTGTTGCTTGGGATCTTCATAATTTTGTGGGAAGAATTCAGACAAATGACGGGCTACAACTGAATCCTGTCAAGGTTTTGTTTATGGTCCTCCCATCGGGCCAGCAAAAAAAAAACCTTTCCACTGTAAAGAGCTGAACTTGGAATTCAGATTCTTGCTTCCGCCTGCCGTCACGGCTCAGGACAAACTCTCTGACATATCTTAAGAGATCTTGAATTTCCTCTCGGTGTTCAGTATCGTCTCTGACCAATGTTTTTAGTGGAAAACCATTAAGGATCAATGAGGCATCAGCAAATCTGGACCTCTATTAATATGACCATTGATCAGTTCTCAATAGCTTGAAACAAGCCAACTGGACTTCCTTTTCTTTCCACTTCCATCCAGAAAGCACTTTGAACTGAGTTACCATAAGCTCAATTACTGACACTCTACTCTGATGCATTTCATTAATTTTTCAAAAGTATTGTCAAGGTAAAATCCTCCTTTTTTTATGTGGAAACTTGGTGGATAAGCTAAATGCTCCAACTTTGCTGTTTAAATACTATTTACTTACAACTAAAGTATTAAATCAGCACTTGTATTTGTGTTAAAAACACTTCTTCATGCATATAGATTAACTAGCAATTAATCAAAATTGTTTTATTGCTAGTTTGATTGGCAGCTTTATTTGGATTTAATTACAGACCAAATAATCTATCTACAAATATGAAAAAGAAATCCAGATATTTGCAAAATCAAAGTATGCCTATATGAAAACATGCCGTGTTTGTCCAGAAATTCACATTTATTATCCTTTTCCAATGGCATTGGCTTTAATGTAACCCCTGGCCTTCTTGGCATTAGTATGCTTCCCACTCTGACCATCTGTATTTGTATCACATGACTGACTGACACACACACACACACACACACACACACACACACACCCACACATGCAGGGAGATCAGCAAGAGTGAAGGAAACACATTGACAGGACAATAGACAGAAGGAAAGTGTCTTGTCCACTCTTTGTTGCTCTTCAGCCTTCAGGGGACTGAAAATGTGACATGGATGGAAAGCAGGAAGGAAAAGTGACCACAACAATAACCAGACATGTCAAATCTTCAGCTTGCATCTTTCGATACAAGTGAAAGGATATCTCAAGCCACTTTACACAGAAAGTAAGTTGACTACAGTCTAATTAACCGTGGTACCGTTTCTTTGTAATTCATTCATAAATCAATTCCTTCTTGGTCCACGTTTATATAAATCTGATTAATAATAACTAGGTTAACTAAGGAACCTAACAGAGCTTCAGCTCTGTGATGTAGTTAATGCTTCCGATGCACAGTTTAGGTCCATCCTCAGCTTTTGTGATCAAAACCCCCAACCCATCAAATCCACTAACTGTCAAGCCATGGCCATTACAATATTAAAATTCTTTACAATTTAGGTTTTTTTAGGTTTCTTTTGTTGCGTGGCCCACTTTGTCCTAAGATGAATTTGAGTCTCTCTCTCATTTTACTGTACAATTTTGAGTTAAAATGGATCATATTTACATTTCCGTTTTTTAGGGTCTGTGGAGCGCTCTTTCGATCTCACACACACACACACACACACACACACACACACACACACACACACACACACACACACACACACACACACACACACACACACACACACAGAGCAGTGAAGGCATCAGGGACAGTGGGGTTCAGTGTGGATGGCGAGGTTATGACCAGGTTAGCAGACAACTGCTCTGCCTCCTGAGTCCCAGCTGCCCTGAAGTGGTTAATTATTAAAACCTTGGTGTCACGCCGTCCTGGTCTGGATTCACTAAAAACACTGCAGCCATCGCTATGATAGCTCAGTATCAGTGCGTACAAAGGGCAGGCCAGCGTTGCAGAATAAACGCAGTGACAAGTGTTAAGAGCAGTGTGTTTACTTGTAACTCGTGCAACTTCCTCTACCCATGTAGTGATACCCGCCGGTCCCCTGTGAAACAAAGCACTACGTACAACAGAGAGAATACGTATAAACAATTAATGCATGACTATGAATGGCTGCTGAAGAAAGATACTGTAATCCTTGTCTGTAAAATACGACTGTATTAAAAAGGTGCTATATAAGTGTGGCCACTTAAACAAACACATGTCACTTCAGCTCGGTGGCTCCCCCCATCGCGAGCATCCATTTCAGCCCTCTATAGCTTTTTCATCCATTGTCATTGTCTAATTGTCTAAAAGGCTGCTCACACCAAGAACTTTAGTTAAAACAATAATGTTGTGAATCTGTAGAGATGAACGATCTTGTCCTTTTTCCTCAATGAATGAACCCCCAAATGTAGGGCTGGGTATCGATTCAAATGTCAAGAATCGATTCTGATTCTTAAGATTCAGTATCTATTATTAGGATATGATTCGATCCGATTCGATTTTAGCCGATATTGGCTATTGGGCTGGTGTTATTAAAAATGTTTTTTGAGCTGTTGCATGAATTATATGACTGTGTATTATGCAACATATTAATACTAGTATTATATTGAGATTCAACAGCAAGTATTGGCAGCTAATGATGCTGTAAGGACCAATCAGCTCCCAGAATGCTGATAGAACTGCTTTCAGAAACATCATGTCAGAATTACCAAACAGATCCAGGGAGGAAACAGAAACGGATGAAATCGATTTTTATTTTTTTCCACATTCCATTTTTATTTTTTCCATTTTCTGTGGTTTTTGGTTTTTAATTTTTGAAAATTTGGTTTTTATCATTTTATGCAAATTTAACCTCAAGAAAGTATATAAAGCAATGAAATATAGACAATGTATGCAATTATAACTGAAATCTTTAATGTTTTCATACTTTTAAACATATTTAAAGGCAAAAACATGGCAGTAGTTATTCTGGCGTCCAACAAAACATTCCTTTTTTGGGCATAATCAAAAAATTCCAAAAGTTATTTGTATGAAATAAATAAGTAAGGCATAAATAACTAAAATATGCCTTTCAATATCCATTTAAAGTGCAAAAAAAGAAATACATTGCAACAGCTCAACAGCGCATGTGTGAATTAAATGACGTGACTGCTGGGATTAAAGTTAACCGGGCGAAAACCTAATAATGAAAAAAAATTATCTTTAGACATACAAATCCATTTTTAGGAATTAATATGAGAATCGATTTAGAATTGGAAAATCGGTTTATTTTTTAATTTTTTTTCTCCCCCCTCCAACACAGGCCTACCCAAATGTAATATTTCTGTCTACAGTGTTGAACTGGGTTGTCTTTATTTACTACTTATCTGGCAATTAGGTGGAGTAGCCTACTGTAGTGCCAGTTGAAACCACCACAACACACTACAGACAAACCCAGTGTTTCCGCTACTATAATATAGGCCTGGCGGGGCCGCCAGGCCAACGAGACCCCCCGCCAGGCCTAAAAAAAAAAAATCAATGATCATTTACGTTTAGGAGTCTCTGCAGCGCTGTTCTGCAACGGGAGTCAACCTGCTTCGTTGCCTAGTAACGCTGCTGAGAGCGCGGGCAAATTATTATATATTATGGGATGTATAGAGTTTGTAACTAGCCAAAAAAAAAAGAAAAAATATCGCGGGTGACAGACAACATGATATAAAGAAATGTTTCTGCAGGTCCGTGTGTTTGTGTTTGCATGAGACGCTGCAGGGAAGCATGAAGGAAAACACAGCCCGACGAGACACCAGGCGTCCGCGGGGTCCTAGCGCCAGCCATGTATGAGCGTCTAGGCTTGTACGTGCGCGTCGCCGTGTACCCTACGCCGTAGGCTAAATCAGCCGTAGGCTAAATCAGCCTTTACCGTCGCTGACACCGGCCCGACTGGTGACCCAATAAAAAAACAACGCATTTAAACATCTGGCTGGGATCCCTAATGGCTTAATAACCATAAATACAGCCCTTGGTTGTACCACACTCCCCATGGTAAATTTCCAATTTGTTGTTTAGCTTACATTTTTGTTCTGATTGAGCTTCTTTTTTTGGTAAGCAATGATGATGAAAATAACACAGACAATAGATTGTCTTTCCAGTAGAAGAACCACTAAAGGTTAATTTTTGTCCCCAGTCAAATGCATGTAACTCTGTTATAACCAAACGGGAAAAAAAATCTTCTACAACGTTTAAATTATTTATAACTGATATAATCTCAATTGTGAATAGGGATGTTTTGTGGCATATGCCGTCAGCACAAGCAGCCGTTAAAAGAGGAACATCCCAGAGGGTTTTCATAGAGATCCCTCTGAAATATCTAGAAAAGATGTGCTCAATGCTCATATGGGTCAGACCTTTCAGGCCCATGACACTTTGGTTAAAGGTTAGATTAAATCTTATTATTTCATTGAAGTGATATCATTCAGCAATATAGGCCTACAATGATTTTTAATGTAAAACTTTGTTATATTGCTACATGTCCAATATGCCGTCCCACGCACCTCGTCTGTTTAGGATTTTTTCGGTGGTACCACCGGGCCTGAAAAAAATTCTAGGGGAAACACTGAAACCTGTATCTGTTTGTGATGAACATCACAGCAGGGACTAAAGTAATGCATATATCCACATCCTGGTCCGGTTTGTTGTGATTGGCGACAGTTTCTCTGAATCTCAAGTTGATGATTCAGTGTTATCTCATGGAAAGCGGTCGGCTCCTCCTGGATCTGTGCAGCACCAAACCAAATAAGAACAGCAGCAAATAAACAGTGTTAAACCTACAATTTTATCTTGACTTGAGTTGTTTTTTCATTGTTCTTGTTTTGTTTTATTTCCCTTCCTCCAACAGTCCTGTTTCCACTTCTCTCCATCTCACTTATTGCCTTACCTGAACGTCGCGGCGTAGCTGCTGCCTATGTGTCCTGTGTTTATGATCGGTGTCAGCAGACTAAGGGCTGAACGCTAGTGAAAGTCCCTCGCACAGACGGGCGCCACTGTTTTGGGATGGTGTTGGATTTGTTAGGGGCTTTGTGCAACGACTGCGCTGAAGTTATGTTTCGCGTGTCTGTGTGTCTTACCTCCTGCTATGAGGCTAATTGCTATAGTTGAGCAGAACTCCTGACGATTCATCAGTGCCGATAAACGCTGCCTCTCACCATCTGTCTTCTAAATAATTTATTCCACTGTCAGACATGGATCTACTTTTTGCTGCCATTCTTTTTTTGGGGAGTACTTTGTTTCCAATTTGAGGCTAATGCCTGGTGTCAGTTAACACTTTTAGAAAGGACTAGTGTGCTGATGGACAAACCTTCACTTTTTAAATGAACCAGACTTTTTCCCTCTCAAGGGATACTAAGATTTTACAGCAGAAACATTTGATGAGACTCAAGAATCCATCTTTAATCTTTTCCTCTGTGTTTCTTCCAGGGAGCATAAAAGGAGCGACAATAGTGGATGCTCTGGACACCCTCTACATCATGGAAATGTTTAAAGAGTTTGACGAAGCTACTGACTGGGTAGAGAAGAACCTTGACTTCAATGTGGTAAGTATGTATTTGTTAGCGCGTTCACGCTTGTGACGACCGACTGCACGAATTTAGCAGAAATTCCTGACACTCTGTAACAAGAACAAGAATTTAGACAATGAAGACTTGAGTTTTAGGCTCACAAAAGCAGGAACCTTGACAGATAAGTGTGCTCACACTTAGTTTTAGCAGAAGACAGTTTGAGTCCTGTGAAAAACAAACAAACCAAAAACCTCCACAGAATTGCAGTCTTGTTCAGGGCTCATTAAGGTTGCCGGCTTTAATGTCAGCTCATGAAACTGAGAACGATACACAGGACACACGAATCTGCTTCGCTGATGGGTGTATAAAGTGCTACTAACGTTTAAATCACAACTTTCAAGGGCTTTGAGCTGGCTGTCTACGAAAACATTAGATGGTTTTATGGACACGATGTTATGTATTAAATTCTAATCAAATTCCATAAAGTGAGAGGAGATAAGAGTGAGGTGAAATACGCACATGAGATTTGTTCTGATTAAGGCAGAATATAATAAGCATGGGAAGCACAAGATTGCAGGGATTTTAATATTCCAGGTGGTTAAGGTGTTCTTGATAACTCTGACTCAAGTAATTTTTTGGCCTTGAAGATGTAATGAGCAAATTATCTGGAGTTGAAGGATTCTGCTGGTGATGGATCGGGATTCACTCCACGTGTGATCAACGCTTCAATTAGTTATTGTAGGGTGCAAAAAACAAATGATTAAAGCAGATTAAGTCTGTCGGTTAGAGAAACACGGTACGTGAATAAAGAATAGTGTGCGTGTCTTTTCTTTCATTTTTGCCTGTGTGAATTATTTTTTTTTAATGAATATCTTTATCATCTTCTCAAACTCAAAGCCATAAAACCCTAATGGACCCAATGAAGTTTTTATGGCTTATTTGTTATATTAATGTGAGAACACACAAATTCTCAAATGCTTCTGGGTGTTTAATCTAGGGGGGGGGGGGTGATTTGCTTCATGGCTTCCAACATTCATCCTGTTTTTGAAGGTACATTTTACACTCGTGTGTGTGTGTGTGTGTGTGCCTTTGCAGTACAAACATTATAAAAGGTCAGAACAGTGTATTTACAACTCACATCCATCCTCTGAGTTTGTACATGTACAGACACACATTCTTGTTGTCAGCAGTCGTACCGGATTGTATTCATTAGGTGAGGAATTGATTTTCAGATTTAAATTTCTTAAAATCCTTTTGGTTTTTAATTCTGTCAAACAGAAAACGGACTGTAAAACTGCACGGATGCTACCAAGAATGACGCGTTTGATTGAAAAGTTTAGAGCCTATGAATCATGAAAACCTCACATTTTTACCCTGGCATGCTAATCTTTGCTTCAGCTGCTGCGCTTGGAAGCATTTCTCCATGAGGATATGTCTCTGGGGAACAAAATACTTTATTCCTTTGCTGCGATTCATCTTTATTGTAGAGCTGTCCTTATGACATCCGTGTTGAGAACTTTTCATTCAGGGAAGAGAGGGAGAACAATGGCTTCTCTTGAAGTGCAGTCGTGACTGCAAATAGTATTTGTTTGTTTATCCAGATTGTGAAATCCAAGATGTATAATATAAATATGAAGTATTTTTGTATGAAATGACTTCAAATCTGCTTTGACTCTCTGTCCTTGTACCTTATATTGTAACTGTCTGGTGTTTCAGCTCATACGTTTGTGGAGTGATGCCACATTTGGATTTTCAGTGGCCCTGCTTTGTGCATAATCCTGCCTAATTTGCAGTTCTAACCAGTTGTCAGCCTGTCACTCAAAGAGCATCGTATCTCCAGGACGCCAGTTGTTCCCGTTATCCCCTGCTCGTGCGCTGCAGGAGTAAACTGCTGAGATATTAAGCTCGCTCAGTGGATATTCTTTACAATTAGGGATTTTATTTGGGAAGGCTTTAGTAAACTATTAAAGAACCATCTGAGGGATTTTGAAAGTATCTGAGTAGTAATTATTTTAGCCTTTACCCCACTTTCTGTTACATGGCATTCATTATTATTGTTAATATTTACATTTTTTTTAGGTAAGATTGTGTGAAGTACTCATTTTTGCACTCCGTACAGAAGACGGCATCACATTGCTGTGTTTGGAGAATAAAGGGGGGATTCTGTGAGAGGGCTGGACCAACAGCTACTCAGAGCGAGGGCCTTACAGGATTGATTTTAACCATTTCAAAAGAACTGAATCATTGTCATTTTCACAGCAGGCAATGCAGGATTAGATTACTTTTGCAGCTCAGTTACTTTCATTACATGTTTACTTTGCAGCATCTGTGTTAAGGCACGGTCCATATAGCAAAACCACATTAGGAATCACATGGTGTTAATCCAGACCCGGTCCGTGTAACTAAGGAGGCAACAGTGGCGCATTATAAAAATTCCCTCTAGGTGTTTTTAATGTTTAATGTAGATTTTTTTCTCTATAAGACTTTTAGGATGCTCAGAATTAGTTTCTAAACGGTTAAATATTATTAATGTACTTGAAGGTAGTGAGAGTCACTACTACCTCTTAGTCTGGGGTGGTGTTTTGAGGGATGTGCTTGCACCACAAAACAGAGAACCTTTTTTAGACTCAAGCTTCTTCTCTCACCAAAAGAACCATGTTTTTTACATTTACTTTCAGGAAGCTCATGTCAAAATGCTGCAAAACAAACTGAATGCTACAGACTGACAATATGTTCATCCACAGTATAAGGAAAGAAAAACATGAATATAGGTTGTTCTCTCAGACTTTTATAAAAACCACGACAAAGTCACATTATCCTGCCAACCACGCTGCTCTGGATTTTCTCGATAGATCATTTGATAGGATTGGATGTAAAGAGTTTCAAGGTGGACCATTATCTGATTGGCTCATCTTGCTGCAGTCCCTAATTAGTTCTCTGTTTGGAAAAGACCATGCTTAGTCAGTCTCCTGTGCATTGTGTAATGTAAATGTTGCAACATCAGGCGACTTGACTCCTTGCCTGTCAGCTTCTCCAAGAGTGAGATAACTTTGTGCAACTGCTGACTCGCAGAGACATTGTCCAAAAGTCTGATGCAGAGGCCAGAAAATGTCAAATTAAAGTCAAACATTAACTCATTTAAGTTTTGGTGTACATATTTAATAAGAAATAAAGCAGTTGCATTGCTAATGCACATCAGGCAGCTGGAAGAAGAATTGCTGTTTTGCATTACATCTGCCTGAGTGTGTATGGGAAATAATACATTTTTAATAAGTACGAATTAGCCGCATAAACAACCCATTTAGTCACTTAGACTTGAGGAAAATGACAGGACCCATTTTCTCTGGCATATAATTAGTTTTTCCACAGGACAGCCTATTTTCCTATGTGAGCCTGGCTGACAGCAGTGATGTATGAGAGCTGTCAGTCACACACAACAGCTCCCACTCCCAAAACTCTTCACAAGCATAAGGCATGTGTTGCAGATTAAGCTTCATTGTTTTATTCATCAGACAATTCACATTTATTTTCTCAGCTATGAATTACGTCAAGATATGGATACATTTAATTTTATAGTATTTAGTATCTTTCCTCGTGGGTCTGCCTTTGGGCTTCTCTTCTTACCTAATGTTCTGTCCAAAGAGCTAGCGTATCAAGTAAATTACAGGACTTGTTGTTAAATAAGATGTGTTTCGTGTCTGAAGTGTCAGAAAACAGCAGCTCACTGACAGACGTAACATTTAGTTTCATCAGCCTGTGCAGCGATGAGCCAGTTATTTATATAACTCTTGCATTCCAGGCAGAAATAAAAAAAAGCACATAATCACGTCTAACATTGACTAAATATGAATACAACTGTAGCTATAGATATAAATTCCCTAGTGTTAAAAGCCCATTAATCCTCCCTGAGGCCAAGTGACAGCCCCTGAAAGACGAATGCTTGAACTGTATATTCATACTAATGTGTTTATCTTTTTTCTTTTCTTTTGTCTTTGCACAGAATGCAGAAGTGTCTGTGTTTGAAGTGAACATCAGGTTTGTCGGAGGTCTCCTGTCTGCCTACTACCTGTCTGGAAAGGAGGTAAGAAGCTTCCCGTCGTGCGTTCTCATGTTTCTGCATTGTTTGATGTTGGGAGCATGAATCCTGCTGCGGGTCGAGTGACCAGACAGATGGAGCACGACAGCCGTGGAGTAGCTGCTTGTGTTCAATATAATGTTGTGAAGGTTTCATTAACACGCTTCCAACCCTTCATGGGCAAAACGGGAATTCAGGTGTTTTTATTGGATCTTATGAACCTTTTTTTTTTTTTTTTAATTAAAAAAAAAACATTTTTATGCCAGATTTCCCCCCCCCGCTTTTATCACCCCGTGCTCCTAACTAAGTCAGTCCTGGGCATTGCTCACCCTCTACCAACCCCGGGAGGGCCACACTGAGCTCAAGTCTCTGGCCAGACGTAGCTCGTGGAAGGATCACGTTATTCCGACCGAAAAAACTTGATTTTTCACAAGTGGATGCCTATTGGATTCATGCTCAGTCATTCTCACTCTCACGCACACACGCACACACGCACACACGCACACGCACACACACACACACACACACACACACACACACACACACACACACACACACACACAATGGACCTACATGACAAAATCCTTGTGCATCTGGGAGTAGATTTCTACATAAATCACCTGCTCACTACAAACCTTCTCCAGGACTCACAAACCCCGCAGGTGTGCGTTTATGAACGCTGGTTAATCTGGCCTTACACTCTTGCTGCTCATTAATTAGCATAAATCCTTGCAAAACCATTTACTGTAGGCTCATTCAATAAGTTGCTGGCGTGTCCAAGTGGCATCGCCGGGGGCATTGTGAGCTGGTCCTGCAGGCAGACGCTGTGCTGCATCAGGGACCTCGGCTGCTGGAAGGTCCCGTTTCTTGGCAATGTTTTGTAAGACACGCAGGCCAAAAGGATCTTGCACACTTTCTTGTAAATTTGGACTGATGAGCAATATTTATGTGCACTTCTTCTATTCAGAAGCCCTGCGCTCGCTCACAGGCAGGGGCAGATTTTGTTTGTGCCTGCAAAAGTCGGCACTACTAAATTTCATCAATGCCAAAAGCCATTCCTCCCTCGTTTCATGACTGAGCTTCACCTGAGCAAGGGAAGTGGACTGGAAGCAGGGCGTTGCGTTTCTTTAGCAGGGAGAGGTGTTGTAGGAAGAAGTCAGACATTGGAACAGCATTTCCAACTTGGCCAACATTTTAACTAGGAGAGCCTGGAAGAACATTATTTCTTATGTCTAGGGCTGCAGCTATCCAATACTTTGGGAATCGATTAGTCCATTGAATATTCCATCGATTAATCAAGTAATCAGATAAAACTTATTTTTGCTTAATTAAAGCCCAATTATAAATATACAATCAAACAAGACAGATCACTTAATAAAACAACCAATTTGTTTCCTTTATAAGAAAAATTGATTTATTTACATATTATGCAAACTAGTGAACTGTAATGAATAAAATAGTTTCCCACTAATTTCATCTCAGTATCAAAAATAAAAATTCTTAAACACTGCCTTTTAAATTGTGCAACTTCACATTCAGAACCCATTCGTTTAAACAGCAATGCTTGGCTGTGGACTATGTGGACCTCCATAGTGGACAGGGACTTGGCATACTTTGTAAGCACGTTGTGTCACACTAGAAAGAATCCGTGCGAAACATGAGCTTTAACTTTATTCTTTAATTAAACGAGGTTTCGAGGCAGAGGAAATTCCTTGATCATTTTTTGTAACCGAGTTACTCGAGGTACTCGAAGAATCGTTGCAGCCCTACTTATAGTTAGTCAAATAGTTGTAGCATAAAATAAACCAAGAAGAGCCTCATTAGAGGGCACTTGTAGAAATCTATTATTATTTAATGTGTTTCTTTCACTTGTTTTTGGAGAATGTAGCTTTGTTTGTTTAGTTTTTTACTTGAACACTTCTGTCAATGCCGAAAGACAAACTTACAATTAAGATTTATTTCTTGTTTTTTTTCCACAAGTGGGTTAAATCATATAATGTCACAATGTTATAAATAAGTGGAAAACTAAAAAAAATCTGCATTTAAATGGAAAGGTCTTTGAAGCCAACTGACATATCTATTCTTTTTGTCTGCCACCACATCTAAAACCCACACACCCAATCATTTAAAATCTGAAACGTGGACAGATTTACGATTATTGCTCTGGAAATCACTCTCAGGTGGAGACCTTTTTATGAAACACTTTTGACTCCAGTGGCAATACTGTCACCCATATGGTGAAGATTTGTCGCTTCCTTCGTCTCTATGGGAGGGGGAGGAGGACTAAAAAGTTATGAGCATGTTACAGAATGCAGGGAAAACAATTTAAAACTGATAAGATTATATTTGAGGTTAAATTTCAGCCGGCCAATTTAAAAGATCCATATAAAAAACTAAAAAAAACCCTGTCACAAGGAAACCGCCAGCTTTAAGGTCATCCGCACTGGTTGTGCTTTCCTCTTCATCCTTCAGTAGTCACTTTAAGCGCCAATTCTTTTTGATGAGAGTCCTTCATTTCACTGCCCTCCTGTATTAAATCAGGGACTTGAGAGCTCACAGCTTATTCAGCTGCAG
This sequence comes from Cololabis saira, assembly GCF_033807715.1. Taxonomy (NCBI): domain Eukaryota; kingdom Metazoa; phylum Chordata; class Actinopteri; order Beloniformes; family Belonidae; genus Cololabis; species Cololabis saira. The sequence goes on from NC_084604.1 coordinate 13,321,623, forward strand.
GCCAGGGCCCGGAGGGCGAGACAGGATAGATATTTGGCTCCTTGGTGGCCTTGGAGGACTGAGGGCTTTTGATGAAGAAGATGGCAGCTGACGGCGGTGCGGCACTGACTGAAAGTTGGCATGGGGCTGAAACGTGACTGGGTGGCACTGAGGGAGTAAAAGTTCATCAGTGTCAGCTAGTCTTAGCACAAGTAAAAGAATGAACTGAGCTTGAATTTTCCGTTGACATGATTGAACTGGGTATATTTCAGTATTGTAATATTGATTGGATTAATTTAATCTATTGTTTGGGCTTAAACATACAGTTGGTGCAAAGTTAAATCCACATGAATAGTCAACATTGTGATAATTTGTTCGCACTGTCTGATTTGAAACAGCTTATGATGATACACACAAAAAATGTATTAAACAACACAGTTTATGATAAATATGATAATTTTTTTCCGTATCTAGGTAAGTTAATTTGAACATTTCAGCAACAAGGTGCTTTACAAAATAAAAACATGAAAAGTGAAGAGTAGGAGAAAAAAAGATTTGAGTGACATTGCAAAGGCCCAATACAGAAAAGCTAGACTTGATCTAAAGTTATAGTGTAGTATTTAAATAAACATAAATTCAGAATGGTTTAAGTCATTCAGTCGACCGCAGCTGTAAACAAACAAGTTTTTAACCTTGATTTAAAGCAACTGAGAATTTCTGGAAGCTTCTTCCAGATCATAAAAGCTGACCGCTGCTTCTCCATGTTTGGTTCTTGTAAAGTTATCATGCTTGCTATTAACAGGACGTATGATGATTTGCTTACGCCTGTGACGCACTGATAAAACAATGCTGTGTTTAAGTATTATAAGTGCTGCACAAGAAGTTGTTCATTCAGTGATTTTTAAATTAACATAAGTATTTAAAGTCTATTATCTGAGGTACAGGGAGAAAATATTGTGACAACAGGAGGATGAGTTGAGTTGATCCATGATATCCTCCAGGTTTGTGTAGTTAAATGGTTAAAATTGTGTAATTTTGTCCATATTGGTCGTGATTGGAGTGATGCACTGACTGCTTGTCTAATCTTCTGGATTTTCTAAGTAAAAAGTTGGCAATTTCATTGCAGGCCTTTTGTAGAGTAGAGTTCAGATGCTACTGACACGGGAGGGGGGGGTCCACAGTAGCAAACAAGGCACATCTGTTAGTGGTGTTCCTGTTGATGGTTTCAGAAAAAAGGATTCCCTGTGATATCATATTGAACCTGGAGTCCAGTCTTTCGACACTCCCTTTCTTATCTTCTTACTAGTAGGGCATTTCTCCACGGAGATTTCTTCTTACCAGAGACAACCTTCACCCCAGTTGGAGCAATGGAATCAATGACAAGTAGTTCATTTACTGAGTCACAGGACAGAGCGAAGGTGGAAGAGTAGACTTGTTAAATGGTTTCTGTTGAGTTGTCCTTAAAAAAAAAAAAAGCTTTTCTTTGTAATGACTTCTCATTGGCTATGTGAGTGGATGGAGATGGTGCTTTCAAAGAAAACAAAAAAGTGGTCATATGGGGAAAAATCAATCAAAAAGACCTTGGACATGCTAAGACCTTAATTGGTGATCAGGTCCAAAGTATGCCTCCATTTTTGTGTTGCCTGTTTCACATGTTGAGCAAACTGATTCAGAGTTCAGTTTTCTTTTTTCATGTGCTAGACTTGACTCCATAGTCAAATTCATTTTCTGGATTGATCATTTGTAATCCAACATGATTGGAGCATTTATGTTTATCTTTATTAAGGATAGAGTTAAAGCATGATACTCGTTTACCTAAGACAATAAGCTCAGGGGAATCTGTGTATTGAAATGCGGGATTATGACGCTGGGACATGAGCCAGGTGCTTTCAAAAGGTAGTTTTATCTTTTTTTTTGCCACGATTTGGTTCAAAGGTATATATATATATATATATATATATATATATATATATATATATATATATATATATATATATATATATATGCTTTATTTTTCCACTCTAAGACACAGAGGAATCCCAACACAACCAACAATCAAGACATGTTCAAATCTGTCAAAAATCTTTTTTTCTTATGTAATCAGTGGCAGCCAAGTTCAGTTTCACTTGAAGAAACAAGAGCCTGTACAGTAGTATCTGATGAAACACTTTGTACTTCTTGAAGCTCAAAGAAGTTTTTTTTCTTTTTCCTTTAAAGTAAGATTGCTAAAAATGCAGGAAAATATATGGTTAAATGTAAACCTTGTAGATATTTGAATTTATTTTCAGGAAAACGCTAAAGAATATTGAGAAACTGTTAAAGTTACAGTGATCGTCAAAGAATGCTGTAAATGGTTGAAGTGTAATTTTATTTTGCCTACATAACCTTCAACAGAAGTTTTTTGTTGTTTTTTTTTTCATCATGATGATGAGAATAATATATATAATTTTTTTTTTTTTTAATATTTAATCTGGTGAAAAAGTGCATTAGGCGAACGATTCCCTCCTCACTCCCTGAATCATAGACTGGCTCAAACTCCAAAAGAAGGGGGAAAAAAAAAAGAAGCTCTTTGATAAAAATTTGATCAGTAAGATCCCAGCTGCTGCTGGCTGTAAGCACCCTACTGGCAGGCTTTTAACATCACTGCCTGCGTCGAGATCACAGGACGGACCCTCATCCACTCAAGAATAGACGTGGAGGATTGTAGGAAGCAAAGAATGTATGCGGAGATGGGCTAAATTAAAGCTTTACAGTACTTCCGCTAATCAAGGCTAAGTGCTTCTAGGAGGGAAAGAGGAGAAAGGGCATATATTGCAATGACTATGAAGGCTAGTAAGGGAGACGAAAAAGAGAAGGAAGTAGTGCATGAAGGGAAATATTTGATGGAGAAATAAGGAAGGTGGAATCTGTTGTGGAGAAAAATGTTTTGAGTTTTGAAGTGTCTCGCTTTCAGTCAAATTACAACCAATAAAGTAAGAGCTGAGACATCTTTATTGATCATGAGGGTGTACTATCTTTGTATCATCACATCTTTGCTGTGAAATTCAGATTTTTATATTTAACAAGTTATATCCTTTTCAAACCGTATGTGCCACAGTTATTAAACAGAAAAAAAAACCAATGATGTTGGATTGTGATGAAAATCCCTTTCTACGAGATGGCCAGAATCATTGTCGTCCCTCATCACTCTGAACAACCCAGATTAAAGCAGAAGTGAAGCACTGAATAATGTGAGTAATTTGTGGCTGCTTTTGATGTTGTGTGAGAGATGGTTGTGCAATTAAACCTAAAATTAATGTAGTTTGGCAGGAAGATTATGTTGTATTCCACATTTATTGCCTCAAATTTGCAGCCATTGAATGTGATGTCAGTGTCATCGGACCTGCTTTGTTCTTCATTGGTTTTAATGGATGGTAGGTGGATCCTTCCTGGTAACCTTTAATGTTAGTTAGTTATCAAAGAACATAGTGGATGCCTGTATAGCCTACTAGACACTACCTAGCGGATCTCTGTGAGTGGGAGCTGTCAAGACAGCAGGCTGCCCATCAGGAAGCCGCCACTCTCGGAGAAGGGGAGACGGAGAGGAGTTGATACGTAGTACATCAGTTGTAGTACATCAGTTGTAGTACATCAGTTGTAGTACATCAGTTGTAGAGTGCAAAATTGAGAGAATTACCGGAAATGTCTCTGCGAGTCCATGTTGAAAGAACAAAACAAAACAGATCTGCTTTTCTTTATCTCAGTTCATTGTCAGAAGAGATCGACGTCCACACTGCGCCACTGTGATCATGTACTACACACCAAACTATGCTCACTGGACGTGCACATGCAAGTGAAAACAACTGAATATGTAATATATATAGATATATAGGGATGGGAATTGATAGATTTTTGTAATTCTAATTCCATTTTCGATTCTTCTCAACAATTTGTTTCTATATAGATTCTTATTTGGAAAAAAAGGACAATAAAAGGTCAAGTAGCATCACCAATATAACATTTTCATAATAATAAAATAAATTTTCTTCCATAGAAATTAACAAAATACAACATAAATTATTCTGTGGCAATTCCACGAGAATGTCCAACATTTTTCTAATAGAAATTTAAATTCTCCTTTTTAAAAGTATATGAACTGAGCTCTCAAAAATAAAACTGTCACAAATCCAATCAAGTCAAGTCCAATCAAACAGTGTATTTTGCAAATCTGCAACCCTAACCCTCTGACGAAATATCCACTTTTGCAAGTTTTGTAATTTGCCCTGTTCTCGTCTTTTTTACTGAAATGTAACCAGATTTTCGAGCATTTGTATCGCTTGGGCGCCATCTTTACTATCGACTGCTGGTTTACACACATTGCAAAGCAACGTGTGTGATGACGTTGTTTGTGCCCACTGAAGTTGAAAAGGGAATCGTTTGCAAAATTTGCAAACGATTCCAAGGAATTGAAACACTGGGAACTGGTTCTGAACAAGAACCGGTTTGTGATTCCCATCCCTAGTCGTATAACATCATAGCACCATGTGTCGTCTATCCTTCTGCACATATATACATCTACAGTTTTATTAAATCCAGTCTTGGCCTGCATCCATACCGGTATATAACAGCTGGTAAGAACTTGGAACTGGAGCTTCCAGACACGGAGCTGTTCCTGTGACTTCCTTTAAGAGGGGTAAAAAAAGATGGCTGCTTGGTGCCTAGAACATTTGATATAAAAGTGTGTTAAATCGTGTTTATTTATTTCTGAACTGTTTTTTTTTTTGTGGTATCTACATATTTAATCGATGCTGAAACTATGGATTTATTCTAATGTTGCATTTCCACTTTAAATCATAAATACGGTCAGAGCAAATAAAGGAGGTGCTTGATTTTCAGCTGTTTTATGAAAAGGCAAGGAGGAGTTGAGGATTTACTGTACTGTCCCTGAGCTGAAGCTTCATGTTTAAAAGGAAGGAAAATGATGCTTTTAGGAGCATTGACTGTAAATTAGAGGTGTCACGACATTCTCCAGAGATTGTCAGTCGTATGATGCATGTCCCTCCCCCCCAAGAAGCCTGTCACTTGTTGAAATAGGAAATTTGTGCATCAATCATGCTGTTCCACACAAGGGGAACACAGGTTATTTTAGGACTGATTAGCCTTTGACAGTGAAAAAGCAGAGCCAATGACGTACAGTTAATTGGGTCTCTACGATAAGGACTTTACATTGATGTGTGAAGCGTCCACTCAACTGAGCTATATGCAACTGAAAATACCTGCAACTGTTGTTCACAATAGCTCTTAAAACAGTTGCTAGGCTACTACTGTACCTACATTTGTAGGGTCATGGTTGGAGCCTCTATTATACAGCTATAAGTTATCAACCACTGCCTCCATCTCCAAAGTAACCCTTGAGCCGTTGAGTGTGCAAAGTGAGGATCAAGCGAACTGTTCTCATCCTTGTATTTGAACTTCGTGTATGGAAGGTGAAGCATCTTCAAGAACAAAGGAAGACTTGGGTCCTGTCACCTTGTCTCAAGGTTTAGAAAGTTACCATGACTTGGTGTCTACACCAGCTCATGTGCTCCGTGAGTAATTAGCTGCTTTGATCATCTTTACCTTCTGGCTGTTTATACAAAAAGTCACTTTGTACAAAAATTGCTTTCAAAGATTCAGCAAAAGTTGCAAAATTCCGGGAATTTTCAAAGTTGGAAACTTTCCATGGGAATTAACGGGAATATATGGGAATTAACGGGAATTAACGGGAATAAATAAGAAATTTACAGAATTGTAAAATTAAATATAGTTGGGGGAAATATATTGTAGCATAGTCTTGGCTAAAACAACCAGATTTAATGCAAGTACACTCCTCAACTTGCAACTTGCCACTTGCTTACTGCAGGGCTATTGAGGCCACGCCCCCTACATGCACTGTGCATTCCTCCACAACATGCACAGGTGATTTCTTGAAGCCTGGAGGCCACACATAAAAAAAGTCCCACACTGGGACTTTTTGATTGGGTGGGGGAGTGGGGTGAGTTAGTATTTACTCAACATTCATGTTTTTGTTGTTCATTAAAATAATTGTTCATACAAGAATAAAAACTAAAGTTCTACTCAAATAAATCTGTTGAAATGTCATGTTTTTGTATTATCTTGCATGAATATCTGCTTATGACAAAATACATTTTTACATTTATGTTTGGATATGATACAGGTTGTTTAAATTACCCCCAATTTCCAGTTAATTCCCATAAATTCCCAATAATTCCCATAAATTCCCATAATTCCCATGGAAAGTTTCCAATTTGGAATATTTCAGAAATTCCCCAGCTTAACTTCCCATGGAAAGTTTCCGGAAAGTTTCCGGAAATTTACCGGAAATTTTCCACCCCTTTGCAACCCTAGGCTTAAGCAATCTGACCTGGCCCCATCAAACATAATTTCCTTCGAGAAAAGAAATATCCTAGTAGTTCAATAGATTTATTTTAGGGGTTTATCTACCAGAGCAATGACTCAACTCTGTTAGAAAATAAATTTGAACATTCACGAACATGACTGTTCTGTTAATCCAGATAATATCCGGAGCAACCACAAGCTAAGTGAATAACCATTTGTGACACAGTTCTCCTCCACTGCCTTCTTGTCATGGGTTATAGTTTGTTTTGAAGCTGGACAGTTGTTGTTGTCTTTCCAACCACGGGAGCCTCTTCACAAGCCTGTTTGAATGATTCGAGTTGGCACAGTTTGATTGTTCCGTGGATCTCTGAGCAACAGGAAGAAGCTGAATGTTATCTTCCTCTTGACAGGCTTTCATTCATTTTCTGAAAGGTTTTACTCCCGCTGATTGATCAGAGAGCTCAAGAAGCTGGGTAATCTGGCTCAGGATAGCACAGCCTGTCATTGCCAATCCCTTTATGTATTCATTAGACTGCATTAAGATAACTTTGCTGAAGTACACTCTCATCTCTCGGTAAAACTTTCGTCTGCTGTCAAGACAGATTGATCAAATTCACACTCAGCTTCCAGGATCAAGTCATGCAATTACTGATTATCAATTTTTGTTTCCAACAGAAACAGGTAAGGACCCTCGAAGCTTTCAAAACTAATTAGGATTCTGGCTTAACCATAATTTGAGGGTCGTTTAAAAGATAATAGTATTACTGCCTCGACTGTTAGGTCTTTCACATTTATTGTTGTAAAAGCACAATAAACACCAGAGTATACTGTAGCTACTGAAATACATTGAGGGTTCTTTAGCAATTTATATTACTTAATTACCCTTAAGTAAGATAAATTGCACACACTACATTCAAAAATGCCAAAATTAACAAAAATAGGTTACAACATTACCTATTGAAATAGTAAAATGATCAGTCATGCATGTTTAAGCATCCAGGGGCAATGCACAACATTTTCTTCCCCCTCCCATCTGGCCCAGCATTAAAGATATCCATCCACTGAAATCAACAAAGAACAGAGCAGGTCTGCGAACAACTACTTGAATTTCAGATTTAATTGCGCGGCCATATTTCAGCCAACATCAAAAGCAACTAAACAGAAATTTCTCATTATTCAGTGCTTCACTTCTACTTTAAAAGCTTCTGCTTTGAAGAGATCAATTTAAAACAAAAAAGGATCTCAAGACATTCTTAACTTAAAAACAACAAACAAACCATAAAAACCCCAACATTATATTTCAATAGTAAAGCCAAGCAACAGGAAATAAAGGGTTACAGAAATTCCACACATTAATTTTGTGCGGGACACCCTGAAGTAGTCAAGGTTTAACTGAGGGTTTCATAATAAATGTTAACGCAACAGCAAGAAGCTGGAAGGTACACACACAGACGTGCAGACCTTTAACTTTATGCTTTGCCTCGTGCGGACGTTAACCTCGGGCTTACAGCACTCAAAGGATTTGCTCAAACTCTTTAAAATAGAGTTAACCCCCAAAAACAAAAGGCGAGGATCACGACTGGGAGGCAATATGGGCAGCAAAGCAATTTCATATTTATTGTCCAAGCTAAAATAAACATGTAACATGGTGTTGACTATGTGAATGTGTTCACTCGGGGCTGTAATGTTGTAGTCTGAATCATAACTCCGCATTTATGGCTAGCCCTGGGTTCATGAATCATAACTAAATAACATTTGCTTGGGCTCCCTATGTTCTCTCTGTGGTGCATATTAAGGTTATATACAAGTGTGAAAAGTTTTCATATTAAATAAAAAAACAATGTTGTACTCCTTTCATTTTGTAATACTTTCATATGCAACATTGTTTAAGCACAATATAATGATTTAACCGATTGACAGTGTACCTTGGGTTATTGTTTCCATTAATGTTAATGTAATACAGGATTATAAAATAGTAACTGTATTGTGTCAAATACATTTTATTTTCCTTGACACTATGCTTTGATGAACATAAAACACAATTATACATGAAACACATGTTTGAATGAAGAGTCATTCATATAAATGATATCGTTAAGCAGATGAGAGCGTGTACTACAGACGAAACGGATGCCTCCAGCTGTCTCTGTAGGATTTAGTGGATAATTATAGGCAGGATTTACACTATGCCACAAAGAACACATGCATGCATAAAGATAAGACCAAGGAAGCTTGTATTGATCGTATTCACCTCCCAGTTTGATGTCTAACCAGACACTGATCGACTATGACGCATACAAGCATCGCTCTCCATTTACTTCAGTGTGCTGTCACTTAATTGAGGAAAAAGATGACATTTCAGTCAGTCTTTTGGATTTTACTTAATGTTTTATAAGGCAAGGCAAATTTATTTATATAGCACAATTCAACACAAGGTAATTCAAAGTGCTTTACATTGACATTAAAAGCAGCAAGACATAATTAGACAGTAAATAACATATAAGATTGAAAAAATTAAGAATAAGATGATAAGAAAAGAAGTAAAATAATAAAAAGCACAAGCAGTTAAAAATAAGGGCAGTAGAGTACAGCAGGTAAGTTTAATTTAGGAGTACGCTTGAGTAAACAGTAATGTTTTTAACCCTGATTTATAAGCAAGGCTTTTAAACATGAAGGTATGATTTCTGTGGGGACCTGTTGTTATGTTAAAGATTCATGTAGACCCAATGTTATTGTGATAACTTGACATAACAGAATCCAGCAAATGGACAAATCTTGTCTAACCGTCATACATTTTTAATTGTAGGCATTGAGTCCTTGTGGGCACATGTACCTACAGTCCGCCAAAAACCTTAATGTCTCTGTATGCATTATGTCTGTTTTATGGAAATGGTAGCAAAAGATTGCTTTAGTCTAAGTATGTTTTAACCAGTTTATCAAAATGTCAAGTATTTCACATCTTTATGCCCTGTGTTGCAGAGTTCTTTGGTGTGTTGGGTGGTTTTCTCTCAGAATAGTTAAACGTCCATCTCAGGTGAACTGTGCATGTGTTAATCTTTGTGCAATCACAGCCAGTCAAGTGTGCATCAGTACATTTGATGTAGTAGATGGCCTGAAACGGTGATTGCAGCAGATAAGTTGCCAATATTTCTCACTTCCAAAATGTCTACTATAAGCATAAAGAAAAAAACCCTATCCCCCAGTATGTACATGATCATTTGTGCAACTGAGTGATGCTCGTGACTGTTCTTCCAACTGAATCTATCTTAGGCTTAATCAATATTTGATCAGTAAATTGCATTAAACAAGCTTTGGCCACTGCTTCTCAAATGAAGTTGTGCTGCTACTGCAATATGAATATTTGGATTAGGGGCTACTGCTTTATTTATATACTGTTTCTTTTGAGATTTTATAATACTAACTGAACACAGCAATATGAATTCCCTTCTCTGGCTAATAAAGCATTGAATTATTTGATCTTTCATGCAAACATTTACTTGGATGTCTGTACAACATACAGACAGAATACTTTAAATGGGGGAAGATGAACAACTCTGGATTAAAACAATCTTGATGCGTTTTGTCCTCTTGCTGTCCCACATCTTCAAGCGTTGGCCTGGTTCATGTGTCTGTCATTGGTCCGATTTTTGATCTGCCCTGTAAATCACGCCTTTCCTAAACGGCCTGAGCCGTGTTAACTTAAGACTTTGGGTCTGTATGTAATTGTGTCAAATGCATGCTCCTTCCCAGGCAGGGACCTGCTCATTGACATAAAACCACCTACGGTGTAATCCCATCTCTCACCTCTTGCCGCACAGGTCAGCTCAGCCGCCTGCATATTGATCTCCCCTCTCACACAGACGTGCGCGCATGCACACGCTAACGCCGTGTGTCGGGTGGAGCCGACGGACAGGTTTTATCTGCTATCTTCAGGAAATCCATTTCAGTCAGAGAGAAAATTGGCTTTGCTTGAGAGACGGAAAGAGAAAAACAGCCACCCCATCCCTGTTCCCCTTTTGGCCATCTCTGCCTTCCTCCTGCTGTGCTCAAGCAAAGTGCCTTACATACCCACACACTTTCACAGATACAAGGTTATTTACCAACTGTAGAAAATGAATTTTTCTGGATATCTATCTTAATCCCATTTTTAGACTGGTTTAATCTGTGCTGAGGAAAGCAAACTGGGCTGCAGATGGTGGGGGAGGTTTTAGGAAACCTCGGGGGGTGAAGTGTCCAAAGAATATAATACTTTACAGATATTGTTCAATATCTTCTGACAAATATGACGTTCTGTGGTGTTTTGTACGGAATGAGTAAATATGATCACGCGTTTGGTTCGTCGGTGTGCGTGCGTACTCGTCAGTATTTGGTGGAAACATTGCGAACCACAAAATACATGCAGGTTAACACTTGTGTAGTAGTACATTAAATGAACATTAAATTTGTGATTATGAATCTGTATCGAATCAGGTCGAATCAGGAAGTGGAGAATACAAGTGTTATAGAGCACTGTGAAGTTTAAACAAACTTCAGAGGATAATTCAATAATAGAACTCAGGGATTAAAGTTCTCCGTACTGGGTATGGATTTCCGTCCTGGGGATTTTTTTTGGATATTTTTTTATGAGATCAGCGCAAATCCGACAAAAAATATGAACACCGGGGTGTCTGTAGCGCCGCAGTGACTTGTCGAACGGCGCCCACTGCAGTCAATCAGCTGTTGGCTGTGCACACACAGTAAAGTTCTCCTTTGGTTTTAGATGCACGTAACCTGACACCTAATAGCCTACGGCGTAGGGTACGCGGCGACGCGCACCGTGGCCGCGTACCCTACGCCGTAGCCTACGCCGTCGATTTAACGCGGAACCATAAATCAGGCTTACATGCGCATCTGCCGCGAAAAATGTTCCCACCGTCGCCTGTTTCGGCTGTTTCTCGACCCCAAACTGGTATGTGTTGTATGTTTTTATTTTTTTTTTAAATATCTTTTTTTAAAATGTTGTTTTCAAGCTCCAGCTGAGTTATATTCGAGAGATTATTCAGCAATGTCAGTGGTTGCGTGACAGCAGCTTCAGGCTCGGCGCCAGCTCCGCCACGATAGAGAGGGATATTCCTGTTTATTCACCCCCTCATTCATTCACCCCCTCATTCATTCACCCCCCCCCACGACGGGACAGCCTTGTACCTGTCACCGGTGTGTCTATCAGGGGGAATCAGGGCAGTTAAATGAGAGTTAAAGGGGCAGTTTGGTGGTAGCCAGCTTAGTTAGCCTGGGAGCTAAGTGTAAGTGTACTGCTTGTTCTTTTTTAAAGGTTGTATAACAACTACAATCACAACACCTGTGGAAATGGATGTGTGTTTAAATGTGACTAATGTTAAAGTTGGTAACACCGTGAGGGAGTAGGGGGGAGTGGGGGGGTCGTTACAGTATTTTTGTGCTTGTTTTTCTTCCCTTTGCAGCTCAGTTTAATGAGGCTTCACTTGTTATTGACCATCAGGGATATTTTAAACATAAGAGTAAGAAAGTTAAAATGTTCTACACTAAAGGTACTTACACGTTGCTAAATAACTAACTGCTAAGCCAATGGGTCTTAACTGTACCTTGTAATCCAAACTTGCAACCTATCCTTCCCCCTGATGGTTGAAATGACTAAATTTAAACCACCGGGGGGGGGTCTGAAAACTTTCCGTCCTGGGATTTTTTTTTTGCTTTAATCCCTGAGAACTGCAGGACACGTTAATGTATGGCATGAAAAATGTATAGAAACAATAAAGATTTGAGAGAGGCCAGGTAAAAGTTATGGATTTTAAAGAAACAACTTTAGTTCAAATTAATACTTGAATTAACTTGATATTGACATGACTAACAGACAAGATTTCGCAGTAACCACAGCATAAACATTTTTAGTTTTGCTTTGTGTGCACAGGTGAGCATTGTTTTCATGATATTCCTGACCATAAAGACACTTTAATTTTCCACCACTCTACTTCAGTTGCATGAATTCCCTCGTACAATATATCAGGAATTTGTTGATTGTAACCTGATGTGACAGTCCAACAATTTACGTATTTGTTTTTTTTTGTCCTGTATTTCAAAAACACAAAGTGTAGGTAATTTGCCACACTCTCATTTAAAACAATGCCTTTTCCCATCCATCCATCCATCCATCCATCCATCCATCCATTGCAACCTGTTCAGGGTCATGTGTCATATACCCTGGACATGCCGTCACTCTTTCAAAGGCCTTGAGGACTTTCCTATCCTTGGGAAAAGGATTGCTGCTAAACACGCACACAAACGCCACCAAACTATCTGAGTGAGCCACCTTTGTGCCATATTCCCCTGGATCCATCTCCTACAGAGCATTGGCAGGACACATCTGGTTACAGAAACACTAACCACTACACACGATCAGGAGAGGAACGTCACTTTTCCTCTCACTGGGCTTTGACAGACTGTAATCACAACACCATGCTGTGATTGTATCCCCCCCGCTCGCCTTCTGTCCTCTCCTTACAAACACACTAAGCAAGGGGGGTATATTGTTCAAAAAAACAAGAACAAAATGACAGAGAGCGCTGTATTTAGCTTGACCAAATTAAGGGACAGTCTCATAAAATTCCTTGACCAGCATCCTCTGTTTGGCTGTGTAGCGATGCTACTTAATTTATCAAACTCGCTTGGGCACCAGCTTTTGTTACAAAGGAAAAACAAACTGTATTCATCAATCTCTCATCTGAAAGTAGGTTCTTATCTGGATTGGTTCGATTACATCAAATACACACCAAGAAGGATTCGTTCAAAGAACATTTATTAAAAGCTCCAACAGACAAATAAATATGTGAGTGTATATTATATATGTGTATGTACGTGTGTGGAGGAGAACACGACTCAATAAAGTGATAACTTATAGGACCTTTAAACTGATCTGCCTAACATCAGAGTATAAAAGAGAGGAAATGAAGAGAAGAGAGACGGAAGTTTTCCTGAACAAAAATCTTTATATTATAAATATTATTATATTATTAATCTTTAGATTATACTTTTTTTTTTTTTAAAGTAACTCTGGCGACTAACCAGATAATTAACTTTAAACAAAAATAAGATTTGGTATACTGGGTTCGGCGTTACCAAGTCATGGATTAGTTGATCCAAAGGTAATTCTGTGTCCAGTAGAAAACTGACTTCCATGAATTCCCCGAAGTCGAATGATGAGGACCTGGTGACATTACAATTTGTCCTGCCAACTGTGCTTTGGATGAAAGCGGGCTGCGCAGGTCTCTCGCCTGGCCTTCGAGTGGTAGATGAGCCAATATGGAATATTCTCGTTGGACAAACGAGTTTAGATCCAAAGTTTATCCTTGCCGTGTGGTGAGCAGCGCAAACCAAAAAGGAAGGCCAAAAGTGTGTGTGTGTGTGTGTGTGTGTGTGTGTGTGTGTGTGTGTGTGTGTGTGTGTGTGTGTGTGTGTGTGTGTGTGTGTGTGTGTGTGTGTGTGTGTGTGTGTGTGTGTGTGTGTGTGTGTGTGTGTGTGTGTGTGTGTGTGTGTGTGTGTGTGTGTGTGTGTGTGTGTGTGTGTGTGTGTGTGTGTGTGTGTGTGTGTGGGTGTGGGTGTGGGTGTGGGTGTGGGTGTGGGTGGGTGTGGGTGGGTGTGGGTGTGTATAGATAAGTATATATATATATATATAAGAAACTAAGAAGTTGCAAAAATCGGAGTTACAAAAAGTAAGGTAAAAAGTGTGTTGGAGAGAGGAGGCAGCTGCTTTTTGCTTCAATGGATGATGACGCCCACGGGTTTGTGAACACCGTTCATCTTACTCCTCCTTATTTCTTTGGGATTGAATAAAATAAATGAAAGAAAAAACTGCTTCTAAAAGTCAGTTAATTAACATAATAGATTGATTTCTATGTTTGGATCCTTTTATATGCTCATCCTCATTAGGGTTTTCGTGCATAATGTAGCTCAGTGTATACACTTAAGGCACTGGTAAACATTGGTCTTGTGACTTAATAAAGGGACCTGATATCTTTTACAAAGCATGAAAACAACAACAACAGGGAATTTCAATGACATCGATAGTTCAACCATGGTGGTGAAATGTAGACATGAACTTTAGTTTAAAAAGAAAAGAAAAATCCCATTGAAGCTTTCTCAACCAAAGTTAATTCACACATTCCAGTCTGAAAGTTTCTCTGGGAGATGTGGGCTGCTTGAGAGGGAGGTACGGTCTGGTTCTTGTCCTTTTAGTCAGTTTTAAGACTTAGACTTTACTGTTCCCTGCTGTGCCAGGCACTGACGGACTCCTCCAATTCCTCGACCAAATGTGTATTTCTTCATGTCTGACGGTCAGTTACTCCCTTTGTGTGACTTTAACAACAAGAGCTCATCATGTGTATTTCACTCTCCTGGGTTTGGGAGATTGTGTCCGTAACTCAAAATGTCGTAAACCAGACTGGAATCACTACAGAGAACAGTGGACGAAGACACTGGCTGTGCCTGATAGTCTTATCATGAAATTTTATCCAAAGCTCTATTTTGGCACGAGTTATAAAACATATTTGATACAGGCATGAAGAAAGGTGGAGCCTGACATCTGAAAGGGAGCAGTTGGATAGCTGTAACTAACAAGTTTAATAGATAATCGATACATGGACATTTTGAATTGCATTTGAAATGTCTTTTAGCATTATTTAAAAACTAAATACATTAAAAAAAACTATTATCCTGTACCAAAACTCACCTGCCAAGAACAAGTTTTGCCATTTTAGTGTCTGAATTTATTTATTTATCTACTTGAAAATAATTCACCTGTAGTGTTTTTCTTTAACATTCCTTGCACATATCATTTAACATAGTTTTAAAACAATGTTGCATTATAATAAAACAAAAAAAAAAACTGGTTTGTTCTCCAATTCAGAGCAAGCGGCCAGAAACCAGAGATATAGTTATAATTTTGAGATATAGTTTCCAAAAAGACATTAAGTTAGATAACTACAATATTTATATACTTAAAGGGTAAAGCAACTTTTACTGTCACTGGTGGAGCTAATGCTAATGAGTTATCAAAGAACACCAGTCCTCCTAAAAGCAGGAAGGAATACTTTTCATCTCGGTAATAAAATGTCGTAAAGAATTAAGATGGGGTTAGCGGTCCCTGAAAATACTTTCTTACATTAATACTGTAGCATTTAAAATAAAAGCAGCAGTCTGGTGTGTGTGATAAACATTGCATGTGGAATCCTGTTTATACTGTAATAAAGTAACTTTATTTTTGTTAGTGACAACACTTGGGTTTAATGGTGGAAATGTCGCAGCTTACTCTGTCACGGTTGCAGTAAGAGATTTAATGACACTTGATTAAAAATACAGAATTTCTTTTGGTCTATTTGTGGTTTCTTTAAAAGGGGCTAGTACTGTATTTGGACTCATTTGAACTTGTGTAAAAATCACTAAGTGCATGCTTAATTTGGAGAAGGTATAAAAGTGTCTCAGGACGTAAGAATTCAGAACATCAAAGCCCGCTCTGTTTGTCCTGTTTTAAATCCCAGGATGTTTTATGCTAACTACTCTTCTGTCATTGTTGTACTGGAATATATCAAGTTGGGCTTTACTTACAAGCAACCACATTATTCATCCAGTATGTAATTTACTTAAGCACATCGTGTCCCTCCTGTCAGAACTACTCTACCAGATCCATTGTTGGTCAAAATTACCACTAAATAATGCTTATGTTTACCCTGTTTTTGTCTCTAAATAAACATCTACATGTGTACAAGTGTTTTGCTACGTCCCTGACGTTTCTGACTGACACGTCTGCAGCAGGTTATTGTTAGAAACTGTGAAGTATCCCTGGAGTTTACGTCTGCTGCTTTGTGTCTTAAACGTGTTATCCGGCCTCGAGAGCGCGGGCTCCTTCCAAGACCTGCTCCCTTTGGATCTTATCTAATCCCCTGCATAAAGGATGAGGCCAGGAAGCTGTTTGCTTTGTTAATATACTCATGAACACATGCATGTGCAGACACATGGGGTTTTTGAGTGACACGAGAAGTCTTAGCTCTCACATTTGAATATTATCACACTCAGGTGCTATCTAATCATAGATTGGCAGATGACTCTGAAATGCCTATTGTTTGGCTTTTTAATTTCTTGTGTCAACCTGGTTTGCCTGTCAGTCATTCTTTTTCTTGTAAATATTTGAATCTTATTTTACAGCTTTCTCTCGTGTGTGTTGTGTTATATTTGTTTAAGTTTTTTAAATGGGTTTCATTTTGATTTGGACAGTTTTAGCCACTTTTTGTTGTAACTAGGGCTGTTCGATTTTGGCCAAAAATAAAATCTCGATTTTTTTTTTTTTTTTCTTTCTCTCAAAATCCGATTTTCGATTACGATTATTTTGTGAATTGACAAAAGGCAAAGAAATGATTTCAAATATGCTGTTTTCTTATTGAACATTTGCCCCATTGGGCTTTAAGTGAAAACTTTGCTCTTACTAAACCAAAAATGAATGAATAAAGTGCAAAACTCTGTAAAATAAGTTGAAAAAAAGTTTTAAAAAATATAATAAAATATAAAGTTTTATCTCTGAAAAAAAAAATCTGCAAATCAGCACTTGCAAACATACAGTAAGTTATATTTCCAATTAAATAAAACAAGACATTTTCTAATTAAACTAAACTGGGTCTTTGCATGCTAAATAATAATGCAACCCATGAAGGAGGTAGAGGTGTGTAATGTCAGTCATTACATTTGCTATTCACATTTGCAAGTTTTTGCAAGGAACACGAGCCGGTCTACCGCATCTGGCTTGAGGGATGCCCGGTGGCATGTTACAACGCCCCCTCCTACACTAAAGAGCCTCTCCGATGGGGCACTTGTCGCAGGTATTGAGAGGTATTTCCATCAATCATTAATATGGTATCAATCATTCATATGTGTGCAGACAAGGTAAAAAAAAAATAAAAAAAAGTGAAAAATCGATTCTACGAGTTTCACGTTTTAACATCGTTCTAATTACATAATCGCGATTACGATTTAAAATCGATTAATCGAACAGCCCTAGTTGTAACGTATGAGGATAATTTGAAAAAAGTTTTCTTTTTTTTGCTTGATTAGTTTTAAAGTGGTCCATAGAAAAAAAAAAACTCTCAGCTTGCAGAGGTTGTGTTTTCAGTTTAGCTGGCTGGGTGGCTACTTTTCTCAGCATAGGAAAATAATTTCAAACCAACCAACTTTTTCCTGCCAGAGCACAGGCCGCCTCATCGGACGACAATATTTCCAGTATGGCCAGAAGGCTTCTGTACTCATTTTGAAACAGTTCCAGCAAATGATCTGATTAAAAAGCTATTGACCCAGACAGCTCCGCTTTTCTCCAGCACAATCTGTAAAAAGAGTGTGTGTACTCTTAATTAAAGCTCCAGAAAGCGTGATGTAGCTGAATGTGGAAGTAAAATGCAGCCGGCCGTTGCTTTGCTCGGCAGCATGAAAAGAGCAGAGGTTTCCTTGGGCAAAGCTCCGGGGCTGTAGACACAGTCATCATGCTGCATCGCTGGGTGCAGTTAGACAAGCCTCTAGCCAACCAGAAGCAAACGAGGAGTGTGAGTTCTTTGTATACTCCACTTAATGTCAACAAATCCCACAGGACGGCCAGAAACAAAAGGAGATGGCTGACAAAAATATTTAAAGCATTAGCAGAGTTTCTCCCTGCCAAAACGCTCCACTGTTGTCCAAGAGCAATTTAAAAATGCATTTATTAGCTTCAGTGTGGCTTCAGGGGACAGACTCCTTTATTTGCTGTGAAACTGGAGCTGTGAAAGACTGTTTTTGCACTTTTTAAGTGGAACTTTTAACAAGTAACCATAGTTTGAATAAAAGGATTGGAATGCCTCAAGTCAGTTTGCTTAGGATTAAACTTTTCACCGGGTCCCAACAATGCTCAGGTGCAGTCTGCAACCTCAGGGACAGACTCTCGAGGACAGAAATAAGACTGATGTGATTTTTTTTTTTTTTTGTAGGACTCAGCAGGTCTTGACACAGCCATCATTTTTCTCAAGAATGCTGCTTCCTTTGGTCCAACTTGAATATTTATTTATTTTTAATAAAAGCACCAGGAGGGAAAAGGGATTTGGTGGATAATGTCATGCGAGAAAACCCCACAAAATCTAGTTCCGGCTATGTCCCTTCCATTGAAGGAGGGGTCACCACACAGATTTTGCATGTTTTTACACCCGATGCCCTTCCTGACGCAACCCTGCTAACACAGGAAGGGCCTGGCACCGCCGGGAATTGAGCCGGGGACCTTCTGACTAGCACGCAACTGCACCAACCAACATGCCATCGGACTAGGGGGGTGGAGAAAAAACAAAAAAACAAACCGAGCTAATGCAGGCATTATAAGAGCTGTGTACCATTTGGATCAGTGTTACCCCAGAAAATAACCTTTCCATGTCTACTGAGTAAACGTTGCTTTCACTTGAAGAAGATTAAAATGCATATACATGCTTTAAGTTTTACCAAACTTGGTATTAACCATTAATATATATGCAGACAAGGGGAAAAAAATGTGTTAAAGAAAACATACACTGTGATCAAACCCACAAAATTTCTGATGACAAGGCATGAAATTGAGTATATATGATGCTATTTCTATATATTCCATCATTTGAATGCTCATGTGGTTATACTGATGAAAGAGAAAATGACCCAGAGCATGTGATGTACTGCTCTGTGTGTAGAAGAACATCATGTCCGTCTTTGTGTCGCCTGAGGGCCAGAAGCTCGCCGGACTCTTAAAATTCTTCAGCATTTGCCCGTGCTCAAAGATTCTCTGAATGTTTTGATGATATCATGTTCTGTAGAAGATCATGACATATTCATGATTTGTTTGTGGACCGTTTGTTTTTGTAGGTAGTTTAAGACGGATGGGAACCTCCTTTGATTTCTGGGAGATTCAGCCTCTCCGAGATGCTGTTTTTACACACACGTCTCCCTGACCTGCTCCCAGCTGAGTGGAGCAGATGTTCCTCTAGGTGTTTCTTTTTAACACCACTTACTTTTCCAGGCTTGTCTTGTTTTTGTATGGTTTTGTTTGTTTTCTACCCTGAAATTCTCAAGGGGCTAAATACTGCAATGCCTGTTTCAACATTCAGTACGTGCTCTACTATGAATAAGGGAAATCATCACATTCTCCAAGACCTACATTTAACAGAGCATCCGATTTTTGGGGGAGATATACAGTAGTTGTACTACAGTTGCATTGTATTATAAGGATTATCACTCTAAATACCCCAATAAAATACAGATGTATATAGTGAATCCTCACTTTGTCTTGTGTGCTTAGCCTCCTTGCTCTTCACCAGGCAACGTGGTCCTCTGTGGAACTTAGTTCAATTACATCACTATCTCCAAGGCTTCTCTATGTCGGAATCTCTGTACATCTGTTTCTATACAGCAGCTGAGCCCCTTCTGATGTGTTTTTTTTTCTTTAATATCGGTGCTTTTAAGAACCAGCACAGCCCGCCTGCCTATCTATCATGTCTAACCTGCTTTTGAAAGGAAGAAGTTAGTGTGTGTATCTCACTATGTGTGTATCTTCTGCTGTGAAGATTTGCAGACTTGTTTTGTTTTTCCCCCTTCTCTTGCAGACAGCAGTTTGACAGTTGGCTTTGTTTAACACTTGTGCTACACAGCGCCTTAGAGAACTTTGTTCTCTGCTCGGCTTGTCTGTCTTACTGCCGCTTTACCCAACAACATCTTGGCTTTTGTTGCTGTTGTTTTTCACAGCAGCAGTACTACATTTTTTTTTTTCTCCTTTTCTCTGTTTTGAGACATATTTGACTATCTTTCTGACAGACATTGTGGTGTTATTATTTAGCATTTATTTATTTAGTAAAAGAGCTGGTTTTCATTTACATGTATTTTGAGTTCTGGCTGTGCTGACCCACCTTAAAGCTGCATTTACAATATATTTATATTCATAGTGGATCTATGCAATGTCTGTAGTAGATGAATATGTTTGAGTTATCACAAGATTCTGTATCCTGAAACAAAAACCATGAACGTTAGTTGACAATTGGAGTACAGCCGTGCATCATGACGGCAGTACACACTTACCCTAGCACAGTATGTCTTTGCTGTGTTATTCTTTTGAGGACTAAAAGATAGTAATTGTTCCCTTTTTGTAAGGTGTTCATAATGCAGTACTGTCCCCAACAAGCACCAGAGTCCAGCCACAGGGAGAAAGGCAGGCATAAACTTAGACGCAGGGCCGCCGCAAGGGGTGTGCAAACCGTGCCACCGAACGGGGCCTCGCGTTATGGGCCCTTTTTTTTTTTTCCCAATTTTTTTTTTTCCATTTTTTTTTCCTTTTTTCCCCTATAAATATCAACAGTCACGTTCCATTACAGACCTAAATGTGTACTAGTCTGTGCATATCAATAAATATATGTGCAATGATGGGTGTGTCTGTTGTTCAATACAACTGATCAGACCAAGCGCAGACACAAGCTGCTCTGATCCAGACGGGTGGAGTTGGAACAAACTGTCACACAATGTCGAGAGAACGAGACAGATTCAGGAAATTTCCATCAGGGGATGAAAAAAGAAAAAAACTAAAGAAAATGTAAGAGTTTAATGCCTCTCTGAAAGGCTTGTTTGATAAATTTGTTACAAAAATCACTGATCCGACCGGGTCTCAAGCAGCTGCGGGGCCCCGCGTCGAGGCAAGCCAAATGATGATGAGGCAGGGGAGGTATCCAGTATTTTGCTAATTGGAGAGTTAAAATTGTGCATATAAACACCCGATCCGACCCGAAAAACCCAAAAATTTCTCGTGCGCTCACTACGCTCACGCGCCCCCCCAGCCATTTCGCACAGGGCCTCGCAAATCTCCCAGACGGCTCTGCTTAGACGCAATGACATCTCTTTGACCCTTAATAATTTTGTAGTTCACTTGTGATCAAGAGCTCTACTTCATGTTGTGTGTAGACATGACTCATCTTGGCTTCAAAGATATGTCTGTTTTGGGCTACTGATGTATTAAGCAAATATAGGTCAAGTGCCTGAAGCTGTACATGCATAAAGAAATAAGGTCATTTAAAGTTTAGAATTTGGTTGAAAGTAAGATCAGGATATATGTAGATAAATTTGATTCTAGATTTGAATTCCGACGCAAATAACTTCCTCCTTACTGGTTATTATGTACTTACCTTACTGGTTATTAATTGCCATGGCTTCATTATAAGGAAAACATTTAACCTTGGCTATGCTTACACTTCTTTTAATGTTTAATTCTGTTTTTGTTTCTTTTTGTTGCCAAAATCAAATCATTTTCAGCCAGTGGACCGTGATATGACCGCCTGCGAAGAAACTCTGTTGTCGCTGTTGTACCCTAATTAGCCATGAGTCAGTCATAATATATGTACACAGACATATTGGTTCTCCACCTAAGAGATAATGACTACTGATATATTTTGTCTTCTAAAATATTGACAATACATTAGTGCCTACATCAGTACCTCTCCTCTCTTTGTCCATCATCCTTTCTGTCCTATCTCTCTCCTCTGTTCTTCCTCTACCTGGCGGGTCTCCAGCAGGAGACCCCCCTCCCGAATGATCCAGCTCCTGCTCAAGGTTTTATTCCCTCCTAAAGGGGTTTTTTCCTTCCAACTATTTGGCCTAAAGGTTTTTATCCTCCTAGGGTTTTTTTTTTTACTTGCCATTGTTTCTTTGATATTTGCCCGGTCATTTTCTGCATCTCTGCAAAGCACCTGCAGACAATTTGTACTGTAATAGATGCCATATAAATTGAATTGAACTGAACTGAAGCAGGTTTCATCTGGGGAAAAAAATCCTTCCAGAGTGACAGTTCAGAATGAAGGTGCATTGGAAAACATCACATATATTTCAGATTTCGGACCACATACAAAATTGACCCAGGTCTAAAGTAAACACAGATTTTGTGTCATCTGAGCAGATTTAAAAAAAAAAAAAAAAAAAAAAAAAAAAAAAATTTAAAAATGTATTTCCATGTGGGTCATTTTTGCCTTTGAGGCCTATATAAAAGTAGATATTGAAAATGTGCCTCAAAAAGATCTTGGCTTATTGGTTTTGAAAATTGGGTCAGTGTGTTGCCTGCATTGGTGCGAAACCACACTGGATAAATCCATGTAGGCCTTTAACATCCATTCCCTTTTGCCTTGTGGCACTTGCCAAGCTACGTCCAGAAGGCCAAATATTTAAACAGTGTAATGTGGAAGCTCCACTGTAGGACGGTAAGCACTTTGTCTTTGCTTTGCCACGGGGAGTCATATCAGGCTCTTTATGCTCATTGGCCTTCGTGAACTCTTTGAGGGGAATATTTGACATTTTCCTCCGGATAAAAGCCTTCAAGGCCTCCAGCCCAGCACTGACCCTCCACTGGGAACCTTGAGTGGCACTTGTGGCGCTTTTCCTCACACGCTAGATTTTTCCATCCTCTTTTTCGCCTGTGCTTTCAGTCTGTTGTTTCTGGGAATATAGCGTTTTGAAATATTTATGATTGTTCATTTATCGTGAGCTATATTTGTCAAAGCTACCCCTGTTTATAATTCCCAAAGTGACCTCTGATGAATGAATGGACAAAAATGGAAGATATGTTGTTTTTTTTTCTTTGTGCTAGCCAGCTGCTTCTAGTCTTATGAAATGTTTAAAAAAAATCTTACATTCCTTTAGTATTTTAAATTACACATGAATTTATGTGTAAAATCCCACAGTTTTATTGATCGTGCATCAGAGGTACATAAAATATGTACAGTTGTCAGCATGAAATCCTTTCTTGGTTTGAGTTTTTTTGATCATGACGAGCCAACATCAGTTCTGTAATGCACAGAAGTATTTATCTCCATGACTGTTGCTGTCATGCTCATAACATGTTCAAAGTCGGCTCTTATCAAACATTTTAGTTTAGTGTACATTTTTCTGTTCTATGGAAGAAGGAAGGTCTTGCATCATCCTTATTTTTATGCAGAATTCATTTTGTAGTTTTCTAGCTGTCGTTTATCAGCCGCCATTCTCCTGTAATTCTTCTTGATACAACTTTCTGCATATTTTCTCTTTGTTTTAATTTCGACCCACAGATGGAATCAAATTGAAAGCAGGGAAGTTAAAATCCGATCTGAAACCGAAGTGTGATCTAAAAAGTCTCAGTTGGATCTAAAAAGCAATCCAAACCTGAGCCATTTTCTTTGGACAACTTCAGACAAGACATCAGTCAGCTGATCACTATTCTGACAAAATCAATGCCTACTGTACATGACAATTAAACTTGGATACTTCCTGTTTGTTATGGGATGCCAGGTCAGCGATGGTTCTCCAACCACATCAGGAAACACTCCACACCCTTCGGTCTTCCCCTCAGATTCTCACAACCAGCCTTGATTCAGCATCCAAAACAAAACAAGATCTAGTCCTTCTGCCGTTTGCAACTAGTACACCAGTTGCCCAAACATCTCACATCATCAAAGTCCTTGAGACACTGGTGTTTGTCATCTAAATAAGCAGACAAGCAGCTTACAGGACCACTGCATTTGCCTCATTATGGATGTGGAGTTGAAGTATCTGCTTCAGAGAGGCAAGTGTCACCTGGACAAATTAGGCCGTACTGTGCGGATCATGTTCTTTGATTTCCACTGTGGCAAAATGATTAGTTCGTGGGACTGAAGGGCTGTTTGTAAGTAGTCGGCAGCTGGAGGGGCATGAAATGTACTTTACTCTGCCCCGTTTCTCTGAACACCCCAGACTTCTGGTACAACTCAAAGCCTCGTCATGTCCAGAATTGCTCAGACTTTGATGTTGTAGGGTGTCAGTGATGGACAGGAGGCCGAGTACCAGATCTGCTCGTGGGAACAATCAGCTCATCTTGAATGTTATCAAGATGGAGGAGGAGATGTGACTTTAGGAGGACAACCAATAACTGAATGCTGTTTCCATTGTGGGAGAAGGGATGGCGGTGACTACAGATTACCTGGGTGTTCACCTGAAGAAGGCACAGAACAGACTGTGCTTTCTGTGTAAGGTTGTATCTACCGTCATCAGTTAAGGTATCAGCATCAGAGTCCAGGACTTTAACAAGCTGATAAAGAAGGCTACACGTTTGTTGAAGTCTGGAGCCCATAGTGCTAAGCTTGCAAAACATATTGAACAATACTGCATATCCCGCACACAGTGGCTTCTTCAGGTTTGTTGCAATAAGGGCCGTCCTATGTTTTCTGCCCACATTAACAGCTATATTCAGTGATTCCTCACAGAACATGAGTTCTCCTAATTACCATCAACTTAATGTTTATTCTGCAACAACATAATTTCCCCTTGAATATTAATGTGATTATTTAGCTGAAAGGAACTGCTCACATTGCAGTTTTATCCCTCTAACTCCACTGGTGCAGTCTTCTATAGCTTGCTTACAGGGAAGACAATTTTCTGTGGAAATCCACTTTGTCTGTATTTCCATATTAGATCTATCAAGAGGTGTTTGTTAAATGTTTGCAGAGTCAAATGTGGCTCTCGTCACAGGAGAAGACAGGAAACATTAGCAGTGGGTTGTCTCCGTATTTAGGTGCATGGACGTTTACTTTAAGTTGATGTGCGAGCAGGGATTGCTAACACTGGCTAAATAGGTAAAGCAGAAGCATTTGAGAATTATTTCAACCTTGATTGTCTCACTCGGTAGAGAGTTCCAGCTGTGAAACCATAAGTATTAGAAAATACCCTTTACTACCAACCTGAGTTGGGTTGTTGAATGGGTTTAAATAATTTCACAGGTAAGGTTGATTTGCGTGAAGGAGTGGAGATACTATACCTCCCCAGACCTGCCAAACTGCAGAGTCTGAACCCTATGGCTGGACCATTATGCAAACTTCCAGGAAGTGGTTTCTGGTGTTTTTGCACAGCAAACCACCATCTCTCTTCCAAAAGGAAGAGAGATGCATGAGAAAAAAAAAGCTGCACAAAGAGAATGTTGTTTTTTTGGTCTCTTTTACCTGTTAGTTTACAGTACCCTGAAAATAAACTGAAGAGGGTTATAATGAGTTTAATTATCCTGCATGAAATGAAACAAGGCAGGAGCCTGTGTTGGAGCTACAGCATGAGAGTCCGTCTGTAAAGACCACTCTGCTCTCAGCTGTTAGTGTTCGTCCTGCATGGATGTCTGCTCAACCTACTTCAGTTTAGCTGGTAATGGTATTTTCTTTTTACAGGGTTCTGTGTTAGACCTTTTCAAATCATTTGAAAGCATTAATAAATGCTCTGCAGTGATGTCTTGGTTGTCGATAAACAGGTTTATTTCTGTTTTTTCCTCTTTTTCTCAGCAGAATCTACACATTTGAATCTTATTTTGCCTTTGCCCGGAAGTTTTTATTTTTCAAACCAAATAATACAGAAAAATCTGCAGTTTTAATCAGCGCATAGTTACACAACCTTTCTACCGAGCCTTCTTTTCTTTTTCTTTTTTGGTTGTTGTTTTTTTTAGTCCCCTTAATGCTAACAGGTGACCCTCGGAACAGGGGCGGGGTCTTTGTGTGTCCTTTTGTGCTTTATCACGGCTGACGGGTGGTCGCTGCTCAAACACCACAGCCCCCTCCCTCCCTCTCTTTCTTTCCATCAAGTCTCATTAACATTCATCCAGTTTTTCCTGCGGGCTTCTTCGGTGGTGCAGGATAAGTCGGAGTTGAATTTCTTTGGACAGTATAATGTAAGATCCTCATTTTTACACCTCTGTGACCCGGAGGCATGCGCTGTCAGACCGGTTCAGGGCGCATCAGCATATACCACTGAACTAGAGTGCTTGGGATAAAATATACCCACTTGTTCTCATCATTTAAATGTAGATGGAAGAGTGTGACTTCCATGTTAAATCACCAGTTGCTTTAATAACATCCCAAGCTGAGGCATCCTGGCGAGAATTGCTTTACCTTGAAGATATTTGCATCTTACTCCTCGGTGAATGCCAGCAAAATGTTCTACTTGCTGGATTATCATTCTGATCTTCTTGAGAACCAGTGTACTGAAGGCTTGATGTGCATCAACGGCTTTCTCTCTCTTTTTTTTTTTTTTTAATAAGATTTTGTACTGTTTGTGCTGTTTCGGTTTTATTTATAGACTCACTCTGTTAAGTACTATAGGCCTAACTGTTGAAATACATCTATTTCCTTTTTCCTCTACTTGCATGTTTTTGAATTACAAATTCATCACCCTAAGTCGATATTAATATTTCCTCCCACCTTACTCGTGTATGTTTAATTCCTGAAGCAATTTGTTAAACCCACAGAGAGAGACAGAGGGAGATAGTTTGACGGAGAGTGAAGTGGAGGACAAGAGCAACCATTCACACAACAGCAGGCTTCTTAACTGCTGAAAGCTGTCACCTCCTTGGAGTGGTGTGTGTCGGTGTGTGTGTCCGCGTGTGTCCGTGTGTGTGTGTCTGTGTGTTGCCAAAGCCTATCCAATACAGCTGTCAGGGCTGCAGTCTCCAAGCGGGCCTCCTTCAGCTGACACTCAGTCGCACACTCACTTACTCTTCGGAGCCCACGCTCGTCATTGAGTCTTGCCGGCATCGTTTGATTAATTCATGAAGTCTAATATAACGCATCCCAGACCTTTTTAATGCCACTGAAATAGAATAGCATGACATTTATGACTGTGTTTGATTTTAAAATTAATCTAAGATAAGAGAGCGAGAGAAAGCACTTCACTGGACATGCAGCCCTCACATACAAGGCTGGAGATGTAGTTCGTCACTGGAAGAGGATGCTCTTCGCAAGAGTGCACATATGTGACTATATTTATTCTAAAAACTGAGCACTTGGAAATTTGACAAAAATGAGATAATAGAACAGGACTTTGCTTGTTTGATGACTTCTGATCCAGGTTTGCGATTATGCGTGCTGATTAGAAGCTTCATGCGGCATGCGCCTCTCGACAGTGTTATGTAACATGGAATAAGGTTGGTTTCACATATAAGTAGTTCTCTTATTTCACCCTGTGGATTTGTACATGTGTTTCATGCATGCACATCCCAATGGGATGTAACAACAAGAGTACATAAAATATGCTCGGAAATTATCATAAACTTAGCTGGCAAAAAATATGGTTGTAAAATGGTGATTTCCCAGACTAGGTCTATAATCTTTATATTAGTTTTCAACACAATTCCTGATGTTTGTATCCCTTATGCTCATCTAATCTCAATTCTGACCATGCATCTTCAAATCCAAGTGAGCTTCTTGGGAGTTTTCTCCCCTCCGCGTCTGCCAGGTAGCTCTAGCAGTGATATGTAGGGTCAGGTGACCTTTAAGCATGTTGGAGGGATTTTCTTTTCATCAAAATGTTTCCTCTAAACCTTGCAATATGAATGTGACCCAGACCACCTGGTGTATTGTGTTCATGATCTGCATGAACATGCTTCTTTTTAATAACCAGATAGCGATCATTAATGCTCAAGTTGTAACAGTGTGACCTTTTTCTGATCAAAGCTTGCAAAGAATACAAAGCAACACATGTTTATATATGACAATCACACTCAAGTACGAGCTCTGTGATGTACTGGCAGCCTGTCCAGGGTCACCTGAGATCTTTGTGTTTGTTGCTGTTCAAGCTAAGGAAGCAGAAGGCAGTCGATTACAAGTAAGGTGGGAAATGAAATGATGGCCATGCAAGAATTATCAGGGCTGAATGGAAAGGAGAAGGAAAAAGAAGTAGTAACAGAATAAATCTCTTTGGGAGTTGAGGGAGGTGCGCAAAATGAGGAAGAAAGAGGATGGAGGAGCTTATAAAGGCTAGAGGGAAGGAGAGAGGAAAAGGGCATGGTGTGTCAAGATCTATCAGGGAAGGGCAGGAAATCGAAGGTGTCGGCATCCATGCTTTGCTCTATCCCTACTGATGCTGCTGCAATCTGGGGCACTTGTCCCACAAGGCCTGCTGGTCACACAGAGGCCAGGCCGAGTGATTCATCTTAGTTAGGGAGCTATACCAGTCACTCTCTGTGGATTGCAGCACATATTCATGCACACATTTACACCGCCAACATATGCGGTTTGAATAGTGCTGCTAGCGAAGTGATTGCACGAAACGCAAACAAATTTTACATGTGTAAACCCTCCACTGCCATCTTCTCAGCCTAAACTAGATCTTAGCTTTATTCTGTCTGTGATTTTAAACCCTGAACTAAGAATGTATTTTTTTTGTGTCAGAGGCAGGTCAATTCATACATACTCGCATTCATACACCTGTCAATTCAAGTGATCTCGAGTTACGACCATGCAACAACACTTCATCCAAATCAACACAGTCATCCAACTCTGAAAAAGACCTTGCTGTCTCAGAACCAGTCACACAAACCACATGTGAATGGTCGTTTTCTGATGATACACAACAAGAAGGCAGGGAAGCACATGCAAAATAAGACTTCAGTAAATGATTATGGCAAAGTCTCTCTTTTTTTCTGTGGTCTGGAGCTGGAACAATGTAAATCTAGTCAGACGTCTCCTTGACACCTGTATATGGGCCACCTAGAAAGGAGAACTTACAACCAGGAGTAAAGCAAGCACTTGATCGCCCAGGCGAAACGTCCGGCGAACAGAGCCCCAGTCAAAATAAAACTTCATCCTCTCCTGGCCGGACAATAGTTTTTCCTTTGCCAGCTGTCCGGCAGCATAAAGGCTGTGTCGAAAACGATTCGCATAGTCAATCACATTTAACAGAGACTCTGGGTTGGTCCAGGGCCCTAACACTGCTGCCTATAGACCACGAACAGTACGAGCAAAAGACAGCTCATTTGGGCTGCAGCCAAGCCCTCCTCTGTCACTTCCCTGGCTGCGAGCAGCAGCCGAGTCTAACCTTGTTCCCAGACCTTACCCAACTGCAGATGCAAGAAGCATGCAAGAGGGACTTCAGAGATTGCTGGAAACACTCCAACGCACCCTGACTCTGGGCATGAAATGCAGAAAGCTGCTTCAACACTTGAGAAAACATTCAAGAACACAAGCCAGAACCCTGATCAGTTTGAATGACCGTTGGGATGCCAAATACAGAAATGAACTCAGTATGAACCCCAGATCAAGTCATTACTATACCAATTCAATTCGATCATATTCATATAGCATATATTGAAATGCAAATTGTCTCCAGGCACTTTTCAGAGACCCAGAGCATGACCCCAGAATAAATATAATAAAAGACGCAACGGCAAGTGGATAAATCACCTAGTGGGAGAAAAACTATTAAGTCAAACAGTGGCAAGGACAAAGCCCAAATCAACGGTTGATATCAGCATTTGAAACAACTTTTTCTTATTTGGGTTTGCACTAAGTAGGATTAACATACACAAACTCTCTGCTGTAGTGCAGCACATCTTCTTGATGGGTGTTTTTTCAGAGGTACCGAGGTGTTAAGTTTCATCAACATCAGGCTTTACTAATGACATCTGCTTCTAGTTTTGTGAGTGCATTTCTCAGGATCTGTATAATTAATTTACTTATGAATGCTCGTTGACAGTTTGTCTGATGGTTTTGGACACAGACTGGCTTAATTTAATCTATGTATTTCAGGGAGTGTTTTTATATTTTTACTTTGTGTGCTACGAGCATTATTAAGGCATAAATCTCTGGCTGTGATACCTTATTACAACACAGTTTTGGTCCCATAGTACCGTACAACATGTGTACACTCACACACCCGTATCAGCCGGGCCACCCATTTTCTGTCATGAAAATACTGTATCTTGAAACTCCTGGAATCCAGTATATAACTGATGAACATGCTCAGGCCAACTGAAAGGATGTATAAATATTTTATTTGTTGTTCTGTTTGTTGTTCAACAATGCCAACACCCTGTGACATACCTCTGAGCAACAACTTCAGTCAAAGATGGAATTACGCCAATGTGCTGCTATACTTGTAAATTTCATGTTTAAAAGGGGTGTTTTCATGTAAACACATTTCAGCAAAATGCCTTCTGGCTGGTGTTAATTGCTGTTTCATTACTCATACAATTTTCAAAGCATTTTTCTGTTTGTGTGGATATCAAATCCTAGACTTTATTGATTGCAAAAACAAAAAAAACAAAAAAAACCTGTACTTGTTTCCATAATTTTAAACCAATTTTAGGTGATTTCACCAGCAATAGCGCCGGTAACGCTGTACTGTGTGCATGTGTACGTACGTGCATGTGCATCATCCAAAGAAGGAAGTCAAAGAACAAAGGGATCAGGTAACCATAAAGGATGTAGAGGATAGTGAGTGTCATCCACCCAGTAATAATACGACACAAGTTGACATGTAGTTATTTCATTTTCAGTCTCAGACTTGTCCTGCATGGTCAGGTCTCTGGAGTTTTGCTAGAGGGTATTTGTTTACACAGTCTGGCACTGAAACAGCCTTTGTGGAGCTTTTCTTGCATGAGGAAGTGATCGTCTCCTGTTGGGATGCTGCAAGTAGCATGAAGTTGATTCATTAGGGCTTTTCACTGATGAATACAAAAATGGAAATAGCTTTAGCCAGGAGCTGAAAACTAACTTAATAGTTTATCGTTAAATCTTTCAGAGTTTCAGGGTGTCCTGATGGTGGAAAGGGAGAGAAAAATAAAATAATAATGATGACAATAACTTTTCAGTTGAGGGTTAGTGATGTTGTATGAGTGTTTGAACTAAAACCACATTCTAGCTTTCGGTATACTTGCAGTGCTGTCATAACTAAAAGAGTGACAAAAGTTGCTATTGTGACTAATAATCCTTAATGACTAAAAGTCATTAACCCTCTTCTAAAGAAGGACAGTCTTCACGCTAGAGTACTAAAGAACTGTGCGCCCATATCAAAACTGCCATTCTTAGGCAAAGTCCTAGAAAAAGTTGTATACACACAGCTAACTGACTTTCTCCTGTCTAAAAATGCTTTTGATACTTTCTGGTCAGGCTTTAGGCCCCCGACACAGCACTGAGACAACTCTGATCAAGGTGACAAACGATATCCACCCGGACATAGACTCAGATATACATGTCACTGACAGCAGGAGAACATGGCAATGTATTTTCTGGACTATAAGTCGCACCAGTATATAAGCCGCATCCGCTCTATTTAAAAAAAAAAGATATGCAAGCCGCAGATATTTTTGTTGCTAGATTAGATATTTACTACATGTACAGAACCATTTTGAACTGTAAATGATGTACATGTTTGTACCTAAATAGATCCTTTACTAACAGTGTCTTTTAACACGGCAGCAACTTTGCTGATTAAAACGGGACAGAACCAAGAGAAAATAACCGCTATTTATCTATTTATCTGTTTTGAAATCTGCTTCTACCTACTTCTATCTGCTAAAGAAGAAGTAGCGTATTCTTCTTTGCATTTAGTTTGTCTTAGTTAATTCCGGTTAGCACTCCCCCGAGCGGTGGAAGAAAAATCCACAGAATAGCCGCACCTTTGTATAAGCCGCATGGTTCAAAACCTATGAAAAAAGTAGCGGCTTATAGTCCAGAAAATACGGTAATTGTATCACTGCATTAAACAGATCTGTGTGCGGATGCAAAACAATTGTCTCCAGTTAAACTGAGACAAAACTAAAATCATTGTCTGTGGTCCACAGAAACAAAGAGAAAGTGTTATCAGTTACGTTATGGCTCTCTAGTCTAGAACATAATAATCAGGTTAGAAATCTAATGGTAATATTGGGCTCAGATCTGAACTTTAACAGTCACATTAAATCAATAACATCAGCTACTTTTACCCATCGAAAAAATATTGCCAGAATTAAAAGGAATAGATATCTGAACCAGATTTAGAAAGACTAATCTATGTGTTTGTCTCCAGCAGGTTAGACTACTGTAACGGCCTGCTTACTGGGCTTTCTAAACGAAAGACAGACAGAGTACATCCACAATGCTGCTCCAGTCCTGACTAGAACCAGGGAATACGACCATATTATTCCAGTCGCCAGGTCTCTGGACTGGCTTCCTGTTGCTCAGAGAATAGACGTTAAAACAGCTTTGCCTGTGTACGAGTCTCTTCATTGCTTAGTGCCAAAGTACATCTCTGACATGTTAGAGCCACATGAACCAACTGGGACTCTGAGAACCTCAGGGACTGGTCTCCTGCTGGTGCCCGGAGTCAGAACTAAACCAGGTGAAGCTGCATTTCAGTTTTATGCTCCTAAAGTCTGGAACAGTCTTCCAGAAGATGTGAGACAGGCCTCAACTCGTTCAACGTTCAAATCCAGGCTGAAAACAGTTCTATTTAGCTGTGGATATGACAACTGAAAGGGTTTTACCTGCACTTTTCCTTTTAAATTGGGAAACTCATGTTTGAGATGATGACAGCAAGAACAAATATTAAAAAGAGATGTACATCAATTAAGGCAAGAGAAATATGGAATAGTTGTGACAACGACCTAAAAATGTGCAGCTCTATCGTCAGGTTTAAGAAAATGTTTAAAGAAAATATTGTAAATAAATATAAAACACACAAAAAACATTATAGAATGTGAAACGTCAATTTTATATTTTGTCTTATTTATTTTTTGTCTTCTTTATGCATTGTTTGTTTCCACGGATTAATGCTAATGTTTCAGATTTAAACTGATCACAAGAGAAAAAGGCACTATAAGCTACGGCTTCAGCCTATACCTTTTCGGCGAAATCAATGTTTATTTTATTTTTTTCATTTTGTTTTGTAAAATAACTTGTACAAGACCGAAATAAAGACAAATCATTAATTCATAAATTTAATTTAATTATTTTATATGATTATTCTTATGTTTTATAGAATGATTTTATTTGCCTTCTTGTGACTTTATGTAACTGTAAAGTCTTTGAATTGCCTCTGTACGAATTGTACTCTACAAATAAACTTGCCTTGGCTTAATATTAGTACTGGCCTTTGTAATCCTAAATTCAATCAGTGCACTCAAATGTAATTTTGAGTGCAGTGGGTTTAAGAAATGTAATGTGAACAATCAAAGTTGATTAGAAACACAATTTATGGCATTTTCACTCTTAGTGAAAGGAAAAAACTATATTTAGCATAATTGCCTTTAATGATAAATGTCTTCCGAGTTGTTGACGGTGTACTGTATTTCCATCAGGTACACGTGAATATCACATCTTTGTTCCTATTCCTGGTTCAGCTCACAGTAACCTTTCTTTTCCTTTTAAATTTTTTAGAAAAGCTGTAGAGTTGCTAGATTGTTTTGACAAGTAGCCTCTAGAGCCTTTCGTCTTCAAAAATCTTGTGCCCCCTCCTGCCCCCGTCTCACACACTCTGAATGGTGTTTCTCTGGAGGTGCAGAACTACCCGCATAGTATATACACTACTGCAACACCTCCGAGGGTTTTTGTGTAAAAAAAAAAAAAAACATATGATGATACTCTAAATCTGAGAGCTTCGTGTTTGTATTTACGTTCTTGTAGTTTTCCAAATTCTGCATTAAAATACATGGAGTATAGATTAGTAATATAGGACAGGACTGTTTATTTATTGAGAGGTTTAGCTTTTTTTTATTTCAAGTGGGTTAGTTCTGAGTATTTCTGATGGATTGAATGAATGCCAGAAAGCGACACTCTTCACATGACTATAAAAAGACCAAATCCACATAGACGGCCTAAGTTAACAGAACAAGAGTAACGGTGTTATTCAAACTACTATCAGTGGACAGAGACAGCTGCAGTGTCAATCTGTAAAAAATCAGTTCAGCTTATTTATTTAAGTGGAAAGTTTGGATTGCAGAAGAAAGTAGTTTATTCGTGGCATTTTAGATGGGAACCGATAACTAGCACAGGTTTATGTGCCAGGGACACATCCAAGAATATTAGTCAACATAAGTCTAAAATATGAATCACAGATTTATTTCTCGTAAAATCAGACAACATTCTTAGTCTTTTCTGAAACGTTGAATGGTTAGTCCATGTAAGTAAACCACATTTAACGCTGTCAGAAGTCAATGCACAGAAAAACATTCCCTCACGTAGGACATGATCACCCAGTTTCATGCAGGTCCCAGTTCTAGGTATATCTGCTCTCGTTTTTAGGTTGAATATTCATGAAGCTATTTAAAGCAACAGCAGGTCCCTGTGTTGACTCCAACCGGAGCTGAAGGTTACTTGGGATATATAATGTAACTTTAGAACTTTAAAACTGCTTAAACTGATGCCAGTAATTTTAATACGCACCAGAGGCTCGTGTTTACAGGCTCTGATGTTTTAGCCTGAAAGACACCAAAAGGAAGATCAAATATTAATGAGTCCAGCTTTTTCATGGATGGAGGCTGACTCGCTGCTGTTTGGGATTCTTATCCAAAGCTTTGCTTTTTAAGTTTAAGATAAGTTCTGGGTTTTTTCTGTTTTTGTTTTTTTTTTTTTTTTTTCACTTCAGCGAGCAAGAAATCATTAAAACATTGAAATTTAATCTGATTTCCTTAGGCATTTTTCAGCCTTTGTTACGAACATTGAGTTTTAAATTTGAAAAATAATGTGGTTTCTCATTGATTATAAAGAAGTAAGAAAGTGTTAGATAAGTAAAGGAGTAACAGGATGTATGTACAGTCTTTTATTTACCAAATAATTGTGGTAAAAGGAAGGTAAATAGGAAGAGAAAAGGAAAAAATGCTTATGGCATCTAACTGGAAACAATATGTTTGAACATGTTGTTTAATGATGCAATAAAATTAAACACTTTTTTTTCATCTCAATATGTAAAAACATGTTTAAATTAATTATGTAAATTAATTAAACTATTTTTGCATATATTGTCTTTAATAGTATTTCAATCAAATACCATAAATGCCTTTATTTCAAGAGTTAAAAGATTTAAATTATTTTTGAAAGGTTAACTGAAGTTAACACAAAACAACAAAAACAGGTTTAACCGTGGTAGCACTGAGGCAGGCGGGGGAATGTTAGCAGAAGTTTGCACGAGTGAAGAGAGATCACCAACAATGAGCTCCAACTCTTAACAAAGGTGGAGAGTTGAAACTCTTTACTACGTCTTACGTCAGGATTCCGGGTGTTAACATATTCAGATTACATTTTTCAGACTTTGTTCTAATGTAAAAGTACTTTGTGCAGAATCTGTTTTAACAAGGTATTCTCTCTCTGTCTGTTTCTTTTACAGGTGTACCGCAGAAAGGCGGTGGAGTTGGGCGAGAAGCTGCTCCCCGCCTTCAAAACGCTCACGGGGATCCCCTGGGCTCTGCTGAACCTCAAGAGGTAGACGCGCTCTCTCTCTCCGTCTCACAGCAGTCCGCCGTGTCGCTCTTTCAGGCAGCGTTTCTGTTTCCGTGCTTTAAAGAGCCCTGTGGTCTGCAGCCCGCCGTGAGCCGGCCAAACGCGCCACATTTACAGTTTTACACAATGAAAGATCTTCGCCAAACAGAATCATTTTTTTTCACCAATTCTCACAAAGTTCAGACTCGAGTCACACACAGACCTTACCACACGGTCTTACTCCTTCACAAAGGGGAGTAAGCGGACATACATACAATTATCTTTGTCTTGTCATGATTGACAGAAAACAAATCATTTATTTGTACTAAACTACATCATCAGGAAGAGCTGTTTTCCCGAGAGTTGTGTTATAGTTTTGTAGGCTTTATTTTGGTCCATCTTTTCCCAGAGAAAGACAACGTTCTGCTGATTGTCAGCTGTTAATTAAAAGGCAGGTTGTCATGACGATAAATGTGCTGTAACAAATCAATTTCCCTCTGTCTGTTTGGGTGACGGGACTCTATGCCCTTCGTCCTCCTCCCTGAAGTGAGAAGCACCCCAGGGAGAGGGTGCGTGCGTGCGTGCGTGCGTGCGTGCGTGCGTGCGTGCGTGCGTGCGTGCGTGCGTGCGTGCGGCTCCATGCACATCCATGATCCTGGAGCCCTGAGGAGATTGGTGTTGATGATGACATTACCTGCATGACTGAGCTATGATAGATTGGAAGGATGGATGCGCACACACTCACGATTACCTTAACACACAAAGCACAGCTGTGGGCAGGAACTTAAGAAGACTGATAGGTTTTCCTGATACATTTCTTCTCGTGTTGGGCATATAAGCAGCTACAGTAGCAAATCCTGTACAACTACAGAGGCTGCAGGTCAGACTGAAACCAACTCCGAGGGACTGAAATACTCTGACTGACGTTGGGAAGAAAAATGAGAACTTCTTTAAAAGTGTTTGCTTGTGATCGGCAGTGCTGTCCATTAAACCTTGACCCAGATTAAAACCGAATAAATCTGTGTAAAAGCTTCAAGCTTGCCCGATTAAGTTCTCCCTTCATCCCTCCACCTCTTCTCTTGCTTGTTTTAGGGCCAGTTAAATCTTTTTGTTTCTGTTTTTTGTCTAAACCTAATTTTTACATCCCACTTTCTACTACTTATTTTAGTCAGCGCTCCCTCAATCCATTTTACCTTGAACTAGTGTCTGCATGTACTGTTGGTCTGCTCCTCTGTGCGACCTCATTCTCTTGTTTCATCAGTCTACCCTGCAGCTGTCTGAGTCCGGGACGACCATGTATGAAATAAGGTCTCAGTTTAAAGCACATTTCATCTTCATCCAAACCAGAAAAGTTTGAAAAATGTGTTTGTTTTTTTGTTTTCATCCTAAAAGTTCCTTCACCACGGGCCTGTTTTTGCCCCCTGCAATTGTCCTCTTAAATCCTCCGTAGCCAGCTGTTGGAGCTGTGAAGAGTGTGTGTACACCAGCCGCAAAAGAAGTGTTCGGATCCACAAATTCAAAGGATTTAAGCCTTATTTGACCCCCTCTCTCTGAACATGCATCTTACTGATAGGTGCGGTCAAAAAGGAACCCTGTTGCTCCTCTAACCACAAGTGATGTCAAAGGTTGCTAAGTATATCATATAGGTGCATCTCTGTAGCAAGCCAAAGTGTTTATCCACCGAAAATCATTATCATTATACCAAAGGAACTCGATTATACTCCCAACTATTTTAATTTCTTCAACCCTAACACTGACATGAGCTCAAGCAGGAGACTGTTTGAAACGTCTGGAGAGTTTCCAGATATCCTCCAATCAAATAATTTTACAGTTCTATGCAGAAGAAAGGTATCGTTTCTGGTTCATCCTCGGATAAGACTGAGTTATGAAATTCAAGAGGAAATTATATGGATTTATTAGCCGATATGGGGAATTTTTATCCAGTTTGTCACTTGTATTTTGTCAGTTTCAATTACCACTAAATCAAGATTTCCTTGTAAAGCATCATAAACAAGCCCTGGGCTGGCGGAGCCGCCACATCTCTCAGTCTGCTCCTCATTTTAATCACAAAGTGTCTTCTCAGCTGGCTGAGTCTTGATATTATACCTACAAACAGTAAAAAGCGTTGCTCTGGCTCAGCTCACAGTTAAGATATTACAAGCTACTGCGAATGTTACGCCTGAGACGACTAAGACAACATTTGGAAGTAAAAGTGGAGTCAACTTCAGAGAAGTTTGATACTACAGGTCTCATGATGAAGGTTTTAGGTAATCTCTGAAGTAGTACTTCCCTCCCAGAGTCCTTCATGGGTTTAAGATGTCTCCCCAGGATACGGCTCTCGTTAATTCCCACCTTAGAACTGTACTTGAGAAAGAAACTAATACCAGTAAGTTGTAGGTTTCCTGCAGTCAAAATTCAGCTTCTGGTTCCCTAAAACCTTTTCTCAGTGTGCAAACAAATCCGAAAATGTATCTCAGTTTTGATTATTTCGTCCAGTTGATGTCCTACAGAATCTGTTTTTGTTGGAACAAAACTCATCTCTAGCAGAGGGTTAACAGCCGAACACTTAATACTGCAGAAATGTATTTACATTGAGAGCCTGAGATCCATCATTTGTTTTCATTTGACGCAAAGGAATTGAACATCGAACACATTATGAAGGGAATTGAGTAAAGTTGACTATAAATCTCTTTATAAATCAGAGGAAAAAACAATTGTACACAACATTTGTCATGTTGTTGCCTTTAAGCATTTACAGAAAATGCTCATGCTCATTTGTCTTATAAAACCTGTTGCTATGACTTCCCTTCAAAAGCTCAACATGAAATCCATTTTCTTTTCTCGCTCTTGCACTTTCTGCTGCTGTAACACACGCACACACACACGCACACACACACACACACAAGTTACCAGACACTATCTGCATTGGCCAGTATGTCCAATAACTTTTTGTTTTAGCATTCAGTGTGACAAAGCACTAGCGAATCCCTCCCAGCACACTCCACTCCGCTGTGGGATGAGGAATCGTGTGGACGTGTTTCTGTAAATGTGTGTATTTAGTTGGATTTTGATGAAGTGTCACTGTGCTTCACACAGAAATTAGTGACTCATTCCTATGTACAGACTGTAATGACTGTAACGTCCTCACATACACACATCTAATATCCTTTTCACTGTTTCCCTGCTGCGTCCATGCTTCCTGTCAGACACCTAGATGAAGCTCAGACCTAGGGGTGGGTTAAAAATATCGATATATCGATATTTTATCGATATGCATGTGTAGGAACGATTATCGATACATAAATCCAAGTATCGATTTAAAAAAAAAATAAATAAATTTAATCCCGATTTTTTTTTTTCCCCCCCATTTTATCACCCAGTGCTCCTACCTAAGTCAGTCCTGGGCATAGCTCCATCTACCAACCCCGGGAGGCCCTGCACTGAGCTCAAGTCTCCTCCTTACTTGAGGAGTGAGCAGGCTGCTTCTTTTCACCAGGCAGGGTGGGGTTTCTCTGTCCGGACGTGGCGCGTGGAAGGATCATGTTATTCCCTTATTGTAACCAGAATATCGATATCGTATCGAATCGTATCGGAAATCGTATCGTCTTGGGACCTAGTGTATCGGAATCGTATCGTATCGGGAGGTCAATGATGATACCCAGCTCTACTCAGACCATAGATGTAGCTACAAACAAAAAAAATCCATATTTTGCCCCAGCTAAAAGGAGGCATGATTCTTTTATTTTTTTCTGAAGTCATAATGAAGTGTGTGACATGCTTTTGTCAAAATGCAACAAAGATATATTCCAGCTGCACTGTTTTCAATTTACACCTCTTTACAAAGCCTCTAGAGCGGAGCGGCTCCCACTCTTCTGCAGGGAGCGCCTTATTTCACATCTGTCCTCCACCTCCATGCAGATCGCATGGCCGCTTTACACTCACTCACCCTTTAAGCTGTTACTATATGAGGGAATATACTAGATTTAGAGTTCACAGCAGCTCAGACGAGGGTAGTAACGGGTCACAGGCATCACGGGTCAGATCGCATCACGGTTTTTGAACCATGGGAAGCATCACTTTTTTGCATCAGTTAAGTTTAAGAAACACTTAAAGCAAGGACCAATATTCACCGGGTCGAATGTTTGAATAATTTATGACAAAACGCTACAAATTAAAAGTGCAAAAGATGCATCAGGGATGAGATCTGCTTAAAACACTTAGTCAAGAAAAAAACACCCACAAACATACCTTTAGATCTGCTTAATATTTGACCCTTTTCTTTGATTAAGTCAGATTTCTAAAAAAAAGAATCCTATCTTGAATAATTTGAAATACATTTCTTATCTTTTTCTCCCGGCACCGGCACAGTGGGGTGATGTTTTCGTATGTGCTGCCTTGCTCATGCGTCTTCCTCACGGAGCATTGACAGCTTACCGGCACAGTCATCAGGCCCTTCTTCTTCTTTTTTTTTCTCAGATTCTAGTAAAGTGAAGAACCACAGCAGGAGTCCCTTTATCCCAATTAACTTTTCAAATCATGATGTATATGAGACCTAATGGCTACATGCATCACTAAGTTAGCTCCCACACCATCAAT
This sequence comes from Cololabis saira, assembly GCF_033807715.1. Lineage (NCBI taxonomy): Eukaryota > Metazoa > Chordata > Actinopteri > Beloniformes > Belonidae > Cololabis > Cololabis saira. The sequence continues at coordinate 13,361,798 of NC_084604.1, forward strand.
TACTGTCGCAAAGTCCATTAATTCATCAGAAATCAGAGATTTCCATAGCAGCTTGCTGCTAAAAGCAACGGTATTGTGGTAATAACATTGCAAAGTTAATATTTAGTCTTTTGCCCGTGCTCCATTTTCTTATCTTGCAGAGGCAAGTTTTCAAATGTCAGTTCGTGGCAAATTTTCTCCTTCAGCTGCAGTCACGGAGACTGAAGCAATCAATCCCGAGCACTTGAGGTCTTAGAGCTTTATTAATAGCTGCAGATGGAGAATGACTCTATTTTGCAGCCCGCTAACGTTGTCACTCTGGACGACCCAGAAGAGCGGCACTCTCATGGAGCTTTCTGTTCCCTACGTGTCAGGAAAATGTGCCTGTCAAGAGGAGTTGAATTATAAAAAGGCAGATTTTCAGAGTCGTGGTATAGAGAAGAATGGAAAATATACCCAGACGCAAACGTGTCAGCATCACAGGGTTCACCAGATTCAGTTCATGTTTGATAAACAACATAATACAACGCTGTCCACTTCCATGATGAGACATGAAGGGCTATTCCTGAGTGTGCCTTTTTTTCTCATCTTCTCAGGGTTTCATGGTCATATAAGCCTGGTCTCCTTCAAACATATGGAAAATACTTGGGCTACTTATTTTTGTAAAACTGCTGCTGTGATTCTTAGTTTGAGGATGTAGCGGCTCATTGTTTCAAAGGATGAACAAAAACAAGGTATTTTCACCATAGCTACAGTTATAAACAAACACCGTTCAGCCGACAAATATGATATTAGTAATAGCATCTCTGCCCCGGAGCACTCTTTTTAAAACAAAGAAAAGCTTGACATTCAGGATATACAGAGATTTGTCTGAAAGAACGGGCCACACAAATGCACACTCACACTCTCAGCAGCATTCCTCTGCCGTAACCTAAGGCAAGTGGAAGGCAGCCGTGATTTAAGGTCTCTAATTAAGTTGCTAACGGTGACACTCAGTACGTGCACATGCAGCGATTCAAACTGGTTGGAGATCATTTGCACACATCGTACTGACTTTTAAACTGCATGTGAACACCTTAAGTCAGTCAAGTAATCTGATCAGACTGGATTCATCAACCCGCTTGCAGCACCTAGATAAGCCAGTCGCAACCGCCTTGTTAATGCCATGTGTACGGAGACATGGATATTACAGTCTGCGCATGCTCGAGAATTTCCCCCGGGTGGGGTTTTCCCCCGGGGGAGGGGATTCACCCGGAAGTGAAAGGAGACGACGCAACGCTGCTCAGTAGTAGCTCCCTGGGGTGTCGTTTGACTGCTTCAGGGGTGTCGTCAAAATATTTCCTATTCTGACATTTCATATATAAATACTGTATTTTCGCGACCATACGGGCGCCGTGTGAAAAGGCATAGCCTCAGTCTTATGTGTCATATTTCTGTATTTAAAACACACACGGCGCACCGACCGAAACGGCACACACACAAGAACACACACACACACAAGCACAGGAGTGTGCGTATTTAAAAATACAGCGGGAGCAAAACTTTGTTTGATTGTAGGCTACTTTATTTCAGTTTTTACATTAATCAAACCCATTAAGTCTCATCCTCTGTTTCTGCATTAAAGAGCTCCGCTAAATCAGCTGTGCCAGTCCGAATTCCTCGCTGTCAGAGTCACGTTCCGTGCCGTGCGGTGCCTCGGAAATGCACGCTTTTGCAGACACGTTAGCCCACGCATCAACAATCAATCTGCAAACTGTGGCATAAAAAAAAACAAAATACGCCGTACCCTACGCCGTAGGCTGCGTCTATTTAACGCGGACCTAATGCCGCGTTCCATTTATCCTCGGAAGTGGGGATTTCCCAGTCCCCAGTCGGAATTTTCAACTGGAATGCCCCTCAAAGTGGGGTTTCCCACTGGGAAAGTGGGAGAGTCTTCACCATCCCCGAGTTACCATTCCAAGATGGCTGCCATTCCCAGTTCCCACTTCCGATTTCCGAGGTAAATGGAACGCGGCATAAACTCCGGAACCGGCAGACATAAATCTCTAAATTTCGGAGCAAATTTCTTAACAGGCGTAGCTACAACTGTTAGATTTCATCTATTAAACCAACATCTTCCTAAATGATTTATTTCAGCCGGCGTGATTCTCAACAGAGCAGCGTCCCAGAGAGAGTTTCTCTCCCGGGGCTGACGCAGCAGCTTGAACCGGCGGACACGTCTCTTCTCGGGCTGTGAGCTGCTGCTGCTCCCCGGGGGCGGCGGCTCTTCTCATCTCCGAAAACATCGGGTCAAATTTCTTAACAGGCGTTATTTGGATAAACTGAGCCCCGGTTGCGGATCTTAAGGTTACCTTTATACCTGAAAAAATATTAAAACTTAATAAAGTGCCATATTAACAGCGCTACAGCTGAAATTAAAACAGCTTTTGGCTCTCTGCTTCCTGATCAGGTTAGGGATGAAAACGAGGGGGAGTAGGAGAAATGGGACAGGCACCTGGGCCAAGTGCCCTAGATCTCAAGTGCCCTAAAATCTCCCCCTTCTTTTTTAGGGGTTAGGGAAGAAAAGAAGTGCGAGTGAAGGAGAATTCCGCTTGTTGTTAAGCGGAGGTCAACCGGAAGTGGCTCTTTGTTGAAATGGTTACCATGGTTACCTCGGGTACAGCGCCACCTAGCGTCACGGAGTCAGCCATGCTCTGGTTACAGTGGTTTATTCAATCTGATTCAGTCTGATCTCAGAACAGCATGTGTAATCAGACAAGTTGATCCAATCTTCTGCATGTCATTATCTGATCAGATCTCCAACCACCTTGAATCGCTGCATGTGCACGTACTGACTATCGCAATTCACATTTTCTCCGTGCCTGAGGGGAGTAGCGGTGCAATAGATTTTAAGACGGGGAGGAAAAGATACACGGCGAAGAAAATCGGGCGGAAAAGAGGGGTTGTGATCTGGTCAAGGCAAAGCACGGTGAAAACATGGCCTGAAGGGACAGAGGCCAGGGTGTGGGTTTGATCCAGCCACAGAGCACAAATGCAGAGGAAAGCTTCCTGACATCATATTCACGGGAGCCTGAGAACGCCGGCCAGGTGTGACAGGCTGATAATGGAGATGGGAAGTTTCTGTTTTTCCAGGGTACTGCGTGGCACCACGTAATTAAACGCTGTTGTCGGCTCTGCACTAGAAGACAAAAATCTAGCAGGCTATGATTTGTTCTTTTATAGCCGACATGTGAGAGGCTGGGTGAAAAGAAAATTGGACGAAAAGGAGATGCAAAGCATGAGTTCTCCTGAATTGACCCCCTGCATTACCGATGGAAAATACCAGCTGTTCATCTGAATGACATTTGATTGTCTTTCAGATTACTTCATCGTTTGCTAAACTGAAAAGTAGTAATGATTTTTTTCTGACGGCGTCAGACACAAAGTGGCGGTTTACTCTGACAAAAGAAAGATTCAGTTTAATCTGTTTTCCATTTACCCCCCCTTATCACTCCTTCCATTTGTTTGGTTGGTAGCAATGAATGTAGACAGCAGCCACATTTGCAAGAATAATATCTCCTGAAAATGCTGTAGTTTTCTGTCTTTTTTTTTTTTTTTTCAACTATGTTTCAAAGAAAATGCGCGACTGAAAAAGTTCTGTTCTGAAATTCTTGGAGCTCTAATCCGAATCTGAGCGGTGCTGTGAACGTGTTGAGGGTTTGGTGGTGTGAGTCTCGTTACGTTCCATGTGAGGAGGGGATTTAGCGCCTGCACATGAAGTTGTTGGCATGGCGGTGGAAACTGGGGCACCAGGTCATGTGCCTCAGTAGTCAAACACAACGCTGGACTCAGACGGACTCATGTGGACTCACGGGGACTCATGTGCTTCTATTGTTCAGTATGCCAACGGATTAATGCCATTTTCCAGCCCCGGCACAAGAAGGGGCTGGAGCAGAAATTAGCTTTCAGAGGAGCACCAGATATCATTGCCCCTCAGTAACTTTGGAAACAAGTTCATGTCGTTGAAGTTCTCTGATCCAGTTATTCCCTCACCGGGGGCCACAAGGAGGAATCAGACTTACGTTTATCGACAATCATTGATTTTTCTCAGCAGCTTCGTCATGCTGTTAAATGTCATTTGTGCAGTTAATGTTTAGTATAACTTGTAAAAAAATTGCAGCTGCTTTTTAACTTAAATGTATTGTGACATCATTTTTAACATGCTTTTAACACTATTAAAAGTCTTGGCCAACATCCCTCAAATGTGTCTAAAAGAGTGTAACAAGAAAAACTTCACTCCAGTACTCCATTCCTGGCTTTTTATGACAGTGTTTTTTTGCGCCGTGAAAAACGCTTCCTTTTTCCCCTTTCCTGTCAATCATTGCCCCGCTCCTCCTCCAAACCTCCTCCAACCCAACCGCTACAAACTTCTGCCGGCGTCTCCACACACACGCGCGCACACCGAACCACAAACACCGACACACAGCCCAGACAGGACGACTACAGCCCGGGGATGAAGTCCAACCGGGACCAGAGGACCGGGACCGCAGCTCCCCGCGAGCAATACGCTCACAGCGGCGTCGGAGAGTTAAGCCGGGAGCGACAGGCGAAGCATGCACGGAAAAGCAGCAGGGCGAAGCAGAGAGTCCACAGCAAACAATCATAAAAATAAAGGCATGCAAGCAGCAGTGTCTCCTTATCTTAAGTCCAGTCAGTGGCCGCGGGTCTTCTTAGCAGTTCTCCTCCGGTGATGAGAACAAAAGAGGCTCTAAACAGCTCCGTGTTAAGCCTGATTTATGGTTCCGCGTTAAATCGACGCAGAGCCTACGCCGTAGGGTTCAGCGTACGGTGCGCGTCGCCGCGTAACCCTACGCCGTAGGCTCTGCGTCGGTGTAACGCGGAACCATAAATCAGCCTTTATGGTGCACTGGAGAGGAGAGGAGACAGGGAGCTGGGTGGAGGGGGCGGTGATTTAGCGGGCCCTGGCGTCACGGCCCGCCACCAAACCAGGTGCGCCGTTTTTGCACAGTTATGCGGAAAATCCCAGAAAGCACACAATACACTGAATGTTAAAAGTTCGTTGTTTTTTGGGTGTAATTGATGTCAAGACACCCAACAAAACACAAAAAATCAAGAAAAATGTGTTTTTCATGTCACAATACCTTTAAAGGGACCTATTATGAAAAACATGTTTTTTCTTGCTTTAACATATATAAAGTGGTCTCCCCTCAGCCTGCCAACTCAGAGAAGGAGGAAAGCAACCAAATTCTGCAGTGTCTGTACAGCCGCCCAGATGAGCCGTCCAGTGTGATGTGGCTTCTACGAGCCGTTCAGATTCTGCTCCCTTTCATTACGTAACGAAAATGTGATTTACATAGGTTGACCTCCGATGCGTGAAACCACGCCCACAACTAACTCAATCAGCACAGTGCCTCATTATCATAGCCCCGCCCACTCAGAACCCCGCATAGAGAATGAGGTTAGAGAATGGGATGATAAAGACATGGTTTAGAGGCTGAATTTCTAATTTATTTAGGGAAAAAAATCAAAAGCTTGTTTTTAGGACATTCAAGGCCTGTTTAAAATAGGTATTAGATGCCATAATAGGTCCCCTTTAATTCAGGATAAAACAACATAGTTTTCCTTTTAAAACTCTGGGATTTTCTTTTATCTATTGTACTTTATGCCCACTTCCCCATATTTGCCGCTCTCTGCCCTCCCAAATGCCCCATGGGGATGAAGTTGTTCTGAATCACAATTAAACATAATTACAAATAAGCTCCTAGAGAACATGGTGCTTATTTCTAACACTAAAACGTAGCACCAGCTTTCACCGTAACAGATGGTGTGATATTTGAGCGGCAAAAAATCCCTGTGGTTTCAATTAAAGACCAGTTGCAGTGGTGTTTTCCTTCAGGTAGATTCAGGGTTTTATTAAGTACAATAGCTGCAGTGACTGCACCCTCGACGCCACCTTAATTCAGTTCACAGGTACAGATGTCAAATGGTCTTTTAGAAACTTCTAAGATGTACTTCATGGATTATTGACATACCAAAGACACCTTTACCCGTTCGTCTTTGGCGCTTTATCCTAACTTTGTTAGAATGTGTGTTTGTTTCACAGTAGCTCCTGTTGCCTGCTGTTTTGCTCATTTCTATCCGGGGTTTAGTGTTGGCCACAGCGGGGCGTTGGGAGGGATTGGTGTGCAGGGAGATGAGCTGGAGGGTATGTGCTGCCCTCCCACCCTACCCATCCAAGGGATTTATTGTTCACCGCAGGGTTTATCAAAGTGTTGAGAGAGATGGACGGGCAGATCGAACATAAAGATGTCGGGGGGAGGCGGAGCAGCAGGGAGGGTTGAGGAGATGCTGCTCTGAAAGGAGCAGGAACACTTAAACAGAACGCAGTTTGTAATCAAGTTGACGCGGCATGTCGACCGTTTGATTTTAAATCTTTTGATGTTTTTTTCGCTCACCAGTGTCCGTGATCTGCTCTCTCCTCTTGATGCTCCCCTGGTCTTCCCCCCTGTTTCATGTTGAGAAACAAATTATGGCCTGTGTGGCACAAGCTGAAAGAGGAGGATAATTAGTATGTTCATGCGCTTTCTTAAGAACGTGCATGAAAGTTTTTGTGTTTGGTACTTCTCCAAACTCCCAGTCCTTTTACATCCCTAGCGCTTGTTGGATGTTGTCCCCGTTTGAGCTTCCCGTCCACGGCCGCGTGCTCGTGTGATTTATGCGCATGTTGCCCGGACGGTGCGGTGTGAGTACTTGATATGTATTCATGAGTAGCTACTCGAGGCCTGGCCGCCAGAGTCATCAGTCCTCGGCCCAGAATCAATCCCTCGGCGCCTCTAATCATCCAGCAGTCACGCCGTCTCGAGATCCTCCGTCCTCGTCAGGCGTGTGGCAGCGCTCACATGTGGGCGGAAGAACAAGAACAAGAACAACACCAGCTCGTCCGCAACTTTTTAACAGATGAATTGTCAAGTTGGGTTTAATTTTAGTGCCATTAATCTCCCTCGTTTCTCATCTATTCTAAGAATCCCTTTGTAAATGTCAAATATGCAAAACAGAATGCTAATAACTTTCTAAAATAACATCTGAATCACAGGAGCAGCTCGTGTCAGCGTAGCATCTCTTATCAGCCCCCGGTGCAGGCAGCCTTTACTCTGACATTTACCTACTTCCAACCAAGCAATTCTTCTTGTTGTTAACAGACAATCTAACCTGAAACAGGTTCAGATTGTAAGTCATACAGTTTAAACATGATTCATTTTGCTTTTGATACACAGTTTAACCATTACCGAGTTAACCATTTGTGTCTGTTTTGAACACGTTGCTTGTATTTTGGTGGCTGGTATTGACGAAGCTCCCTCGTTCCCTCTGCTTGTGTCTGTGTCCAGCGGTATCGGCAGAAACTGGCCGTGGGCGTCGGGCGGCAGCAGCATCCTGGCCGAGTACGGCACCTTGCACCTGGAGTTCATGCACCTCAGCAAACTCTCAGGAAATCAGGAGTTTGCACAGAAGGTTGGAACAGACACGGACCTGGACACGTAACCCTCCTCATGTCCAACACGCTTGCAGTCGGACCTTGAGATACATTTGTCTTGTGTGTCTTATCACTAGGTAATGAACATCAGGAAGGTTCTGAATCGCCTGGACAAGCCTCAGGGGCTTTACCCCAACTACCTGAACCCCAACAGCGGCCAGTGGGGCCAACGTAAGTCTCCCCTACCTTCCTCCTCCTCCTCCTCCTCCTCACCGTAGCTGGAAAGCTGAAGGCTGATGTGTTTTGCTTGTTTTTTTAATTATATCCAGTGTTTCTCAGCTCATATACAAGTTGGTAAATGGAAGAAACTTTTATCCTGACCTCCTTCAAACCTTTTGGTTCATTTTCAACTTTTCATTTTTGTTTTGTTCATGCTTTTTAATATAAGAAAGTCATCTGCAGATATAATTAGATTTAATTGTCATATTTACATAATTTAAGGTGCATCACAGGCAAAAAACACAAAACTGTGTGAACTTAAAATAGAAATTACAACCTGAACCCATTAGGTTTCTAATTATCTGCACAGCCAGTCTCATGCTGGATATTCTCATTTGTCACATGATGAATGTCACAAGGTTAGATTTAAACAAATGGTGATTTATAACTTATGTATTTCTTAAGTTCAATGGCCAAATAGTTCTGCATCTGATTAATCTGTTAGTTTCACTTGCAGCTTCACAGCTTTTACTTTGAGAAGATTTACAGTTTTAGAAACGCTGATTTTTAAAAAATTATCTTTTTATTGCCTTAAAAATGTATTTATTCAAGAGTAAAAGTTATCACCAAAACACCATATGCAATACAGACTTTTCCCCTCAAATCCCTCACACAAAACCATTTTGACCAAACATATTCACATCCTTTTATCAGCTGTTAGATTTACTGTGGTGTAAATTTTAAAACCGTCATCTTCTCAGCTTATCCAGTTAAACATCCTAAATCAACCACATTACATCAGTTTAAAGAAGCTCGCTGTCATCTCATCTCCTCTCCCGTTTCCTCTCTCATCCCAACGTGACCTCGCACGTTCCGTTTGATGCTTGTTGACTCTCTTCACATCACTGTACCTCTCTCTGCGCCCGAGTCATCCTAGAGTATTTCCACATTCACTTCAGCGAGTGCACGTAGCCATTAACCCGCTCCAGTTTGTGATGGGGTGTAATTTCAAGTCCATTAGTAGACTCTTGGAACCGTTAAGCTGAGGAGGTCATGATGGGAACTATGGAGAGGTCTGAGGAAGAGAGGGGAACCGAGGTGCCAAGGATGATGAGGATCAGCTCACGGACAGAGAAAAATTCAATACAGAGATCTTAGGTGGAGCTTGAAAGAGGAATCCAGCATTATCAAACTGAATTACTCTGACTCCATTAGATCAATAGCTACAGTAGGGGGATAGACGCACCAGACTGAAAATGCCCCTTACTATATATCATCTTTGAGAAAAAGAGACTTGTTCCCCATTAATAGCAGTGGCATTCCTTTCCCAAGAAGTTTTATAGCACTAGCATATTCATTTGGATTCCTGCATAGATTTACTTTTGTATTTTTTATTACCTTGGCTGATGAAGAAATTGCTGAATACTGAACTTTTCCTTTAAAATATAAATATACGACGATATGTTACGTGTCCATGCTGAAACCGATTCATTATATTGCTCTTGACTTCCTGTTGCATCACATCCATCCATCCACTTTCTGTAGCGACTGCGACCTTCTCCAGGGTCACAGGGTCTGTCAAACCAATCAAATGGTTATTTCATCCTCAAAATTCAAACCTGCACGTGTGCCTTAAGCCTTCTCCACGGCTATGAATTGAAATGTAAGTAAGTTGTAATATTAGCTGTGAGAAGGTCTTTACAGTTGCAATTGTCATGAGAAAAGGCATTAATGTTTGAAACTACAGTTTTTTAGCCACGAATCCATCAAAGTAACGAGCAATGTGTGGAGCACATCTTTGGGGAGATGGGAGAAGCAAGTAGTCATGATCATGTGGTATCCATAAATGTCCTCCTCGTGGTGAGAATCACTTTTCGGATTCAGACGACTTTATTAATCCCTTTGGGAGGTTCCCTCTGGGAAATTGAAATCTCACCCACACAGCACTGTCATATACAAATCAAACACCCCAGAAACCAAACACTCATATGAAGATAAAAAGATAAAAAATTAAAAATAAAAAGCGCGGTGCCATTAATAGAATTATATGGATAGAAAAGAAATAAGTGTTATGTAATATTGCACAAAGTTATTGCACAGTCCTGTTTGTTGTTGGTCAGACTGACTGACTTGAATCTTTACAAACTTTGCTCCGTTATCAGGATCTATCCTCTGGGCTCATGTTCCAGCTGCTACTCTGGCCATCTTCGTTCGTCGTAAATCACACGTGAACAGCACGTGCGTGCGTGACACACATGTCCTTTCTGTTCCCTATCTTGACCATATAAACGTCTTGAGCGCCTGATTCTGGAGGGGGATGATTTTTGCCCGTTGATCCGATAAGTGGAAACACCTCTTGATTCCACTTATCCTAATCTCATCATCATCATCAGAAATTTGGCACCATGGTGTCCCAGGAGGGACTGGATGAACTGATGAGTCACAAGGTTCGCTGAAGTGAGCGCAGCACTAAGCTGCTTACGGCGAGGATGCAGGTGAAACAGTCAGCACGGTTTTAATTGTCCCCATCGAGAGTTGTCGTGATGGCGACGGACTTGCGAAGAAGCGCACGCATCAATACCCGCCCCCTCCCAGCGAACCGTTACTATCCGTTAACCATCACTGTCGTCATGCGATCGCTGGGAGGATCTGAGTTTACCTTCATTTGTTGTCAGGTTTCAGGAACTACAGTACTTTGTAATATGTTTGAAAGTCGTCAGTCAAGTTTGTTTGGTTTTGTATCCTCTGCTATGGTTCTAGCTGTCGTCACAGTTCGGTTGGGCAGTTTTACCAAGCAGCTGCTGGTGTTTGATGGATGAATATGGATCCACAGCGCTTGGCTACTTACTTTAATCATGCAATTAAATGTTGAATGCAACTACTGACAGCACATCACAGTTTCAGTAAGTTAAACACCATGGTACATACGATTAATACTGCAGTACAGACAGTAAGTATAAAGAGAAAGAAATAAAAACAGTTATAGAAAAAGGCATTTATACTTTATCAAGTTTCTTTTTCAAAAAATCATACAATAGTACGACGGAGTATTAGGGCCAAACAAAAAAACAAAAAAAGGAAATTACGAGAATAAAGTCATAATGTAATGAGAATAAAGTCGTAATATTACGAGAATAAAGTTTTAATATATTATAAATTAATATATAAATATAACTTCACAAGATGCTCAATATTCTTCATTTTAACACAGGGAGAAGACTGCTCTTCCTGTTAGAGTTCTCATAAATTACCACTTTATTTTCATAATATTATTACTTTATTCTCATAAATTAACACTTTATTCATTACGACTTTATTCTCGTAATGTCACAACTTTATTCTCGGAATTTTACGACTTTATTCTCGTAATATTACGACTTTATTCTCATAATATTACGACTTTATTCTATTACGACTTTATTCTCGTAATTTTACGACTTTATTCTCGTAATATTACGACTTTATTTCTCATAATATTATGACTTTATTCTATTACGACTTTATTCTCACAACATTACGACTTTTTTTTGGTAATTTTACGACTTTATTCTCATTATATTATGACTTTATTCTCGTAATTTCCAATTTTTTTTGTCTTAGTTTGGCCCTAATACTCTTTTGTTCAAATAAATCATATCCCTGATTTCGGCTTAAACGGATGTTTAGGATATACTGTAGTATTTTCCATATGATGTGATGAATGAACTCCTAGCTCTCAGCGGTTATGACCTGTTGTTGTATTCGCTTGTTGGGTTTATATTGTGAATTTAACTTGTGTGCTGTAAAGTTATGCATTTTAGATTCCCCACCCTCTGTTTCTAAGAATATAGTTTCCTACATTTGTCATTAATGGACAGTTTATGTTTCATGGCAGATCGCTGATGCTTTATTTTAATCTTGTTGTCTTCTGATTGCCTGGTGCTCTCGCTCCTGGTTTAATGTAGAAAGCCAGATCGTTGCGTTGGCTCAAAACCCCACACTTCCATTACCGTGCGCAGCCCCAGCCTCCCTTCTCATCACTTTAAGATGATCACAGCTGACATTTAATCTTTGCACTCTGCAAACGGGGCTGGACTCTGTTAATGACACATGCATATGAATGAGGCTGTAGTCGCTAGCAGCCGGACAAATGCTGAAAAATGGCTCCCCGCCTGGCAGCTCGCATACGATAGCGACCTCCAAGACGCCGGTGCTGATCATAGACTGCAGGTAATCTCTCTTTAGAGCACACGGACACATCCAGCCACGTGTCACTGCACTATGATTTGTGGACGGCATTTACAATCTAACCCGGAAGACTTATGGGCACCCCGTGTGTGTGTGAGAGAGTGTGTGATTTATACGCCGTTGGTTATCTTTGGGTTGCAGATCACGTGTCCGTGGGTGGCCTGGGAGACAGTTTCTATGAGTACCTGCTCAAGGCCTGGCTGATGTCTGACAGGACTGACGAGGAAGGGAAGAAGATGTACTACGAGTCCCTGCAGGTAACACGATTTACACGCACAGTGTGACGACACCCACACATAGCTGAGGAGACTCAAGTAAAAAGAAAAGCTGAATTTTCCTGTCGGTGATGAACTGAGCTAGGGCTGGGCGATATATCGAGATTTTAATATATATCGATATATTTTCAAACGCGATATGGTACAAGACAATATCGTTTATATCGATTATTAAATTTTTTTTTTTTTTTTTTTTTTTTTTACGATTTTGATATAGCTTATTTTGTGACAAATTGACTTGAATGTTTTATTTGAGATTTGCACAAATGTTTTGTTATTTGCACAACTGTCAACCTCAGTGCAAAAGTCTGCCTGTTACTGTCTACATTGTATTAATTGCACAGTGTATTTTAATTTAATTGTTATGCAGGAAAGGGATATTTGTTTTATTTTATTCAAGAAGCATTTTTATTCTATATATACCGGCAGTTTATTTTTATTTCATTTGTTTTATACATTTTGATATTGTGCAGACCTCTGTTAATAAAGGAACCTGTGTGATATTTGGCACGAGGCTTTGACTTAAAACTGACTGTTTTTTTTAAGGGTTTGCCTCAGAAAAAAATGAAGCTAACAGAGATGCTATGCTATAATGCTTTGGGGGAAACCCCAATTAAGGCACAGAAAAATATTGAGATATATATCGAGTATCGCCATTCAGCTAGAAAATATCGAGATATGACTTTTGGTCCATATCGCCCAGCCCTAAACTGAGCTCTTCATTTGCAGCGCTTCGTTGTCGATAGGTTAGTGATCCGCTGCAATTCTGACGAGTTACGGCAGAGTTTAATTCCTCGAGAAGGAAAGCGTGATTAAGAGTTAAAAGGCAAGGCAAGTTTATTTGTATAGCACAATTCAACACAAGGTAATTCAAAGTGCTTTACATCAACATTAAAAGCGGCAAAACACAATTAAACAGTAAATAACAAATAAAATGAAATAAAATGATAATAAACGAGGTAAAATAATAAAAAGCACAAGTTGTTAAAAAGTAAGGGCAGTAGAGTACAGCAGGTACATCTCATTCTTACAATGGCAAGAAGTACGTTTCTATACGGTCAAAACGTACAAAAACCAGGTCAAATACAGTATTACAAAAGTAATCTGTAACAATTCGTACGGTGAATTAAAACAATTTAACAATTCTATGCCACAATGCCTGTTTCCAGGTCTTATTTCACAAAACTGACGAGAATTACGTTTCTATACGGTCAAAATGTACAAAGACCGGATCAAATACAGTATTACAAAAGTAATCTGTGCCGATTCGTGCGGTGAATCAGACCAATTTGACAATCCATGTCACAATGCCTGCATTCAGGGCTTATCCATCACTAGTGTAACTTTGCCCAGTTTTCAAAAATCATAAATATTTAATTTAAGAGTACGCTTCAGTAAACAGTACACAATTAAAAAGGTGAACTGAAGCCACGTTAGTGTTTTGGATTCATCGTCCTCTAAAACTCTGAAACTGTTGGATTAAAACAGCACCACCAGTAACTCGTACTGGAGCTTGTTTTCACTAAACACCTGCTATAGGTGTTTGTTTACGGCTACTGAAGTGCACAGGTTCAGTCCAGAGGGTTTCTCTTCCCATATGCACCCGCTGAGTCATAATAAATGTTGTTGGGTAATGTTGGACAACAGAAGTGAGGTCAGCTCTGGGTCATAAAGAGTGCGGCTGCTGTGGTGTGTTTATTTCTATCTACAAGCAACATAATAGAAGTTCAGCTCCCCGGATAACCTTCCTAGCAGCCTCACGCTGAGGGAGGACGACAGCACGGCCACATGCACACGTGCGCTGAAACACAGAAACATGGATCTAATGGGAACAACAGTCGACCTAAACCAAGCTGGCACTCAGGGGAGGAAATACTGAATTAGACAAGCCGGGATACTTGAGCCATAATCGCCATGGAAGCGTGAGGATTAAAGACGTCTTAGTTTTATTTCTTAAAGAGAGCACAGTTAAGAGAAATGCAGCACGATTGGTTTTTGTTTTGCAGTAAAAATGCTGCAGTAAGTTATGGGTCGATGCCCCAGAAACCCGGGAAAGTCTATTTCTGCTGTCATTTGGAGTCTGAGCTGTGATTTCAGCACACGAATGATCAGCAGCTGCTGTTTAAATCCATTTGATCCTTTTAGAGGAACAAAGCACTGATACTTCAAGATACTTCAACATATTTTCATTCAATTCAGTGCAATTGAGTAAGACTTGTTTAAACCCTGAGGGGAATTATTCACATATAATCAACGTAAAGAGATGGTACCATTATGATGTTTTAAAAAAATGAAACAATATAAATGCAGGCTCCAGTATATTTAACAGAAATGAAAAAGACAAAATTAATATATATTTATCAAGAATGTTTTAGATTAAAGAGAAAACCTACCTCGGCATTGTTTAAGAGAAAGATGAGCAAGATGCAAGGCATTTTTTGTTCAAAGACTATAGATGAAAATGAATTATCAGTGGGATTATTTGATGTAGTTTGAATGTGCTTCGTCTCGTCTCGTGCTTCCTGACTGGCACTGTATTGGCCATCTTTGTGTCCTTCAGGCCATAGAAACCAACCTGATGAGGAAGTCCAGCAGTGGGCTGACCTACATCGCGGAGTGGAAGGGCGGGCTGCTCGAGCATAAGATGGGCCACCTGACGTGTTTTGCAGGGGGCATGATCGCGCTGGGCGCTGACGGGGCGCCCAGCGACAAAACGGGCCACCAGATGGAGCTGGCAGCAGAGATCGCCCGCACGTGTCACGAGTCGTACGCCAGGACCGGTAAATATGCACCCTTAACTCTTTTAAGTTACATTCTTTGTAATTTGACTTCTTGGAAAAAAAGGGGCAGAGTAAATAAGATTCTTCTTCTTCCTGCCCCCTTTCAATCACGGGGTAGGAACGTTTGTGTTTGTGTTGAGTTGTTTGTTGTATTATTTTGAATAAAATAAAGAATAAAAAAATAAATTAAAAAAACTCCAGTTTTCCACATCAGATTTTCAGGTTTAGTATTTTACCTAGTAGAAAAAAGGGAAGAGTCTGGTGCTATTGAGAGGAAACATTCCTAGATGTTGTAGGCCATGTTGTTTAGCCATAACCGTGTAACCTTTTTAAAATAGTTTTCTTAGACTGCACAGAGATTTCATGACGACATTCTCCCGTTGACGAAGCGCAGCCTCAGTTTCCTCCCTCATTTAAATACATCCTCCGGTCACGTTGTGACTCACTGGTTGAAAGTACGTCCTGAAGAAACAAGAGCAGCACCAAATGAGCAGCAGCATTCTGCTGTTGGAAGCGTTGCACCCGTTCACATAACTTAATGTCAAGTGAAACTGGGACGGACGCAGCTGACGAGAGAGAGAGAGAGATGGATGGATGGATGGATGGATGGATGGATGGATGGATAGAAGTGTGACCAAATGACTGTAGTGTGAAAGTAAACATGAACGTCACCAATCCTTCCTTTCGTAGCAGCTCCACCCCGACATACTGAACTGAACGAGACAAACGTTGCCGTGTTTGTCTTGAATCCCTGAGTGTTTTCTCCTCCGCAGCCTTGAAACTTGGTCCAGAGGCGTTTCGCTTCGACGGCGGGGTCGAGGCCATCGCCACCCGCCAGAACGAGAAATACTTCATCCTCCGACCTGAGGTCATCGAGACGTACATGTACATGTGGAGGTTCACCCACGACCCCAAGTACCGGGAGTGGGGCTGGGAGGCTGTCCAGGTAAATAAATCACTGCCAGGGAAAACCGCCTCTTCACACCCTCATGTCAGTGTCTGATGGACTGGAGACGTCGCTCCCTCCACCTCCTCCCCCAACTGGCTGACAGGTGTTTCATTTAGACCAAAAACCTTGAGCTTCTGGTGCAAAATAAATTGGTTGATAGCGCTCCACTCTGCAAAAAACTGTGACTAAGGAATAAATACCAGTCACAGTAGCTTAGATTTTTTTTTTTTTTTTTTTTATGTTTAGTTTTAGTTTCATTTCAGTCTTATTTTGAGTTTTTGAGGTATTGACGTACAGATAGAAAATAATTCAGGATGAAAGAATCCTGTTAACAAGGCCATACAGGACTAAACTCATCTTTTCTTTCTCTGAGTAATAAGACTTATTTAAAAACAATTATAATTAATTAATTATAAGAATGAAGTGCCAAACAGAAATAACAACTTGAAAAAAAGTTCATTTTACCTGCAATTTTATTTCATTACCGTTAATTATAGTTCCAGGTTTTAATTTTATAAAAATCTTTAGTTATTTTTTATTTCAGATTATTTTTTCACTGTTAGTTTTTGTTCATTATAATAAGCCAAGGTCAAATTCTTAAACTGTTTCCATATTGGGGATAAATCATCTGCAGGGATTAATGATACATTAGGCACATAAAGAGTCCCGTCAGCGTCTGCCGCTCACTGCTGTCTGTCCTGATTCCGTCTCTCATCAGGCCTTGGAGCAGCACTGTCGAGTAGAAGGAGGCTACAGCGGCATCAGAGATGTGTACGCTTCCAGTCCAGGCCACGACGACGTGCAGCAGAGCTTCTACTTGGCTGAAACTCTCAAGTAAGACCCACACTTAGGCACGCAGGCTTCCCTGTCCTCGGTCGACTGTCGGCGGTGTTGTTTCTCATCAAGGCTCTGAGGCCCCGCGGTCCTGCAGTGACAGAGATGTAGAGCCCCTCATTCATGCATGGTTTAATTGTCACTCATTCCAACAAAGCTCCAGACTGGGGTTCCAGCTACTGGCAAGGTTACTTGACATGCATATACACTCAGACGCTGACTAGATATGAAAGCCTGTCTGTTGCAACCAGAGCCCTGACGACTGTTGAGGGACGTAAACACCAGGGCTATAAATGATGCAACGATGGAGGAGCAGACTGGACGAACTGCATCTGAACATTATACACAACATTTACCCTTATTAAAATGTGCAGAATCCATATCGCTTCACACAGCTTAGACTGCGATTACAGTTATTTCCGAGAACTACGCGGTAATGCTCTGCATACTGAAATACATCTGCCAATCAAATGGAGCCTACTGCCCGAGATGCCCCCCCACCCCCCGCTTTACCTGCACCGCCAGTGAGGAGAGCGAGGTGAGAGAGCGAGGACAGATGAGCACCAGAGATGAGCTACATGCAGGATGAAGAAACCGTGACCAGATTAGAAGAGTACGGCCCAATCCCAATACTCCCCCTACTTTCTTTCACTAGCCCTACTTTCTATCACTACACCTAAAAAAGAAGGGAGAGATTTTCGGGCACTTGAAATCTTCCCAGGGGCCTGTCCCAATACTCCCACTACTCCTACTTTCAGCACCACCATTAATCAGGAAGCTGAGAGCCAAAAGCTGTTTTAATTTCAGCTGTAGTGCTGTTAATATGCCACTTTATTAAGTTTTAATATTTTTTCAGGCGTAAAAGTAACCGTTAAGATCCCCAACCTGGGCTCAGTTTATCCAAATAACGCCTGTTAAGAAATTTGACCCGGTTGGTTTAATAGATGAAATCTAACAGTTGTAGCTACGCCTGAAATTTGCTCCGAAAATTTCGAGATTTCTGCCTGCCGGCTCCGGAGCTGATTTATTGGTCCGCGTTAAATCAACGCAGAGCCTACGGCGTAGGGTACGTAGCCTACGCCGTAGGCTCTGCGTTGGTGTAACGCGGACCCATAAATCAGCCTATATTCTGGCGAGGTTTGAAAAAGACTTCGCAACAACGGGCAAACGAGTGATTATATACATTCACTGAGTGAATATTATGAAAGTAAAATATATATTTCTCGCTAGAAATGTAATTAAAACGCATTTTTATGCAGAAACTAACTCCAAATATTGATTTTATTCACTAAAAAATAAGAAATGTCCGCCATGTTTTTTTTTTTTTTTTATTCAGTCCGCAAATGACGACGAAAAGCATTCTGGGAAATTTTTCTGTCCCTAGAAAACTAGTGAGGATCGGAAATCCCTACATCCGTAGGGACAGATTCATAACCACTACACTACTTCTTCACTACACCTAGGTGGAAAGAGGAATTTGGGACACGACTACCCTCACGGGAACGTGCAAAATTTAGGGGTAGGGATGAAAACTAGGGGTAGTGGTAGTATTGGGACAGGCCCTACGTCTGCTGTTTGGCAGTATTGTGGCTACAAGCGGGAGGACGCTACAAAAACAGCTAACCTGCAAGTCACGCCGAAGACTGACTGCAGAGGAAACATGCGTGAGCTCCAGTCTTCTACATCTACACCACTGGTGCAAACTTTAAAAGGTCGTGGGTCGACAAAAGCAGAAAATCCAAAGCTGGCGCAAGTAGCAGCCGACCAGTCACAGATCTCCCTACGAGACGAGGTCAAAGCGCTGCCCAAACAGAGCCGAACCCGTTACGCGGAAATCCAAGGACGGTTTTGTTTTAATGTTTTAGTAGAGATATGATGTTCTGCTGGATTGTTCCCATGCAACTGAGTCTACTTTAGTTGTCAGCTTAGTCAATGTTAGATTTGTTGTTTTTTTCAATAAAAGCCATGTTGGTGAAATACAAATAATGCATTTAAAACTTTTTCAAGTTAAATACAACAATGCCATCTAAAGTCGTGTGTATAAATATAACATGGACAGTTGCATCGTCACATATCACATGTTTTCTGGACACCGTGCAGCCCTTGTTAACCTTCACTGTCTATTAATGATCCCTTTAATGTATGATATTATTTGGGGACCTTCATGGGAAACACTTTGGGAACCTTTTTAGCTGTTGTAAAGGTTTATACGAATACACTTGATTTGATTTGATTGTCTGAAACGCTTGGAACAAGGAACTGTCCTTGCCTTTTCCCTGTTCTTGAAGCCCTTTGACCTTTTACCCAGAAAGCCTCAGCAAGACTGCTGGAATGGACTGAAGTCAGACGCAGAAACCCTGACCCTCCCATCACTCGTCCAGGAGTTACTGGTGGTGAAACCACCTGGGTAGAAGATTCAAGGCTACCTCCTCCGTTGTTTAATGTTGCCGTTTCCTCGTCTGACACGGATGACTTTTCTCACCGCTCTTTCAAATCATCCATCTTGGTCCAACATGTCCCCAGAAGAGTGTCCTCGTCCTTGAGGAGCAGGTGGACCGCTGGATCTCTGTCCGATGAGCTGCCTCCCGTCTGGTCTGGACTTTCCTTTCTGCTCAGTCTTTCACTTCAAACACGACATCAGTCCAGTTCAAGTCTGCCAGAAACTGGTCCAGGACCGTTCTTGAGTCGCGATCAGAGGAAAAACTCCACATCAGTGCTTTAATATGAATGGGATTTGCATTTACTGGACCTTTTTAAATAAACAGAGAAGTGGAGCTTCTGGTTCTGCTGAACACTCTCCTGTGACACGGCTGCGTTTACTCTGGATAAAGATGCACCAGGACCTACAACAGCCCTAGAACCCATTTAACACCTTGCAGGTACATCTGGGAGGGTAGCGTTGTTATAGTAACTCATGGCGTGTGTGCAGGATAAATATTAGATTGTATTTTAATGCAGTTAGGGTTTTTATGGCCATTTTCTGTTTGACATGTGTTTCACATTTTCCAGAAAAGCGTTCCAGCTCTGAATTGAAGTGATTTCTCCTTTGGGATATGATAATGTGAGAATGATTACTAACAAATGTGCAGCTTTTATTTTCAAGAACAGACTTGATATTTACAACCTTACGATTTAAGGCTGGAGCTGGTTTGAATGTGAGAATATAGTAGAAGCCCCGAAACTGTGAAAAACACCACATGTCGTAACGCTCCACCAGCAGCTGCAACTTCTCACTTCTTCTTAATCGCTGCGTGTTATTTTTACAGTAAGTGCTGTTTGCCTGAGTCTGAGTCTGAGTGTGCACGTGTCGGGTGGGAGGGAGGGTGCGAGCGCGGAGCCGCAAATAGTTGCGTAAATGTGGTTTCAGCCACACAGCGACTCTTTCCAACTGTCCAACGGTCTTTAGGGAGCAGCTTCACACGGTGTGAACATGACCCGCACCGGTCAGGTTCACCCCATAAAACTTCCTGACGATCAGAATAAAAGTATGTTTGTAAGCCACAAAGAAAATAGCAGTGCGTCACAACTGAGACTCGAGTGAAAATAAAAATACCGTGAGAGTCACACCTGTCAAGTCTCCCGTTTTGGACGGGAAACTACCGTATTTTACCCCTCTTTCCCGCCATCCTCTCGTATTAGTATTTTCCCGTAAATTTCCCGTTTTATAATATGATAATTTTTAAACTGCAAACTGAATTGTCACTAACCTCGCGAGAACTGCCACCTGCTGCAGCCAGTTCTTAAGTTAGAGGCGACAACTGGAACAAACTCGGAACAACAAATCAGAGAGATGGATGTAACGAGAGAGAAGGCATTTCTGCCAAAAATGGACTTTGTGTGTAAATATCTCTAAAAATGGAAAACCGAATTTCCTTTCCTAAAGAGGAGCAGGATGGGGCAGTATGGACTAAAAAGTGTATCACGATAATTTTTGGCATTTATCCCGATAAAAAAAAATACCAATACAAAAAGTGTCATCAACGGGATTATTTTTCTTTCTTTCTTTCTTTCTTTCTTTCTTTCTTTCTTTCTTTCTTTCTTTCTTTCTTTCTTTCTTTCTTTCTTTCTTTCTTTCTTTCTTTCTTTCTTTCTTTCTTTCTTTCTCTCTCTTTCTCTCTCTCTTTTTTTCTTTCTTTCTCTCTTTCTTTCTTTCTCTCTCTTTCTCTCTCTCTTTTTTTCTCTCTCTTTCTTTCTGTCTCTCTCTTTCTCTCTCTTTTTTTCTCTCTCTTTCTTTCTGTCTCTCTCTTTCTCTCTCTCTTTTTTTCTCTCTCTTTCATTCTGTCTTTTTCTCTCTCTTTTTTTTCTCTCTCTTTTTCTCTCTCTTTTTCTTTCTTTCTTTCTTTCTCTTTTTCTTTCTTTCTTTCTCTTTTTCTTTCTTTCTTTCTCTTTTTCTTTCTTTCTTTCTTTCTTTCTCTTTTTCTTTCTTTCTTTCTTTCTTTTTCTTTCTTTCTTTCTTTCTCTTTCTTTCTTTCTCTCTTTCTTTCTCTCTTTCTCTTTCTCTCTCTTTCTTTCTTTCTCTCTTTCTCTCTCTTTTTCTTTTTCTTTCTCTCTCTCTCTCCCTCAATTTATCGTTTTTACAGCGAGATGACAAATTCTTACCGTGGGGAATTTTTTTGACGGTATATCTTGAACGGTAAAATATCGCCCATTCCTAGTAAATAAACTGAAAATATTTCAAATAAATACATGTGCTTTAATTTCCCTTTGTGTTTTCATTGAGGCTCTATTATAGGAATCACATATACAGGAATGTCCAGAGCATTTCAGTGTCAACAAAGGTGGAACTATCAGATTCTGAGCACATAATTGTAGTTTGTAAGCGGTTGACAGGTACTGTAGTTATTTTGGATTTCTCGTAATTCTGTCTTAAAATGTAATACTGGACCTCGGTTGGGCTGGTGGGACAGCAGCGGAAAATTTCCTGTATTTTTAAATCCAAAACTTGACAGGTATGGTGATAGCCTTTAACACCGCACTACCTTTCCTGTGGGAAGGCTGCGTGTTTGTAGCTCCACCTGCAGCTGGGTTTGAACCCCAACAAGGTTGTTTTAGTTGCAGCTCAGGAAGTGGAATACTAAATACTGAGCTCTGTTTGTGCCAGGTTAACTGCCACGCCGGCCATTATTTCAGCCCGCTAAC
Source organism: Cololabis saira (assembly GCF_033807715.1). Classification (NCBI taxonomy): domain Eukaryota; kingdom Metazoa; phylum Chordata; class Actinopteri; order Beloniformes; family Belonidae; genus Cololabis; species Cololabis saira. The sequence continues at coordinate 13,383,671 of NC_084604.1, forward strand.
AAGCTGGACGCTGGATTTCAATGCTGGCATCTGTTCAGCCTCCAGCTTCCCTTCGTATTTACGGTCCCGTTTGCTTTGGTTCCATCTGAATTAAAGTGCCGGGCCTTAAATCCTCCCCCCCTCCCTTCACCCCCGGCGCCCTCTTCATCTTGCAGCGTGTTTTGTCCCCCACCTGCACAGCAGACAGCTATTGACAGAAATCAAGGTTAACCTAACAGAGGGTGAGGTGCCATCCAGACCAGTATTTTATGGGCTGTAAATATCACCAGCCGTCTCCACCACAGCGGAGTACAACTCCAGCACGTGCACGGCGAGATGTCTGGCTTCCTTTTTGCAGATCAATTTGTTGGGATTTATTAGGTTGATGAATGAGAAGGGAGGACAGCGTTTTTGTTCCATTTTTCCAGGGAAGGCAGAACAAAGAGGGCGTCGGTTCACATGACGCCCCACCAGCGTCCGCACACAGCGAGGGAAAATGGATAACTGACCGCCAATCTGGAAAGTCTGGTCAATATTTAGCCATCAGACTCATTTGTGGCATCAGAAGCCTAACTGGACACGGAAGACATCGATCCCATTTAGCGGCAAACCCCCTGCATCTAATCCTGCAAATGTTGCTCAGGCGTCTCGCGGAGCCGCTTCCAGCTCTCATCCTTCAGCCGCTGCCAAGGACGCCGCCGCCGTACTTCCCGGCAGCGTCTGCCCTCAATCACTCACTGCGTTCTGATTGTGTGTTGGAGGAGGGAGGATGTTCTCCGGGAGTCTTCCCTCCGACTCACGCCGCTCCTCTTCAGCTGCACTTGCTGTATCCGCTGCTCTTTTATCCGTTTTTTCTTTTTGTTTTTATTGATTTCTTTGACCCTTGCCGGTGAAATCTGGACTGAATCATGACATTAGAGGCCTGCTTTCTGCGATCCGGTGGCAGCAGGCACAAATGTTCACTTCAGGTTTCATAACCTGGTCTGAACTCTAGCTGCAGTTTCATATCTGACTTTTGTTTTCTTAAAAATGTTCACACGCAATTGGAAGAAAAAAAGAACAGCCCCCAAAACACATCAGCTGTAGAAAATAAATCAATAAATAAAGATTCAATGTGTCTGCATGACAAACTTGAGACATAGTCGGTCGGCTCACCAAGTAAAAGCGTTTAAAGCTGTTTGGAGAAGAAGGAAACAAAAACGAGTTTTGTGCCAAAAAGCACACGCTCATCATTCAGGTGACCTCAAAGCTCGCCGTGTGGTAAAGTTTGACCGTTCATCCGGATGCTGGTCAGGTGAGGAGCATCGCCCATGGCAACGCAGACCCGGAGCAGAACCGGTCTGATTCCCGTCACATCCAAGCGTCTGCCAGGAGTGGGCGTGGCTCCAAACCTTTCCCGCTTCACTCTCATCCCTGTTTTTCTGGGTTGATCGCTCTACTTGACGCGCAATGCTCGGTCCTGCTGATCTAACAGAGAACACCGGAGGCAGGAACGTTCCCAGGTGCACTCTGGGTAATCCCATCCCCCGAACAAACCTGTTCCACCCTCAGGAGTGGGCGGTTTCAGATATCACTGAGCTGAAAAGACGTCTTTAAAGCGTGTGGGTTTACTGCTGCGGGGCTGTTCCTCGTCCGTGGGGTTTTTTGTGCAATAACATCCGTCTCCTTGTCCCGCTCGTGTCTTCCAGGTACCTTTACCTGCTCTTCTCCGACGACGACCACCTGCCGCTGGATCACTGGGTGTTCAACACGGAGGCCCACCCTCTGCCCGTCATCAGGAAGGAGAACACAGACAGACCCAACGAAGTGGAGTAGTGCACCCCCAGAACCAGAACCAGAACCTCTGATCCTGTATATCTGAGCCTCCGACCGTCTGTCTCAAACACTTTAGCCGTTTGGAGCTCCCAGGGGCTACAGATGCCACTTTATTAGGAGATTTTATATTTACTGTGGGGCTCTGACAGGATTGAAGCCTGTCGGAGCTGACGTCTCTCTGTTGATCCACCTCTGCTTTTATTTTTTGTTTATTTTTGGTCACTTCTGGTTGAGACCAAATGCTGAAGAGCAACATTTTTCCCTCCTGGCTAACAGGATAGCTCATGTCGTAACGTGGTGATTGACAGGAGTCTTCAGTAATAACCCGTCAGTGTTTCTGCATCGTAGAAGTTGAACTTTCTGAAGACATCCGTGTATAATTTATTTTTGCGTCTCGTCCGATGACAATCTGTGAGGCTGTCCCGTTACTCACCAGCGGGTTTGTTCGTCGCTGCAACTTGTTGTTTTGTTTTTCCCTCGAGGGCCAAAGCAGCCGTCTCCCTGAACTGTGGACACCAAGCCCACGAGACGTTCCCAGCTCTCGGAGGACGACGACGACGGGAGTCGCACGTTGAGCTAAAGGAGGCTCGGCTCACTTCACACTTCACATTCGACGTTTTCCGCTCTGCTGCTCCGCTTCGGCATCCGAGCGGGAACCACTCGGCACCACTGCTCTTGTTTTTGTTTCGTTAGAGAAAACACTGGAAGTTTTTGCTTTTCTAAAGATGCGTTTTGTGGTCGTGAAAGGTTAAAGGAGAGACGCTGCACAAGCAGAGCCTGGTTTTCTAGACCTCTGCTCTCCCCCGACGGCTCCTTCCTCCGAGCCGGACCGCTCCCTTCTTTCTCCCCGTCGTCTCCACGGCTCTCCTCCTCTTTCTGCTGTTTCTCTGTATCTCTGACCGGCTTTTGTGATTCATGTCTCTGACTGGTACATGCATCTTTAACCTTCTTAGTCTCCCTTTTTAATAACATTTTTCTTCTTAATTTCCTTCCCCAAAAATCACACCTTTTGTAGCTTTTTTTTAGCGTCTCCTCAGTTTGATGGAACGTCATTTTATCTTCCGTGATCTGGTGAAAGATCACGGGAAGTAAACTGAAGTTGGAGATGCTCAAAAAGAGCAAGTTTGTGGATATTTGACGTAGGGCTGTTCGATTTTGCCCAAAAATAAAATCTCGATTTTTTTCTCTCAAAATCCGATTTTCGATTACGATTATTTTGTGAATTGACAAAAGGCAAAGAAATGATTTCAAATATGCTGTTTTTTTATTGAACATTTGCCCCATTGGGCTTGAAGTGCAAACTTTGCTCTTATTAAACCAAAAATGAATGAATAAAGTGCAAAACTCTGTAAAATAAGTTGAAAAAAAGTTTAAAAAAATATAAAATATAAAGTTTTATCTCTGGAAAAAAAAAAAAGAAAAAAAAGTGAAAAATCGATTTTACGATTTTCACGTTTTAACATCGTTCTAATTACATAATCACGATTACGATTTAAAATCGATTGATCGAACAGCCCTAATTTGACGACATCTCGTGATTTAAATGTTATCCTCCCCTTTTTCGAAGATTTCCAAGACTATTTAACAAACATCCTCAGCAAATGTTGCTATTGTGACAGCTGAGCTTTAGAAACTCCTATAAAACCCCAACATTTGGACTTTTCTCTAAAGAGGACACTTTTATCGTATAATCAGCAGTCCGGCCCGCGTGCTGGTCAAATCCTCAAAGCTTTTCTGGTTTCCGATCTCCACGTGCAGCACCAGGCGGGCTGTAGGATCTTCTCTCCTCTGTGAGGACGCTCCAATTTACTACAATAATTGACCTTTTTCTCTCTCACGCACACGAAGCCATAGCACAGCTTTACCACCCCGCCGGCGTGCTGTCGCCCGTTCTCCGTTTACTCCCGAGGGCGCGTGTGTCTCCGTGGCCGCTTTTATTGTCGTGTATCAGCATGTGATCAAAGTCGAGCTCAGCCTTTTTATTAAGTTGAATTTGATGTGAACGATTCCTCCTGTAGCCAGATGAAGTTTAATTCAGTCCAGTGCCTTGACTGTTCAAGAAAGCGGGGGAGAAGCTGCCGACACAAATGCACAGGACTTGAGTTTGTGAATAGTTTTGCAGCTTTAAGTTTTCGCTCCTCTGATGAGGATTATATCAGAACTAGACATGGATTAAAGGATTAGGCCTGCGTTTTGATTTGATATTCAGAGCGACTTTGGCTTTGAAATAGCTGAAGAGTTGGTGCAAACATGGCGATAAATGGGAGATCGGACCACTAAAGGTCCATCGAAGGATTTGGTAAAATCGAGCTCAGAATGAGGGGATTAAGTCCGTTGATTGTTCATTCCTGAGGGTCCAGGGTCTGTGGGGAAATGTGAACGATTTGAGACTCTTGAAGTCTCTATCAGTTATTCCTTTGACTACAGTGGCATCTAGTGGTGAGAGGTTGTAACTGCAGCCCTGGATTCAACGACAAGGCAAATCAATCATGTCAAACCTCTGTTTTTGACCAAATTATTATTACTGTCAGTCTTTATTGTATATGTTTAGGTGATGGATCTTTACACTGTTCAGTTTGATTATCCCAGTTCTCCGGCTTCAACCAAAGAACAATTACCAGACTTGGTGCCGTTGGGATCATAATTATCTGAATTGGTACCATTATTTTATCAATACGGTTGAAAACGTGATTTTCCTCAACTGAATATGTATATCCACCTCTAGAAAGGGAGATTTCTTCACTAATATTTGTTGGGCGCTTGGAGCAGAGGCGTCGTGCTCGGAGAGCAGCTCTTTAGTTGGGGGGATTTTTAAAAATGAAGAAATCAATATTTTATAGGATGCGGCGTCGGGTTTTAATTGGTTAAACTGATCAATAAAGCTGACTGAAACAGACTGAAGCTAAAGGGGAGTGATTTAGCTTTTTACTGTCTTAAAAGAAGCCCTCCTGTTGCCTCGTTGCTACAGGGGGCTCTCGCTCATCGTTGCGATAATATTTCTCTTGATTCAATTAGGCAATCTGAAAAATGACTGAATGAAATCATTTGTGTATCTAAAGGCCAAAACGAAAGAGCTCCTTCACGTTTTCACTGATCCATCATTCAGTCGGCCTTCCCCTCGGAGGTTTCTGAGAATCTCTCCACGTTCTCTGAATCGCTGCAGAAATGACGTCGTCTCCGGTTCTGATGTGTCGTAACGGCTAGTCTTTCTGCTTGTGTTCATTTATTAAGAAGTGATCATAGGACATGTGGGACCTCCGGGGGGCGCCGGCGCTTTGATGATGAGATTAGAGGAGCAGGTGGTGATGGCGTTGGTTGTGTCGGGGTGTGATGTTGCTCCTTCACAGCGACGGCAGACAGAGGAACCAGCTCACGGTCCAAGAGCCTCGGGGGGACCGGAACTCTACGAATGTACCATCCAATGTGAATTTAAACATACATCTACATCCACTTTTATTCACATTTTCCTTTTTAGTTGTTCGTTTTTGTTGTTTTATTTTTTTTCTCTCATTTCCAAAAGCACAAAAGAGTGAAGTTGCGCATGCGGGCAGAGGAAGGTCTGTGTCATCGAGAGATGAACGCGTGCACGGCGTAAAAACTGACTCAAATCTGCAAACGGAGGCCCATCGGCTCGATCCTGGAACAGGCGTAGATGCAGGACGTGTTCGTTGTGCAGAGCGATGTCGCCTCACGTGACATAAATCCAAAGAAAAGGAGGCGTTGACAAACTTGAATCCTGATAGCTGATGATCGATCAGAGTGACATCATTCTGGCTCGTCAGTGTTTTCTGTCGTCTTCATCTCTGACGCCGTCAGACACGCCCACTAGCGCAGGGCGGCGTTTCTTAGTCGCTTACATATTATCATATTACATATTAGTTTTTAACTCCAGTGAACACTTGATTCTTAGTTCACACTGCTAGTCTTAACGCTCAATTCGGATATTTTCCTCAGATCCGATTTTTTTTATTTTGTTTGGCTGTTCTAAATGTGGCCTATGTCGGATTCCAGTGGGAACTGTTAGAACTGATCCGCATGCGCAGAAAAACTATAACAAAGAGGGCAAAGGCAACGGATTGGCTCCTGCTCAAGGTTTCTTCCCTCCTAAAGGAGAGTTTTTTTCTTGCCACTGTTTGGCTTAAGGCTTTTCTCCCACTAGGAGAGTTTTTACCTGCCATTGTTTATGTAATAATTGCTCGGGGGGTTTATGTTCTGGGTCTCTGGAAAGATCCTAGAGACAACATTTGTTGTATTAGACGCTATACAAACAAATAAAATTGAATTGGAACTATGGCAGGGAGAAATGTCGACGTAGATTGACATAAAAGTCGAAGTTAACACTGCAGCCACATTGAAAAGAATCCGATCTGGGTCTGATTCAGGACCATATATGGAAACGGCCAGATCTGATTTAAATAAATCTGATCTGGGCCACATCTCGAGAACTGAAGAACAAGTGGTCTGAAGAAGTCAGGCCTGGTCACTTGACCCCTAAAAGAATCTGATTTGGGCCACTTTTGTGTGCAGTCTGAAACCCTGGTGTCTGACTCAGACCCGGAGGGCTGATCTGCAGCATCTCCTTCATTCATTCATTCATTTTCTAAACCTGCTGAATCACATCAGTCCTGCTCATCTCGCTGCCTGAAGTGAGACGTGCAGGACGTTCCTGTAAAGCTGCAGGTTCAACCGAACCTCATTCCTGCTCAGACGTTTCAGGATGTGATGTTGACACTTTGCTCTGTTGCCTTTCTGTTGGTGAATATTGTAAACGAATCATCTCCCTCCTTGTTTTTTTTCTTTACATCAGTGACTTTTCTTTTCTGCTCTGAACCTGTTGAACCGTGAACCCCAACGCCAGCTCTGTCGATGGTTGCAACCCCCCCGAAGAGGTTTAAATGTGTGAAACCCAGCTGAGAAATGTACAAAACTATTGCTGATAATCATTCCACTGCACATAGTTTACTTTGCATTTGAATGCAAGATTTTAATTTTTGTGGGGAACTTTGTTTTAATGTGTTTAAAATTATTATTATTGATATAAATGTAAATATTTCATTGCGGCTAGTAAGCCGTTTGGCATTTATATGAAAATCTTCTGAGCTTATGGATGAAAATGATATTAATGAGCAGCAGACATTTTAATAAACTATATTTGTTACACTTCTGTTGTGAATAAAACATCTTTTAATAAGTAGCGTGTTTGGATCGGTGTCGTGTTTACAGCCAGCAGAGCCGAGCTCCGTGAGTTAGTTTTATTTATTTATTTATTCATCTAAGATGAGCATCTTGATCAAAGTTTCCACTCAGTTTGTTTAAAAATTAGGAAAAAAAGTCGACGCAAATGTTGGTAAAAGGTGTCTCCGATACAGACGTTTAAAGATGCAAAACTTTAGATCTGAAGGTAAATATTATTGGTCTGTTTAGTTATTAACATTTAAAAACCCGTGGCTGGCTGGGAGCAGAGGAACCAGGAGAAGCTGCTCTGTGGGTTTCACTACGACGGCCTGAGACGCTCCGGTTACGGCTGGAAAAGCAAACCAACGTTTTCCTCACAGTTGTTAACGTCAGCAGAAATGGTTTAGTTAAGTTTATTTGGAGACGATGTTGCAGACCCTCAGGTAGATCTTTCCCAAATCTGCCCTAAGTACAAACATTATGCTTCTAATGTTAAAATCAGCAAAAAAGTGAATACATGACAGATGTTTTAGAAGTTGCTACGACCTCTTTTTTTTCTTGTGAGAATTAAAAAAAATGGAGCTGGATCTTAGTGGATCAAAGTATTTGGGCAAATACATGCTCAAACTACTTTTTTCACCTTGCACTTTATATTTTTTAACAAAAAAGAAGGAAAAAACTCACATTGGCAACACTAATTACCTCCTTATTGATTTAAAAGTGGCCAGTCAGGTGATGCAACTCATCCACCCTGGAATTGACCATCAACAACAAGGAGAGACTTTCCACCTAAATCCGACTTTAAGGATCTACAGTTTGTGTCGTTCAAGATTAATTTGATAGATTTGGTGCATGTATAACAGAACATCCTCACAAAATAGGGAGAAGGAGTGAAATACAGCACTTTTAATTTCATCCTTTAACGGTTTCTAACTCCAGAATCTTGGTATAGATCAGGTATTGTGTGGATTTTATCGTCTCTTGGGCCGGCTCTCCGCTCGGATTCATTATTTCTGACACGAGGCAGAGTGGCGGCGGCCTCGGGTCTTCTGAGGTCACGGCTGAAAGGACGAGTCAGTTTTAGGTTATTACACTGTTATTACACTTCAAACCCAGCATCCCCCTCACATAGAAACCTGCTAACGCTGAGAGGAGGCGGGTCACATCCTTATTCTCTGTTTGGGTCAAATATAAAGATGACAACAGCACCACTCTTCTCAGCCCTCTTCTTCTTGTGAAAATTGGTGGAGTTTATATCACGTATCTGTGAATTTGAAACAGATCCTGCTTCAGCTGCTTTTTCACCTGTTGCTCCTGAACATTTGAAATTCACATCAGTTAAGAAGAACGTTTTATTTAATCGGGTTTATTCTCATGGTTAAAATGAATAAAATAATAAATAAAATAAAACCTTTTTTAAGTTAGTTCTGATTGTAAAAAAAACAAATAACTTGTGAACTTTGTCAAGTCTGATGAAGAGGAGCAGTATTATCCAGCCCGGCTCCCTATTTCCTGCCTTAAGAAGTTATAAGTTCAGAACCACTGACATATTAATGAATACTGAAACACATCTAAGTTTCATTGGGAAAAGTTCAAACACAATGTTTTTTTTTTAACTCTTGTTTCACTGACAAGGCCCCTGGGAGGACACCGTCCTGCAGTAGGAGAGCTGAAGTAAAGATACTTGCTGAAGTAAAGCACCAGCCGACCGGCGGGTAGTGCAGCCGTCACATCAGCCGGGGGCCCAAACTGTAAACGTTAACTTCTTTGGTCGCTCTGTGAGGAACCAGACCGGCCTCAACACGTACAAGGGGACATGGCATTCAACCTGACAATAAATATGCATACCGGAAAATAATGTGCAATATCATTCTCTGCAACGTGCAATTATGTAAATAACATTGTAAATATCCATCTGTTATTTTTTTTTATATACTAGTATTTCTTATTACTTATTTTTATTCTCCTTATTATTATTGTATATACTGTTTATAGTGTTTTTATTATTATTGTGTTATATTGATGCCTATTGTGTTTTGCACTATCCCCTTTGCTGCTGTAATCTGGACATTTCCCCTCTGTGGGACTATTAAAGGATTTCTTATCTTATCTTATGGCAAAACTGGACCGGGGTGATGAGGTGTAAAAGGAGACCTCGCAGAGCGTCGAATGCCAAAAAAATAAGGCTTTTTATTTTGTGTAAAAAAAAACACAGACATACAGGCGGCGGGCAAAATCACTATTCTAAAAACTGGCACAATGGGGCATAGCCTCTCAACAAGCTTCCTCCATTCAGCAGACCCCTCTCCTGGTATACAGCTGCTGTTTATAAACCCAGGCCGGGTGGAGAGGTTGATTGGACACAGGTGTGCCACAATCAGCAGAACCAGGCACACCTGTGTGCTGCTCCCCCGCAGACCACGCCCAATCCTCCACTCTGACACACACATTAAAAAAAGTCCAGTGATGGTGAGAAGGGGAGGGGTTGCTCACTTTCTCACACGCTCATTCAATAAAACAACCAAAGAGTTTCCCAACAAGACTTGATAGAGTCGCTTATGGCACTTTCGCACTAGGACTTACTTGGCCCGGCTCGGCTCGGCGCGGCTTTACACGGTTCCACACGTGTGTTTTCGCACTGCCAGGTGAGAAGTGGGCAGGTTGGGGTGAAGCTGCTGTGACGTACTCGATTGCGCAACCGCTTTGTTCATGTCGGCGCTGATGAGAAATCAGCTGGAGCCGCGAGCGGCTGAGAGTAAAACAGCCCGTCTACATCGCTTTTTTAATTCTCTCGTCAGTCACCAGGTTTATGAACATCTGCACCTCAGAGTTGGATCACCAAACAGACGTTTTGCGCTTTATAATAAAATCGCTGCGAGCCGCGAGTCGCTCTCGCTCTGACTCCCGCTTCCTGATTCAAACGTCTGACGGCCCCGCCCCCCGACCAATCAGAGGCGAGGAGGGTGGTGACCTCAGAAATAGTCCCTGCTCAGCCCGCTAAGAACCTCACTGAAATGATTACAGAAAAAAGTATCGACTTGGAGCGGGTTTACCCGTCTCAGCCCTAGTGCGAAAGCGCAAAACGGGTAGAACCGAGCTAAGGTGATACTAATGCAAAAGCGCCATTAGATCGTTCTGGACTCGCAGACAAGAACAATGTGCAGATGTTTCCGTGCAGAGTCCAGCGTGACCTGCCAGTATGTGTTTACTCCACACGTGTAGCCGGTGATTCAGGCGCTCATTAAACAACTTATCCGTGCTTTATTGTGCACTGAAGACAGACATATCTACATACAGCATTTTTCTCTTTTGTATATAAACAAAACAGTTCAGTGTTCCTAGATTTGCAATAATGGAGCATCATTGACTAATTTCTCTTAACACCGTGATAATCTGAGGTAAAATGATTTCCTCAGAATAAGGAAATAAATGCAAAATACAGTGTAGTAAATGTACAAACCGGATTCGGTTGAAGTTGGGAAATTGTGTAAAATGTAAAAAAAAAATACAAAATACAACCATTTGAAAATCCTTCTCAACCTATATTCAATTGAATACACTACAAAGACAACATATTTAATGTTCAAACTGATAAACTTAATAGTTTTTTGCCAAATAATAATGAACTTAGAATTTCATGGCTGCAACACATCCAGTAGAAGTTGGGAAAGGTGGCAAAAAATCCTGAGAAAGCTGAGAAAAGCTCATCAAACACCTATTTGGAACATCCCACATGTGATCAGGCTAATTGGGAAATTTACATGGGAAATAGTTGAACAGTTTCAGAACAACATTTCTCAAAGCAAAATTGCAAGGAATTTATGGATTTCAACATCTACGGTCCATAATATCATCAAAAGGTTCAGAGAATCTGGTGAAATCTGGGCCACGGCCGGAAACCAAGACTGAATGACCGTGACCTTCGATCCCTCAGACGGCACTGCCTTAAAAACCGACATGAGTGTGTAAATATATCACCAAATGTGCTCAGGAAAACTTCAGAAAAAACCAGTGTCAGTAAATACAGTTCGTCACTACATCAGTAAGGGCAGGTTAAAACTCTACCATGCAAAGCAAAAGCCGTTTATGAACAACATCCAGAAACGCCGCCGGGTTATCTGGGCCCGACCTCATGTAAAATGGACTGATGCACAATTGAAAAGTGTTTTGTGGTCTGATGAGTCACTTTTCAAATTGTTTTTGGAAACACTGGACGTCGTGTCCTCCGGACCAAAGAGGAAGCGGAACTATCCGGACTGTTAACGCAAAGTTCAATGAAGTTCTATGATAATGAGGAAGCTCCGGCCGGCCGAGTTAGTTGTGGGCGTGGTTTCACGCATCGGAGGCCAACCTATGTAAATCACTCCCGTCGTTACGTAACGACGGGAGCAGAATCTGAACGGCTCGTAGATCCACATGACACTGGATGGCTCATCCGGGCGGCTGGACAGACACTGCAGAATTTGGTTGCTTTCCTCCTTCTCTGAGTTAACAGGCTGAGGGGAGACCACTTTATATATGTTAAACCAAGAAAAAACGTGTTTTTCATAATAGGTCCCCTTTAATGAGTGACCACGTTTTTTCTCTCAACCGCAGAAATACAGTAAGGTGATTCTTGCGGCAACGCGTCCAAGGCCATCGATGTAAAACTCACCAGCACGTCTTCATGTCAGCTTCCCTTCTAATAAACACTTTCTGTAGCCACCCAATCATCACATTTTTAGTGTAAATGTACAAAGTTCTGGTTTGTTTCCAGTGAAACTACCTCCCGTGTAGGTTGATTACCAGCCTGTTGTCCTGTTGTAACGCATCTCCGCCACCAGAGGGCGCTAGCGCACCAGAGGAGGTCGCGCATGAGCCCTGCTGTTTTTCACTGTCTTTCAGATATTTTATCTTGCTTTAGTTTTAGTCTTGTAGGATGCTTTTGTGTTTGTTTTTCCCCTCCACTCCACACACATTCAGTCACCTCCACCCTGGAGCAACGTTGCCACTTAAACTAGACGACGTCTAAAAGCCCGGAAAGGTCGTGGAGAGTCAGCGTCCCATTACTGCAGCGGAGGAGCTGTATCGGTGAAGAGCAGGGAGGCAGGGCCCTGTGGGACACACCATGACTCACAGCCTTCCTCTTAAAAAGATGCTTTAAAGACACGGGTTTTACTTCTGCTTTGGTGCCACTTCTTTTGAATTCAGTGATACTGAAGGAAATTTAGTGAAGAGAAAGTAAATTTTCTGGTCTTTTGACATAATTTTCTCCCGTTGAATTTGTTTGCTTTAGCGTCACTGGAGTCCCCACGTCGCCATCAGTGCTTATTTTGCACGTTTTATCATCTTTCTGTAGCAGGATAATAGTTTTTGATAATGCTTTTTTCTTGGGATGCCGTTTGCATCGTTTGGCCATTTTCTTCCATTATTCTGCTATTCTTTGGGGTTTAATGATGTCCCACAGTGCTGCCTGGCATGAGCTGGGTGCTCTTGAAAGGAGGTTGTCCTGCTGTCTCCAGTCTGTGACGGTCCCAGTGGGAAGCTGCCTCAATAGCTTTGTTATTGTATAAAAACATAATAGAACCCGGGGTGAGTTGGTGGCTTGCAGCGGTGCAGCGATGCTGCGTTGCAGCGTTGCATCACAACATAACAGTCGCTGGTTTGACTCCCAGCAGGAACCTTTTCTGTGTGGAGTTTGTCTTCATCTCCTTGTGCTTGCTGGGTTTTCTCCAGGTTCTCCAGGTCCTCCAGGTTCTCCCAGACACGTGCTGGTAGCTTCACTGGTGATTGACCAGAGAGGCGAGTGAGACCATCCATCCATCCATCCATCCATCCAGGTGTGGTTTAATGACAGAGAGCTGTATCACAGTCTAACGTGACCAGTTGCAGCTAAAATGATAACAACCAACGACAAGTTGTCACCACACTGCAATTTGGGTCAACTTGACCTCTGTGCTGTGATTAAAGACCTAAGAGAGCATAATCGTTAGCATTTAAAGATAACCATGCTGTGAAAAGCAGTAGCTCCGGGTTGATATGGGAGGGTTCAGGGATGAGTTCTGGTGGGAGGCAACTGGCTGGAGCCAGCAGGATAACTCCACCCAGCTACTCTCTCCACTGGCGCTACCCGAGGATGGCCTCATCAAAGCAGTTCAGCTTAGCATGCGCTAAGCTAAAATAACTAACTTATGATATCTGGCATAAGGTGAGGGAGTCCAAATCTGCCAGGTTTGTACCCATTACTGCAATCACACTGCCAATTCTGTCGTCTCAGTACACAGCAAGTAGCCAGATGGTGCGTTCAGAACTGTCAGAAAACTGAATGCTGCACACGTCGCCTCCCTTAAAGGAGCTTGAGGCAGGATTTATGAAAAAAAAAATCGTAAATATTGTTATTGTAAGTTTTCTAGTAATAATGTCAGATGAAGCGTTCCAAACCAAAAAGAATGAGCCCTCTAGTGTATCTCTCCGTTGCCTTGAACAGGCTGTGTGCTGCAAAATGTGCTGCAGTGCTGGGGCCGAGTTTCCCGCGCTGTCCTGCGGATGTGACGTCACATGACGCTGCATGAGCGTTCTCCCCGTTCTCCCTATTACGTACTCTGCTACTAGGGATCACAGAATCCGCAAATGAAAGGCAGGTTTTGCAAGTAAAGATATGTTTTTATTTTGACCAATGGTTCTGTTGTTCAGGTTGAAAAATGATGCAAGTGATTATTTACAACAGTATGGAAAGCAGTTTACAAATTAAACCAAAGAACTAAAGTTTATATAAAGAAAATAACCCCAACGTAACCCAAAGAAATAAGCAAAAAGAACTGGACCCTAACCTTAAAAATAATAAATCCACTAACTAAACCTAACCTTTAACCAAAACAAAATTAACTATACTAAACTACTATTCTAAATCAATCCTCAACAAATTAGGCTTTTACATCAGTCAGGCGTTGGAGCCATCTGATATTTACCTTACTGCTTCCATTCACAAGTGATACAACCAACAAGATTTAGCAGGAACCAAACTGCTTGGGCAGAAATGCTGAGGGAAACCAAACATTTGGCCCCAAAGCTCACACAACAGCCAGGACGGACAGCACGTCTTCACACATGGGTGGTGTGAGACGACTGCCAAAGAGCACTGCTCCAGCAGCAGCTTTGTAGGGGAGGAGTTTCCTCTGGTTGGCTCCCGGTAGAGGTGGGCGTCGCTCTCCATCAGCACACCTGCAGCAGCTCCAACTCCTCCCACACCAGAGGACCTGAGCTCACAGTTGAATTAGTAAAGGCCACCTCCAACAGGGAATACACTCATCCAACTAAACCTCTGCACCCCAGTACCAGATACAAATAATAAATAAAAATAGTAAACAAAAATAGTAAATTTACAGGGACGTAACACTCCCGTGCCGGCTTCACTGTTGGCTGCAGTACCCCCAACGGCCGTCATGGTGAAGGGTGGCGCTAGAGAGTCTCATTTCTTTAAAAGGAGCCTCAAGCTCCTTTAAAGGTATTGTGACATCATTTTTAACATGCTTTTAACACTATTAAAAGTCTTGGCCAACATCCCTCAAATGTGTCTAAAAGAGTGTAACAAGAAAAACTTCACTCTAGAACTCTATTCCTGGCTTTTTATTACAGTGTTTTTTTGCGCCGTGAAAAATGCTTCCTTTCCCCCCTTTCCTGTCAATCATTGCGCCGCTCCTCCTCCAAACCTCCTCCTCCTCCAGCCATACGCTCACAGCGGCGTCGGAGCGACAGGCGAAGCATGCACGGAAAAGCAGGAGGGCGAACCACAGCAAACAATCATAAAAATAAAGGCATGCAAGCAGCACTGTCCCCTTATCTTAAGTCCAGTCAGTGGCCGCGGGTCTTCTTAGCAGTTTTCCTCCGGTGATTAGAACAAAATAGGCTCTAAACAGCTACTTGTTAAGCCTCATTTATGGTTCCGCATTAAATCGACGCAGAGCATACGCCGTGGGTTCAGCGTACGGTGCGCGTCGCCGCGTAACCCTACGCCGTAGGCTCTGCGTCGGTGTAACGCGGAACCATAAATCAGCCTTTATGGTGCGCTGGAGAGGAGCGGAGGCAGGGAGCTGGGTGGAGGGGGCGGTGATTTAGCGGATCGTTACGTAACGATCCGCCACCAAACCACATGCGCCGTTTTTGCACAGTTATGCGGAAAATCCCAGAAAGCACACAATACACTGAATGTTAAAAGTTCGTTGTTTTTTGGGTGTAATTGATGTCAAGACACCCAACAAAACACAAAAAATCTAGAAAAATGTGTTTTTCATGTCACAATCCCTTTAAAGAGCAACAGTGGTGCAGGGAAACTGGTGGTACTGTCGTTTGTCACATTTTTGGTCCAAAAAACAAACTACAAAGAAATAATTTGGGTTCTTTTATTTATCTAATTCATGACTGACATAAAATCTTGGGGGTGGCTTGACTGTTGTTCAAGTGGAGCCAGAGAAGAAGGTTCCCCCCTGTCGTTCCCAGGAAGAGTAGAGCAGCAGTTTTAAACTGGGACAGCACTTATTGACACACTGCACGTGGAAGAACGCACGTAGCACACTCGGAGTGTAGTTACACGATTTGTAAACCATCCCAAGAGGAAGTATTAGTAAATAATTCCGGTTTTGAGTCATTTACTATGCAGAGGTTGTCAGAATGAGCGGGTTGTGGGACTCCACTTTATTATGGATGTCTGCAAATAAACAGCAGAAGTTTCTGCCTGATTTATCACTTCTGCCACACGTCTGTCTTCTCACCTGTGAGATCCTGATTCTCGCAGGTCGTCCCTGCAGGAAGACGATGACCTGCTCCCGCCTGTGTGCTCGTCTGTTTGGGTTCTCGCTCCACTTATGAATTGTGCAGAAAGCTCTGGTTATTGTCCGCCGGTCCGTACCAGGCGATGTTTCAGATCGAAGCATCATCTGACAGCGCTTTACGTTGTGATTCAGTGTTTTTCCCATGTTCTTCAGCTCCATAAGGGCTGCGTGCCATGTTGGTGCGCTCGGTGTTCAGGTCCGAGACCGCAGATGTCCAACCCAGAACGGGAGTCACTGGAGTCACTTCACATCTGTTTCAGTTGTTCAGATCAGGTTTGTCTCATTCATCACTGCTGCCCCCGAGCCCAAGCTCCTCCGTCAAGTTCATATTTGACGCAGATGGCCCCTCCCGTGTCTTAGAACCACTTAGTTACCTCTCCCCCGCTGTGATGTGCAGGCTTCTCTCTTACAGCCCTGCTACAGTGATATACGCTGGACCGTTTCAAGATGTGGTGAGTCTCCAGCGATGGTCCCCCGGCGCTGACTTCAGATGCAGCTGCATGAGGAGAGAGATATCAGGTCATCACAGACGCTCCAGAGGCGTTTTACCACCAGTTGTTTTGAAGTAAAGCAGTCAAGGTCTGAGTGAAGACTTAAGATGAAAGTAATGGGAATTAATAACAACTCTGAAAATAAGAATTCATGTGCAATAACTAATTTATCACAATGTAATCAAAGTCCAGACATACATTATTTGTTTGTGAATTCCTTAAAAACTCAGGGAACGTCTGTTTCAGCTGAGTGAATAGAGAGACGAGGATGTGCTTTTATTCCTCGTGTCTGAGAAGTTGCTCTTCCAAGTGAGACATTTAGTTGACACATGTCTTCATATTCATCTTACATGACTACCTCTATGAAAGAGGAACCTTTGGTAATACATTCATCTGGGAAAGGCTGTGAAAAGTATTTCTTAAGTGGAAAACAGACCAAAAAAAAACAGTTACTAATACTACGACAGTAACTAAGGACCTGTGTTCATCCAATGGTCAGAGAAATGACAACAACCCAGGAGGTAGATTTTTAACTCTGCAATCCTCAGTTATAAGACTGAAAGTTGACGTTTAAAATAGACCAAATACAAAAAGACTGAATAAGGCGTCAAAGCGTTGCTAGGAGAAAGATGTCTCTCCTTAACGGACGCGGCGGCACAGCTGTGGTTTGCAAAGTTGCTTCTGAACAAACCACAAGACTTCTGGAACAACATCAGATGAAAGAATGTAGAAATGTTTAACTACAATCCAAAGCACCGTGTGGAGAATAAATAAATAAATACATTCACAGGATATCAGCGCAAACACTTTCCACCAACTGTGAAGCACAGTGGTGGAAAGGTGGTTGTTTGGGCTTATTTCAGCGCCCTGCAGTCACCGAGGAAACGGTGAAAAGTCCTCTGTATACCAAAGTATAATGTAATAGATCATTGATCCTAAACAAGCGAGCAAAGTTTCATAAAATAACCCAATAGGAAAAGAATAAAAGGTGTTATGATGAAAAAGGTTCCTAGTTTTCCTATAATTAGAGCAGCTTCCTGACATGCAGGTCACTCCACTCAGTGTCTGATCCCTGCGTCCCATCTTCCCAACAAAATATCCTTACTCGACCAGACCCGCGGGACATTTAACCGGAGATGGGAAAGTGGAAAAAAAGGCACTTTCTAAAGAAATAATTTGAAAAAATGAAGCAGGCTGTTACGGACCTCATTCAGGCTACATACTTAATTTCAGCAGGATTTCTTGTTGTCACGGTTACAGCTAAAGCAAAGCCCCGACCCTGCGGTCCATCTCTCTGTGTTTTCATAAAGTCTTTTCATATTTTTCTCTCCCTAAGCCCTCCGCTGAGAGCCCTCACAACTGCAGTCCAGAGCGTCTTCACTTCAGAGGGAAGAAAAATCACCATCATGAAACACGCTGAAATAGTTGCACAAATTACAGCGTGGAAAGACGAAAACAGAGCAACGCTTGGCGAGGGCTCTGTCTGAAACAAACAGCTGAGTCATTTTGTCTGCTTTTTTGTCACAAAATGACCAGTTGATTTCTCATCATTTTCTGAGACGTTGGTGTCAATAGCTGCTAATTTGACAAAACCGTGACTCACCGCGGTGGAACAGTCGAGCTGCGTTGAGAGGTTTGTTTGTGCTCTGTTTTTCCTCTGATGATCCAAAGAGATGATGTTCTGTACAATCTGTCAGTTGTAGAGGCTGTAAGGCGCCACGTTGTTTACAACCCGGACACGCCATTGCTAATATAGGCAGCATTTATATTCTGCTTGTGGAAAAAAACATGAGTCCCTCTCTGCTTCACACCCTTACTGGTTCTACTTAAAGGAGACCTATTATGGCATTTAATGTATATTTTAAACAGGCCTTGAATGTCTTAAAAACAATCTAAAGCTTGTTTTTTCTACATAAATCAGAAATCCAGCCTGTGGGCCCTGTCACTAGTTTTACCGCTTCTAACCTCTTTTTCTGTGCTCCATTCTATGGGAAGGGGGGGGTATGATAATGAGGCTCTGTGCTGATTGGCTCCCTGAATGACGTGTAGCAGGGGAGGAGCATAAACCTCGCTCCGCCAGAGCAGCCCGAGCCTGTAAATAAATACAACACTGAATTTTCACAGATGGCAACTTTATTGTTAAAAAAATAAAATATGAGTTGTATATAAATACATTTATGCACTATTTCAGCCGGATCTGCCCGGCGGATGCTGAACGCTGGTCCCGGAGCCACGGCGGGCGCCCGGCATGGCTACGGGGCGCATCGCCCGTTACCGGTGATCAAACCGACAGATTTCGATGAAAATCTCGGAGGGTGAAGCTGATCCAGCCTGGGACGTACCCCAGAAATACCTGCTCCCAAAGCGGCTGGGAACCTGGACAATTTAGTCGGACGGACCGCGCTTTGGGAACCAGGAAGTAGGCCGGAGCAGCGCGCATCACCGCAACTTCAACCGGGGAATCTGACCGGTTCCGACCGGCCGGGACCGCAGGAACCGGCCTGGACTGGTAGCAGGGACTCCCGGGGACCGACCAGCGGAATTTCAGCCGGATCTGCCCGGCGGATGCTGCGCGCTGGCGCTGCAACCCCACGCCCGGCGCACAGATCGGCTCCGGAGCGCATCCGCTGCGCATCCGCTGCGCATCCGCTGCGCATCCGCTGCGCATCCGCTGCGCATCGCCCGTTACCGGTGATCAAACCGACAGATTTGGCTGAAAGTCTCGGAGGGTGAAGCTGGTCCGACCTGGGACGGACCTCCGAGGACCCAGCTCCCAAACCACCCAGGAACCTGGATGATTTAACCCGGATCCGCGGCGCCGCTTCCGACTGGCTGAAGGATGGACCGCTCCAGCCTGCGTAGAGAGCTGGTTGTGGGCGTGGTTTCAGCAGCGGAGGCTGAACCTATGGAAATGAGCGCCTATGGTGACGTCACCATAGGCGCAGATTCAGAATGGCTCAAAAAAAGGTCACGTGACACTGGAAGACTCAGTCAGGGGGGGGAGCAGACCCTGCAGAATTCCATGGTATTTTGTCTCCCCTGTGCTGGCAGGGTGAGGGGAGACCACTTTATATATGTTAAAACAAGAAAAAATGTGTTTTTCATAATAGGTCCCCTTTAATGTCCTGCTATGTTTGGTATTACCTTCCCTCCCAGATTCATAAAGTCTCACACAAAGGTTTAAAAAGTGGTTTATATTTGGGTTACGATGGGATTATTTCTCACACTGGACAGCGATGACACGACTGCGATAAACAGTTGTTTCTGACAGGTGTGGCGTCCTGCGGCAGCGTCACTGCAGAGCAAATACAGGTGGATTACATGCAAGACATCTTACAAGCATGTCCTCTTTCACTCACCACTCCTTCTTAGATCACAGCAGAGGAGAACTAAGGTTAAAGCAGATAAAGGAAGGGAAAAAGAGGAGGGAAACATTTGTTACACCAGTAATAACCCGGGTGACAGTAACCAAGGTTATTGAGCCGTCGTCTTGCCAACAAATCACAGCAGGAGCCTACGGGGGGATTTCAGGGGGGGGGACGGCAGAAGGAGAGGGAGCCCCTGCAGTGAGCTGCACCCAGACGTGAATGAGAGCTGGTCTGTTCCTGATTGTTGTGCTTTCCGTTTGTTTTCCCTTATTTATCCTCTCTTCCTCTCTATTTGACAACATCTCCATTCCACTGACTCACGCTCGCTGCGACTGATGGCGAGTTTAGTCTTATTCAGAGGCGCCGGCGCTCATCTTTCTCCCCACCGGCTCCATCAATACAGTTTCCCCTTCAGTACGACTTGTGGCTATGACTGTTGTGATTAGTTGTTTGAACACAGGTTGTATCTCTCCGGGCCCCGATGTTACCAAACCTAATAACTGCACGGTGACTACAAGGCCGAGTGGAGCGAGGCTTTTTGGTCCACCTGCACAACAAACGAACGCTTGACTAGAACGACCCCAAGGAGAAGATGCTACCGCAGCATCCGTGTTCCTGGAAATGTCTTTACTCCACGTTTGTCTCTAAGCACGGGAGGGATTGGTAGTAAATCTGCTGAATTACGGGCCGTCCTTCTCTCGCGTGCTGAAAAACAGACTTTAGATGTTTTATTTCTTAATTTCAGGCCGTTATTGAAGATTATGTTGGCCATATGCACGCTGTGACCGTTTTCTGAGTTTAATCTGTTTATATACATATGAATGGATAAAGTATGGCGTCACGATTGTGTAACATTTCATCAGAGAAAATCCTCTGCTGCTCCGCTCCCCACGATGAGCTGCTTTTTTCTTTTTGTCCAATCTGTTTCACCTTTAAAAGCTTCAATTCTGCTGATCATTTTTACTCATAACATGCCCACCTTTGTGGGAAACTGTAAGAAGAATGAGATAAGACAGTATTTTGAGCCAGAAGCAAACTTTAATTAATGTTAGAAAAAAGGAGATAAAGCAAAGACAGCAGTGTGATTTCTGAGGGATATTAAAGATGCATGAGTGCAGCAAACAATGAATTTATTATTCAATAGACAAGCAGAAGTACAGAAAGTAGTCGGAACAGGATTGTTATTCGGAAGTAGACGCGTCGGTGAGAAAAAAAAAAGTAACATGTTGCTCTGAATAAAAGACGCTACACAGATCAGCTGCAGGCAGGGCTTTGCTCTTGGGAAACGCTCTCACTAAGACAAACTCTGCAAGATCTGAATTATGTATTTATTCCTGGTCACCTTTGGTCCACATGTGTCTCACCATAAACATATTCGTACACATCTGTAAACAGAAACTGTCGTCAGCATCTTGGCTACATCTACAAGTCCTGACGTATTTGCAGATTAAGATCCATGTCATTAGGCTGCTATCCTCACTCTTCCCGTAGACTGTCTCTCAGTGAAGCCCAGAGAGTTATACAGGCTAAGTAGGTGATATGCTTTTAATCATCTGCAATATATTTCATGTGTACAGCAATTTATTTGCAGCACTAGCTGCATTCCTATATCAGTGAGGTGAATAAGTTGAAATTAAACATTTATAACGTTCCAGTACAGAGGAGCATTTAATCATCTGATCAAGCCTTCTGGATGGAAGGTGAAATATTGTACCAAGAACCAAGAAAAGATGATTCAAGCCTTCGTTATCATGACCTGGTTGACTGGAACAAATGAACCAGCTACTGGCCAGTGGCCTGTGTTGTGCCACAAAGGGAGTGCTGCTTCAGTTGATTTATCAAAATGAATTATCAAAATGAATCAATCAAAACGGGGCACCACCTGGCTTTATCAGGAAATAATAACTTAACAGCTAAATCAGTCTCAAAGTAGCTGTTATTCCATACGTGTCAGCCTGTTGCCAGGTGTGGCGTTACAGAATACTTCAGAAGAAAGCACTGGTGATGGGAAGTGGTAACAAATGCAGCACTCGCATGTTGACCATCATGAAGAAGAAATACTGTGACCCAACCTGGGACAGAGGTTCCAACAGATTCCAGGAAGAAAATCTGGTATCTCCTTCTAGAAAAGCGCTGTACCAAGAACAGCAAGAATTTTATTTTGAATGAGTACAACCTTTTGGCTGTAAGGTTTTAAGTAATATTAAATCCTCCTTAAAATCTGGTTAAAAAGGAACAAAAACAGAAGAACAAAGATCAATATCATGATGTGAAGTGCAATTTTTGTAACAAAATTGACTCAATATACTAAAGTAATGTGTAAAAGCTCTGTGTTCTCTATGAATCAAGAGGTTGTAGGAGCAACCTCAGCAGCAGAAACTTCAAGCACTACTTTTCTGTTTGAAAGAGTCAGTCTTTCACGTTGTGGTGGAGAAATCTTCCCTCTTTATAAAGCACCTTTAGTTATTTTAAGGTTGCAGGCCCTAGTTTATGCACAGCTCTAAGAAACGGTATATGACAGACTTCTTTGTTCTTCCACAGATCTTCTGTTTACCTTCCAGAGCTGCCTCTACAGCCTCGTCACCTTTTTCTCTCCCAAGTAACTGCGCTTTTCTCCAACCACTAGCCCTCTTCCTGCATGCTTCCTTTGCATTTCAGTTCTGCATTTACGGAAATACATTTTGTTGCAATGGTTGCAATGTCATATTCCCATATATTAACTCTTTTCCTTTTAGCAGATTTGTTTGCAAAATGTTGCAGTAATTCACTGCCCCGATGTCCGTATGTTTAGTTAAATAGGAGGTTGAATCTAAAATTTCACATCTTTATACCTTTTTCTTGTGTGTTTCTCAAATTGTTCCTCCTGATAAGCCTGCCTGTAGTTACGAGCCCACGCACCTCCGCCTCCATTATCCTGTCAGAATACCTGAGAGCTCTTGGATGAGCAGTCTTTCACTACACATTTCCACACTCAGACTCCATTAAGCAAGGTCATCAAGGATAAAAAGTCCTCGTGTAAAGTTTGTAGCCTCGGTAGTTTTTAGTTCTCCGTCACATATTAATCATTTGGTGGTCTCTTGACCCAGTTCAGTCACGTCCTCGTCTGTTTCAGAGCCGCGGCGTTGAGGTTCTGAGTTCGGACCGCTAAAAGCACTTTGTAGTTTTCCCTCAGTGGTCACTCAGCTAAGGCTGCATTACCATTGTTTGTTTTTAACAGCAGCCATTTACATGTTTGCAGAACGATGAAACTGTTGAGCAGAAACCAAAGAATAGCAATAGTTAACATCATCGCAGAACAAACAAGCCGTCTGCTCTTGATGTAAGAAACGTCAAACCGGCCACACGTGAATCTGTTTTGAAAATGTATGTTAAGAATGCTAGAAACATTTGAAATGGTTTCTTACTAAATACAGGAGTTAAAATAGTTTACAAAATCCTATAGCAACATGGAAACTAACCTTTTTACATAAAGAAAACATTCAAAGTGGTTAATAATGGATAAATACAGTCTTCTGCACTTAGCCAACGGTGAGAAAAGAGCATGATGACATGTGGATTTACTCCCAGCATCCTCCGTAAGCTGGCAGAGGAGCACAGGGATGATCACAGCTCCACAGTGCCTTTGAATATGTCTCCATATACGCAGAGCTTTCACAAGCCCACCTTCTGAATCCCTAAATAGGCCCAGCATACATATGCATGCTTGTTTATCGTTGACTGTTATCAAGGGAAATGTTAAATAAAAAGAAAGAAAAGGCCTCTGCCAGCAAAGCTGCTTGATAGAGAGGGAAAAATAACAAAAGGTCTCACTTTTCATTTCCTGTTTTCTAAAACTATTTATCATTCTTGACAAATGATGTATATTTGGGTTTTACTAGCGGCAGTACCGATAGTACTCTACTTAAGTTAAGAGGCAAAGTGAAGAGGTGCGTGCTGAGCAGAGATTTGAATATGGCTGCGGTGTAAAGGGTGTGGAGTCGTGTGCGGAGAGGAAAACTGCTTGACGCATTCAGGGCAGTCGCTGCAGAGTCCTGATCCCCTCCGAGTTTCAGCCTGGATCTTGAAACATGGTGGAGCCGCTGGCTGGTTGGCTTCAACGTTCTCACAGAGGTGTGAACGTGAATAACATCTGATACATAAGACTGCAGCACTTCCTTTAAACTGCAAAAGTACAGTCCATCCTGAATCTTTGACTATTGCAGTGATTAATTAATTCAATTTAAAGGAGCGCTCAAAAATCACACCAAACATGAACTCAATCACCCAGGAACTGCAGCAGAATTGCACAGCAAATTAGGAGAATATTGATACCACTGAAAGTCTACTCTGGATTTTCCTGGTTACACACAACTATTCGCCGTCACAAACATAAACAAAAGTAGTTTAGAGCCCAGTTCATCAACCGTCTGAGGCATAAAGTTAACGACCGAAGGGAACCGTCGGTGCAAACCGCTCAATGTAACGTCAGCTCGTGATGTTCAACTGAAACCATATTATTTTATTACAGGCCCTAAGAATTAGCTCTGTGTCACATTAAATCGATGTTACACTAAACCGAACCCTAAACAATTAAAAATTAAGAAGCTTTAGCTTGTTTACTTTACATCACATTAATATAGATTGGAAGATCAATCGTTTGCAATTGATGTTCCTTCTCCAAACACAATGGACATAAAGAGATTCTCTAAAAAGCTGTGTCATCCTTTTTCCACAATGTCTTTCTTCCTCTAAGTCTGGCTAGTGACTAATAGGAGCTAGCTTAATATCATCAGTTATTGGCAGTTTACTTTTTCCAGTGTTTCAGTATTTTCTGCACAATCATAAACCAGCAACTTTGATTTTTAAAATTCAGATGGTAAGACTATTGGATTCAAGGTGACCAACCGGAAATGAATCTCGGCTAAACATGTCACTGATGTTTCTCCTTGCTGATTTCTTACATTTTAAAAGCTCGCTAGATTTACGCTGTCAATAGAAAAACAATGATTAATACACCTCCATCTCAGGCAGGAGGTGGGTGCTGATGCTGAGGTGGATGCTGAGACTGAGGTGGGTGCTGATGCTGAGGTGGGTGCTGAGACTGAGGTGGGTGCTGAGACTGAGGTGGGTGCTGATGCTGAGGTGGGTGCTGAGACTGAGGTGGGTGCTGAGTCTGAGGCGGGTGCTGAGACTGAGGTGGGTGCTGATGCTGAGGTGGGTGCTGATGCTGAGGTGGGTGCTGATGCTGAGGTGGGTGTTGAGTCTGAGGTGGGTGCTGATGCTGAGGTGGGTGCTGAGACTGAGGTGGGTGCTGAGACTGAGGTGGGTGCTGAGTCTGAGGTGGGTGCTGAGTCTGAGGTGGGTGCTGAGACTGAGGTGGGTGCTGATGCTGAGGTGGGTGCTGATGCTGAGGTGGGTGCTGAGACTGAGGTGGGTGCTGAGTCTGAGGTGGGTGCTGAGTCTGAGGTGGGTGCTGATGCTGAGGTGGGTGCTGAGACTGAGGTGGGTGCTGAGTCTGAGGTGGGTGCTGAGTCTGAGGTGGGTGCTGAGTCTGAGGTGGGTGCTGAGACTGAGGTGGGTGCTGAGTCTGAGGTGGGTGCTGAGTCTGAGGTGGGTGCTGAGTCTGAGGTGGGTGCTGAGACTGAGGTGGGTGCTGATGCTGAGGTGGATGCTGAGTCAGAGATGGGTGCTGAGACTGAGGTGGGTGCTGAGTCTGAGGTGGGTGCTGAGTCTGAGGTGGGTGCTGAGTCTGAGGTGGGTGCTGAGTCTGAGGTGGGTGCTGAGACTGAGGTGGGTGCTGATGCTGAGGTGGGTGCTGAGACTGAGGTGGGTGCTGAGTCTGAGGTGGGTGCTGAGACTGAGGTGGGTGCTGATGCTGAGGTGGGTGCTGATGCTGAGGTGGGTGCTGATGCTGAGGTGGGTGCTGATGCTGAGGTGGGTGCTGATGCTGAGGTGGGTGCTGAGTCTGAGGTGGGTGCTGAGACTGAGGTGGGTGCTGAGACTGAGGTGGGTGCTGAGTCTGAGGTGGGTGCTGAGACTGAGGTGGGTGCTGAGACTGAGGTGGGTGCTGATGCTGAGGTGGGTGCTGATGCTGAGGTGGGTGCTGATGCTGAGGTGGGTGCTGATGCTGAGATGGGTGCTGATGCTGAGGTGGGTGCTGATGCTGAGGTGGGTGCTGATGCTGAGGTGGGTGCTGATGCTGAGGTGGGTGCTGATGCTGAGGTGGGTGCTGAGACTGAGGTGGGTGCTGAGACTGAGGTGGGTGCTGATGCTGAGGTGGGTGCTGAGACTGAGGTGGGTGCTGAGTCTGAGGTGGGTGCTGAGACTGAGGTGGGTGCTGATGCTGAGGTGGGTGCTGATGCTGAGGTGGGTGCTGATGCTGAGGTGGGTGCTGATGCTGAGGTGGGTGCTGATGCTGAGGTGGGTGCTGAGACTGAGGTGGGTGCTGAGGCTGAGGTGGGTGCTGATGCTGAGGTGGGTGCTGAGACTGAGGTGGGTGCTGAGTCTGAGGTGGGTGCTGAGACTGAGGTGGGTGCTGAGTCTGAGGTGGGTGCTGATGCTGAGGTGGGTGCTGATGCTGAGGTGGGTGCTGATACTGAGGTGGGTGCTGAGACTGAGGTGGGTGCTGAGACTGAGGTGGGTGCTGAGTCTGAGGTGGGTGCTGATGCTGAGGTGGGTGCTGAGACTGAGGTGGGTGCTGAGACTGAGGTGGGTGCTGAGTCTGAGGTGGGTGCTGAGTCTGAGGTGGGTGCTGAGACTGAGGTGGGTGCTGATGCTGAGGTGGGTGCTGAGACTGAGGTGGGTGCTGAGACTGAGGTGGGTGCTGATGCTGAGGTGGGTGCTGAGACTGAGGTGGGTGCTGAGTCTGAGGCGGGTGCTGAGACTGAGGTGGGTGCTGATGCTGAGGTGGGTGCTGATGCTGAGGTGGGTGCTGAGACTGAGGTGGGTGCTGATGCTGAGGTGGGTGCTGAGACTGAGGTGGGTGCTGAGACTGAGGTGGGTGCTGATGCTGAGGTGGGTGCTGAGACTGAGGTGGGTGCTGAGTCTGAGGCGGGTGCTGAGACTGAGGCGGGTGCTGATGCTGAGGTGGGTGCTGATGCTGAGGTGGATGCTGAGACTGAGGTGGGTGCTGAGTTTGAGGTGGGTGCTGAGTCTGAGGTGGGTGCTGAGACTGAGGTGGGTGCTGATGCTGAGGTGGATGCTGAGTCTGAGATGGGTGCTGAGACTGAGGTGGGTGCTGAGTCTGAGGTGGGTGCTGAGTCTGAGGTGGGTGCTGAGACTGAGGTGGGTGCTGATGCTGAGGTGGGTGCTGATGCTGAGGTGGGTGCTGATGCTGAGGTGGGTGCTGAGACTGAGGTGGGTGCTGAGTCTGAGGTGGGTGCTGAGACTGAGGTGGGTGCTGATGCTGAGGTGGGTGCTGATGCTGAGGTGGGTGCTGATGCTGAGGTGGGTGCTGAGACTGAGGTGGGTGCTGATGCTGAGGTGGGTGCTGAGACTGAGGTGGGTGCTGAGACTGAGGTGGGTGCTGAGTCTGAGGTGGGTGCTGATGCTGAGGTGGGTGCTGATGCTGAGGTGGGTGCTGAGACTGAGGTGGGTGCTGAGTCTGAGGTGGGTGCTGATGCTGAGGTGGGTGCTGAGACTGAGGTGGGTGCTGAGTCTGAGGTGGGTGCTGAGACTGAGGTGGGTGCTGATGCTGAGGTGGGTGCTGAGACTGAGGTGGGTGCTGATGCTGAGGTGGGTGCTGAGACTGAGGTGGGTGCTGAGTCTGAGGTGGGTGCTGATGCTGAGGTGGGTGCTGAGACTGAGGTGGGTGCTGAGTCTGAGGTGGGTGCTGAGACTGAGGTGGGTGCTGAGTCTGAGGTGGGTGCTGAGACTGAGGTGGGTGCTGAGACTGAGGTGGGTGCTGATGCTGAGGTGGGTGCTGATGCTGAGGTGGGTGCTGATGCTGAGGTGGGTGCTGATGCTGAGGTGGGTGCTGAGACTGAGGTGGGTGCTGATGCTGAGGTGGGTGCTGATGCTGAGGTGGGTGCTGATGCTGAGGTGGGTGCTGAGACTGAGGTGGGTGCTGAGTCTGAGGTGGGTGCTGAGACTGAGGTGGGTGCTGATGCTGAGGTGGGTGCTGATGCTGAGGTGGGTGCTGATGCTGAGGTGGGTGCTGATGCTGAGGTGGGTGCTGATGCTGAGGTGGGTGCTGAGACTGAGGTGGGTGCTGATGCTGAGGTGGGTGCTGATGCTGAGGTGGGTGCTGATGCTGAGGTGGGTGCTGAGACTGAGGTGGGTGCTGAGACTGAGGTGGGTGCTGAGTCTGAGGTGGGTGCTGATGCTGAGGTGGGTGCTGAGACTGAGGTGGGTGCTGAGACTGAGGTGGGTGCTGAGTCTGAGGTGGGTGCTGAGACTGAGGTGGGTGCTGATGCTGAGGTGGGTGCTGATGCTGAGGTGGGTGCTGATGCTGAGGTGGGTGCTGATGCTGAGGTGGGTGCTGAGACTGAGGTGGGTGCTGATGCTGAGGTGGGTGCTGATGCTGAGGTGGGTGCTGATGCTGAGGTGGGTGCTGAGACTGAGGTGGGTGCTGAGACTGAGGTGGGTGCTGAGACCGAGGTGGGTGTTGATGCTGAGGTGGGTGCTGATGCTGAGGTGGGTGCTGAGACTGAGGTGGGTGCTGAGACTGAGGTGGGTGCTGATGCTGAGGTGGGTGCTGAGACTGAGGTGGGTGCTGATGCTGAGGTGGGTGCTGAGACTGAGGTGGGTGCTGAGTCTGAGGTGGGTGCTGATGCTGAGGTGGGTGCTGATGCTGAGGTGGGTGCTGAGACTGAGGTGGGTGCTGATGCTGAGGTGGGTGCTGAGACTGAGGTGGGTGCTGATGCTGAGGTGGGTGCTGATGCTGAGGTGGGTGCTGATGCTGAGGTGGGTGCTGATGCTGAGGTGGGTGCTGAGACTGAGGTGGGTGCTGAGACCGAGGTGGGTGCTGATGCTGAGGTGGGTGCTGAGACTGAGGTGGGTGCTGAGTCTGAGGTGGGTGCTGAGTCTGAGGTGGGTGCTGAGTCTGAGGTGGGTGCCGAGTCTGAGGTGGGTGCCGATGCTGAGGTGGGTGCTGATGCTGAGGTGGGTGCTGAGACTGAGGTGGGTGCTGATGCTGAGGTGGGTGCTGAGACTGAGGTGGGTGCTGAGACTGAGGTGGGTGCTGAGACTGAGGTGGGTGCTGAGTCTGAGGCGGGTGCTGAGACTGAGGTGGGTGCTGATGCTGAGGTGGGTGCTGATGCTGAGGTGGGTGCTGATGCTGAGGTGGGTGCTGATGCTGAGGTGGGTGCTGATGCTGAGGTGGGTGCTGATGCTGAGGTGGGTGCTGAGACTGAGGTGGGTGCTGATGCTGAGGTGGGTGCTGAGACTGAGGTGGGTGCTGATGCTGAGGTGGGTGCTGAGACTGAGGTGGGTGCTGAGACTGAGGTGGGTGCTGAGACTGAGGTGGGTGCTGATGCTGAGGTGGGTGCTGATGCTGAGGTGGGTGCTGATGCTGAGGTGGGTGCTGAGTCTGAGGTGGGTGCTGAGTCTGAGGTGGGTGCTGAGTCTGAGGTGGGTGCTGAGTCTGAGGTGGGTGCTGAGTCTGAGGTGGGTGCTGATGCTGAGGTGGGTGCTGATGCTGAGGTGGGTGCTGAGACTGAGGTGGGTGCTGAGGCTGAGGTGGGTGCTGATGCTGAGGTGGGTGCTGAGACTGAGGTGGGTGCTGATGCTGAGGTGGGTGCTGAGACTGAGGTGGGTGCTGAGACTGAGGTGGGTGCTGAGTCTGAGGTGGGTGCTGAGACTGAGGTGGGTGCTGATGCGGAGGTGGGTGCTGATGCTGAGGTGGGTGCTGATGCTGAGGTGGGTGCTGATGCTGAGGTGGGTGCTGATGCTGAGGTGGGTGCTGAGTCTGAGGTGGGTGCTGAGTCTGAGGTGGGTGCTGAGTCTGAGGTGGGTGCTGAGTCTGAGGTGGGTGCTGAGACTGAGGTGGGTGCTGAGACTGAGGTGGGTGCTGAGTCTGAGGTGGGTGCTGATGCTGAGGTGGGTGCTGATGCTGAGGTGGGTGCTGAGACCCAGGTGGGTGCTGAGTCTGAGGTGGGTGCTGATGCTGAGGTGGGTGCTGATGCTGAGGTGGGTGCTGATGCTGAGGTGGGTGCTGAGACTGAGGTGGGTGCTGAGACTGAGGTGGGTGCTGATGCTGAGGTGGGTGCTGAGTCTGAGGTGGGTGCTGATGCTGAGGTGGATGCTGAGACTGAGGTGGGTGCTGATGCTGAGGTGGGTGCTGATGCTGAGGTGGGTGCTGAGACTGAGGTGGGTGCTGATGCTGAGGTGGGTGCTGAGTCTGAGGTGGGTGCTGATGCTGAGGTGGATGCTGAGACTGAGGTGGGTGCTGATGCTGAGGTGGGTGCTGATGCTGAGGTGGGTGCTGAGTCAGAGGCAGATCAGCATGCAGGGACGGTGGAGAGAGCTCTGCTGCTGGGCAGTTATGAATGAAATGCGATGCAGATTTTCTCCGAACTTTATATGAGCTTCACTCTGAGCTCGACTCACTTTCAAACTGCAAATCCAAAACATACACGAATAATATGTACTTTGAGCCCTTGGTGTAACTTTAGTTTGAAAAGTGGGGGAGGGAGAGAGGTTGGACTCCTCTGCAAAGACAAAAAAGTGACTTAATATCCTCTATCCCATAGTCCCAATGTATTTGGGACTATAGTGACACGAAAGCAACTGTATGATTCCGCTGGGCAAACCCTCAGCCAGAAGAAGCTGTTCTTTATTCTGTATTACTACATGGAAAGACAATCAACTGCTTCATCTCAAATTCTGTTTTGATCCAACTTCTCCTCATTTGTCTTCTGACATTAAAGAAAACACAAAAGCATCGACGTTGAAGGGTAAACAGGAGCCATAAACCATGTTGCAAACATTGTTAGCGGAGGCCTATTTTTTTCTATAATTTAGCTTGATATTTTCATCAATCCTGTGTTCGCTACTGTAAACTTTCACTGTCAACGAATCCATATCACCTCACTGCTGCAGATCTGAGTGTCTCCTGCTTTTCGTTGCCTCCTCTTTGTTTCTATTGACCAGGGAAAAATTTATACAGAATATTGAAAAGAAAGAAAGAAAAGCCCAAGAAAATCTGTATCAGTTCTTATTTGTTTGTGTAAAATTTAATACAAATATAAAAAGTGTTCAAACGCAAAATAAAGAGGTGTGTCTTATATTTATATTTGACTCCTAGAATTCGGCATATATTTGAAAAAGTCGAGGTCACAAGGTTATAAAGCAATTTTTTTCCCAAATAATGTTTCCCTATAAAATAAATGAATAAAAACAATTGAAAAGAACCTCAAATACAATTTAGAGAAACTGTTTTATTTGACTTTCAATTCAGCTTGGGTTTAGACTGAGTTGCTCGGATGGTATGGAGGGTATTGAAAAGAAAAATCTGGACAGTCTCAGCAGTTAATATTTTTTAGTCTTTAGCAGGGGCGTCAGAAGCATTTATGGAAGAGTAGGGTTTGACACCGACGATCCACCTTGTTACAGCTGCTCTCTGACTTTTCCTGAGCTCTCTGATTCTGCGTTGGGCAAAAATCATCTGGAACATCTTTTCCTACAGAAAGAAGAAGGTGTTTAACAACCTGTTCAAATGCACCAGAATGTACAAAATGGCACCTGCTTCACTAGAAATGCTCTAGGGGAGGATCCTGCAGATGGTGAGGGGGGTCTGTGGGTGCCCCCAAGGCCCCCGGTCTCGAACTCAGCAGGCACGCTGATTTTTCCCAGTGGCCAGCCACGGTACTGCAACAAAAAATCCCATGGGGCCCAAAAAGCTTTTTTCCCATAGACCGCAATAGTAAAAGAGAAGCCTCTAAAACTGTTCACAGGACACCTCCAGCTGTAATCACCGGCAATTACTAATCTTTGTATTCTATATTTTTAAGTCATGGACTTTATATCCATCAAAAATGTTTTCTAATGGCCAGAAAAGTCAAAGAAAAGTCTCTTTCTGGGCGTGACGTCACGGCTGTGTCCGTGCACTCCATGGATGTATTATATTAATATATATTATATAATTATTTTATTAATACATTAATAATATATGTAATAATATACATTAATTAATATATTATATTAATACATATTATATTAATACTCGCGTCATTGCCCCGGGGCATGATGGGAGGCCCCAGAGCATCATGGGAGGTGACTCAACTGTGCATGCTCTATGGGCCCCACAACGCGGAAGTAAACCCGGAAGTCAGGAACTTTTTCCGGCTTATGTGCCAGGCGAGCAACTTGCATTGAAATGAACGGCGGCCATTTTCCTGTCTGGTATCCAGTTATTTAATAGATCCATGGTGCCCCCTCCCCAACATTAAAAATGCTTCCGACACCCCTGCTCAAGAGCACATTCACAGGCTCTACTAGATACCACTGTCTGTGGGTGAAAGTAAACAATTAATACCCCACCCTGTTTTTCATATATTATTAACACTTATTTGTTTCTAAATCGAATTTTATATTGGACGCCTGCCTCGTATACTGGAAAAATCTAAGAAGGAATGCAGATAATTTAGCATATAATAGCAGATAATTTAAAGGCTACGTTTGATGTCTTATCGCCTTTTTCTTGACAGAAAGGTTTCAGGTGAAAGCTGAGCCCGAGGAAGTCAAAGATTTATATCAGACGAGGATCTCAGAGCAGACCTTGTTTTTTTCTTACAAAAATTTCAAGAAGTTCTGACTGAAATGTTTCCACTCGACTGCAAACCCCTGTGATGGTGATCATGTTGTGGTTTCTCCTGCACCCCGAGAACTTGAAAATTGAAGGTTTCTTCGATAAGTAAACAGTCTCAGCAGCTCTCTGGTATTTTGACGAGCAGTCACACAGAATATCTAAAGAGAACTCCACCTTTTTCTCTTTTTCTCATCATGTCTCTTCTCGCATCTGAGAGCATTGGCACTATAACGTACTGGAGCACGTCGCCAGGGCTGAGATGATGGTTTGCTGCATTTTGTGAAGTGGAGCCACAGTGTCCATGAGCAGGTCAGAGCAGGTGGAGATGAAAATGTAAGAGGTGTCTATGATGAATCAGATCAAGGCAGAATTACTACTTTCAAAGACACAGTCTTTAAAAGTGCTGGGATGTTTGACCCACCTACTACAAAGCAATCCCCTTAAGTTTAGCACCCATGGCACGGGCAGATTTACATATTCAGATCTGTTATCAAACATCTATGCCCATTCATCTTTTCTTTACTAATAATATATTACTGAGAATTTTATCTAAATATGTTACGGCCGCTGCCCTTTCCTCCTTTATGTTTTGTTTTAATCTTGTTTTCTCCCCCTGCATCTGCCAAGCTGCACAGCTCCTCCCTCGTTGGCCTGATTGGTGCGGCCTCCCGGCTCCTGGCAGTCCATCCCTCCGATCACCTGGGTCCCTGATTGGTGCGCCGCGTCTGGGGCTGGCCAATCCCAGCCGTCCAATCAGGAGTGAACACCTGATAAACCCCTGCCAGTCTGTCAGTCCAGGCGGCTGATTGTGGGACAGCTTGCCTCTGCGTGTTGTGCAGAACTTTGTTTGTTAGGCTAAAATTAGCTAGCGGCTACCGTGTGTTCCTTTGTGGTTTTTCTTTTGTTTGTTAAACCTGTGGAGTGTGGCCAGGATTTAGTTTTGTGTTTAACCTTGTGACTGATTCTGTTAAGTTTCCACACCTCGTTCCTTTTATGTTTAGAGACACTAGGTGCAGGGGTGCTGTTTTGTTGTACTTTGGTTTTTTAGTAAGTGTAGACAGCCTTTGTTTTCCTTTTGTTTTTGATTTAAACAGCACCCACCGGCCCTCTTCCTTGGTTTGTTTTCTTTTCATTTGTTAACCTGTTAACCGGTATTCCGGTTTTTGAGTGACAAATAAACTACCTTACCTAATACCAGCTGGGTTTTATGTTGCTTTCCTTTCCCCTGCGAGCCGATTTGTAACAAAATAAGACAGAAATAAAATATCAAACTCATTGCCAGTACCTGATGTGACTTTCTGCAATATATGAGAGCATATGAACCCGGCGTGCAGACTGACCCTCCCACTATCATCCACACCCTCGTCTTCACACTCAACTGTGACTAAACCCTTACAAGGCGCTAAAGCAATGCCACCGAGGGTCTTCACCCTGGTGTGGGTCATTTTGGGCCGAGCCTTACCACCTTTGCAAGGGTTAAATGATAGCTGCTCGTTATTAGATTTAGTATGTGATCAACATAAATTGTTGAATAACGGGATGGATGGCGTTGTACTTATATTATCATTTTCCCACTGGCACGACAGTACGTCTGTTCGGTAGCATCAACATACAGAAGCGCTCTGATCTTTACACTCTTACCCGAGTTAAGACACTGGAAGTCAGCGCAGGGTTCAGTGTCCTGCCCAAGGATGTGTCAACATGAGACGGGGACAAGGGATCCATTAGTTGACCTTCCAGTGGGAGGACAACAAACTCACAATGTACTGATCGTGTACATTGGGCAGATCTACTACACTTATGAAGCATATGCATTTTTGAGTGAGCCAAGGTACATTGACAACATAATTGATGTCCAGAAGGAAGTTAATTATTTATTCATTAAATATTGACTCCATACTGTACATGGGGAGCACGGTGGCTTAGTGGTTAGCACTGCTGCCTCACAGCGAGAAGGTTCCTGGTCTGACCCCTGGAGCCGGAGTCTTTCTGTGTGGAGTTTGCATGTATCTCCCTGTGCTTGTGTGGGTTTGCTCCGGGTGCTCCAGCTTGCTCCCACAGTCCAAAAACATGCATGTTGGGTTGATTTAGGATTGTAAATTGCCTGTAGTTGTAAGTGTGTGGTGTTGTTTGCCTATATATATGTGACCCCTGCCTTTTGTCTGTAATGAGCTGGGACAGGCTCCAGCAGACCCCTGTGACCCTGATAATTATTTATTGAATATTTCAGCCTCTGCTAAACCAAAACTTCTCTTCCTCGGATCTCAGGTCAACTGTACTTTTTTTTCATTTTCTTTTTCAAGTTTGAATGTTGTGACTCAATCATACCTACCGTATTTTACCCCTCTTTCCTGTCGTCCTCCCATATTAGTATTTTCCCGTAAATTTCCCGTATTATAATATAATCATTTTTAAAAAGCATTATTGTGCCTCTCCAAACTGAATTCGTACTAGCCTTGCGAGAACTGGTGCTTGCTGTAGCCTGGGTGGCAGTTATCGCGAGGTTACTGGCAACAACGAGAGCAAACTCGGAACAACAAATCAGAGAGATGGATGGATGTAACGAGAGAGATGGCATTCTGCTAAAAAAAGTAGACTTCATATCTCTATAAATGGGATACCGAATTTACTTTCGTAAGAGGAGCAGGATGGGGAACAGTTATGTGTTTTGAAAAGATGTGTAACTGCGATGTTAGTGTCTCTCACGGGAGAAGGACCGATGACAGTCAGCAGCACCAGAGCAACACCAGAGAGCCACATGTGTGAAAATGACGGATTAAAAGAAAATGTAAATGTTTCACTTGAAGACAAACCATATGTATATAAACTGAAATATTTAAAATAAATAAATGTGCTTTAACTCACTTTTGTGTTTTCATTTAGGCTCTATTATAGGAATTACATACATATGAATGTCCACAGCATTTCAGTGTCAACAAAACTCGGCCTATCAGATTCTGAGCACATATTTGTAGTTTGTAAGTGGTTGACAGGTAGATAGTTAAGATTTGTTGTAAACCTGTCTTTCACTAGCAAGGACCACGCCATCAACAGGATACGTTTAAATGATTTATTGATACGAAGATGATGACGATGACGATGGTGATGATGATGGCGATGACGATGACAATGACGATGATGATGATCTATGGGTCGGTCGATGCGTTGTGGGGAAGCTGGTAGGGAATCCGCCGCAGCGCCCGGGCAACGACGAACCCCCTAGGAATCTATGAGGTAGAGAAAGAGAGGGAAGAAGGAGAAGAGAAAAGGGGTGGGGGGGAGGGGTGCAGAGACGAGAGCGAAGATGAACTGAGGGTTAGGCTGGTATTTGAAGGTTTGCCGGAAGAGGCGTGGTGCCGGAGGAGGCGTGGTTGAGGCGTGGTCCTGCTCCCGAAATTCGCTTGTTAAGCTCCAATTCACTAGCAAGGACCACGCCATCAACAGGATACGTTTAAATGATTTATTGATACGAAGATGATGACGATGACGATGGTGATGATGATGGCGATGACGATGACAATGATCTATGGGTCGGTCGATGCGTTGTGGGGAAGCTGGTAGGGAATCCGCTGCAGCGCCCGGGCAACGACGAACCCCCAAAACCGTGGATTATTTAAGGAGATGAGACTGAGCGGATCTGAGGTCGCTAAGATCTGATCGAATGTAGCGATGATAGTTGGGAGGACCATCAACCCACGGGCTGTATGAGGTGCTCTGGGATACGTAGCGGGAGGCTGAAGTGGCGGCTTCGATCCTAAGGAGTGACCGGAGTAGTGCGTTGGGGAGATGCCAGATAAGGAGAGTATATGGCGGAAACGATGGTGAAACCAGAACTGGTGACGACTGTCCTGACTCGGACGCAAGGATCTGTCGAAGATGTGCTCTGTGTTTTCCAGGAAGACAAGTAGTTGGCCAGGGTCTCGAAGTATTCAGGGGCGATTGGTCTTCGGGGATGAGAAACGAGAAAGAGAGTCGGTGATGGTGGTGGAGTGACCGGGGACATGCGCTGCATGGAGGATAAATTGATGTATGGCTGAGTGCCAGACTAGACGGCGCATGAACGGCATGATAGATGTGGAGTTGGAGCGTCCTTTATTAATTATGTCGATACTTATCGATATGAAGATGATGACGATGATGGTGGCGATGAATGATGATGGCGATGATGATGGCGATGATGATAGCGATGACGATGATGATGATGGCGATGATGATGGCGATGACGAAGGCGAAGGCGATAACGATGGCGATGAAGATGGTGATAACGATGACGATGCCGATGACGATGGCGAAGATGATGGCGTTGATGATGATGGCGATGACGAAGGCGATGACGAAGGCGATAACGGCACGGCTCGAGTTGTCTGGGGAGATAGGAGACAGAGATGGAACAGCGGAAGCGATGGATGGCAAGTGGGAGATGAAGGCCCGCCCTTGGGGAATAATGCGCATGGCAAAATTGAGGTGGCCCAGGAGGGAGAGGAGTTGGCGTTTGGTGCAGCCTGGGGCTAAGAGGAAATAAGAAGACTGATAAATAAGAAGACCGATTCGGTTGAGCTTTTCGGTTGGGAGAGAAGCCTGAAACAGATCCGTATCGAGAGTGATACCAAGAAATTCGAGGTAGGTGGAGGGGCCCGGCGTTTTCTCAGCGGACAATGGAACCCCGAGTTCGGAGAAAACGGAAGTCAGGGTCAGGCCAGAAGCGGGTGGCGATGAGAGAGGGGTAACGATGAGGAATCATTCAAGAGATGGACGAGGAAGGAATGCCGTGGTTGTTGGAGAGGATCCAGCAGAGGGCCTCTGAAGGTGTCGAAAAGTTAGGGGCTGCTCTTGCGGCCGAAGGTGAGCCTGACTGCGAGTAGTATGCACCTCGCCAGTGGACGCTGAAGTACACCAGCCCGGAAGCGGGTGGCGATGAGAGAGGGTGCCAGAAACCCTGGCCGGATCTAGCGGCTGTAGTTGGTCGAGGTGGGCTGGGGGGGGCAGTGGCATCCCGGTGCCAGTAACCCCGGCTGAAGTTAGCTGTTGTAGGTGCTGGAGGTGGATTAGGTGCTGGAGGTGGGCTGAGGGGGGCAGTGGCATCCCGGTGCCAGAAACCCCGGCCGGATCTAGCTGCTGTAGTTGGTGGAGGTGGGCTGGGGGGGGCAGTGGCATCCCGGTGCCAGTAACCCCGGCTGAAGTTAGCTGATGTAGGTGCTGGAGGTGGATTAGGTGCTGGAGGTGGGCTGAGGGGGGCAGTGGCATCCCGGTGCCAGAAACCCCAGCCGGATCTAGCTGCTGGAGTGGCATCCCGGTGCCAGAAACCCCAGCCGGATCTAGCTGCTGTAGTGGCATCCCGGTGCCAAGGACCTCGGGGAGGGAGGGAGGAGACTGCTGGTGTGGGTTGAAATCCGACCTGCGACGACGGCTATGGGCTGATCCGGATTGTCCGCGTCCTCTTCCCTCCGATGGCGGAGGTGGGCTGGAAAGGCTGGAAGACGGTGAGCTGCAGTGATGCCGGATGTTCAGAAGGGATGAACCGGGTGGAATGTGGACGACTGAAGAGACAAAAGTTTCTGGGCGGCTGTCGGGCTCGGGAGAGCGGTGTTTCGGGCACGGCGGCGGCTGAGGAGTTTACCTCCTCCGAAACATGGCGGGGTGTGCTAGCATCCCGGTGCTAGTAACACCGCTGAGTTAGCTGTTGTAGTTGCCGCGGGTGGGCTGAGGGGGGTGCTAGCATCCCGGTGCTAGCGGCCCCGGCTGAGTTAGCTGTTGTAGGTGCTGAGGGTGGGCTGGGGGGGGGCTAGCAACCCGGTGCTAGTTACCCCGGCCCCGAAGTTAACTGTTGTAGGTTTGTTTGCGCAGGTTTGGCCGGAACCGGAGAAGTGCGGGAAGCGAAAGCGTTGGGATGACGGGCGGCGGGACCAGCCGCGGACAGGGCGAAACGAGCAGCTGCCCGCGGGGCCGGAACGAGTCGAGGAAGAAAACCGGGCCGAAATGCGGTGGGAGGGAGGCCAGGCACTGGCCGGAACTGGGGAACGGCGGGAAGCAAAAGCGTTGGGATGACAGATGGCGGGATTAGCTGTGGACGGGGTGAAATGAGTAGTTGCCTGCGGGGCCGGAACGGGTTGAGGAAGGAAACTGGGTTGAAATGCGATGGGAGGGATGCCGGGTACCGACATCACGATGCCGGTGGCCCCCAACCGAGGTAACCTGTTGGGACTGATGGAGCTGGGAAGCAGAGGATCCTGGCAACCCGGTGCCAAGAGCCCCTTCTAGCGCTGGCGGTTGAGGCTGCTGAATGAGCATAGCGGGGGTTTCTAGCATCCCGGTGCTAATAACCCCGGCTGAGTTAGCTGTTGTAGGTGCCGGGGGTGGAATGGGGGGGGGGGCCTAGCATCCCGGTGCTAGTAACCCCGGCTGAGTTAGCTGTTGTAGGTGCCGGGGGTGGACTGGGGGGGGCTAGCATCCCGGTGCTAGCAACCCCGGCCGGATCGCTGCTGTACTTGCTGGAGGTGGGAGCTAGCAACCCGGTGCTAGCAACCCCGGCTGGATCGCTGCTGTACTTGCTGGAGGTGGGCGCTAGCAACCCGGTGCTAGCAACCCCGGCCGGATCGCTGCTGTACTTGCTGGAGGTGGGCTGATGTGGGAGCTAGCAACCCGGTGCTAGCAACCCCGGCCGAAGTTAGCTGTTGTACTTGCTGGGGGTGGGCTGAGGTGGGAGCTAGCAACCCCGGCCAAAGTTAGCTGTTGTAGTTGCTGGAGGTGGGCAGTGTAACGATGGAATCGTTTATGTTTCCACACGGACGGCTTAAGGTGAAAGACCGCTCATGTGCAGTTGAGGTTCCTGCAATGAGGCAACGTTGTTCGGAGATTATGTTTAACGAGAATGTTAATAAAAGACCTTGTGAGTAAAGGTAATGCTCAACGTCCGGTTTGTACGATCGCTTCTCTTTTACTATTGCGGTCTATGGGAAAAGCTTTCGGGGATTTTTTTTTTTTTTGCGCAGTACCGCGGCTGGCCACTGGAAATCTTCTGAGTGCGAGACCTGGGGGTCAACGTCACGGCGCGCCGTCGGAGTTGGCGTGATGACGTCATCCGGAAGAGAGCAGGTGTCGGCTGATGGCATGGCAGGCTGGCATGAGATGGTTGAGAAGAACAGGCGGTGGCCCTATGGAGGGTGGCGACAGTCCAGCCCGAAACACCTGCAGAAGGCGGGCCGTCGGGACCCCCGCCGGGCGTGGCGAGACCGCGGGCGGATTGCGCAGCCTGCGCTGTTGGATCAACGGCGAGGGATTATCCGCGGCGCGTCCTCTTCCCGCCGATGACGGAGGCGGGCCAGGAGACAGGGAGGACGCCATGGCGGGCTGCCGCAATACCGGATGTTCAGGAGAGATGGACCGGACGGGATGGACCACTCGTTTCTGGGTGGGGCCGGGTTAACCGCGGGCTCCGCGCGTGGCTGAGAGAGAGAGAAAAAAAGGGTTAGAGAAACACGTGCACGGCGCTGCGACAGCGAGCAGCCGACGGCGCAACCTGCGCTCTCGATTGACGGCGAGGAGACACAGGAGAGGAGTCGGGGCCCCGCGGCGACGATCCGGATGTTCAGGAGAGATGGACCCGGACGCGGACCGCTGAGGAGACGGGGCTCGGCCGGCCCCACGACCGCCAGGGAGAGCGGCGCTTCGCTGAAAGATTTTTCTCCTCGGGATCTCGATCGGCTGGTGTTTGCTGGTGGTACCCTGCAAGCAGATCGTTGTCCGATGGTGATAACGACACGAGATCCATGCCGGCCGTCGGACCCCGCCGGAGCGTGGCGACGCCGGGACCGGTGGATTTCGCACCTGCGGAGCTTCAGGCATGGCGACGACTGAAAGTTTTTGGTTTTTTTTTCTCCTCCGGATCTTGATGGTGTTTGCTGATGATCCCCTGCAAACAAGTCGTCATCCGACACGACACGAGATCCATGACACGAGATCCGTGCCTGAACGGGTGAGTAACGATCTGAGATACGAGCGTGTAGTAGTGTTGTTGCTTGCGGTTCTGGTTCGGAGAACGAGAGCGAACGTGCTGCAGAGACGAGAGCGAAGATGAACTGAGGGTTAGGCTGGTATTTGAAGGTTTGCCGGAAGAGGCGTGGTGCCGGAGGAGGCGTGGTTGTGGCGTGGTTGTGGCGTGGTCCTGCTCCCGAAATTCGCTTGTTAAGCTCCAATAAAATGTCTCAGTTGGGCTGGTGGAACAGCGGGTGGTGGAAAATGTCCCTTATTTTCAAATCCAAAACTTGACAGGTATGCTCCATGTATGGACGGGCACCTACAACAAGAATGAGCATCTTCAGTCCCGACTCCAAACTAGAAGAGCTTGATGGAATTTCCTCCCAATTGTTCAGCCGTCACTGTGAATCTGCACCATCATCAACATCATCATCATCAGGGCCTTTAACCACAGAGCATATAGCCAATGTGTTTACCCCACGTCACAGCTGACTTGTGGGATAAATAATTGATGTTGGTATAAAAAAAAAGCTGGACTGTGAGAAAGTGAGCAACCCCTCCCCTTCTCACCGTCACCGAACTTTTTTAATATGTTTTTATTTTATTTTATTTATCCTTTATTTATACAGATAAAACACTTGAGTCCGAAGACTCATTTTCAAGTGTGACCTGTTCACATCCACACAGTTGCATAAAACATAAAAATGAGACATGACAAGATATGACAGGACATAACACTTGAAACTGATGCAGAGTGGAAATGACAATACACTATAACCGTTAAATAGCTGGAAAATAGAGATATCAGGTTAGTACACTAGCCCCAGACAAAAATAAAACTTGTAGAACACAGACTAGCTTATGTGCTTTAAATGCTTAGCTGCGGCAGAGGTCATCTAGTGCAAGTACAAGATAAAGATGCACTCTCCATGTCTCTAAGCAAAAGCTTAAAACTAGCAAGGGGAATCAGGTTCGTCAACTTCAGACTCTGTTGCAAGGAGTTCCAAGCGGACGGGGCTGCAAAAGAGAACGCCCTTTTGCCTTTCTCTGTGCGGACCAAGGGGATGGAGTAAGTAATGATATCCTGCGTACGGAGAGCGTATCTGGATTGCTTGCGTGAAAAGTAGACAGAGAGGTAGGGTGGGAGCAGACCAAGAATGGATTTGTAAATGAGAGTGTACCAGTGGAGGGTTCGGCGGATGGAAAGAGATGGCCAGTTAACCAGACAGTAAAGCACACAATGGTGTGTAAGTGGTTTACAACCGGTTATGAAGCGCAGCGCTCCATGGTACGCAGCATCCAGAAGTTGGAGACAGCTTGCAGATGCATTCATGTAGAGGACATCACCATAGTCCAAAAGAGGCAAGAAGGTGGCAGTAACCAGCCGTTTCCTAGCAAGAGCTGAAAAGCAGGACTTGTTTCTGAAGAAAAAGCTCAGTTTCAACTTCAGTTTCTTCAAGAGCATATTGATGTGAAGTTGGAAGGTGAGAGTGTCGTCAAGAACAACGCCAAGATATTTGTAGTTTGACACAATCTCAATAGGTGTACCCTGACGAGACACAATGCCAGGAAGTGCCGCTGACGCCTGCTTGCTGTTGGAGAAGAGCATGACCTTGGTCTTCCCTGCATTCACCACCAGTCTAAGCTGAGACAACTGGGACTGAAGGGTGTCAAAAGCAGTCTGTAGAGACTCCAAGGCACGGGAGATGGAAGAAGCAAAGCAGTACATAATTGTGTCATCCGCATAAAGATGAACAGCAGCATTTGAGGTTGATCCTATTTCATTTATGTAAATGGTGAATAGGGTTGGCCCTAAGACCGAACCCTGTGGCACCCCATTAGAGGTAGTAAGCATGTTGGAGGACAGATCACCAAACTGCACAGCCTGTTTACGATGAGACAGGTAGTTTGTAAACCAGCCAACAGCATGGGAGGAAAAACCAATGTCCGAGAGGCGCTGACATAAGATGGAGTGGTCGACGGTGTCGAATGCCTTTGACAAGGCAAATGTGTGTGGCAGGGTGGAGGATTGGGCGTGGTCTGCGGGGGAGCAGCACACAGGTGTGCCTGGTTCTGCTGAATCAACCTCTCCACCCTGCCTGGCTTCATAAACAGCGGCTGCATACCAGAAAAGGGGTCTGCTGAGTGGAGGTAGCTGGCTGTGAGGCTATGCTCAATGTGCCATTTTTTTAGAATTCTGATTGTGCCCTCCGCCTGTATGTCTTTTGTCTTTTTACATGAAATAAAAAGCCTTTTTTTTGGCATACGACTCTCTGTGTGTTCTACTTTCCACCTCATCACCCAGGTCCAGTTTGCCTTATCCCCTTTTACGAGGAGAGGCTGCTCCGGTCCCTCACATGGACGTTAACCCTTTTTGGATTTCTCCCACTTTAAAAGATTGCTTCATTCTACCATCAATAAATCTTCCACGCAAGCAGACGTGAAAACGGATTTACTTGCAGATGTTAGCAGCCAACCCTGTGTAGAACATGTTGTTTCGCCAAAGGTTTCTCAAATACCATTAGATACCAGGACATCCAACCCATTAATGAAGTGGATGTGCATCACACTATGGGTCGTTAGTCACCGTTGAAAAAAATAACCACGGAGCTGTGTAGAAACTGCACCGAGGTTGCAGGTTTTTTGGAGCAGTGAACACAAGTTATTAAACCCAGAGCAGCTGGGATGTGACTGATAGACTTTGTGCTAATCTGCTTTTGTGTTTCCTTTGTAGAAACTTGCTCACAAAATAACGTTCCCTGGAGCTAGGCAATCATGTTTAAACTTGATCATTTGGACTCCAGTGTTAACGCTGTACTCCGTATATTTCAAAGAGCAGAGATTAGATTGTTGTGGTTATTATGTTGTCAACTTTATTACTTTTTGGTCGGGCCGTGGGGGCTTTCACAATCGGATCACTGTGTTCTGTATTCCCAAAGCAGGAGGAAACTCCAACCTATAAAATATTCCAAATATTAAGCTTAAAGAAATGAAGCGCTAAAGTGTGCCTCAGTGTTTATAACTTCCCAAAATAGAAACACAGATGGACGACAAACAAGTGTGTGCATGTGTGTACGTCCATATGTTTGTAGTGCACCCCAGTGCACAGCCAAGAACAATAGAGAGCAGTCCATCATTTTGCTGCACCATATGCACCCCATATTCCCACAGCTCTCCCACTCTACAGTTCGCCCAAATACCACCATCGCGCTGATGTTTTGTTTTCCAATAGTAATCCTTAAGGTGTGTCAGAAATACAAACAATCTATGGCGTCTCGTGAGGGACATAATTCTGAATTAGTGTTCGTAAACACATAAGAAATCAAACTGATTTACAGTACGTACCACACCGAAAACCTCTCACACACACAACTGGAAATTTCAGATATATACAAATGTATGACAATGATATAAACACTTTCTGATAAATATCTCACTTCATAGGCTACTCTAAATACATTTTGCATTTATTTTAAGCAGAGGTGTTTCTACACCCCCTGGGGGCCCTTGGCAGGAGAGACCATGGGCCCCCCAGAATCATGATGAATGAAGTCCAGGACCATAGATCAGTAATGAAATCTTTTATAAAACAATTAACATATAAAATAAATAATAAATAACTACTTTAATGCAAACTTTACATACCCACTAACCTATTATGTGGCTATGAATGTGTTTATAAGAAAATGGCTGAATTCACTTTATACCAACTTTAATGTGCAGTAAACTTGCTTGCTGGATGATAAAGTAGCAGGCTCGCTAGCAGCAGTACTTTTTTGTAATATAAAACACATAGCTCACACATTCCCACTTACCACTGTCACCTTTTTTCTTTTCATGTTTTTTTAGTTTTTTTCCTTTCCGTGTGCCCAGAGAAATATGTTTGCTTTTTTCAAATTGTGAATCAGTATTGCCGCTTGTCGATGCTGGCAAGTAATGGGGCCCCATTAAAGAGATTCCTGACTGTCATTGTAGTGTCTATGGGGGTTTCAAGTTGTGTCGCTGACAGTGTTGTGCTAGTTACTGAAAAAATAGTAACTAGTTACCGTTACTAGTTACTTTAAATTAAAAAAGTAACTCAGTTAGTAACCCAGTTACTTAGACCAAAAAGTAATGCGTTACTATGAAAAGTAACTATTAAGTTACTTTAAATAAAAACATTTTTTTTAAATGCTCCCATTAATGCCCCACTAGCCTTCATTTCAGCAGGTACTGTATGGATTTGCATTGTGCATCGTGTTCTGCATTCTGATTGGCTAAACAGTCTCCCCGCTTCTTCACTTCCTGTGTCAATAACGTTGGTTGCTTAGCAACAAGCTGAGAACGGCCAATGAGCTTCAGCAGCAGCTCAGGAACGGGACTCTTTGATGAATCGGTCATTACAGTCTCAGATATAACCAATGGTGGCATGTCGGTTTATAAGAATCTTTTAACCCAGAAGAAAAAACAGCGACAAAACGACCTATAACTATTTTCTTCTCTCGAAAAAACACAGCTGCACCGATGGCTTTAGGAGCTAAAGACGCTACAGGGTCGGGATGCAGCGGCGCAGTCAGAAGAGCAGTGGAATACGTGCGAGGCGGTGCTGATC
This sequence comes from Cololabis saira, assembly GCF_033807715.1. Classification (NCBI taxonomy): domain Eukaryota; kingdom Metazoa; phylum Chordata; class Actinopteri; order Beloniformes; family Belonidae; genus Cololabis; species Cololabis saira. The sequence goes on from NC_084604.1 coordinate 13,428,598, forward strand.
TCTGCAATTTGAAGTCTTTTTAATTGTAAAAAGAATTTCACTTACCACAGGTTCTTTTTGGAACGTAACCGCTGCGAAAAACGAGGGATTACTGTAATGACAATATCTCCACGTTGCGAAACTCGCCGTCTCTCGGCTCTCCATGACCGCGGTGAAGTTAGTTTTATGTTGGATATTCGACAGACGTTCGCTCTGGGGGCGGCATTTCTGTCGAATATCCAACGAAACGTTTTTGAAAGCACACACACATCCACACTACATTTCCTCCGGTCTCCGCGTGCGGGGAAAAAAGGCTCCACTGTAGCCAGAAATAACGGAGTAACGCACCCTTGGTAACGGTAACTGCGTTACTGAATTTAAAAAGTAATGCGTTAGAGTATTAGTTACCGCAAAGCTAACGGCGTTACTGTAACGCGTTACTAAATAACGCGTTAGTCCCAACACTGGTCGCTGATATGGAGCGATATCAGCCGTTTGTCGGGGCCCACCCTACTATCAACTAGCTAATGACAAATTGGAAAGGGCCCCGTGAGGAGGGTTTCTGATGGGTTGTTGTTGCAGCGTCTAAAGCAGTTCCATTATTGTGTTGTTGAATTCAGCCGTCCCTCAGGGCCCCCCTTCAGCTCGGGGCCCTAGGCAATTTCCTGGGTTGCCTGCCCCGTTGTGTCGCCTCTGGTTTTTAAGTTTCTTTTGGAATGATTTCTCTGGCAACTTTTTCAGAATGTGTTTATTTAATTATACAGCTTCCTAATGACACATTTACATATGAATCTGGTCAAATGTTTGGCATAAAATACATCCCTTGCTGGTTAATACCTAGACATAGTCTGAGATTAAATATTATATCTTGGTTCGACACTTGAACTTTTATCCGAAAGTCTTATAATAATGTCCCATAAGTTTAAAAGCTTGAAACTCTCTTCCAGTCCAGAACCGGAGAGGCCTTTTGGATGAAAGGTGAAACATTTTCAAGAATTAAGGAAGGAGCCCAGTTGTATAAAGTTGAAGCTACTTTGGTCCTTGAAAACTATGTCACCATGAAGGTAGCATATGTTGCTCTAAAATATTAATGTACTTTTCTGCCAAGCCAACTTTATTTATAAAGCACTTTAAAAACAGCAACCACTGACCAAAGTGCTGAGCACAGGCAGAAAGATACATTTGAATAAAACGAATAAAATATAAAAATGAGTAAAGTACCACAGACAAATAAAAGCATGAGTAAAACTGCATGGACACAAAACACAAGTTAAAACAAGAAAATTGATATCTCACACTTGAAGGCCAAGCAGAAGAAGTGCGGGGGTCAAAGTTTACAAAGAAAACACCGGTCCAATATGCAACAACAGTAAACTCCACCACTTGGGAGCTGCGGCAGCAAAAGCTCTGTTCCCTCTTGAGCCGCCGGTGTGTCCTCAGCACATCTAAGAACAATGACCTGATCTGAACAACGAGGAGGGGGAGTGGTGAGGAAGAGCAAGACCACATGAGATTCAAAAACAAATGAAAGAAATTTTAAATTAACTCCAAAATGCACAAAGGTGTGCAGTTGTATTTTTCACCAGGAAAAAACAAGAGAGGGGAGACAGGCTAACACCATCACACAAATAGTTACAGTAGTCCAGCTGAGTTTGAATAAAGGCATGGATCATTGTTTTAAAGCGATCTCTTTCAGAATGTATCTAATCTTTGTGAGTTGTCTCAGCTGAAAGAAGCTTCACGACTGCACTGATCTCACCATCCAGTCTAAAATCTGTGTCCATCTTAAATCCCAGGTTTGTAACTCGGCCTTTACTCGGCCAGAGGGGCCATATCCACAGGCAAAGACACATTAGTGACACCAGGGTAGAAAAAAATAAAGTCTGTCTTCTTTTAAATAAAATGTTTGAAGCTCAGAGACATCAAAGCTTAAAGTTCCTCAAGACAGCCAATTAAAGTTTTTATGGAGCAGCATACTTCAATTTTAAGGGTTTTCTAAACCTGACTCCTGAACTTCTTCTGCTTGGCTTTCAAGTGTTAGATATTGACATCTGCATAACAATAGGGGGGAAAAAAGCAGAGGCCCAAGAATTGAGCCCTGCAGGACACCACATGGCAACTGGAGCAGAGGAGGATGCGAAGCAATTTTGAGTCACGTAAACATTTCTTGGCATTTACACAATGCTCTAAAAACGATATATTAAAACTATTATAATCCATCATGTCAAAAGTGATAGTTTGAAAGAAACAGGATCACATAGTTAATTGACTCTGTAGCCATGAGGATGTAATTAAAAACCCTAAGCAGATCACATTTGGTGCAATGAGGAGACTTGAAACAAAATTGAAACGCCTCAAAGAAGAAAATTTAATCTAAAAAAGACTCATTGACTGCAAACAATATTCTCCAATTTTTATTACAGAAAGAGGAGCTTGGAAATAGGCCTAAAGTTGAATAACACATTGGGATCTAAGCCAAGTTTTTTTGCCTGAATGCCCGTTTAAACATTTAAGGAAACACACCTGAGGACATGTGGCTTTTAATAATAGCAAGAACAGATGACTCCAAAACAGAAACAATCTCTTCGAAAAAGTGGGGTGAGACAACATCAGAGGGGGAACAAGAGGGGCTCAGATGAACAACAATCTGGCATAAGTCAGACAGTCACAGGCTCAAAATGGTATGAAGCAGCAGAGCAGGGAACGGAGAGTGAAGGGTCAAATTTATGAGCCCTTGCATTAGTCCCCTCATCTGCAAAAATGTTCAGAAATTTCTCACACGCCTTGGGAAGACTCAGTCTGAGGTGCACTCGCTGCAATGTCAATAGCATTCAATAATACTGTTGTGACAGTTTGCATAATATTTGACAAGTACTCTCTTTTGGCATCTTTCACGGTCATCTGATAACAGACCGTTTATTTTTGAAACAACAACTGCAGCTTGTCCTCAGAGAGGTTTCAGGACGCGTGCCTGACAGCAGGAGTTGTGTCATTCAGACAGGGTCAGATTTAGTTTTAGGATGCGACATGATCTGAGAGGTAATCTGAGGTACCCGGCGATGTTGTCGATGCAGCGTTATCAAACATCACTCCTGCAAAAAGTCGAAGATCAGGAGAGTTTGATGACTGTATACCAGCATTGACATTCTGAGTGAAAAATGCTACAAAACAAAAATCATCTCAGAACTGACAGTGATAGAAGGACCCCCCCCCCCCCCCCAGATTTCTGCTTTAATGTTGCCATCACGGATGTAATCCCGTATGACCACAGACCCCTGCTTTAGCAATTGCTGTTAATAACACATTAAAAAAAGGTTTGTGACAGTAGAGTTTACAACTGTAATTTGGACATAGAAGGTGTTCTGGCGTTGGCCGATTTCATACCAACACAGACTCCATACTTTGGACTTTTCAGTGATAAAAAGTCTGGATGATCCTGTTTGTCTTTGGTCCAGAACGTAACATTTTCTTGCAAAAAATATCCGGAGTACTGATTCATCTGAGCATATTTCTACTGTGTGATGGTCCAAGAAAGCTGTCTCACAAACCCCAGAAAGCCCACAGACATCAACACTGCCACTGCACATGCTTCTTTTAAGGCTTTAATGTACAGAATTTATGTTACATGTAACACAAGCCAGAAATCTGGGAGGGGTTTTGGACTCAGATCTGAATTTTAACATCCACAGTAAGACAGTAGCCTGTTATCACCAATAGATTTTAAAATCCTGCTGTTGGTTTATAAATCTCTGAATGCTCTGATCTCCTAGTCTGTTATGAACCAACCAGAACCCTCAGTTCATCAGGGCCACGCCCTACTTTCTGTACCCAGAGTTAGAACCAAACACATTTAACAAGTTTTCAGTTTTTATGCTCCTCACCTGTGGAGCAAACTCCCAGAATGCATCAGGGCTGCTGAAACTCTGTTGCTTTAAGTCAAGGTTGGAAACATTTTTTATTTACTGCTGCATTTCAGTCGTGTTCGACCTGTGAATAACCCTGTTGTTGAATTGTGCTATAGAAATAAACTTGCCTTGCCTACGTTACATTAGGGTTGTGCTCTTGCTTTTTATGCACTACTCCTCCAAATTTGTTGAATCATTTAAGATGTAAAAGGACAAATCCCTTACGATATATCTTAGAGAAAATATTTTTGAAACATTTCAGTTATTCATTTTTACATGTTTATCTACAGTACAAAGTGGAAATGCTCTGCACACCTTTGCTCCTCAAAGACTCAGCATTTAATCAATACTGATTTTGAACCAAATTATCATTACAATCACCTGTTGACATTACTGGTCCGAAATCACATAATTAAAAAACAACTTTTTTTGTATTGCAGGTCTAAAACACATAAAAAGAAAGAAAGCAGAATAGATTTATGTTAACAAATACAACTGAGATTAAAACAACAAACATTTAAAAGCATTGGGTTCATACTATCCACAAATAAATAATGGTTAAAAGAGAAAGAATAGGACAAAATAGAAAGAATAATATTTGTATTTGTCTGCCTTTCTCTATTTTCCCTATTGGCCCAGTGTTTTCTGATTAAGGGCTGCATGTCAAACTCTTTTTCAAACATCTTCATCATTTGTTTAATCAACAAAGCATGCAAACTGTGAAACAGAAACAAACCTTTACTGTATTTGGGTAATAAACGGGATGTAGAGAAAAGCTGCAACATAAAAACACCATAACACCATCCAGACAAGCTACACAAGAGCACCTTCCAAAAGATACACAATTATTTTTGTAAACAAAAAAAGAAAAGTCAGAGAACAAACTAAATGTTCCACATTTGGTGCATACCATTCATGAGTGTCTATGGAAACTTAAAGAGGTATGTATTCATTTGTTGTTAGGAGAACAGCACAGCCTGTAAAACATGAAGTACAACGGTGTGATGACTGGGCAATGTTCTGACCCAAAAAACACTCTAAAAGCTACTTAGACATTTTTCCTAAGACAAAGAAGTAGCTGATTTTACGAAGGTAAATCCAGTTAGCTCCTCTCATCTGTGAGCTGCATTTCACCTGCTGAAGACAAATTAAGAGCAGAAATACCTAAATACAAACAAGAAGGTGCAGTAAAGGCTTGACAAAGCATCACAAACATAACCTGAGTCCTGATGTCCATGTGTTCCAGGCTGTAGTCAGTAATGGCTTGGAAAAGATTCTTGTCAAATGTTTAAAATGTGTCCAATTAGATTCAAGCACGTAAAAAATAGGGTTTTATGTAGTAAACCGATTTCATTCTTTACACATTCATTCTATTCATATATTATTGCTCCCAACTTCTAACTGCATGCACTTTCAGCCCATATTTATCTGTAACTTTGAACTGATTTAAAAAATATAGACAATAAGAAAATTGTGTTTGGTTTTATTTCAGAATTGTTTGCGACGTCATTAGAGGATTATCTATGTATCTATCCAAATAGATTTGAAATGTCATAAAGCAGGAAAAATTATTTTACCAGTCTTATCTAAAGGAAAAGCATCACAAAAGGTAAAAAAATTAAACAAAATAGGGAGCTTTGCTTGAAAAATTAAGTAGAACTTGCAGGTCAAAAAGAATCAGATAAAACCAAACGATAATACAATGTTCAGTTTGTACATTTTTTGTTAATTCTATAGCATTCAAGAGGCGGTCAACGAATATAAACAAGTGTGTCAGCACTTCCAAATATAACTCTGCCGGGAACAGTTTGTCATGGTGAGCAGCCCGGCAACAAAGTCAAAAACTAATAACTAAGGAAGGAGAATAAACGGAGAGTTATGCGTCTCAGTATTAGGTACTTACAACCTCAGAGAAACAGCAACATATGACTTTTTTTCCAACATGTTTTCTTCGATTTTATTTTTATTTAAAAGAAAAAAAACCTTTATAATGCCTAAAATGTTTAAACTATCAAAGCAAGGACATTTGAGCTGATTGTGCAAGGCCATGAATAACCCTAACCACAGGCAAACTTCTGGAAAAAAACAAAAAGTTAGAGGAGTTTTTTTGTTGATCCAGTGACTGCAAGGTGTCCAGGTCCTGCAGCTGCAAAACAGCCCCAATCATGACCCTCCCCCACCGTGGGTGGGAGCTTTTTCTATTGAAATGCAGTGTTGGTTTTCGCCAACACTGCATAGGCATTAGATGCGTTTCCACCATGGGTGCAGATCCCGGGGGGGATGGGGGGGACATGTCCCCCCCAATTTCTGAAAAACATGAATTGTCCCCCCCAATAAAAATACCCTAAATTATTCAATATTGAACAAATGTATTTTCAGACTTAAAGGTTGAATATGTAGAATATTTATTAAAAATATATTTCTAAAAAATAATACATCCACAGTGCGTTTTGAGGTGTACAGAAGAAAGTATTGCTACTCCATACATTTTTTTTTTTTAGTCTGAATTAATATTTTTAACATTTTTGACGGGCTCGACAATGACTTTTTGTCAACGTTCTGTTTACATTCGTACCTGCCCGTAGCCAACATATGGCTCACTTCTCCGCTGTTTCCCTGCCTCCTTCCGGTCGTATGCGTCTGTTTTCAACGAAGCCTTTTCAATAATCAATTGGTGGATCAATGGACCAATTTATGGCATGGTATGAGTTGCATATTGGCAAAAAATTTAAAATTAAAATCACGTTGGTGTCCCCCCCAATCCTGACATCGGATCGGCACCCCTGGTTTCCACCAGCAGGTTCAGGGTAAATCTGCCAGACAGGAACCTCTAGAGCAGCCATTCTCAACCTTGGGGTCCCGGCCCCAATTGGGGTCGCGAGATGATTTCTGGAGGTCGCAAAATCATTTTGGAAAAATATAAATTAACAAAATTGATGTAGCTTTTGACTAGATGTTAGAAGGACGACAAGCGGTTGGTCTCAAACAGGCATTTTATTACTCAAAACCAGTTACTGTCGGCCATAACTAGGCTACACCAAAACAACAACAAACCTGTCCTCTATTCTCATGTCTCAAGAAATGTTTATTTCCCCCCGGTTAGGCTACTTAAAAATCATAAAAGTAAGCGTTGTTACATTCATATTAAATTACATAATTTCAAACAAAGAGGTGCTTCATTGTTTGTCCAAATGTTTAGTATCAACATGGTGTTTGTATGCGATTGTGATCTGTGCAGGTCATATTCTGGTCAGTGAAGCACTCTGTGGTGAAGTGGTGGTGGTGGGGGGTTTGGGGAAAAAAAACAGGCGCATTGTTGTGTTAGCCACATCTGCAGCAACGTTGCTAGCTGGAAAAATAAAATAAAAAGTCAGCAGCAGTTTCAGTAAGTTACAGTAAGTACTTCCCTAATGATGACACGCCGGAAAAGGACTGGATACTCCAGAGTGCTTCACTCTCCTCTCATCTGATCGCACGGTACAGACTGCTTTCTCGGCATGCGCACTGGAAGAGTTCTGGTTGTCAGTAGCAACAGAGTATGCAGCAAAAGCTGCAACCTGTGTCCTGTGTCCATTTGCATCCACATATCTGTGTGAAAAGACATTTTCAGCGCTGACACACATGAAAAACAAATACAGATCACGACTCCAGAGATGAGAGTGATCTTCGCGTGGCCGTGTCTAACATAAAGCCAAGAATGCAGCTGCTCTGTTCAAACAAGCAGGCCCAGCCGTCACATTAAATAGTCGCAGAAAAACATCTGTGCATTGACCAAGATGTTGTTATTTTTCATGTTTAAGCTCAGAAACATAGGTGTTTACAATTCAACAGGCGGAGATGCGCATTTTTTGCAGTTTGCAAACGGCCAGCAGAAGAATGAAGAGAAGAAGAAACGCTTTAACAACAGATGCTACTTGTTTTTTAGGGCCCGAGCACTGAAAGTGCGAGGACCCTATTGTATCTGTGATGTTTATTATTATTATTATTATTATTCTCGCCGTAAATAAATTGCCTTTTTGGAGGCCTTAAAATGCTGGAAAACTCACCAAATTTTGCACACGCTTCCAGAGTCGCGTAAAATTACGTATTTTATGGGCGACAGGCATGGGTCCACAAGAATGGGCTCTATAGCGCCACCTATTTTATGTTTTTTGACGAGCCCCACAATATGGTTTGACTTACAGCAATGACCTTTATGTGTGTATTATATTAGACAAAGAGCTACAAAAAAGTCTTTTGGACCCATGCTCTAAGTTACACAGGAAGTCCGGCATTTTGAACAGAAAATGTCATTTTTCATGAATTCTGATCATTTCTAGGCCTCGTACTTTAACGAACTCCTCCTAGAGATTTTATCGAATTGGCTCACAACTTGGTTTGTACAATCTAGACACATGGCCGACGCTAAATTGCGAAGCTTTTAAGTTTCTGCCAGAGGGCGTGACCGTAGTGATCCGGCGAAGTTTGAGGTCATTTTTAAGCTTCGCCATCAAACATCAATTGGCTGTAATTCAGCAATACATTATTTGATGTGGTCGAAAACGTATGTGCATGATTGTAGGTTGAGCCTGAACCCATCTATGGTGGAATATTCAGGATCGGTTGTAGCGCCACCTGTTGGCACCAGGAATTGTCATGTCTTGTAGTATGCATCTGTGCTCCAAGCGAGATCAGTTTATTGATCTCAAAGTTGGTCAGATAATAGGTAAGACATTGACGATGACTGACAGAGAAAACTGTAAGTTCTTATCAAAGGGCGTCGCTGTCAGAGGTTGTCAAATTTCGGTGTCTCGCCATGAACATAAAAGTTGTTGTAACTTAAACATAATTGATCAGAATCAACCCAAAATCAATTCATGTAATCAGGCTTCCATTCTGAACAAGTGGATATGACAATCTTGGATGAACTCCATAGCGCCACCTTTTGGTCAGGTATACATTTTTCATCAAATTATGTGCTTTAGTTGCTGTTTGGTTTATCCAATCTTAACACAATCGACACATATGATTGGCAGTAGGTTCCTTGTTGACTGTGTCGCGTATCGTGGCCGTAATTTGAAAGGAATTGGCATTTTTATGTCACTCTGTATTTCTGGAAAAATATTAATTAAAAATCAAAGATTTTGTGTAAGGAAAATTAAATGGCAGTTTCAGATAGCTTAAAACAGGACTAAAAAATCATACACTGGAACATATTATTTTCGGAGAACTTCGTCACTCTAAAAATTAAAAACATTAACTAATAACGTAAAAAGCTATGGCTTTGCCATAAAATGTCAAAATTAACATCCGACTTCGCAAATACATTGTTTACTGTAATGTGAAAATATTGTGTGAATGTCAATAAAGTCCTTCAAATACGTGATTTTAAATGAATATTTATGTCGAATGAATCATTGCCACCCTGTCTCAGACTGTCACACACGTGAACGCGCAAAATGCAGCTCTGAGTTGGGGAAGAGAAAGGGGAGGGGGCGCGCTCCTGCGCAGGAGGACGGGGGGGCGGGGCGCTTATGCGCGCGCACCTCCCTGTGCATCAGTGTTGAGACGCAGTTAGTTTTGCGGCAACTAATACTCTAACCAGGCCCGGCCTGGCCATAGGGAGAACCGGGAGTATTCCCGATGCGCCGGTCTAGGATGCCGCCTGCGTCTCTCTCTCTTTTTTTTTTTTTTTTTTTTTTTTTTTTACACAGGCGGCTGGTGCGCCGCAGCGCCGGCTATTTGACTTTTTTTCCAAGTTAGAGAGTCAGGCCAGGCGAATCAGAGGCCACTCAGGCCAGTAGCTTGTGAGTTGGGCAAGATAGTTGGTTTGTTTCAAATTAACACCCGCCCCAACAGTATCACCGAACAGACAGCGCGCCGTGGCCGCGTGTGCGTGTGCGTGTGCGCGAGTGGACCGGGAGACGAGTCCAGAGGCAAATCATGCACACCCAGCCGGGTAAAAAAGAAAAAGAGAAAAGGCGGCACCGAGAGGGAGAGAGAAAAAAAAGGCGCTGGAGGAAGACACGGCCAAATGTCAGCAAAGATGCGTCCGCACGTAAGTTGCAGTTCACTTTCAGGCTACACAGTGTAAATATGTAGCCTATAAGCCCTGGCCTTTAAATGAAAATAAGGATTGAGATTTTAAAATTATTGATTTATAAGACACTTTATTATAATCAGTACTGGAGTTGAGGGGGGATGAGGGGGGGATGGCATCCCCCCCTGAAATAAAAACGGTCCAAATCATCCCCCCAGTAAAACTGCCGACATGCAGCTCGCTTTTTTTATTTCTCTACCGACACAGAGACCACTTAAATAAAACCACACTGATTTTGAGTCAAACCCGTCTTTTTAAATTCAATTTTTATACAGAAAATAATTACAGTGCATGTATTACACCTTATTTCACAGCAGCTTTGCAATTGTATTATATTATTATCGGCTTTCAGCCGAGATCTAGTCGGGACCGCGCAGCGCCGCGGAGGAGGTGCATTCAGGGACCGGTCGGAATTCTAAATTTGACCGATTATCCTCCTGGTGCGTTCAGGGACAACTGGAATTTACTGTATTTGGCGAGAATTGCTTCATTTGCTTAAACATTATTTAAAGGTGACCTATTATGGCATTTAATGTATATTTTAAACAGGCATTGATTGTCTTAAAAACAAGCTTTTGAAGGTTTTTTCTACATAAATGAGAAATTCAGCCTCTGGGCCATGTCTTTATTTTTACCGTTTCTAACCTTCTCTATGAGGGATTCTGAGGGGAGGGGGGGCTATGTTAATGAGGCTCTGTGCTGATTGGCTGCCTGAATGACGTGTAGCAGGGGAGCTTTAAGCCTGAATCACAATTGTGGGTCAATGATGTATAAGGCCTTTGAGAGGCCTATTTTTAAAATACTTAAAATAAAGATGTATTTGGCCATTTTCCAAACATTTGGAATGTAGTGTGCATATATGTGAAAACTTAAAACAAAGGTATTTTAGTGTTTTTAAACCTACATTAATAGGGCAACGACCTTAAAAAAGTAATTGGGGGCGACCGTTATTTATCTCAAAATTAATAGATTTCCTTAACAAAATGTATATTTTAATAAGTATCAGTAATTAAATTAACTTTTCAAGAAAGATAGACTCATGTGTCCTTTCATTTTTGAAAACCATTTTGAAATACATTTTATCTATAATGGAAGTGTCACCCTCATAAAGCCATTTATGCATACTATACCAATGATTTATATTTGAACCAAAACTCATAGACATTAAATTTTGAATTTGCGGATTTCCTAAGTTCTATAGTAAACCATGGTTTGTTAAGGTTTTCAGAGCTTCCTTTATCGGTACACACCTGTATCATAGCACAACTTAAAGAAAAGTCTCCTGGCGCCATGGCCCAAACCCAACAGGAAGTCGGCCAGTTTGAATTAATCATGTAATTTTGGCGCAATTTATGCCAGTCCTTCAGCCGCTTCTTCGCCAGAACCGTAACGTGCACCCAGGTGTGTTATACATCAAAATGTGCGTCTCCATCCTGCAATAACGTGCATAACTTTTCTCAGTCAAAAGCGTTACCGTGGCGATGATAGACGCCAAAAAGCGCGCCCCCAATTCATCTGATTGGTCCATACAGATAAAACTTCGTGCCTCAAGTCCCACAATACGCTTTGACGTACATGCACGAAAATCGGTACACACCTGTATCATGGCGCAACTTAAAGGAAAGTCTCTTGGCGCCATGGCCGAAACCGAACAGGAAGTCAGCCATTTTGAACATTTTGAATTAATCGTGTAATTTTGGCGCAATTTATGCCATTTCTTCGGTCATTAATTCAGCCCAAACCCTAACGTGCACCCAGGTGTGTTATACATCAAAACGTGCTTCTCCATCCTCCGACACCACGCATTACTTTTCTCTTTCAAAAGCGTTACCGTGGCGACGCTAGACGCCATAAGGCGCGCCCCCCCTTCATCTGATTGGTTCAGACAGAAAAAACTTTGCGCCTCAAGCCCCATAATACGGTTTGACGTACATGAACGAAAATTGGTACACACCTGTATCATGTCGCAACTTAAAGAAAAGCCAGGCCTGTCGATAAATTAGATTTTTCATGGTTTGCATTAATGGGCGTGGCCTAACGGCTCAACAGCGCCCACTAGAATACTTTTCTCTGCCATAACTTTTGAAAGGTTTGACATAAAGAGTCGTGGGTGGTATCATGGGACTCGGTATTGAGTCCTTGACCATAATTGGCGAAAATTAGCCCCGCCCCTTCTTCTGATTGGTTGTCCCGATTTTCTGCTATAACTTTTGAATGGTTTGACATAGAGAGTCGTGGGTGGTGTCATCACATTCTGTATGGAGTCCTTGACCTTCATTGGCCTGAATTAGCCCCGCCCCTTCTTCTGATTGGTTGTCCCTTTTTTCTGCTATAACTTTTGAATGGTTTGACATAGGAAGTCGTGGGTGGTGTCATTTTTGATATGCTTATGGGGGGCGGTGGCCGTGAGTGCGAGGGCCCGTTCATCGCTGCTTGCAGCTTTAATTATTATTATTATTATTATTCTCGCCGTAAATGAATTGCCTTTTTGGAGGCCTTAAAATGCTCAAAAACTCACCAAATTTTGCACACGCTTCCAGAGTCGCGTAAAATTACGTATTTTATGGGCGACAGGCATGGGTCCACAAGAATGGGCTCTATAGCGCCACCTATTTTATGTTTTTCGACGAGCCCCATAATATGGTTTGACTTACAGCAATGTCCTTTATGTGTCTATTATATCAGACAAAGCCCTACAAAAAAGTCTCTTGGACCCATGGTCTAAGTTACACAGGAAGTCCGTCATTTTGAATAGAAAATGTCATTTTTTATGAATTCTGATCATTTCTAGGCCTCGTACTTTAACGAACTCCTCCTAGAGATTTCATCAGATTGGCTCACAACTTGGTTTGTACAATCTAGACACATGGCCGACGCTAAATTGCGAAGCTTTTAAGTTTTTAGCAGAGGGCTTGACCGTAGTGATTCGGCGAAGTTTGAGGTCATTTTTAAGCCTCGCCATCAAACATCAATTGGCTGTAATTCAGCAATACATGATTTGATGTGGTTGAAAACGTATGTGTATGATTGTAGGCTGAGCCTGAAGACTAGATGGTGGAATATTCAGGATCGGTTGTAGCGCCACCTGTTGGCACCAGGAATTGTCATGTCTTCTAGTATGCATCTGTGCTCCAAGCGAGATGAGATTAATGATCTCAAAGTTGGTCAGATAATAGGTAAGACATTGACGATGACTGACAGAGAAAACTGTACGTTCTTATCGAAGGGCGTGGCCGTTAGAGGTGGTCAAATTTCTGTGTCTCGCCATGAACATAAAAGTTGTTGTAACTTAAACATACTTGGTCCAAATTGACCCAAAATCAATACATGTAATCAGGCTTCCATTCTGAACAAGTGGATATGACAATCTTGGATTGAAATCCATAGCGCCACCTTTTGGTCAGGTATACATTTTTCATCAAATTATGTGCTGTCATTGCTGATTCATTCATCCAATCACAATGAAATCGACCCATATTATTGTCATAAGCGTCCTTATTAACTGTGTTGAGTATCGTGGTCATAACTTGAAGGGAACTGCCATTTTACGTCACTCTGAATTTTTTGGTAAAATAATAATTTAAAATCATAGGCTTGGTCTTAAGACAATAAAATGTCAGATTTAGATACATTTCGACATGACTAAAAAATCATACGCTGGTACATATCGCTTTTGAAGAACTTTGTAACTCTCTTTTTCCAAAAATGTATTCATATACAATTAAATCATATTTTTGTCATGCCATGTCCAATTAACTTCGTAAACTTCGTAAAAATATTGTTTACTGTGATGTGAAAATATATTTTTGGCATTAAGGTGCGTAAAACGCACGATTGGTAATGAATATTTATTTAAATCCATTGGATTTAAAGCAAGCTGGCTCTGTGTGCCGGCCAGCTGCAGCTGAGCGGAGGCCGAGGGGGAGGGAGGAGGGGGGGGGCGGGGGAACGTTGCGTGCGCACCGTATTGACGTTCCTCACACGACATGAATCCTCCAGTGTTTTCACACGAGTCCCAACCTAATCTGTAAGTATTTTTTTATTGTGTGCATAATTGTAGAGTCGTCTTAAGACATCTATGGTGAAATATTCCTGTGGAATAGTTTTCACCGATGTATTTCGGCGGCGCATGTCTGTAATGCAGCTCGATTTTTTCATGTCTTTCATGTCTCTGTCTTCTACCGAGACAGAGACCACTTAAATAAAACCACACTGATTTTGAGTCAAACCCGTCTTTTTACATTCAATTTTTATACAGAAAATAATTACAATGCATGTATTACACCTTTATTGCACAGCAGCTTTGCAATTTTATTATATTATTATCGGCTTTCAGCCGAGATCTGGTCGGGACCGCGCAGCGCCGCGGAGGAGGTGCATTCAGGGACCGGTCGGAATTCTAAAAAGCCGATTATCCTCCTGGTGCGTTCAGGGACAACTGGAATTTACTGTATTTGGCGAGAATTGCTTCATTTGCTTAAAAATTATTTAAAGGTGACCTATTATGGCATTTAATGTATATTTTAAACAGGCATTGAATGTCTTAAAAACAAGCTTTTGAATGTTTTTTCTACATAAATGAGAAATTCAGCCTCTGGGCCATGTCTTTATTTTTACCGTTTCTAACCTTCTCTATGAGGGATTCTGAGGGGAGGGGGGGCTATGTTAATTAGGGGTGGGACGATACGGGTAAGTCCCAATTCGATACTTTGGCGATATGTGGCCCAGGATATCGATAATATCACGATATTTTCGATATTCGATATATCGATATATCGATATATCGGTAAGAGCGATATATCACGATATATGGGACTGAAAAAGAAAAAATACCTATAAAAAGGAAAACGTCTGTAGTTATGCATTTATTCAATGCCAAAACTTCATACAATAAAGTGCATTTGTATATTTCCTCACTGCCTCCTAGGCTTGTAAATGTAAACACTGTACAGCTGGACAAATTAAAGTGCATGAACATTAATAACATGTTTTATATAAACCAGGACAGTGCACTGCTTTGTTTCTAATACTGAAAAGTCAGTAAGCAACTTAATTTTGCACAGTACCTCACTGCCTCCTAGGGCTGGGTATCTATTAAAATGTCAAGAATTGATCCGATTCTTAAGATTCAGAATCGATTATCACCATTTGATTCGATTTGATCCGATATTGATGTGGATTAGTGTTATTAAAAAAAATGTTTGCGCTGTTACCTGAATTATATGACTGTAAAATAACTAGTGAAATAATAATTTCACAAATAATTATTGTGAAATAACTAAGAAATAAATAACTCAAATAGGCTTTTCAATATCCCTTCTTTTCCAATATCCTTTTAGCCTGTCTAATTTATTCTGTCACCACACACACATATTGCCATGAAGCATCAGGCATGTTTGGCTTATGTCATGACAAACTGTATCTGATAACAGAAGAAACCAAACAAGCTATAATAAATATAAATAATATGAACTTCATTGAACTAATATAACATTTTGAAATTTAAGCTGAAATATCCAAAGCACTGAACACTGGTTTTGCACGGGTGGGCGTGTGTCTGTGTGTAAAGGCTGAATTATGGTTCCGCGTTACACCAACGCAGATTTACGCCGTAGGGTACGCGGCGATACGCACCGTACTGTACGCGTCGCCGCGTACCCTACGGCGTAGGCTCTGCGTTGGTGTAACGCGGAACCATAAATCAAGCTTAACGTGTCTGGTGATTCAATGATCTGCAAGTTTTCCCAGCACACGGTTGACTGGACACGGAAGGACACGAGCGAGGATCACTTACAGAGTGAAAAGCATGAACGTCATAACACAAAAAGACTGACGATTATTTACTTTAACGGCGTCTGTAATAGGTGGAATAATTTTGTATTACAGTACGACGCGCTCTCCTCACGTGGAGCGCAAGCGGAGCGGGGTCCGTTTACAACGCAGCTGGCTGTCTGTGCGAGCGGAGATTAACGCACATGGCAGTTTAAACACAGGCTGAAACAGCAGGTAATTTCCAGCATTAACAGTGCTGCTCAGCCCGCTGTCTGTACGGAGTAAACTGTGGTTCTGTATTTTCTGAGCTGGTTTCTGAGGCGGCCGTTTGTTTTGTTCACGAGGGCAGCGGGGGCAGGCGGGGCAGAGCTTGAACAATAGTGCAGTGACAACCGCGTAAACCATTATGCGTGTTGTAATAAAATATCGATATTAGCCGACAGTATATCGATTATTTATTGAAACAGAGAGCACAACAATATATTGAAATATCGATTTTTTTTCCCACCCCTAATGTTAATGAGGCTCTGTGCTGATTGGCTGCCTGAATGACGTGTAGCAGGGGAGCTTTAAGCCTGAATCACAGTTGTGTGTCAATAATGTATTAGGCCTTTGAGTTATTTATCTCAAAATTAATAGATTTCCTTAACAAAATTTATATTTTAATAAGTATCAGTAATTAAATTAACTTTTCAAGAAAGATAGACTCATATGTCCTTTACTTTTTGAAAACCATTTTGAAATAAATTTTATCTATAATGGAAGTGTCACCCTCATAAAGCCATTTTGCATACTATACCAATGATTTATATTTATTTTAGATTTATATTATACCAAAACTGATAGACATTAAATTTTGAATTTGGTACAAAATTGCGATTCGTTGGTTACCCCACATGACGGGTGGTCGGCCCAAATGATGAGAAACAGCAGACAGTTTGATTTGAGACAAATTTAAAGACAAATATTAAAGAATCAGCATAACTATGTCATTGTATGTTCCTATGTTTTTCATAATAGGTCTTCTTTAAAGAGGGATAACCTTCATTTATAGTTAGAAGGAGAACCATGAACATTTTCAATATTTTTTGCAAGACGTGGAACCACATTTATAAAGAAATCATGGAATTTATTAGCAATTTGTGTATGCTCTGTTATCTTATGCACCATCCTGAAATGTAGACTGGGCTGGAATAGATGATTTTTTTTTCTTGTTGAGTGATTCTTTCAATATTATCCATAGATCATTTATTTATTTCTAATAAGGTGGTTGTATTTATTCCTATAATTTTTGTATGTAGCACAATTTAAAGGACTAGGACTTTGTAAATGCCTTTTATGAAGCTTGTTTTTCTTTAAAGCAGATTTCCTAAGTTCTATAGTAAACCATGGTTTGTTAAGGTTTTCAGAGCTTCCTTTATCGGTACACACCTGTATCATAGCACAACTTAAAAAAAAGTCTCCTGGCGCCATGGCCGAAACCCAACAGGAAGTCGGCCAGTTTGAATTAATCATGTAATTTTGGCGCAATTTATGCCATCCCTTCAGCCGCTTCTTCGCCCGAACCGTAACGTGCACCCAGGTGTGTTATACATCAAAATGTGCGTCTCCATCCTGCAATAACGTGCATAACTTTTCTCAGTCAAAAGCGTTACAGTGGCGATGATAGACGCCAAAAAGCACGCCCCCACTTCATCTGATTGGTCCATACAGATAAAACTTTGTGCCTCAAGTCCCACAATACGGTTTGACGTACATGCACGAAAATCGGTACACACCTGTATCATGTCGCAACTTAAAGGAAAGTGTATTGGCACCATGGCCGAAACCGAACAGGAAGTCAGCCATTTTGAACATTTTGAATTAATCGTGTAATTTTGGCGCAATTTATGCCATTTCTTCGGTCATTAATACGGCCCGAACCGTAACGTGCACCCAGGTGTGTTATACATCAAAACGTGCGTCTCCATCCTCCGACACCACGCATTACTTTTCTCTTTCAAAAGCATTACCGTGGCGACGCTAGACGGCAAAAAGCGCGCCCACCCTTCATCTGATTGGTTCAGACAGAAAAAACTTTGCGCCTCAAGCCCCATAATACGGTTTGACGTACATGAACAAAAATCGGTACACACCTGTATCATGTCGCAACTTAAAGAAAAGCCAGGCCTGTCGATACATTTGATATTTCATGGTTTGCATTAATGAGCGTGGCCTAACGGCTCAACAGCGCCCACTAGAATACTTTTCTTTGCCATAACTTTTGAAAGGTTTGACATAAAGAGTCGTGGGTGGTGTCATGGGACTCGGTATTGAGTCCTTGACCATAATTGGCGAAGATTAGCCCCGCCCCTTCTTCTGATTGGTTGTCCCTATTTCCTTCTATAACTTTTGAATGTTTTGACATAGAGAGTCGTGGGTGGTGTCATGGGACTCTGTAATGAGTCCTTGAGCTTCTTTGGCCTTAATTAGCCCCGCCCCTTCTTCTGATTGGTTGTCCCTATTTCCTGCTATAACATTTGAATGTTTTGACATAGAGAGTCGTGGGTGGTGTCATCAGATTCTGTATGGAGTCCTTGACCTTCATTGGCCTGAATTAGCCCCGCCCCTTCTTCTGATTGGTTGTCCCTTTTTTCTGCTATAACTTTTGAATGGTTTTACATAGGAAGTCGTGGGTGGTGTCATTTCTGATATGCTTATGGGGGGCGGTGGCCGTGAGTGCGAGGGCCCGTTCATCGCTGCTTGCAGCTTTAATTTGTTGTTGTTTTTTTTAAACATACACCGCAGTCAGAGCAATCTAGTTGTTAAGCAAGAATTGTCTGTATGACCTTAACTTCACCTCTTTGCACTGCGTTAAGAACTGTTAAGAAGACCAAAATTAAATAAATAGAAGACTAATAAACAAAAAACACTAAAATATCTGCTTTTATAGAGGTCTGCACCCCTGCTGATGATCAGTTCATCAAGTATTGGGGATTAAAAGCACCTTGCAGCAACTTATCCTCAATCTATGGATAGATACTTAGTGTTTCCCAAATGATTTGTCCTTAGTGGATAAGTTTTTCTTATGTAAATAACAGTATAGTAGAAAAAGGTTATACTGTATGTTGTTCATCATCTTAGGTATTGAAAGAGGAGGTATTAACGTATGCACATGCCTGTATAAAGGGAGGCGTTGTGCACGTGCAGGTGTGCAGCAATCAGTAAATGTATTATGGTGTGAAACCAGAATAGGGGATACATAACAGATTGAAACTGAAAACAAAAGCCCAAAATGCGCAAATGATGAATCAATTACAAAACATTTCAAATTCTATTAAAACATAAAATTGTGAATTTTATGAAAACAATGAAATAAACCCAATGAAATGATGTTAAAAGTCAAATAAATTCTAAAAGTGTCCATCATACAAGAGATGAAAAAAACAAAAGAGTGGACCTGACTTGCCCAGCAGCACTTAAAGTTTGAATTCAGCCGGGCTTCTCTATATTTGTCCTGCGCGGTTTGACTAACAGGCTGTGACTAACACACGGTTCCTCAGGCTGGAGGCACATATGCAGAATGATTTCAGCCTTTCAGATGACAAAACTAAAAAAGACAGTTTAATAAATCAAAATGTCAATTATCTTCATTTCTGTTGCTTCATCTCCAATCTTTCAGACATTTTAATATTAGAGTAATAAATTAATCTCTTTACTCATGCAGGAGTAAACTGTTATTAAAATTGCTGTTGTTCCCTGAAACATCTTCTAATTCCTTTTCATTTCACAGCAGCACCTGTTTTCTGTGATTACCACAGCAGCTGCAGGGTTCAGGTGAAGACCTCGTTCGTAGCTCAGGGGAAGCGCTAATGTGCTGCATGTTTGCGGTTAAATTATCTCTGGTGAAAAATATTTTACTCAAAAAGAAGGGGGTCTACGGCATCTCTCTGTTTCCACACACACAAAGCATCCAAATGAGCATGAAATTAAATATGTGTCATTGTGTGCATGCAGTAGATGTTGGAGGCTGGAGTGCACCCCAGCTCTCATCTACAGTAGGAAGAGATGGGCTACACCAGGGGTTGGCAACCTGCGGCTCCACCTTTTTTTTTTTTCCTTTTCTTTTTTTCTTTTTTTTCTTTTCCTTTTTTCCTTTTTTTTTCCTTTTTTAATCTCGGCATTTCGACTTTTCTCTCGACATTTCAACTTTTTTCGACATTTCTACTTTTTTCTCGATATTGTACTTCAACATTAATCTCGACATTTCGACTTTTTTCTCGACATTTCGACTTTTGTCTCGAAGTGCATAATGAAAAAAACCTCTTCCCCCAGTTATAACTAATATAGAAACATGCAGCATGTGTTGTCTTCATTCTAAGGCTTATACAAGACACATTTGTTTTTTGTGTTTTTGGTCCAATATGGCTCTTTCAACATTTTGGGTTGCAGACCCCTGCGCTACACTATAGACATCTTATAAGTCCATCACAGGGCTACACGGACAAGAATATGCACAATTTTACTCATAAAAGATAAGAACTCCCTGCTTACCAAATGCACTAAAAGGTGTTTTCATCTTCATCTAAGTCGCAATAATGAACAAACTCATTGAGGTTAAGCTGATCGAGTTTATCGAACACAAACATTGCTGAAGGAATAATAAGTGAACCAATTGATTAATTTCATCAGTGAAAGCTAACTGGAGCCAGCACTTTGCACACATGGACTCAGTTAATGTCTAAGGTAGTGGTTCAGATCCATTTTGATTGACGCACCAACAAACATTTCAAGTTTTCTGTTCCTTAGCAGCTGCTGGGATGAAAGATGCTTTACAAAAAAGGAGATTTCTTAAGAGGAGTTGATCTGCATGCAGATGGAAAGGGATACAAAGTAATCTCTGAATGTTTAGACAGTTATAAGAGCTGTCAATAACTTGAGTACTGTGGAGACCCAGCCAGGTACAACAAAAATCCTTAGAGAGGTTAAAAAAAAAGAGAAGCACTGAGTCACAGCTGAAGGCTTTGAACCATCACAGGACCTGGTAAACATCTGTTCACGAGTCTACAATATGTTTCCCTTTCAACAGGCAAGATGTTTGTGATGGCAGAATACCGTGGAGGAATCTGCTATTCTCAAGAAGAACAAGAAGAAAAACATTGCTGCATGTGTGAGGTTTCCCACATTAGCAACCGGCAACGATGGACAGATGTTGAGTGGGCTCATGAAACCAAAGTTGAATTATTCATGAAGAATAATCGGCACACTACGGTGCAAACATGGCCAGTTTACCAACCCTTAAGCATGGTAGAGGGGGAATTATGTTTTGAAAACAAAAGCGACGTTTCAAGCCATCATCAAGTGTTCAGAATAATGGATCAAGCAGGAGGAAAATCACGCTGGCCAACATGGCGGTTATTTCTGGCTCCACTGCAGCAGCTTCCTGATGTAGTTTAACTGTGTATTGCCGACTGTACTTCTCAACACTATTTTTACAACACTTACACTTACATAAGTACATTATGTAACATACTTATGTTCTAATACTTATCAATAATACAATAATATAATCCCCAAAGGGAAGTTATATGCTGCAGTAATTGTCAGTACGGTATTTAAGTCTCTTTAAAGAGTCAGTGTAGATGGTTATTGCTGAGGGCAGGAGGGATATCCTGCAGCTGTCTGTGTTGTAACAAATCTGAAGAAGCTTGATATCTGCATATTCATGACACACACATAGGGAAAAATAATAATAATTGTGCCCCAGCCAGATCATAATTTCGCTGTGGCCCACTGCTGTGAGACTGGAGTGTACACTCAGATATGATGTCCGCACACTTAATGTTTTGCCTTGCCAACAAGAACCTTCTGAAGACATTGCAATGTGAGCAGCTGCTCATATTGTGCTGACTACTACACATACTGTACACAAGTATTTTTTATTAGCAGCATGCACTGGGGTCATGGATTTATATATATACACTATGCCCTTATATACAGTATCCTTGTATCAGCATTATTGTGTCAGTATTGTTGTTTTCTGCAGTGTTTCACTCTGTGAAGCCATATTCATTCCTACCAATGAATGTGAGTAAACGAAGGCTGGAGGCACATTTATTGAGATTCTTATCTTTGACATCTGATGCAACACTGATATTAACCGGCACATCTTTGTGAGGTACGATATCCCATACTGAAGCACATTTCTGATTTCTAACCTTCACTTCAAGTCATTGTTGTTACTAATCGTAGTAATTTGTTACTCCAACGGTAACTGGACGTGTGAAGAGTATCAGCTGCATATTTTGTAATCAAATAATGTTTTGTTGGATACTTAAGTGGAAAAAATGAAATATAAAATATTCTGCTGTTTCCATTATGTAACATTGTGGCAGTGGATGATTCTGCCTTTTTAATGCATGTGTCCAGATACTGTAATAAGCTTTTATGCCCCAAGGGCGGTTTTAAAAAAATGAAACGACATAAGGTTGATATTATTCTGTTCCTGTCACAACAAAAATGACTGAATCTTGTGAAACAATTGGAAAAAGAGCCAAGGATGCTGCTCCCTCTCAGTGTATGTTAGCTGTATTGATCCACTGATACGAGGAGAGAGGAATAAATGTCCCCTGGCCATCTCAGTGCCAGACACGCAATGTCAAGAAAAGTGAGGAGGGAAAAAAACAAAACAGGTGGCCCTTGGAGTTTCAGGGATCACAGAAAAATTGTCCTTTCTGCGATCCTTCCGGTTAAATGACAAGTCCTCTGGCATTTGTGGGTATAAATAACCAATCAATACATTTGTTCAGATCAGGTGACAAATAATTGATTGCAGAGGGAGTCAAAACTGCATTTCAAAGGGTGACCTTTGTTGTGCATCTTTCAACAGAAAATGTGTCATATTTGAAAAGTTTGCTCTCCCAGCATGCACTATGGGGGCTTTATAAACCTGACTGTCATGCAGGCCAGGGCAAAGCCAAGGGTCCCCAGAAAAATGCCATCTTATTATTTGGGATTGTCAGTAGGTTAAATATGTAACGTGTATAGATCAGATACAGCACCAGAGCAGATAAACACATAATGTAGTCAAGTGTTTGTAATTTAAAGGAATAAGCGTGCTTGCCTTAGAGGTACATGTGCAACTGATCTAACTCACCTTGCCGCCAGTCTTTATATATAAACAAGCTTAAATCTACTTTTTCATCAAACTCTTGATTAGAATGTGAATAAGCACTTTAATCAAACTGTCAGATTAGGCGAAACAAAAGTGAAGCAGGAGTTGCTCATTATGTACATGTTGGAAAGTTATCTTGATCAAAACAAGATTTGTTGGAGGCTGGTAAATTACGAGATGAAAAATATGGCTCACCAAGATATTATATAAATGTTATATTAGCCTGCATGACAGTCCAATTAATGGCAGTTGAAATTCAATCTCCAATGCACTGCAAAAGAAAATGTATGTCCCATGCTCTACTGCATGCTGGGACTGCAGCACCAATGAAATCATGTGCAGTACATAATATCATTGTGAAAATATATATTCTGACCAAAATCAATTTTAAGCTTAACGTTAGAGTGTGTGACAACTGGGAAATATTCCTTCTGACCTCAGTTCAAAAGCACGCCTTGTGAATTGTACAGGACTGTCTCAGAAAAATTGGAATATTGTGATAAAGTCCTTTATTTTCTGTAATGCAAAAATGTCATACATTCTGTATTTATTACAAATCATATGAAATATTGCAAGCCTTTTATTATTTTAACATAACATTGCTGATCATGGCTTACAGTTTAAGAAAACTCAAATATCCTATCTCAAAAAATTAGAATATTCTGGGAATCTTAATCTTAAACTGTAAGCCATAATCAGCAATATTAATATAATAAAAGGCTTGCAATATTTCAGTTGATTTGTAATGAATCCAGAATGTATGACATTTTTTGTTTTTTAATGGCATTACAGAAAATAAAGACCTTTATCACAATCTTCTAATTTTCTGAGACAGTCCTGTCTGGCAGAACACATGAACACATGGTAACTACCGTAGGCTACAGGTGTGATCCAAGCTATGCTCAGTGATGTCACCAACAGGTTTTCTGAAGAGTGCGTTTGAAGCCTCTTTTTACTCTTAAGACGTACAGTACTCACTCTAAACTACGAATGACTATCCTCTGTGTGGTCTTTAGTCTTCTGTGTGATCTTTATTCTGAGTTCAGAAGTCAATACAGTGCAGGGCGATAAGTAGCAAAGGTGAAATGTACTCTACTGGCCACAAAACATTTTTGAAATAGCCTGTAAACATGTTAATTTATGCTGTGAGGCTGGTTATTTTAACATGGGGGTGCAGATTGAACCCCCCAGTGGTCAGGCCATGAACTCCTTTCACTTCAACCAGGAGCTGGGATGTTGGCACTTGTCATCACATTAAATGTTTGGGGTCAATTTTTAAGAAAGAGAATCGTTCCTTTCATTGTTTTGCAATTATATCCAAATATCAAAAACTCAATCAAAACTAGAGGGTATGACTGTCTGCCGGCCTTCATGACCCGTCTGAATCGAAACCCAAGAAAGACATAAATTGTTGTATTTGGGTGTGGAGATCTGGGGCCTGTACTACGAAGCGGGATTTGGGGTTAGCGAGGTAACTTCAGGTTTAACCCTGGGTTTTCAGGACTACGACGGTGGTTCACTTCTTACCGGGGCACATCGCCATGGTAACTTATGCTGAACAGCTAACCTGCTCCGGAGCAGGTTATGTTCGAGATACAGATCGCCGGGTATAAAAGCACCGCCCACGGACCAATCAGCTCTCTTGGAAAATGGCATGCCCTTTCGAAGAGAATCCAGTGGAGCTCGGTGCGCGGATCGTGAGAGGAAAAAAAAAAGAGTGGGCTGACTTTCAACAAAAATTTAATTAGTCAAGAAACTAAGCAATTCCTTTCATACCCAAGTATCAATACTTTATCATTTCTTTTCTCCTGACAGAGAGGTATGCGAGTACGTTTGTCTTTGCTGTAGATACCCTCACTCCGTCTTTCTAAGAAAACTACTTTTGCAAATAAACCTTTATGTACAAACTGTAAATATACTGTAGAAACAAGGTATCCTATGAGTCATTTGAGAGAGGATGAAATGTCAGACCTCGTTTAATTTGAACACAACATGAACTTTTAATTTCAAGTCTAAATATTAAGTTAAATCACAGTGTAATTTATCCTTTGCTCTTCGCTACTGAAATAAGCGGCTCTGACAGCGGACTTCTCCATGCTTGCGATTGGTCATGCACTGAAAACACCACCCCTTTTATGTGCACGCGCTCATATCCAGATTGGAGAAACCTGGGTTGATATACCGAGTTGATAACCACCGTCGTGTGACCGCTTAGCGTGATTGCAATTGTCCGGGTTAGTGAATCTGGATAAGGAAAAGATATCCTGGGTATGTTGAACTTGCTTCGTAGTACAGGCCCCTGGTGGCAGACTATGATGCCACTCTTGGTTCTTTGGGGTTGTTTGTTCATCCGGTTGCTAAAAACATCATGATTTTTGACAGCACATTTACATTTGATAAGAGCAGTTCTTTTGTCAAAACTAACTCTAAAACTAAACTTTTCAAGATATATTTTAAGATTCTATTTTAGTTTTTAATGTTTTGGATGAGCTGATGTTATCATATTTGTGTGAACATCTACATCTTTTGTAGATCCCACGTCCAGACTTAGAAGTATAGGCGATGGGCTTATTCAGTAGCTGGCCCCATTCCCCTGAACCTTACAAATAAGAGCAGCTCAAATGTTTAAAGAGTTTTAGACATTTTGTCATTATACTTTATTTGTTTTGATGTGTATTCTTTTTATTGTTTGTTTGTTTTGCTTTTTATTAGTTCACCTTGGTCAGCCTAAAAAGTTATTAAATGCTCTATGTAAATGATTTGACCTTGACCACAACCTTGATGCAAGATTGTACAAGCTAAGAATGAACTGTTTTCCTCGTGTTTCATCAGAGTGACAAGGTATTAAACCATCTGATCCACAAACTGACGATAAACTCCCTCCTAGAGGGGAGTTTCTTGCCACTGGTTGGGTTCAGGTTTTTCTCCCACTAGGGGACTTTTTACCTGCCAGTGTTTATGTAATAATTGCTTGGGGGTCATGTTCTGGGTCTCTGGAAAAGCGCCTAGAGACAACTTGTGTTGTAATAGACGCTGTATAAATAAAACTGAATTGAATTGAAGCTGTCAAACAGAAATACGGCCACCATGGCATCACTCCCAAGTCCCTTCTGGTCCAAGCGGACACACAGCTGTCACCATTGCAGAAATCTTCTTGTAGCGCCCTGTCTTTCTTTTTTTTTTTTTCTAATTGTGATTATTTTTTGTCTCCTGTACACTCCCACTACAGAAACACACACTGTGTACTGTATGTATGAGGTGAATGCACATAACTACGACTAAAACAAGCAGAAAGTCCGGTTGATTGGCAAAAAGGGCCAAGAATCATCTCCCTTGGCACAGGTACGATCACTGGGTTTTATTTTTATAGTGGCCCCAGCCACCGCAGAAGATAGATGTTTTAAGTATTAATCCTTTTATTATTATTTTCTTTAGTATCAGAATGGGAAAAACAATGTTAACCAGTAAAATTATTGAAAATATTACCTATCCACCTTTAACCAAGTAGTTTTCAACCAGAAGTCTGTTCAGGAAACAAAGTGAAAGGGCGCGTGCCATCTGAAATCCACTGAGCCAGAAACGTTGCATCATGTCTGATCATCATTTACTTCGGGACTGAATCATTTATTCTGTTCATGTGGCGAAGGTTTTATGGCTTTTGGTTTGAAATGAATAGAGGTGAAGGGAATTTAGAGAGCTTATTGATGTCCCCAGACCCTGCCTGAGGTATCTGCGCACAGAATAACAGCTGAGGATGTGTGATAACCGTGGTGCTGTAACGCATCATTTCAGCACCTCCAAGCTTAATCCCTTCATTGATATACCTCAGGGCTAGTTCGTCTTTTGCATGACGCTGAAAACACTCCATCACATTCACTGTATGAAGCTCTAACAACAAAGTTTCACTCTCCTCACAGGTATAGAATTCATAACTTACAAGACAAAGACAAAACCTCACCGGCTTCTAGCTTCCGCAAACACATCTGGTTATAAAATCTGTTTGCGTGGGTATATAAAACTTGATTATTCATTATACTAGGCATCTGAGAAATAAAAGGGAATAGTAGAGTATTATTAGCTTTTATGTTGGGTCATTACAAGGGCTTGTTTTAATATAAACTGGAACTTATTGTTTCCGAAACATAATCTGATTACAAACCTATTTTGCACACCGAACGTAGGCTCTCTTTGCAGAAGATAAAGAGGAAAATTACATAACTCATAACTGACCTTCTGCTAAGCTCCTTTGTGATGCTGCAGCTTTCAGATTCTCTGCAGTGATACGAGAGCAGAAGCTCCGCTCAAAATCTTTAGCAATTCTTGCCACACTGGGTTCTTGTCTTATCTTATCTCCTGACTATGGACCTTGGTGGCTAAAGTGACTTTGCCTTCTAGCAGATTTGTTTTTGCCACAGCTATCTACTGTAATTAAGCTAATGTGAGTCCTTTGAAACACTGCTGGCTCACTTTAAAGTGGGGAACCAGTTGAATATACATGCATCACCATTTAACAGATACTATTATCTTAAGTGACAAGGGCTACTGCATAGTTTAAATATAAGGTAGGTAACGGAGCTGATGGGATTGAAAGCCACTAGATTGTTGCTACTGACTCGTATTCATCAACTAGATTTAGTCTTTTGTTCAGTCTGCCAGTGTTTCCTGTCAAACTTAGCCCATTAATTGATATCAGAGAAGGGATTTTGTCCGATAATCTTTTCCAGTATTACTGTGGTTCCTCCGTCTTGTCCAAATACTGGGTCAGTTACATTTGGTGGCACGGGGTAGCGTGTGACTTTGGCTACGTTCATACCGCAGGCAAAAGCGACCCAAATCTGATTTTTTTTTTTTTTTTTTTTGTCCTTCTGAGCAGCTCAAATTACACAACATCTGTTTTTTCACATGGGATAAATCACATAGATATCTGATGTTTTCCAGTGAAACCTCAGCCTGAACTCTCAGGTCACATTTCATCCATCCTTGACGTCACTTTTGTGTGATTAATGTCACAATTCTGCGCTGGCGGGATTTGTTCTAGATGTAATCTGCGTCAGTGAAGCCGCTCGTGTCACAGTCGCCCCCTCCCAGTTACGATTCCTCATCCACACAGGTCTCTGTACAGATATTGAAGCCATCGCTCCACACATGGCCATTGTAAAAACAGTTTTGCCTTCCTTTTCTCAGGTTTCTTCTCATTATAATTAGTTTATGAATTTGGCCACTTCCAATGCAAAAAAACATAAAATAAAATAATCATACAGGATCTTTGCTGGTGCATCTTTGTTTATATGTGCACACCTGTTGTACTACGTTAACGCCATGTTATCCTGCGCGGGGGAGTCACTTCTTAGCAGAAGCCTTTTCAAAACGAAGTCTGATACAAGACGCATGAAAATAATAATGTGAACAGGCCCAAAAGGAAAAAAAATATCTAATCTTGGATGGAATTGAGGATTAAGATTTGCAGTGTTAACATAGCCTTTGTTGTGCTTCAGCATGGTATTACCAAAAATAAAACACTTTCAAGGTTATTGCACCTTCAGGATGACTGTAAGTGCATCCCGATGTCAATTATAGCACAGCAGAGTCAGTACAAACTACATAAAATCAGTGGTTTTACATACTAAATAAATGTATTTACCCTAATAAAGAAAGGACTTCTACTGAATCATGGCCATGTTTGTTTGAGACGTGAAAGGTGTGAAATTGTGGAATTGCTGTGATGAGGATTTAAGAATGTGTACCTCAATTTATGTTTTCAAAAAAATGTTTAAATATAAAATGATAAACAGTTATAAAGAATTTTTTTAATTATGTTGGTATAGCTTATTATAGATTAACATGAAAATAGCACCACTATATACCCCTTTTTGCATTATTGGTTTTACTATTTCTATATAATATAATGCAATGACAGTTTCTCTTTGTTTTCTTTTTATATATTTCTTTTCTTATTTGTGTATTATCATCCACCGAATGATATACACTGCACAGGATAGGCTATAATAAGCCCTTGGCTTCAGCTTACTCCTTTTTCGGACATTTCTATTTACCTTTTATTTTATTTGTGAAACTAACATGTAAATGTTTCAATGTATTCTGTCCGAAATAAACCATTCATTCATTCATTCATTCATTCATTCATTCATTCATTCATTCATTCATTCATTCATTCATTCAGATGTAATCAAAGTTAAGATGTAAAAGAAAAAAACAAACACCTATAATGTGCTATTGTAAGCTTGAATCCAAAATAAACCCGAACTTGGAGCTCAAGAAGATAATTAGCTCATTCATTTACATAAATTTGTACGCACTCTGACGTATTAGTCTCATTTTTGGAGTCTTTTTGTTTACCGAGATATTCACTTGATGTGCAACAAGAGCAGATGTCTTGTTGCACAAAAAGCGGCATGTATGTGTCATTTATCTATTTTTTTTGGTCTTTGCCTTTATCTAATGCTTGTTCTTGTGTCCCTTAAACATTCCTGCTTTGTCTGGTTGTCTACAAAAATGTGGACATGTGATTTTTGTCTTTTAAATGCTGTGACTCTGCTCTCTTGATGACCTGGTTATTTTCACTCTTTTGTTCTGATGATAAACTTTGATTGTGGACTTTTATAACTACTGTATGTGTCTAGCATCAAGGTCATCACACTTTTCTGCATACAACCGAGAGATGTAGAAAAATTACAAGTGAAAAAAACATAAATGTGAGTGCTAAATACATAAAATAAAGATTAAATATCTCTCAGTTAAATAATAATATGTGTGAAAAATCACAAAAATGTTAACGAGAAAGTGGTCATCAAGGTACTGTTGCTTTGCCTCCGGAGGGACCTCGTAGTCTCTCATCATCTGAATATGTTTAGTAATGTGAACTTCTCCCATTACTCATTTCCTAAATGTTACATTCTTGACTGACCTCCTCCTCCTCCGTGGGCCCTTCCCACCAAAGATGTGAGCCTAGGATGTGAGAAGGAGGGACGGTAAAGTAAGGGAAAAGAAAGAAGAAAATGGACTTGTGAAACAGGAAACTGACTCAGAGCATGAACAGTGTTTGTGATGACGCTTGTGTTCACATATAATTTGATATGATGCTGAGAAAAACATCTGCAACGATTAAATCAGTCTCCTCTCATTTTTCAGTCCCTGGTTCCCTCTACTCCAGGTACGTTTTAAGATTTAAGACTTCCATTAAAAGGTTTGGCAGGAATTGAGTTTTGGATCACAAGCAGGAGGACAGAAGATGAATGTGAGCAAGAAGCTTAAATTGGAGACGTGAGATTAGTTATGTCACGCAATAAAATGAAATCATGATTAACACCTAAGTTTGACATCTACCAACATATATTCTGAGTGAGCCAATCTGCCTTTAAGTTTGCTTATTTTTGTCTTTTTGCTTTTTCCTGAAGATACGCTTATCATTTGAGTCCTAGCTTAACAGATAAATCAGAGTTAATTTTGCGGTTTGTAAAGTAGGCAGCTAGCTAGACAAACACAGCTCTTTTATCAGTGAACCATCATGCTTCATCATCTGGAAAGGTAATTTAAGTCCTGTAGGATGTCTTAAGTTCAGTCACTTAACATTTAGATAGAGGGGGGAAAAGGGTTGTTTTTTTGTTCTATCACTTTTGCCTCCTTTATGCACATTCGTATCTAAATCTAATGACAAATAGAAATGATATAAAATACCAGTGTCCTGTTAGAATCACATCAGTGGATACAGCATCAACAGCTCATTTTGGATCAACAGATATTAAATGATACTGTCAAGCGCAAATGTCATGCACTAACAATATTACAATTAAAGTTGTGACGATGAAACGTGCAGTAAAAATTGTTACAGCTCAGGTTGTACTCAAATTTCTACAACAGTAAAGCGTAGTTTCTTATTTTGAATCATATGTGTGTTAATGTTCAAACACAGGCAGTTTTTATATTCACGGTCCTGCAAAATAAAAGTCTTGAGGACCCATAAATAGGAAGACAAACCATTTGCGTCATTCCTGTGATTATGAATATGTAAGTTGCTGCCCGCAGCTGCCAGTCCAGTCACTTTGAATCTGATTCTATTTTTTCTTCCCTTGTGCTGCAATGGATGAAGTGGCATCATTACTGTTCAACAACTCAACTCTTAGCATTCATGTTCTGGGGAAGATCTAGTACTTCTGATCTCCTTGCCGGAATTAATATTGAAAATTTTCAAAGGGTATTGTAAAAATTTAGCAGCTTGTAGCAGGGTCAGAGGTAATATTCATTTGCAGAACAGATGGTGAGCCTGGTTTTAATCTTTTAAAGAACATACAACTCTACAAAATGAGGTGGATATTATGATAGATAGATAGATAGGTTATTCATCCATCCATCCATCCATCCATCCATCCATCCATCCATCCATCCATCCATCCATCCATCCATCCATCCATCCATCCATAAATGTGTGAGCATTTCATTTCACTATAGTCTCCTCATTATGCCGCAGAATGACACTTTTATCTGATGAAACCAGGATATTTTTTATCCAAGTCACCAACTATAAATCCATGATGGTTCACTACTTTAATAATAATGTTGGTCTGTCCACTATTGTTTAAAAGCAACATGGTGAATTTTAATTAAGTTATATATGTACAAAACCTGGATAAGAAGACGTGGATAAATAAAAGATAATGCTTTTCACAGGGGTTGAGGCCATATCATTATGAACTTTGTGTTACCTGAATTGGATATTGTGTACTAATTGAGAACATTAAAAAAAGTATTTTTTACAGTCAAGATAAATTAAAATACAGTCTGAGCGTTAATTGTGTACACATATAATCCTTTTTAAGTTATACCCTAATGGTGAAGGTAAAGTTGGCCATGGTGACACATCTGTCACTATGCATCTCCTGTTGGCCTCATTTTAAGAAGTGTGCTATTTTGTGGAAAATTAGTTTTGGTGACTCATCTTGCACCCAGGGGTGTATACTGGTTTTCTTACTAAAGGGAGAATTCCTTTTGAATTTTGGTTGTCCAATCAGCACACACTTGACTTTCCAGAGAGGACAAACCAAGCTGAGGTGGGAAGTAACAACATCCACTCACAATACTGTAAGTTACTTTTGCATGCTTGCATTTTCTATAGCTTTAAGTCAGTAGTTTTACTTGAGTAGGTTCTAGCAAAAGTATCTTACTTCACTGCACTTCACTTCACTCATCTCCTGCCCAAGTGATGGGCAGGAGATGATTTTCATCAAGATGATGTGAAAATCCCAAGAAAGAATTGAATGAATGAGGTGGACATTAGTCAAACAGACCAGATGAAAAACTGTTCAGTGGGTCATTTGAACGAAGCTGAAGAAGCTCAACTGATCTCAGATTTTTTGTACTTGTACTTGAGTAGAATGTTTCAGTTAATTTTCCAACTCTGCTTTCTACCTTCTGATGTTACAGCAAGTAGGCTACCAAAAATGCAGAAGCAAATGGCACCCCGCTATTTCATGCATAATTTAGTTCACTCAGCCATAAATATTGGTATCATTTATAATGTAGACATGAAGCAGATGCAATGATAAAACACATACAGAAAACATGCATGTGGCAAGGGAATAACTTTTACTTATATTTTTACACACACACTTGTTAGATTTAAATTCCACTGAGGACGAAAAGTCAATGTTTTATCTAGATTTAAAAATAAAATTTAAGGGGGGGGGCGCACATCACAGCCAGTTGGTGAAAATATAACTTTCTCTGAGCATTTTTTATTTAATTTTTTTCAAAGTCAGGCACTTCTTTAAAGCTATTACAGCATTGTGATAAATCTTTGAGTGCGCTTCTCGTCAACTATAAAATCTAATTTTGAGTTAAATCTTTTTTTATTGACAGGTAAGATACTTTTTTACCTGCCAATTTATGGATATGGATCTAGTTAAGTGCAACGGATTGACCTGAATGACTCTTGTATAGGCTACTCTAATAGGCCAAGCGTAACTACGTTATTTTACCTTAAAGATGCCAGCTTTTTTTTAAATATAAAAATATAAAGGGACAAACAGTTTTATTTGTTGTCTGTCTGATCCAAAATTAAATACGGTGTCAGAACAGGTGTTCTGCCAATCCTTGCTACTTGCCGAGAAATGCTACTTTGTGGTTCTGCGCATGCGCACAGTCAATTTTCAAAGTTTGCATCATTTCTTGCACGATGTGAAATGGATAATATGGGATGTTGAGTATTTGATTCTTCAAAATACACTACCCATGACATGAATTGCATTACAGTTTGTGAACATTATACGATAAAGAGGGAAAAAAACAACAATTATTTCGCTTTATTTGATATTCATTCATTCATTGGCCTTTATTTAACCAGGCAGGTCATTAAGAACATTCTTATTTACAAAGACGGCCTGGCAAGAGACAAGGACCACTTGTACGTGAGTGTATTGTCCCATTCAGAAAAAGTGCTTTTGGGCAGTCAGTGTTTTCATACCGAGCATCTCATACATGGAACACAGTACCAAATATCATGAGACACACCCACCCTCACCTCCTTCATTAAACACCTAAGAACATGGCTTCTAGACAATCAAGTCTGCACTCATATTACATCTTAGTGTATATCATTGTATGTTAGCTCCTCTATCTTAGTGTATTTTATTGTGTTTTCTTCTATTGTGTATTTATTAGTGTATTTTACTGCTGTGTGTCATAATTTCTTGGACTGTATGTAATGTATGTGTGTCTGGAACCTTCTATTACATCAACCTGTCCCAGGGACTAAAGATGCAAATTAGCCACTGGCTATAATCTAGCATATTTACATGAAAATGTTATTAATATGTACTGTCCCTGGTTATTTTCCTTTAAAAATCAAATACAAATACTTGAGGGGAAAGGAAGTGGACTAGGGAGTAAAACACAGTAAAATTGTAGCTCTACAAAGGTAAAAAACCATTAGGGAGCATTTTTTGGCAAAGCAGCAGAAATTGGCAGAACAACGGCTCATATTAAAAACGCCTCATTGGTTTACTTGTGATTCTCCGCCTGCTGCTCGGTCGTCGGCCGGTGTTCTGCCAGTTTCTGCTACCTGCCGAGAAATGCTACTTTGTGGCTCTGCGCATGCGCATAGTCGATTTTCGAAGTTTGATTGCCACGCCAATCCTTTCTTGCACGATGTAAAATTGATAATATGGGATATTGAGTATTTGATCCTTCAAAATACACTACCCATGACATGAATTGCATTACACTTTGTAAACATGATGCGATAAAGAGGGAAAAAAAACAATTCTATCGCTTTATTTGATATTCATTCAGTCATTCGCCTTTATTTAACCAGGCAGGTCATTAAGAACACATTCTTATTTACAATGACGGCCTGGCAAGCGACAAGGACCACTTGGGGGAAAAGGAAGTGGTTTAGGGAGTAAAACACAGTAAAAATGTAGCTCTACAAAGGTAGAAAACCATTAGGGAGCATTTTTTGGCAAAGCAGCAGAAATTGTCAGAACACCGGAGCTCATCGCTCCCAGGCCCCGTGAACGCACCCCCCAGTGTTGAGGTGATCCATGGCAACAGAGCAGCAGCAGCAGCAGCAGCAGCAGCAGCCAGTCCTGCACACTCCTCCTGTCCTCACTCTCCCAGCCTCCGCTCGCTGCCCGGCTATGTGCCCGGGACACGGCAGGAGGAACCACTCTTAACGGGTCCCGCTGACAGACTCGGGCATCAAGGTGACCGACCGGGAGCCCGCCAGCCCTCCATCCAGCCCGCACACGGCTCCAGGTGAGCCGCGCAAGAACGCACCACGGACCGCCGGACACGGACACGCTCGTCCCCGCCGGGGAAGAACATGGTAGTATCTGGCATTGGTGGGGCTGAAAATACCAGAATTCACCATTTGGTGTGTTATTGACCTGACCCGAGCAAAAAAAAAAAAAAAAAAAAATGAAACAATTTTTCAACAGTCTGGTTTCTTTTTTTTGATCAGACTCTGTCCGAGTATTTGTGAAAATCCGAGCCTGTCCCGGTCCCCCTGCAGCAGCTCACTACCAGCATCCTCAGCATCACTACCAGCATCTTCAGCATCCTCCTCATCACTACCAGCATCCTCCTCATACCAGCATCCTCCTCCTCATCACTCTTCAGCATCCGAGGCTTCATCGTGAAGATGGCGACCGGGTCGGGCTGGCAGCAGTACTACTGCCCTGCCGGTCAGGGGAAATTTACTTCATCCTCAACAACCAGCACGTCCTTCCAGACCGGCATCGCCATGGAATATACTCAAGACCTACACCTGAAGATGAGCAAGAAAATCGCCCAGCTAACAAAGGTAAGGAGTGTTTTTGAGAGGCCTGTTCACTCTGTGAGCATCGTTCCTGGGTTAGACCCCGAACACTGTACCGTCTCCTCGCGTGTACAAGCAGCGCGCCGAACTCCATAGGAATAATACCCTTTTTTAGAAAATATCACTTCTTAGTCAATTTACTTAACATGTGTAACAAAACTACGAGTTTGATATGGATTTTAAGAATGTTCTCGTATATTCGGGGTCCATTTAACATAGAAATGTATATCTCTGATAAAATAATGACGTCTAAGATAGTCATTACACACCAGTGTGCCACTGTTGATAGAACTTAGAATGATAGACCAATTTATGATTAATGATTAGGTTTTGAATTGGATTATTGCTGTGTGAATTAATTGTTTTATATCAGCAGCTGCATGTTAAGACTCGTGTATAATCAATTTCACCAATTTAACCAATTTTTAATTAATTTAAACATTCCTCAAAACTTGATCACTCATGGCAGGCATTACTTGACACAGTGAAGTTAAGTGCAGTCAATGGCCTTAATTATAATAATTATTTTCATCATCATTATGCCCTTGAGATAAGAAAAGATGTACCTATTTCTGGCCACATACCTAAGTTAAAACTCTTGACACAGGTCAAAGTATGGTCGTGGCACCACTATATCTTTTTAATTGTCTACCAGAGCCTCAGACACCTTTACCAGGTGACTTTTTGATGATCTAAGCTGGTTAAGAATTTGACACATCAATTCTTTTATAAACTTAAAGGAATTACTGTTAACTTCAGCCATAAAATGTGCACTCTTTTCTGAAGAGAAAAATTAAAAATAGAAAAAAAGAGACCTAATTAAGTAGCTTTGGGGTACTTTTTGTTTTTATTTACCGAGCCTTATTGTGGATTAGAGTGAAATAAAAAGATTTAAAAAATGTGCACCTTGTTAGACAATTTTCCATATCATAATGTAGAGTAAATGCATCTTACACACAGCATATTATCATACATTCTTATAAAAGCAATATTATATGTTTGGTTAATTTCAAAGCAGATAGACCCTGCTTTAATCCGACCACAGTCAGAACTCCCACATCTTATACATTTATAGTGCAGCAGCTGATTTTTCACAGTGGAAGAATACTCAGCAGTATGATGTAGAAAGGAAAACCTCTGTTTTACACGAGGAATCCGAATGTGAAAATACAGTATATAAGCTTGATTAAATTTAATTTACTGGATGTAGACAATATGTAAGACACCAATCGGGTTAAATCTGATACACCAGAAAATCTGAAGACATTTTGGGTGCTTTTATTATAATTATTGTTATGAAGCATTGCTATTGTTCTTAGCCATGTTTTTATCCAGATTTTCAGACATATTTAGGGCAAAAAAGAAAGAAAGAAAACACCTCTAGGGTAAATCTGAGATGACTGTGCATAATGGGGAAAAAATATAACGATAAAGGGAATTGACTCAGCAGCGACATTGAATTATTTTTATTGTTTTAATTTCATTTGTTTACGCAACGAGTACCATCATTGTTCATGGTCTGAACCAGGTGTACTCGTACATTAGTGCTGAGTGTTAAAGAGTTGTGCAGGATGTGGACAACCTTTTTGGGTTTGTACATGTAATTCCTCAAATTAAGCCCAGTTTTGAGGGTATTATTGTAGCTTTGGGATGATAGGGAGATTTGAATCACAGATTACTGCTCGGCACTACAGCGTACACACTTTACAAATGTAACACTTTTCTCCAATGTGTTGCATGTTGTTTACATTTTCTATTAAAGTTGTCTTTTTTAAGTTATCCATCTAATGCAATTAAAATAAACCACTACGATAGTGTGTATAAGATCATCTTTCTGCATAAGGGCATACAATTTAGAAAAACAACAGCATATAATCATAATTTGACTTAACACAGCTTTTTAGAGCTCAGATAAATAATATTTTCTGGTGAGCATGTACAAACTGAAACAACAAAAGTAGTTATTTTCATATGCAGGTCAAATGATGAATGATTCCCACACGTTCCCACAGGCAACACATCTGAGTCTCACATCTCCAGTGCCTTGTTGTATGAAGCTGTGACAAAGCCGGGGAATAAGCTGATCGCAGTTGGGCCATCTGCTCACGCTGACCGCTGTTCTCTGCAAAGTCGGAAATGTGGTCAGGAATAAATATCAAGCTGGAAATCTCTCCGAACAGCTCCCCTGACACATCCCAGGCCGAATGGCTTCCAGCTTTCAGCGTTTTGAGATTGAGTGACTTGAGGAAGCAGAATTTTTAATCTCCTATTCTGACCAGCCTGCTTTAATCCATACTGCTGTCCTGTCTCCTTGATTGCAATTTGTAATTCATCAAGATCTTTTTTTTTTTGTCCAAATGCATTTCTTTTTGTGACTTTTCCTTTTGCCTGTAATGATTTGAAAGTCAGGCAGCTGTCTGGTTGCAGTTTTACATCAGTACAGCAGTGTCATCATTTCTGTGCTCTTTGCTTCACAGGCATTTGCAGGAAATTAATCTGTACTCAGTAAGTTGGTCATTGATTGTACAGTAGCTCTCTGTTGGTGCTGAGTTTTATGATTTGTGATGGAGGACTTGTTGGCTGACACTCTTATTTAAGACTTCTTGCTGTAATTTTTAATCCCACAAAGCTTCTTTTCAGCCATTTGTGTAGTTCAGCCTCTGTAAGGATTTCATTGTTGTGTATTTTTGCGTAGGTTTTGTTTTTCAAAGCTCTATTTCACAATTTAAACCTTCTGATTGGTTCCGTTTTATATTGCTGAACTTGTCTCACCAGAGAGGTTTTGCTGCTATGGTAACAAGTTTTATATAAATTATAATTCTGGCCGATTGCATTTACTATAAGAAATGGGCTGATGCTTTTTCAAAAAGAAAATGCACGATTTTGCTCTCCGTCCTCAGTGAGTTAGGTCTGACTTTCAGCTCTCGTCAGAATTTGGGAAACAGAGATGGCAGTCCGTGGTTTTACTTCATCAGGAGAAGGATTTATTATAACAATGTATTACCTAACCCATCGTGCGTTTGTGTGTCTGTGTGCGTTTGTGTGTATGTTTTCATCAGCAATGTCTGGCTGATTTGAGTCTTGAAGTGAGTGAATCAGAAATAGACCTCTGAGCTTTGCATGTACTTCTAGACAAAGGGATTGAATAAGACAGAGTCAAATAGTGTGATGGTGTGTGTGCGCGCCTGTCTGTGTGTCTTTACGAATCGTATTGTCTCATACTGTAGCAACACAGGATCCTTATAAGTGCTCCAGCATCTGAGCATTTAAGTATACTGTAAATTTGAAAAAGAAATTGTTTTTGCCACTGTTTTATTGTCTGCTGTTTCTAAATAAGTATTTTACCAAAAGACCCAGCAGTATAATGATATTTTGCAGATGACATGAGATATTTTGAACGGGACATGTTTCCCCATATTCATTTTTAAAAGATGTATGTAGAAATTAAATTAGAGCCTTCATTTGTGACACGCTCACAAATATGTTGACCCCAGACAATGGTATCTACCCAAGCGCACATCATACAGACTGAAAACACATCATAGTACAGATATAGATTATGAGTCAATTTAAAGGGGAACTATTATGGCATCTAATACCTATTTTAAACAGGACCTGAATGTCTTAAAAACAAGCTTTCAGCCTCTGAGCCATGTCTTTATCTTCCCATTCTCTAACCTCATTATCTATGCGGGATTCTGAGTGGGCGGGGCTATGATAATGAGACTCTGTGCTTATTGGCTGCCTGAATGACGCGATACCCCGCTACGAAAAAATGGCGGAAGCTCCGGCCGGCGGAGTTAGTTGTGAGCGTGGTTTCACGCAGTGGAGGCCAACCTATGTAAATCGCATTTTGGTTACGTAACGACGGGAGCAGAGTCTGAACGGCTCGTAGATCCACATCACACTGGATGGCTCATCCGGGCGGCTGTACAGACACTGCAGAATTTGGTTGCTTTCCTCCTTCTCTGAGTTGACAGGCTGAGGGGAGACCACTTTATATTAAAGCAAGAAAAAAACTTGTTTTTCATAATAGGTCCCCTTTAAGTTTTATCCTACTATTTTGAATTCATTGATATTATGCTCAAACATGCTTACATACAGTAGTCACTACTTTATCACATTTTCATCTCCATTGTATTGCCAGAGACCTAAAACAAATGAAATTATTCCTAAAAACAATAATCTAACTTGCAATATTCCAACTGTTCCTAAAATGTAAAAATTTCGCAGGAAATAAGTGATCCTCCTTAAGGAAATATTAGGACACCTATTTTATGAAGACTAATGTGAAAGGAATGCTTCATTCCTCTCTTTTGTTTGTGACTGCATTGCTGAAATACAAAAATCCACTGTCATCACTTGGCAGCAACATGTGTTTGTTGATGCCATAATCCAGGGGTGCTAGCGCAGTGGTCCATGTGGCCCGGATGAGTGAGGTTACAGAGCAGATGGTCAGAGCAACACGGCTCCAGACTTACAGCACGGCTGATGGTGATTGGAATGTCTCAGAGTTCTTTGTTACATTATGTTTCATTTTGATATTTTTCATCAGACTGTAATACACAGTATCCATGCCAAAGCTATTTAGCCATAAAAAAAAAAAGTTAAATGTGCATATCTTCAGTTGTGTTACTGGCAGCGTGGCAAATACCGCAGAAACACTAGCATAATCATCAATGTTGCTTTTCTGGTAATATATTTAATGTAATAATTATGGATGCATGAAATCTATGGGGCTGATAAATTATTGGTTGATATGGGAAGAAAATTACATACATTTTAAACCTGATAAAAAGCTCAGATGAATGAAGTTGATAGTACCTTTAAAACAGTCCCTATTGTGATCATTAGGTCCATAGACTAGAAAGAAGTGGACAATGTATCTGTGACATCACCCTGGTTTTCTGTAGAGAGGTTTAGACACCCCTTTTTTCATTGTACTGTGCAACGCCATGTGGCCCGGTAATCTGACTGGACCACACTCCCCGCACCGGAGGAGCTGCAGATCTTTACAGTGGAATATCCCATTTCTGATCTTATTTTGGTGGAATGATTATTGTGTTTTGATGATGCTGGACTAGTATAAACTGCTGGATGCTTCAGTTAGCCAAGCTTAGCATGATTATGACTGATGAGTAGGGCTGGGCGATATGGACCAAAAGTCATATCTCGATATTTTCTAGCTGAATGGCGATACTCGATATATATCTCGATATTTTTTCTGTGCCATAATTGGGGTTTCCCCCAAAGCATTATAGCATAGCATCTCTGTTAGCTTCATTTTTTTCTGAGGCAAACCCTTTAAAAAACAGTCAGTTTTAATACAAAGCCTCGTGCCAAATGTCACACAGGTACCTTTATTAACAGAGGTCTGCACAATATCAAGATGTATAAAACAAATGAAATAAAAATAAACTGCCTGCATATATAGAATAAAAATGCTTCTTGAATAAAATAAAACAAATATCCCTTTCCTGCATAACAATTAAATTAAAATACACTGTGCAATTAATACAATGTAGACAGTAACAGGGAGACTTTTCCACTGAGGTTGACAGTTGTGCAAATAACAAAACATTTGTGCAAATCTCAAATAAAACATTCAAGTCAATTTGTCACAAAATAAGCTATATCAAAATCGTAAAAAAAAAAAAAAAAAAAAAAAATGTTTTTTTTTAATAATCGATATAAACGATATTGTCTCGTACCATATCGCGTTTGAAAATATATCGATATATATTAAAATCTCGATATATCGCCCAGCCCTACTGATGAGGAAGTGATAATCAATGATAAACGTTGCGTGAGCTCATATTAGAAGTAAATTTATTATTTTGTTCAAAATGACTTGAAGTGGTACAAAAGAAATTATCTGGCTTGAAATTTTTTTTTTTGGTCGGACTGTAAATATGTTTATTTCAGCCTTAAAGTTGGACATTTTAACATGGGAGTCAGTGGAGATCGACTTGCTTTTGGAGCCAGTCTACAGTGGGCATTTAAGGAACTGCCCTTTTTGTTACTTCCAGGTTGGCGTCAATATGGAAGTTTGTTGGTTGGTGCTTGATTATGTCATCTATCATGTCACTCCTTACTGGCAGGACCCGAGCTTGTCTCTGTGCCTGCCTGACAGGAAATGCGCAGTAACAGAGCAACACAGAAGCTAATGTGCCACGCTGGTTATTTTTCACCTTGGCAACTTCGCTGCTTTTGGCAAAAGATTTTCGTGTGGAGGAGAGAAGAGTTTTAATGCAACCAGTCTTTTTAAAAGATCATGAAGCAGTGGGTAGAAGCACTAAGGCTAAAGCAATAAGACAGAGCGTTTCCGTTCAGCAAACCTTTAAAACTGTAAAAGCTTCCTAGAGACAGAAAAATGCTGAAGCCATAAATGACAAAGTAATGTACTCATAGCACTTACAGTAGTAACCATTCTGTAAATACATTTTAGGAGAATTATTTTTGTTT
Source organism: Cololabis saira (assembly GCF_033807715.1). Lineage (NCBI taxonomy): Eukaryota > Metazoa > Chordata > Actinopteri > Beloniformes > Belonidae > Cololabis > Cololabis saira. The sequence continues at coordinate 13,470,282 of NC_084604.1, forward strand.
TGTCATTTAGTAGTTAAGGTTGAGATACATACATTCATTACACACGTTTAATTGAAACTATACAAACACTGTCTCATCCTCATGCACTTAAAGTTAAATATATGCATTTATTTGTTATTCATAAAATACTACAATATGAATTTGCACATAAAGAAGTCATAAAGAAGATGCACAGGTTCACTGTATGGTATCACTTTAGATTTTTGTATCACATCCCAGGTTTATCCAAAAGTTCTTTACTATTTTACGGAGCCTTACAACACATAAATGAGCAACTATTTGAAGATCTGTCTCTGGTGTTTGCTCTTATACTTTGGCCAGATCCACTAAAATATTGGTTTTTCATCTCATCTTAGATTTTTTTATTCTCCTGGGAACCTGAACAACTTTGAATTTATCGGTTATCTTGTGATTCCCCTGTAGTTGGAACTCACCCTCCAGTTTCTCTTCTTAAAAAGAGGAGAAACCTCAGTCGGCCAATCCAGAGACAATACCCCTCGATGTTCATGCAGAGTTTCAGAGGCATCTAGAAAGCCCCACTACATCCAAAGCCTTAAAGGGGACCTATTATGAAAAACACGTTTTCTCTTGCTTTAACATATAAAGTGGTCTCCCCTCAGCCTGCCAACTCAGAGAAGGAGGAAAGCAACCAAATTCTGCAGTGTCTGTACAGCCGCCCGGATGAGCCGTCCAGTGTGATGTGACTTCTACCAGCCATTCAGATTCTGCTCGCTTTCGTTACGTAACGAAAATGCGGTTTACATCGGTTGGCCTCCGATGCGTGAAACTACGCCCTCAACTAACTCCGCCGGCCGGAGTTTCCGCCATTTTTTCGTAGCGGTGTATTGCGTCATTCAGGCAGCCAATCAGCACAGAGCCTCATTATCATAGCCCCGCCCACTCAGAAACTTAAAAAAGACTTAAAATAGGTATTAGATGCCATAATAGGTCCCCTTTAAAGACCTTAGGGTAGGCTTCATCAGTCATGTTGATGAGATTGAGAAGAAGTGTTCCCTCTTGATGACATCCCCTGTCATCCGCGGTCAAGGTCAACAGCACTCGTACACAGTGTTGATTAGTTTTCCCAATCAGTCTGTACGTGCTATATCGACTTAAAGAAGCCATTTGACTGTGCCCTTCAGGACATTTTGTGGGGGGTTTTATAGGAGCACGGGTCACTGGGTCCATTTAGCTTTGAGACATTAAGTCCCTATAAACGGAGAAAGTTTTGTTTGTATTCCCAGTAAGAAGTTGGATCTACATTCAAAGAGCTAATTATAAATGTTGGGATATCAACTCTCACCAAAAAGGGAATCATAGACATTATCCCACCAAAAGATATGACACGTTGATGGGATCGTTCATTTACTTTGACAGAGGCAGACTGAAAGGACAGTCCTCCTCACAATATCTGAAAAATGTCTTTATGTAAGGCTGGGAACATTGCTTGTCTTGACATTATGTAGTTATTTGCCTTACATGACTGATTATTTGGGCACCAAATAGCAATTAAGCAATGTTGTAGTCTTGTTTAATGTCTTTACAGAAGCAAACAACTCAAAAGTTGTATTTAATATCTTTCAAAAGGGGCCCGGGACATTGCGTGAAGGCGTCATATGTTTTGTTGTCATCTATGTGCTTAGCAACCTGACTTGACTCCACCTCCTTATACCAGTTGCCTGGAACCACATGACAACATTCTAACCTCTGGTTGGTGTATAATCAGGAAATAGGAAAAATTGTTTTTCCTTGACTGGCCACTGGGGGATGGCTCTAAAAGCGAATCTCTAATGTCCCACATGTCCAAAATGTCCAACTTTGAAGCAGAAATAAACATGTTGACAACATGCTCCAACCAGAGGCGGGGCTTCAGGGGGGGCTGGGTAGGGGGGGGCGGTACTCCTCCGGCCCGGGGCCCAATAGGGCCCTGAGGCAGCAGGCCCCGCCCATGAGATTTTTTTTTTTTGTGGCACCACTTGGTTCATATTAGGTATAAAGCATTGTATAATATGTTGTGCTGAGATTTTCACACTCACAGTTAACATTCAAACAAAAATTGCAAGTGAATCTCCAAATGTATTTTGGGTAAAATCGTTGGTCATACGTCATCATCGATCACTTGTCAACAGAGCGCAGTAATCCTACAGCCTAAACATGAGCGGGAGCTAGAAACACAAAAGTGGAGCCATAAAATGCAAAGAAAAAGAAAAAAAGGAGCAAGAAAAAGCCTGATTGCCCAAGCTAGACGCATATTTTGTTCGTCCTAATCCTCCTCCTGTGGGAGATGAACCTGGCGTTGTTAGCAGTGATTCATACCCGGGCCGCCAGAAGCTGCATCGTGGTCGGGGAGCAGGTTTACAGGTAGCTACAGTTAGAACAATCACAGACACACACTGTCAGCAAGAAAATGTGAGTTTGTAGTAAATTGTTGATATAGTAGCCCGACTGCCTAGCTTATTTACTTCTCTGTCTCTCAGCTGTAGCGATGATAATAGGGACTCAACAGCCGCAAACGGCCCGGTCATCTGCCCCCCGGCCCGGCTCTGATATGTTCTGCTACTGGCTCCAACAGATGGTTTTGGTCCATAACTAGATTTTACATCCATGACAACAGTATGCAGGATTTATTTATTTTTGTTCCACATCAGGCAACATTTTTTAAAGAAGTACATTTATGTATAATTATGGGTGTGGACTTCAGAGTGACAACAATAAACAGTGAGTGAATCCTGTTTAGCTACTAGTGGAGCTAACTGGTAAATTTAAATTATACTTTTTCCATAGCCTGTCGGCAAAACAGCAAATACGTCATCCTTCTAAAGGAATGATTTTAGTGCTGTCTTCTTCTCTTTTTTTTTTAAATGCTGAGTCCAAGTCTCTAGCTATCAATGCCAAAGCTTATTCAAAGGAGAGCTGTTCTTTATCTGCAGCCAACTTGTTGTTTACATCCAGATTACAACAATGCAGCTCCGTCATCATTGTGTTAAGCCCGCCAGCAGACTCTCTCTCCAGAACATTTGGGCATAATTAAGGACCTCCAACGGATGGTAACTAGACATAGTGTGTCTGCCAAGCAAATTAAAATTTGCTAGTGGTATGTCTAGATTTCATGTCACATTTACTGAAAATTGGCCAAAAAAAATTGCATCTCCACTGACTCTCAACAGTACATCTCTAGATAAGAATGAATGCAAATGAAAGTTAATTAGCATCCTAGCTAGTAAACTAAGTCAGCCGAGCAAAAATGGCCATGTTCCAGTGGACTATCTAGGCTTGTTCAGTCCACCCATTTGCAACATGGTCTTGTAATTTAATGGGCAAAAAAGCTTCCACAGAAAACTTTCCAGTTCTCCAGTAATCTAGTTCATGCTTGGAACAGAGTAGTAAAGACTTTGCTGAAAAGAAAGTTGTTGCACTATTTCTCTGTGGTACTTTGTCCAAAACATAATGTAGACATTATATGAATACTTAATGATCATGAATTATCAAAAATTCTGCCAATTTAAAAAAAAAAGAGACGCAGAAGAAACCGTCAATCTGTTAAAGTGTTCTTTTTTCCTAAATCATCCAAGATTAACAAGGTCCTGAGTATTTGAAGGTTTCTGTTACGTATCTGCAATAAAATGACTTGGTAAATGATGAAAATCAAGTTTTGTCTTAAAATGCAACCTTTCATAACCCTGCACATTGAGACCAAAGGTCAGGTAGTTGAGTTGAGAGTAAGACTAGGCTTTTTTCCATCAAAGAGATTACACTTATTTATAAACATAGTTTGTGGAATTGTGAAGTGCCAAAATCTTGGTGCTGACAAATTCAGTCGTTCCATGTTCCTCTACATATTTCGGTAGGAAAAGAATGGTGTGTTACATGTGTGTTGAATAAAAGACACTGGGTCAGAGACATGACAAAGCAACCATAGTTAAATGTTATAATCTACATTTTCACATAGAAAAGAGAAGTGTAAAGAGTATTGATGGCACTCTTTTGGTTTCTAGAGTGCTTTCTGGAGGTGACAGACAGGACAATTGCCACTCGCGAGATGATGAAGATACCAGGCACGCTTTTCAGCTCTGTAATCTCGAAATATAATTTCTGGGGAATGAAAACACAGGGGAGAATAATGTGTGTGTGTGTGTGTGTGTGTGTGTGTGTGTGTGTGTGTGTGTGTGTGTGGTGGCCTGCCACTGCTGCTGTGAGAAGTGCAGCTTATTAACCTCTGCAGGATGCTTCTTCACTGATTGTCAAAATTCTCTGTCAGATTTCATTAAGATACACCCTTATAGTCACCAGCACACACTCACACCGACACACACATACGGACAGACAAGGAGAGAAATGGGAAGTGAGAGAGCATGGTCTTGGCCTGAAGCAGTATCCACAACAAATAAACCATTGCTGACATGCCTGTTGATACACGCACACTTACTGTACACACACAGACACACACACATTCACAGTGGCTCATAAAGATGCGAGGTGCATATGTAGGATGATTTGATGAGTCACTCTTAATGTTGACCTTGAAGGTTTCTTCTGCCTCTGGACTGCCAGAGGCCACATTGCAGCTTCTTCTTTATTTGGCTGATGCTGCAGTAATTCACGTCCCAGCAAGAGTCAAGACATGGAGTGACACCGGCACACAATTAGCCGTTATATACGACCGACATGAGACAAATACTAAGCCGGTCAGTGTCTTCCTCCTGGCTGGAGGTGTGTCTGTAAACACAGCCTGTGTGCCTTTTCACGACCGTTATGAGATGTCTGACGTTAGCGCTCACTCCAGCATTGTCTGCTCGGATTGTACTCAGCAGACTTGAAAAGCCGCAATGAAACCTGCCACACCGGTCCACTGAATAACTAATGTGAGTTATGGAATTTATGAGGCTTTATTTTATCTGAATATATTAAATTCTTTACTGGGTTTAATGACAACTTATTCTTAATGACTTTGCATTATTCAAGTTCCATTGAATTAATCATGCCCACAATTAATGTCGAACATGTATTATATTCATTTTGAAGACCTTCCTTTTTACCCCGTCTGTTGCGTGATTATAGCCCCCCATGGCTCTGAACAGGATGAAGCTGATATGGAAAACAGTTATGGATATGTTTTACGGGGATAAGTATGTTTTGCTTCTTTGAGCGTACTTTCCAACTTAATTCAGTCAGAAATGTGGATCTGAACTCTCATTAATTGATGCCCTTTATTATGATGGGCATAAATAAAAAACCAAGCAACTTTTTTGCCATAAATCCTAAAATCCTTCTTTTTTCAGTCAATACTTGTCTTTTTCACTATTCTATGAATACTGCCTGTCTACCTACTTGCTAACGTCAGCGGAAGATTGCTAAAATTAGAGTGTATACGTTTCATGATCTCAAAAACGCTTTGGTGTACAGAGGAGTTCATGTTAAACTCTTGACAACATTCAGGGTCAGTGGCTTTGATGATTTAGTTTAATGTGTTTGTACTGATATGCTCCACTTTGGTCTCTGCAATATTTATGAAATAATATCCTTTGGGTAGAAGTTTCGTCAGATGCAACTTTCAAACCAAAGGGGTACTGCCACATGCTTTTTAGAGTAATGAGGCTTTCTCCTGGCAGCCCTTGAAAGAACTTGGGTATTTTATTCCAAATAGTACTTTCATTTTGCAGAACCATAGCTTTTTTTCTGATAATCTTATCAAAAGACTATCCTGTTTTCAAAATTGCGTCCTGGTGCATCTTCGAACTCAACAATATGACATAGACGTACAAATGCCTCCCTTTTGTTTTATGAATGTATCTGTGTATCGTTTATTTGGTCCAAAACAAATACATACTTTCAGATATTTCACTGATATAACGAGCTATAAAACATAACATGGCAGAGGCTAAATTCGATTCAAAAGTACCTTATTAATCCCAGAAGGGAAAATAATTGTTGCAGTAGTCATGATTTAACTCTCTTTATTCATTGAGGGATATTACTGTGGGCAGGAAGGAGCTCCTGTAGCGATCTGTGGATCTGAAGAAGCCTCTGGCTGAAGACACTTGCTGAATCACTGTGTTGTGCAGAGGAAGATCAGAGTTGGTCATGGTCTTATTCATTGTATGAAATATCCTCCTTCATACAATCAGCTCCAGAGACTCCAGAACAGTCCCCAGAACAGAGCCACCCTTTGATATCAATTGTTTTTCTGTATCTTTCCAGTCCTCCATTACAACTGCCCTGTATATTTTAAGTGTTCATTTGTGTCTACACACCTAATTCAAATGAACGGACCACCTCTTTCGCTTGAGATTAAGGTCTGCATAAGTCTGTGAATGACCTTTTAATTTGAGCCGAGTGTGCTGGATTAGGGAAACACCTTAAACCTACAGGGCAGTGACACTTGAGGGCTGGAACTGAGAAACACTGACCTAAATTATTAGCCCTCTGACAATGAATTATAGTGTATCCTTTGTGACGTAGCATTGACAGGAGTCTTTTATCAGTTCCTACCTCGGCAGATCTATTGAGGGGTCTTAGACCATTCTTTCTTGGCTCAGCTAAATTTCAGAGTTTCTGGACATTAGCTTCAGCTTTGAGCACCCTCCACAGATCTCCATTGGGCTGATGTATGTTTTTGCATCACCGTCTTTTGGAATATCCTACATGTGACCTACAATGTAAACTGGAAGCAGATTTCTTTACATTTCTCAGAAAAGCAACATAATCCTCGTTTCTCATGAGCCCGTGCACCCAAACAAAGTCCCCTGTCCCTGAAGCACCAAAGTAGCCTCAGATTTATGGTCCCACCACCTTGTACCTTGAGGCCCAATACCTTTTTCATTTATGGATGTTTTTTAAGAAGGGCAACCATCAACCAGTATGTTGATATGGATTCATGAATCTCGATAACGTGTGTCATATCATCAAAACTGCTATTTATTTTCAAAACTGAGAGTAAGTGTGGTATGTCTTTTCAAGGTAGTTTCATTTCAGCTTTTATTCACTGCAACAAACAAGGCAAAACACCATTTGGGCAAGTGGTCTGCTACGCTGGTCCTCGGGACCCCCTGTCCTGCAAGTTTTTAGATGTTGCCTTGCATCAAGACTCCTGACTCTAATTGATGGTCATCATCAGCTTGTCATCAAGGTCTGCACAAGTCTGTAAGTCATTTGGATCAGGATGTGCTAAAGCCGGGAAGCGTCTAAAACATGCAGTACAGGGGGTCCTGAGAACCAGGTTGTAAGACCACTGATTTGGGCGTTCGATGTACCAGGTTAATTAAAATGTATTATGTAAATTGGCTCTAAGAGATCTGGGGTAAGAGAAAAAATTGTTGCATATCTTTGAAAAATGTTTGCATTAGGGTTCCTGGAGAGTCCATACAATTTATCTTGAAGCCATTTTAACTTGTTTAGCAACTTACTATGAGGATTCCAGTTCTTTTACAGGCCGTACTCATTTTCTTTCTCATCAAACTTTTGTCTCCTGCGCCCTCCTGTTGCTGTGTATTTTAACTCATCTCCAAATGTGCACACAAGACAAAGAATAGATCAATAACGGTATAATCAAAATAAGAAAAATGGTAAAATATGGAATTTAGCAGTTTTGAAAGAAAGCCAATGTGAAGTCTAGACGTCCTTGCTTTAAACAAGCCCACGCATCTAAATAGAAGAGGGGGCTTTTTGGCAGACATTTGTCAGCACAGAGTAAGAAGGGATTTTAAAGGCTTTTCTTAGTAGTAGTATAGATTCAATACTATACATGACCACCTGGGACCCATTTCTGGTGGTCCCAACCACCAGAAACATCACCTTCAGCAGAGTTTATTGTATAAAGGTTTAACCTTTTATTGTATTAAGTTGATAAGATGATAATAACTGAGTTGGATTTAACTTCTGCTGATCCATCCTCTGTTTTTCTGAGTGTCATCTTCCAGTAGAAGTAATATACATTTATCTTAACATACCAAACTAAAAGGAAGAAACAAGTACCGGTAAGCATCATTACAGCATTTAACAAGTACATTAACTTCAAAATGATCAAGTCTGATTTCCAAAACCGTTGAAATGAGTAAGTATTTTATGAAAATAATTATTATAGATTGGTGGTGAAAATGTAAACATACATTTAACATTTAACAAAACTCACAAATAATGAATTCACAAAGAAATGACATTAATAACAATAGAAAAAAAGGATAAAAGTCTTGGTTGTCAGATTAAAGCCTCTTCCTACTAACCACCTGACCAGTCACCGGGTTGATCATGAAATCCCAATATGCCAATATATTCATATACAAGCCATCTGTCTGTTATCCCTGACATCAAAATCCATCAAAACCTCATCGCTATTGACATTTTTTCGTGGGAACATCTCACCAAGGACATGTGCACAAATTTATGCACGTAAATATCAATGTCTGAAATTACATTTAAAGGGAAGAGTGTATAAAACTTCTCAACCACAATTTGAGGGACTGATAATTTAACATAAAAAATATGAATTAAAAGTATTGCTTCTAAAGGTGGTTGAAGTAAGTGAATCAATCCAGCGTCTCTTAAATCCATAATAACCGTACAATTAATTGTATTGATACATTTTAAAACTCAAATGTATTTTTTATGCTCTGAGCCTCTGAGAAGATGGACTTTCTATTTCAAATGACTATAATTAATGACATTTTGCTGTATGCTGATAAGCACTGATATTATTTATACACTTACAATTACAGTAGATACCAATTAGCAGGGAGACATATAGTTTGGGTAACATGTAGTGACAGTCATCATCTGCAAATTGTGCCACTTTTTTATACATTGTGAACATCACTTGATCCGCAGGAATTATTTACTGCTTTTCACATCAAATCATTTCATAACCTCCCGCAGTACTTAGTGATAAACAGTCATTCATTTTGTTTTGTAAGGCCGTGAGTTTGTGGAAAATATATTTTAAGCGAGAAACTTTTCAAGTATGACACACAAATCCAGATTGCAGGATATATTGTGACTTCTGCTTCATTGTTTACCCTAAACTTTGACTTTGGCTTGAAGAGGGGAAGAAATGATTCAAGTTGACTAATGTGTTAACAAAATCTGGAAAAAAAGGTTTTTAATACTCACTGGGTATAATATATTTTACTCTTGACTGAGAGCTTGACTGATATACAACGCCATGACGCAGCACATCTTCCTCAGTCTATAATGTGAATTGTTGATTATGCCCGATCAATAGTGCCCATTCACCACAAATGCCTACCTTGCTTCTCTTTGCCTGGCAGTACGTTTTCTTTTAATGAACTGTATTTTCCCATCTTGTTTCTTTTATAGTGCAGATTGCAGGATGAGACAGTCTTATCTGGGTACGTGTACCGTCCAGTATAGTATTAAACATGACTTTTGTTAGGGAAAGACAAACAAAACAATGATGCTTGCCTATTTATTAAGAAAGAAAGCAACTTTAGATTGTAACTGAGCAGCCTGAGGAAATAATTTTATGTTTATATCTGATCAATGTAAACCAAAAAGATAGCTGTGTTGGAGGAAAATAGTGGTTAGTGAGCTGTAAAAGAGACATATTGTCTAAATTAAATCCTGTGCCCGAGGCAGCTGAAATGGTCAAAGATGAATCACACAGAGTTGAAATTTCTTCTTCTTCTCTGCTCTCCATGTTCTCAAAATGCTTGAACAACATTTCTTAAGTTATATACTATATACAGCTTTGCCATTGACTTTTGGGGGAAACAATTTTTTGTTCAATTATATGCTATTCAAGTTTCATGTGCAAGAAATTTGTCAAATGGTTAACATCAGTGGTGCAAATCTTACACAGTTTATTCAATACAGACTTGGCAAACAAGTGGAAGCTCACACTTACAGTAGGCTTCTGCCTTATTGATAAAGTTAATGAATGGCAGAATAAGACATCCCATCCTTGTTAGGCTATAAAGAGAAATCAAATATACTTTGTTTGTTTTAGGTTTTACCATAACTGCTCTTTTAAGGAGGATTACATTCATCTTTCTGTATCGACTTTCTCTCTAATACATAGATAACACTGGACTGTCTATATCTAAACCCATCTCCTCATATGTGCATAATGAAGTTCATATTTGTGCCTCCTTACGAAGACTGGAAAGAAAGTCTTCCCATCATGTGTACTATAGAAGCCCTTGATAACCTTAGATTGTATAAAGCTGGGCATACACTGTGCGATATTTTAAATCGTTTGATTCAGCCCCATCTCACACTGCACGACTAGATCCCTGAGTTCAAAAGTTCACAGCCCACGATTTATGGTCTCACACTGTACGACCCGATGCTCTGATGCTCCGTCTGCTCACACTATACGATCATAATCCTCCCGTCGGACTTCTGTGTACTGGAACTCAAGGCCGGTTTTAGGGGGGGGGGGCAGGGGTGGGCTGTGCCCACCCAAACGTGCGTCCTGCCCACCTGATCAAAGGTTATGGGGATCCTTTATTTTTTTATAATTAAATTTTTTTATATATATAAAAAAAATCACAAAATATCTGTACCGTTTCTGAACAATGAGCAATGAACGCATACCACAAAAGTTGTGTCTCGGCGGAGGGACCCGGCGTCCCAGCAAAATGAGCAGAACAGAGAAGTGTTCGAAACAGCACACAGAGCACACACTGAAGCCTGATTTATGGTTCTGCGTTAAATCGACAGCGTAGCCTACGGGGTAGGTTGCGCGGCGACGCGCCCCGTACGGGGCAGGACGCTGCGTACCCTACGCCGTAGGCTCTCCGTTGAATGCAATTTGTGCCATTCTGTATGTATGTATGTATGTATAAATGAAAAAAGATTAGACAACGTTGTGATTGGACAAGGAATTGGCAGTGCAGACGTGGGAAATACAGTCTTTTTTTTCTGCCATTAAAACATGATTTGTAATGTGAATTTGCAACATTTTAAACTACAAATAATAGTTTTTGACGTGACATCAGAGATTGCGCATGCTCTCTGCGAAAGGATGAGGCAAATCAGGTCGTAGCTGCTTCAACTGTGTGATTCCTTCACGAGGAGCGACCAGGATTTCAAACACGCTTGATTTTCTTGCGAGCACACGATTGGTGATCGGGAGCTCGTCGTGAGGTGTTAATCTCTCGTCGTTACCCCACGTATACTGCACGAGGCACGACCAACGATTGGGTCGAAATCCGGCCCGATCCAAAAAATAGGAAAATCGGTTCAAAACGAGCCGATAATCACACAGTGTATGCCCGGTTTAGGGAAACCTTACCAAACAGGCAGAAGAGTAGGAGCCCATTCTGGAGCTGGAGAGATGTGCTCTGAGCAGTGGTGAGAAAGGCAAAGAGTTGCTTTTATGTTGTACTAATTCAGAGAGAAAAGTGGGTCGTTAGAATTTACTACTAAGTCATGGCGTGTTGATGAATGCCTATTAATACATTTCTTTTCAATATTGAGATTATTACAAAAATAAATGGAAAAAAAGCAGGAACTATGCTTAAAATTATGTTATTTATTTCATTTTCCCTTAATCTTTTGTATGTTTTCATTTGTATAGTATTCCGCATAACGGACTTCTGGAAATGTGAGATTGTCTATGGAAAAACTTTGAACAGAAATTAAGCTACAGTAGCAATAAAAAGAAGAAAAAGATAAACGATGCAGCCAATAATTCTGAACTCTGCTTATCTGCAGGAAAGCATACAAAGTTTCCATCTTGGAAGTTAACAACTGTTTTGTTTATAATCCGAAGCTCATCCTGAGAAATGAAATACAAACACTTTCTCTCAGTCTCTAAATTTGAGAGTAATGAATGTTCAATAATGATAAATCCAAAAGCAAAGACAAGTCATCACAGCTTCAGCATTTTAATGTTTCTTTCTGTGATGAAACCATAGCAAGGAATCCTTTATTAAACAGTATTCTTGTGGTATAGTCAGGGGGAAAATTACTTTCGATTGCAAACATGTGCCGCTGTGAAATGGCTGTGAAAAATTGCTTAGGTAAGTTAATGTATTCAGTGGATTGATTGAAGTGTTACATGTCTAGTTGTTTGTATGGCATCAAAAACACAGGTGGGTTGAAAAAGAACCAGTACCTGTGGATGACAAAGCTTACATTTTTTTCTTCTTTGTGCTACATAAAGTGGAAGATTTTAAATATACTGCAGTCTGTCGTTGCCTATTGCCTTGTTTTGAAAACTGTGACCAGAAATGTTTCTTTATATGTCTGTAGAACCTTAACTGTCATAGTTAAAGGATTTAGATTAGTGAGTGTTAGTTTCCTTTTATCATTTTGAAGGCAACCTCTTATGTCTATTGTCATGTTCTGTTTGTGTCGTGTCATGTCGTTTTCTGTCTTTGTGGTTTCCCTGGTTTGTTTACCTGTGTCGCCTGAGTTTGTGAGTGAGTCTGTGTGTGTGTGCGTGCGTGCGTGCGTGCGTGCGTGCGTGCGTGCGTGCGTGCGTGCGTGCGTGCGTGCGTGCGTGCGTGCGTGCGTGCGTGCGTGCGTGCGTGTGAGCCGTAGGTTCCACCAGGCACCTTGGTCTGGCCGTGCGGTGATTGTGCTCCCACCTCATGTCTCACCGGGCTGGAGGTGTTTCACTGGTGGAGTTCTTGCGAGCACTGCTTGCTTGGGTGGATACGTCAGATTACGAGTTTGCCTGAAGGATCCTTTGACAAATGCTCAGACGTTTGCTTCTTTAAAGATGTGAATCTCGCCATATCTTGTTCTTTCTGGAATTATACATACGAAACAGTTGAGTGATGTGTTTTGAGTTCTTAACTGAACTTCCCCATGTATGTGGTTGAAAACTCTTCTAATTCTTCTCTAAAACCATCTGAATTGATTATCCTTAGCAGAGGTGGACAGAGTACTCGACCCCAGTACTTGAGTAAGAGTACAAATACTACTGGTCAAAATTTACTCCGTTACAAGTAAAAGTAGCTCAGTCAAAATATTACTCGAGTAAGAGTAGAAAAGTACTTGCTTTTAAAGGTACTTAAGTATCCAAAAGTAAATGCTTTTAAATTTACTTTAAGTAAAAGTAAGAGTAAGAGTAAATTTCTTATTTTCCACATCATTAAATTACTATATTTTTTCTAAATTAATTTAAGGATCTTTTAACTCTTGTTTCTGAGAATTAACTGTTTGAAACCAGCTGCACTGATGTGCTGCTTTTAGAACCACAATGTTTTATAAAACCTGCAGAAACACCAAAAACAAATCAAATGAATGGGATCATAAGAGGACAGCAGATGATGCAGAGTTTATTAACAATCATGAACTGAAACCAAATGAACCTGCACCATCCAACTAAGTCTGGATCCCCCTCAAAGACCACTGCTTTACAAAAAACTACATCTCTGCTTTCAATAACTCAATGTTGAAGTCACTTAACTTTACAGGAAGGACATGTACCAGTACAATATAGCAATATAGAGCATAACAAACTGTCTCCCAATGTCAGTCTCTGTGCCTGTCTCCCAATATCCGTCTCCTCATGTCTGTCTTATCCGTCTGTGTGCCTGTCTTGACTTGTTGCGGCTCTGTCTTGACAAACGCAGGCTACTTTGGCGGTATGGTTTTGAGGAGGCTTGACGTATTTCCGCTTTAAGTACATCCCAGTGGAGAGCGTGCAATGTGATAGGTCTCCTCCTTTGACAAAAACAGCTTGTGTCCAATAGGATTTTAGGGAAGAAGAAAAAAGAGCAGACCTGAAAGTAACGAGTACTTTTCAGCCTTCCTAGAAATGTACTCGAGTAAAACTAAAAATATTTGTCTTGGAAATGTATTCAAGTAAGAGTAATAAGTACCAAAGAAATCTAATACTCAAGTAAAGTACAAATCCTCTGATATGTACTTAAGTACAGTACTCAAGTAAATTTACTCCGTTACTGTCCACCACTGATCCTTAGCTTCCATAAGTTCATGTAATATTGATGTATGAGTCCACATTTTCCTGATTCTTTATGTCGTTCTCACGTCTGACTTCCTGCCTGAGTGATCTGTTGTGTATAAATTGGGATGGCTTAGTTGCGATCCAGCATCAACATAGGCTCAGCATGTAGTTTTAGCCGAGCAGAGCAAAAACTTAAAACTGTGGCGCCCGTTGGTGGGACCATAGTCATTGACTGGCCGAGGCTGCTGTGGATCAGCTGTTTCATGGCACTTCCACACTTTGTGGCACTGTGATGCTTTTATGCAAAATCTTAGCAGTTCTGGGAACTGCTAAGATCATTGATGTTCCTGTAATCTGCTGGAGCCACTCTTCCAGTTAGGGGCTCAGAGACCTTCACTTACACCAGCAATACTGGCTGTTACTTTTACTTTTACATCTACATCCTCTTTCAGCCCTTGGTATTTTTCAAATTTCTTATGTTCTTTCTTCTTGCCAGGCTGAACCTTTGGCAGTTTCCTGCATCTCAAATGTGGACAGTTTGTTGTATTTTTTAAGAAGTTCTTTCTTTCTTTATGTGTTGCCTTGATCTTTGCTTACAGCCTACTTGTCTGTAGAGTATTTCATTCCTCTTTCCTTTGGTTTTCATCTTCTATCTAACCATATCTTTGATCATTCTTATTGTGGTGTACATCTGCTAAGTGGTTTCTGTGAGGGTCAGTTTCTGAATTTAAGTTGTTGTGATAGCTCAAAGTATCCATTATGGTTATGATCTTTCATCTTAAGTCAACTGCCCTTGCTTTGAAGTTATTGAATCTTTGTAGCCATTCTTTCATGGTCAGAATGGGGAAGTATCTCTGCCGACCTTCCATCCTATCTCCTCCTTGCTGTAGCAGCTTTGTCATAATTCAGCATCCTCTAATTGTTATAGGAGATTTTGAATCGTCAGCTTAGACACTAGATTTAAAGGGCCCCTTTTCTCTGCATACAACCCATCTTGTTTCGGTTTTTTATGTAGTTGTTATAGTAGCGTTCCAGAAGTTTGATGTTCTCAGCTCCAGTCCATAAATGTCTTTTCAATCACCCACATCCCATTAGTGTGTCTTGGAGTGTTAATCAAGGCAGCACCCGAGCTGACATAGCTTCATGTTTGTCTCTCAATCTGTATCCTGGTGGTAGATGGAGGGTTGCCCTGCGCTGTTTGGAACTACTAATGTTTTGTATGAAGAGTGGTAACATTTCTCATTTCCCCTTTGGCTCTTATCAGTTATTCTGTTTTTTTCTGACCTTGTTCTGGTGCTTTCACTTTTGCCTTTTCTTGTCTTTTTGCCCCCCCAACTTACATAGCCTAAGTTGGGTAAGTTCAATTGTTTAACTTTTTTGGACCTAAGTTTTCCTGCATCAGCTACATAGTACTTTATATTTAGTCAAATCTCCTTAAGCTTCTAATAAAATAATTTTAAGTTATTTTCATTCAACCAGTTTTCTTGCAACTTACATCCTACCAATTATTTCACTATTTTAAACAACAGATATTAAAA
Source organism: Cololabis saira (assembly GCF_033807715.1). Taxonomy (NCBI): domain Eukaryota; kingdom Metazoa; phylum Chordata; class Actinopteri; order Beloniformes; family Belonidae; genus Cololabis; species Cololabis saira. The sequence continues at coordinate 13,485,696 of NC_084604.1, forward strand.
TAAAATAAACATTTTGATTATTTTTTCACTTGTTTCTGTTGAATTAGAGTTCATGATTTAATTGCTAAAAAGAAACCTCCCTGGAGAAATGCTGCACGGGTCAGAGCTGAAAAAACTGTTGAAAAGCTGAACGCAGGTGGCAGAAAAACTAAATTACAGATTCATTATGACATTTATAAAGAGAGATTAAGCATAATACAGAGCTGAGGGATGCAAGGCAATCATATTTTTCTGATATCATTGCCAAAAACAACAATAATGCATGCATTCTGTTCACTACTGTTGACTGCCTAACACACCGTTCTGAGTCAGTGGACCCTGAACTTCTATCCAACCGTGCCTGCACTGAGTTTGCCTCTTGCTTTACTGACAACATTCAGAAAATCAGTCAGTGCTCCTTCCATTCTGTCCATCATAAAATCCTGGATGACATCTTACATCACCTGAATTTCACCACTTTCTGCCTTTATAGTCTGCCAATTCTTTTAAAAGTGTTGCACATTGTGTGTCCTTAGAATTTATAGACATCAGATATCTTTCCTCAGTGGCTAAAAACAGCCGTCATTAAGCCACTTTGTAAAAAAGAACAGTCTAGACAGATCACTTTTGAACAGCTATAAGCCCTATATCAAACCTCCCCTTTCTTAGTAAAATCATAGAAAAAGCTGTTTTTCAACAGCTGCACAACCTCCTAACACTAAATGACTGTCTTGATGTCTTCCAGTCAGGTTTCCGATCACAGCACTGAGAAAGCTCTAGTAAAGGTCCTTCATGACATCCACTCCAATACGGATAGTGGCAACATTTCAGTCTTGGTCTTACTGGATCTAAGTGCTGCATTCGACACACTTGCCCTAACATCTTGATAGACGGGTTAAAGAACTGGGTGGGACTTCCTGGCGCAGCAATTGCCTGGTTGGAGTCTTATCTAAAAGACAGGGACTATTTTGTGGAGTTCCTCAAGGTTCAGTTCTGGGGCATCTTTTGTTTAACATCTATATGCTCCCACTTGCTCAAATTATGAAAAAGAACTAAATGTGTTACCATAACTAAGCAGGTGACACACAAATCTATATAACCATCTCGCCGGGAGATGGATTTTCTTGTAAAGCTAAAAATAAATAGCCAAGCCGGAAATTTGGGAGCCACATTAAAGTTATTCTATGCAACTTCCTAGAGCTAGCAAGAATTTTGAAAGAGGCACCTCTAAGCCCCGCCCATTCGGTCCGAATGATACGGATTGGTCCAGGTCCAGGAAGGGAAAGAACCAATCAGATGTCTTCATTTTAAACCACGCCCCCCCGCCCTGTCCCATGCGCGCACTCGCTTCCAGCCCCCCGTGTCCACTTCCCACGGGTCCTCCTGGGCTCACAGTGTCCCAGTGTAACCCCCCTCCCTCGGAGGGGCCACGGAGCCCAGCAGTTATTTCCAGAGCGGCTCGGTCCCGCTGTGTGAGAGCGGGGAGCAGAGCGTCGGTCCGGGCTGCTGCTGCTGCAGCTCCTGCAGCAGCAGCAGCCCGCGGGGACACGAAGCTGTATGGGGTCCCGAGCTGCCGGGACCCCATACAGCTCGGAAGCTGTATGGGGTCTGTGGGGATGTAGGCGTCTCCATCACGGCGAGAGCGGAGAGCGCCGGTGCATGGCACCGCAGCGGCTGGCGGAGCGCTGCGCCAGCCGGGGACGCGGCGGGAGCACACACACACACACACGTAGCCACAGCGACGCCGTAGGGTACGGCGTAGACGCCGTAGGGTACGGCGTAGACGCCGTAGGGTACGCCGTAGGGTACGCCGTAGGGTACGCCGTAGGGTACGCCGTAGGCTACGGCGTAGCCTTGGCTTTAGAGCCTGCAGCGCACCGCAGCGCTCCGCCACCCGCTCCGCCACCCGCTCCGGCGCTCTCTGGGATGGAGACGCCGGTGGGCAGGATGCACGTTTGGGTGGGCACAGCCCCCCCCCTGCCCCCCCTAAAACCGGCCTCGCCTACAGGTGAATGAGACATGGGGTAGTTTTGCTGTAAATGTGCAGTCCAAAATGTTTAATAATCGTATGCGCGTTCGTCTTTGTGGGGGCGTGGCTTTGGACGGAGCGCTCGTGGGTGGGGGCGGGGGGGGGCGGGGCTTAGAGGAAGCGCCACTTTCAAATCTTGCTAGCTCTAGGAAGTTGCATAGAATAACTTTAACACAGTATTATCAAATTATTATCAAATTAGAAATGTTAGCACTCTTTATACAAAACATCACCTAAAGGACATATCGAGGATGAAAGGACGGATGTCTCAGCAGGACTCAGGAAAATGTGTCCATGCTCTTCAGTAGACTGGACTACTGTAACTTTCTTCTCGCGGGTCTCCGAAAAAAAATCCATCAAACAGCTGCAGTTAGTCCAGAACGCTGCTGCCCGAGTCCTCACTGAGACCAAGAGTTCTTAAATCTTTACACTGGCTTCCTGTCCGTCACAGAATAGGTTTAAAAAACATCCTGTTGGTTTATAAATCTCTGAATGAACAAACTCCCAGAATGCATCAGGGCTGCAGAAACTCTCAGTTCCTTTAAGTCAAGGTTGAAAACATTTTTATTTACTGCTGCATTTAAGTAATCTCCCACAATGCACTGCAATCTTTATTTCTTAAAAAAGAAATTAAAAAAAATAACTGATGTCTGTCTTTTCTCTGAAAGATGTATGTTTCTTCCCTTGTCGTCTCTTGCTCTTAGAGTATCTACTGGAGTGATGGTTTGTATTTGCTCCTGTGAATGACCCCTGCAAGTCAAAGGCTGACAAACTCCATGATCTTTATCTAGAGGGATAGGGGGAATCCAGCGTTTCCTTCGAATTTGACAGCGAGTTTAGTCCAAGTTTCAACCACCATTCTGCCTGTGGCTTTGTGCAGATTTTTCTTGGTCAAACTTTTCAGTAAACACAATATGTGGACAGTTAGTGGTATATTTGCAGTTCATTCCTACTTTTGGATGGTTGCTGTTAACAGCATAATGTTGCTCTCCTTCAGCCCTATGATGATTTTTTTTGTCTGTTTGCTTTGATTTGTTTCTTTATTTCTTGACATCTCTATAGGCTAACATGTTATACACAGACTTGCATAGCATCTTTGTTGTAACACGCTAGCCAAGTGATAAGCACGCATTTCTTTGTGTCATTTTACGTGACAAAAAGATTTTTGGGATATTGTGTAAAATAGGCCATTTTTCTGTAAAGTCTGACACTCCTCTGCACTATTTAAATAAGGTTCATTCAGTCTTTTTTTTGTGCTTGTAAAATACTGCAAATGCCGAGATCCCAGAAATGTGTGCACCCCTACATGCACACACACAAATATACACCAGAAACAGAGAGGCTGCAGGCTACGAGTGCTATACACACTGAAACCACTGCTAATGAAACTCAGCATGCTGTAACTACGTGAGCAAAACAGAGAGCAAGAGAAAAGACATGGAGAGTGAGACAGATCGAGTCAAGTCATTCCCAGAGGAACCCAGGGCTGCATTATTCTTAACACTCTCTCCATAATGATTGCCCCATTCATACATCATGTCTTGTGCTGCTTCATAACAGCTTTTTATAATGAACTCCAAATCCAATATGGAGGATTTCATCCGGCGTATAATAGGACTAATATATTTCAGTTGTTGTCACATGAGGTAGTAGATGGTATGGTTATCCAGAATGACCCTTAGCTCTGTGGCTGTGATCCCAATTGTGGCTCAGGTGAAGGTGATCACTCTTTAAATTATTTTATTGTTCCGGGAGCTGGTCTGATGCTGTCAAAAGACAAGTGTGACACTATAAAAGGAGACAAGACATTGCTGAAGAGACAACCTTGTAAATGTGTTCATTCACACTTTTTCTTTAGATTGATAGATAGATAGGTAGGTAGATAGGTACTTTATTTATCCCGCAAGGAAAATAGTCTTCTTTCAGCAACATATCAATTTACATAGAAACAACTGGAAATTTGGTATATTGAATAATATACATATAGCCTATAGGCAAGTCAGATTTATTTGTATAGCAGAATACAATAAAAAGGTGATTCAAAGTGCTTTACAGAGACATTAAAACATCATAACATAGTAGAAAATAATGAGCATGATTTGAAATTTAAACAAAAAGAAAGAAAGAAAAAAGAACAATAGATAAAAACAATAGTCAAAACATGATCAAATTTAAAAGTGCAGATTTTAAAGTTAGTGGAAATGCAGCTGAAAATACAGTAGGTGTGTCTTCAATCTGGATTTAAATAAACTGAGTATTTCAGGTTATTTGTGGCTTTCTGGGAGTTTGTTCCAGATATGTGGAACATAGAAGCTGAATGCATAATCTTTGTCAATGGGAGCATGAAGATGTTAAACAGAAGAGGTCCCAGGATGGAACCTTGGGGAACTCCACATAATTCTTGTCTTCTCAGATGTAAAGTTTTTATTGACACAAAACACTATATACTATATACTATATACTCTAAGTATATTTTTAACCAGTTAGCAGTTCTCCCGTCAATTGTGGTCAACTGTATCAAATACAGGACTGAGGTCCAGTAAAACTAAAACAGACTTGCAGGATGCCATGACACCACAGTAATTCTGCTGAAACATCCCCTACTACATGTGATGATAACTTTTAAGCCAATATGAACAGAGAGCGAGATAAGGCCAGGATACAGGATACACTGAGGTAGAACAACAGCCAGTCCACATCTCATTGTATTGTGTTTGGAAATGTATTAATATAGTAATAGGATTATAGAATACAAGCTTGCTATGAATGATACCAGCAACACCTTTTTGGGGGACCAAAAGACCTCACTTGTAGAAAGTAAACTTTCTTTAAGAGTTTAGTTTTAACTTTCAGTTGTGATGGTTGAGTTTGAAGCGAGGAGGAAAGCAAAAACATTCAGACAAATAATCTTCACAATAATAGGAGTTCAAGGATGTACATGTTTTTGTGTGTGCCTGCATCTCCTGAGAGGACAGACATCCATTCATCCATTCACGGGTGGCTGACATAGAAGCTGGTGACGCAGTGCAGCTCATCATTCAACAGCTGTGGACACACATCCACACACAGACCAAACACCTCAAAGCAGCCACCTGAGGCGGAGGTCAGATTAGATCAAGCTGCCGTTGCCACCACTGACCACTGTGTGTGTACATGTGTGTGTACATGAATGTGTGTGCACACAGAAGAACGTCTATTAAAAACTGATATGCTGCGTTTAGCCTCCGGGCCAGGTCCGTGCCAGTCAGGGTTAGCCCATGCAGTGAGGGAGACAGCTGGAGAGACATGGTTGACTGGAGAAGCCGGCCACCACCTGGATACACACACAGACAAACACACTTACCTACACACACAGAATAGCGACAAGGAATCACTAAAAATGCCACTGTGTGTCTTGCAGAAGATGATTCTTTTGTTCACCTAGAATTTAAATGTTAATGGTATAGGTTGAAGGGCAGGGGAGTGTATTGTTGCATTCATAGGGAGTGAAGACATTTGCATTAAAAATATATCTTTTTTAATTACATGTTGTTGGATCATTCTGCCTTTCACATGTTACATCGTATGCTAATGTTCAGGCAGCTCAGCAGGATGTGCTGTTTTTGTAGTGAGGTAGAAAATCAGGGTATCTGGGGAAGGTGGAGAGGCATGCACCAACTGTGTAGTTTGTGGAGGACCCTCCCACAAAAGACCTGCAATAAACCTTCAATCTTATTTCCTCTAAAAATGCCATGAAGTAATAAATCATGTCCTTCAACATTTCAAACAACAGTCCATGAATTCGCGATCAAAAAACCAAGCCAGTTAATTTATGTCAGTAACTAGTTGTCTCAGCTCCACTCCCACTCCCCTGCCATTGAACGCCATTGTATTTAGGGAACATTAGAAGAGTCGACACTTGCTGAGCAACATAATCTGGGTTATGTCGGGAGTTATGGCTGTAGATCATTTTTCATTTTGCATGAAAATGGGATCCAGATATAACAAAGACGAACAGCTTTGAAACATTGCTGTGTCAGTGCAGAGCTTTGTTAAAGTCCTGCATCTTCATTTCAGCTGGATTAACATCTGCACTTTGGAAATATGGTAGTTAAGTAGAGATGATTGGCCATCATGCTGAGCAGCCGGCTTGGAGAAAACAAAATATAGTATATTGGCACTCGCAAGTCTTTCGGCTTGTCAAGCACATTGATGGAAATATGATTTGAGCTTTTTTTTCACAGCCACACAACCTGGGAACCTTGCAGTCTTAATTCCACCATGAACTCTATATATCAAATCATTTTAGAGGCAAATTTGAAGCCATTTATCTGACAGCTTAGGCTTCACACAAAAATTGGTCAAACGACAGAACAATTATCACACCAGCAAATCTATGCAGTTAATTGTATTAACAGACTGCCAGAGTGTGCACTTCGTTGGCCTTGAAGGGATTCAGGGAGAGAGCTGCTGAATGGGCTGAGGCAGCAGTCAAATCAGCCTTCTAATGATGTCGACACCCGAAAACCGACTGGCCCGTCGCCGAGCTGATCACTACTACGTCTTTTTACTGTCTTTAATATGCAGATGTTTTAAGTCCAGACCCGTGACAATTGATACCATTGATAATCACAAACAGCTACAGATAATCATGAGGATAACATTAGATTATGAAATATGGCAGTTCCCTCCGTGACAGATTCTATATCAAACAACCCTTTCACTTCTACATTAATGGCACTCTTGTAAAATCTCCATCAGTCAAACACTTCCTGAAACAATTGACAATGCAAAAGACACATTCAGGAAGTGAGACCTTAACCTGCAACAGAAAAGCAAAGCGTATGAGATCACATTTTCACGTCAGGATGAGAGTGGATTAGAGAGCGAGAGTTTGTAGCTGTAGGCCTGTTCTGGTGGTGACTCATCTGACCTGATTCCCAACAACAGGAGCAGCAGCAGAGGCAGCAAAATGGAATGAAACACATTTATCACTTACCTGTCATCACATATAGCACGCTATATAAGCTTTGCATGGTGTACAGTGATGGTAATTAAATACAAAGTTTATTTCTGGCATGTTTTGATTCATACTTGTTTGTTAAATGTCTGTTGTGATGGATTGCCTTCCATGGTGCAACCTGCACGTTAGCTGCCAATATGCACCAGCACCGTATGAGCCTGTCGATAAATGTATGTATTTGGTTTTTGTGAATAGAAAGGTGGAAAAGTGTGGGGTGCTACAACTTTGTGCTTATTCTTATGTAGATCGTTAATTTTGCAAATTATGAAATGCAGAGAGAAATTTCCATGTCCAGCTTGGTAAAGTTTAAGTTGCCAATAACGTACATGGATTGGCAAGAACCCAATTGGAGCAGACCACAAAAGCAGCTGTAATCAAACATAGATCTTTAATAATAAGCAAAAGCAAAATCCAAAAGACAGTTTGGAGATGAATAACACGGAGGATGGATGGAACAGAAGGAGCAGGACTGACAAAAGCGATCGAGCAGACAGTTCAGTTTATAGACACTGACAAACACTCAAGGGGTAATGAAAGATGAGTGTTAATGATTACAGATGAAGTCTCACCGCAGGGAAAGTGCTTTAATATTAAAACAGGAAATAAAGTTGAAAATGAAACAGAGGTCCACGATAGAAATAAAAAAACAAAACAAGAGCACATACGAATATAACACAAGAACACTCAGATAAGCTCATAATCAAATCCAAGACAGCTACATTTAATCTTTGAAGTTACTGAAATCATAAATAATACTGCAACAATTAATTTCCCTTCAGGAATGAATACAGTATTTCTTAATTGAATGTGATACAGTATTTTGGCAGGGGGCTGGTAGCCAAAGCTTTGATTGACATGTTTGGTGGACATGATCCTGTCGGCTTTCCAAGCTACATGTCAGAAGAAAAATGGGGTTCAAAACGGATGTCCAGAAACCAATGGGTCATGCAGCCAATGCTTTGTCCATTGTGTTGTACAGTCTATGCCTGAGATGTGAAAAAAAAAGTATGTGAAGGGGATCTGGTGTGAAATCACCCCTGAAGGAGCGGGGCCACGGGTGGCATGGCTTTATGTTAACAGCACAATAACACACAGAGGAAGCTCAAACCGTCAAAGCACTCACGGTAACAGCGTTTGAATAAATGCTTTTGACGCTGGTGGTGTGTCACCCAGTCGCCCTTATGAACAAACCACCTCTGGATTTTGTATGTAAAAACAGTAAAAACACAAAAAAAAAACGTACTGTCATTACACATTTTCTTTTTTACCCCAGGTGCAAATGACTTTGGGGGCTATTGATACCTAGCTGCTAACAGATTCAATAATGTGATAGTTTTTGCTGCAACATTTTTTTGTCCGTATAAAGTGATGGAAGTATAACACCATTCCCACCAGAAAGAGATATTAAGTTACATGTGTTTGTCTGTGTTTTGTAAATGGAGTTACTGTGTTTCGTTCTTTGATAGTTGGCGAGTAGGAAAGTCTGCTCAGAAGACCGCAGAGACCAACTGCAAGAGTACGGGCATAAGAGCTCAGAGATATATGGGGGTGCCTTACCATTGACAGCTTTAAAAGTTAAAAGAGAATTTAAAAATTGATCCTAAAAATAGAAGTCTTTAAAATCAGAGTAATATGGTCTTTTTTCCTGGAGTTGGTTAAAAGGCGTGAAGCGAAATTTTTAACAGGCTGCAGCTGATTCAGGGAGGTTTTGTTCAGACAGGTAAAAAGAGAATTATAGTAATCCACCCGTGAAGAAATAAAAGCATTAATAATCAATTTCATTTCTACCTTAGAGACCACATGTCTTAACTGAACATAAGAGTCTAAGGACCAAGAACTGCCCAGGGCGACCCTGGAGGGGGGTGGGGGGTGGGGCACAAATTTGATTTAACAATAGAACCAAGCCTCCATTTTTGGCTTGTGCTTGAGCTGTCAGAAGCAAAAACAATCATTTCAGTAGTAAGTATTTAACTCTGAGACTCAAGGGGTCATTCGAGTGGAAAGAGCAGAGACGCTCGATATCATCAGTGTGAAAATAGTAGGAAATATTGTTGAACTTTGTGTCACAACATGAACAAAACTAAACAAGATAGGTCCAACAACAGATCCCTGCTGAGCACCACTAGACAGGAGAGCCTTTTCCAATGACAATATTTGATGGATACATAAAAGCTCCCGTCAGTAAGGTTGGACGTTAACCAGTCATGGGCAGACCACAAACACTCACCATCTTGTGTAGCCTGTCTGACAAGATTCTGTTGTCACCAAAAGCTGTACCGTATTTTCCGCACTATAAGGCGCACCTAAAAGCCTTTAATTTTCTCAAAAACCGGCAGTGTGCCGTATAATGCAGTGCGCCTTATATATGATCATTACGGTAATTTCTGTTACTGTAGTCAGGGGGATTGTGGGTAATGTAGTTGGTGTCGCCGAAGTAATGGCGCTAAAAACGTCAGGAATCGTCACAGATGTTCAAGACAACATCAGCGACGCTGACTCGCATAATGGCGACTTTGACGAGACGGAGCAAAGCTGGTTTTTATTTTGTTAATAAAGTTTGACTTACGGTACTTTTCTTCTTGTTTTTTTTTTTTTTGCATTTGCTGTAGGATTTTGTAGCATTTCCTGTAGCGCAGCTCCATCAGGTAGATACGTAACTCAACCCCAGCCACTATAGTACGGTATTTTACCATATATTTAGTGCGCCTTATAATGCAGTGCGCCTTATATATGGAAAATGTTTTTAAATATGTCATTCATTGGAGGTGCACCTTATAATGCGGTGCGCCTTATAGTGCGGAAAATACAGTACTTAAAACCGGAATCAGCTGCAATTAAAGAATTAGCTTACATCAGTGAAGACATCTGCTTGCTCGTGGTCGTTATTGCACATAGGCTGACTCCTGTCATGCAGTAAAGCAAAGTTGCGGATGTTACTCTACTGGATAAGCTTCGTGTTAAATGCTGTTTTCAGGTTTGGCCCTGTTTGTTTTGAACTGAAAGTCTGCTGCTGCAGTTCAAGGCTTTGTGCTTTTTTGAGGTCACATAATAAGATGAAGTGTGTATGATTGACAAGATAGTTGATGCTTTTGACGCTATTCGCCTCACAGCTAGTAGGTTTCCAGTACAAATTACAGCTGGGGCCTTTTTGTGTGAAGTCAGCATGTCTGTGCTTGCATGGGTACCAGTGGGCATGCTGGTTTCCTTTCACAGTTCTATAGCATGTTAAGCTCATTGCTGGTTCTTAATTGACCAGATTAGGAGTGAATTTTAGTGTGCATTGGTTTCTGTGTTTCCCTGTGATGGACTGTCCGGGGTGTAGCCCACTTCTGGCCCGGTGACAGCTGAGATAAGCTCCATGCCTAAAACGTGACCTTAAGGTTTGACTGCATTTGGTTCACTGAAAACAAAAGATAGGGACAAAAACTGTTACCATCCAGTTTGTATGAATTGAAATTATTTAATGACTTATTGACTTTTATCTTAATTCCTTGACGATAGCTTTCCAACCAAGACAAGCGGAAGTTTGCTAAAAAAATTACATTTAATTATTGGGAGCCTTAATTAGTCATAATCACTTAGAATAGTGTAATCATCATCTGTCTGCAGTGTGTTCCCCTGCTTTAGTTCAGATTGCACCTGCCTGCCTCACTTGCTTAACTCAATCACCGCTTTTAGTACGTGCGTCATCAGTGGAAGGAAAATTACAGGGTTTGAATTGGAAATATTTTCTTCCTCATATCTCTCACTGCCTTTCTTTCCTTTTTTGCCCCTATCATTTGTTCACTCAAGCTCTGCCATCACCTCTTTCAGTCTTCTCTTTTTGTATGGCGGGGACTGTGTCTAGTTACCATGGCAACCCTTCCGATAAGCCTTGCCAAACAGACGTGTACAGTATGTGCGTACGTTTGTGTGTGGAAAAATGTGCGTGAAAAATCCAGTTTTTATGTTTTGCCCTCCCCCTCCTCCCCCCTCTCTCTGTCCTCACCTGTCTGTGGAGTGTGTAATTACCGTCTACCCACCTGTTTCTAAATATAGTTCAACCCCTCAACAGGCACCTATGGAAATCTCTGTGGTCTGAGGACAAAGTTAAATGTTTCAAACTTCACTTTCTTCCAACCCACTCTTGAGACACTTTCTCCACACTGCATGACTAGTTGCTGCAGGGAAGGGTACCTGACTTTTTATGCGGTGAAAAACTGAAAGAAACATTCACAACAACTTTTTTAGCTGCCACAACACACAGCTCCAACTGACATGGTGCTGGAACAAGCTGCTGCCCTACTTTTTTTTGCCTTTTCTTGTGCTCATTTTCTTTTGGCCATCCTTTAAATATTACTGTTCTGACAGGCTGTGAATCGGATGTCAGAACAGATTTAACTTCCACAACTCAATCACTGTAGAATCGCCAGTTAGACTGAAACACAATCACATGTTGTCACTGTCATTAAATGGTAACATGAACATTATAGAACTGATTAGGAATTTGATGTGAGACGTAAAAGTTTTAAATAATGCAATGTGTATAGAGATCCTAAAAGAAATTGTATCCCTTTGTTACATAAGGGCTTAAGGGACTAGAACAACAACGTCTGGCAACTGGCTCAGGCCAGACAGCTATGTCATAAAACCTAAAAAGCGGATTAAGCTGGAATTTACCAGTTTGTCTTCCTGAATTTATCCATGGCTCAATTTCATAAAAACACATGAGTGATGTTTAAGATTTTTTCTGTGCAGCTAGAATGCTGCGCACAGGTTTGACATTCAGGCTTCATTAATGGCATTAATGGCCTTATCTGTTCAGCCTCTCAGCCACTCAGATCACATTTTATTATAATTTTTTTTATTTATTTAATATACTGTATGTGTGTTGCATGATTTTTTTAAAAACAAAACACACATTAAATGAGTTCTTTTTTTTCATTTTTGTGTTTAAATTATTTGTTTACTTGAGTTTTACTGCAACTGTTTTTACTGCAACTGTTACATTGTGTTGTGAAGATTACCGGTACTTATTTTTCAGTGGTGCAGTTAAAATGCAGCTTGCAGGTTTAGTGATATAAAGCAACATGTTCTTAGGGTTTTTGAGAACTAAAAAATGTTTAAAAACAGTCTGACATTTCAGTGTAACATATAAATGTATAGATCCATACAAGAGATTTGTCTCTGAAGAGATCGTAAATGTAAATGTAGACAATTGACGGACTGTGATTACGAGCCTTAGGCTCAAAATCACAAGGTCCTAGTTTCAGGGTCTATCTGAGAGAGACCAGGAAATTCAAAAGATGAGGTGAAAGATTGAAGAGAAATTAATCCATGGCCTGAGGATAACCAGCAGAGAGTTGAGCTTTACATGGGTTGGCAATAGGGCTGAAACGATTCCTCGAATAATTCGAGTAATTCGATTACAAAAAATGATCAAGGAATTTTCTCTGCCTTGAGGAATCGTTTAATTTTGCCAGCTCAAAGCAGGGTATTTCCCCCGGACTACGTTTAATGCGGCAGAACGCACTGACGCCACGCACGTAAAGGAAGAAGAAAGAGGCAGCGGATATGTTTGGTTTTAACTTAAAGAAAAGGCGGAAAATGTCAAAGGTGTGGGAGCATTTCCAGCTGGACACCAAGGCGAACACTGTTGCATGTCTTCACTGTAAGACAGCGCTTGATACCACAACAGTACGTCCTCAATGCTGCAGCATCTCCACCCAACACCGTTTACTCCGAGAGCGGAGGACCGTCACCCGAGACAAGCTAAAATTAAATTAACGTAGCGCTAATTAATGAGATTAACGTTACGGTACCTTGCTAACATAACGTTAGCCCTGTGGAGGGCGAGGTTTCTATTAATTATGACGACTGTCGATGCGTGGCTAACGCATTTAATCTGTAAAAACACAGAGCTGTAGAGTGATGAGGATGAAAAATAAAAACATAATAAAGCTAACTGGGTAGTTTTCAGTTTTAGCTCTGTAGTCATTGATGGATAAAACATCAAGTAGCACTGGTGCCTAATGTGCTCCAATACAGCAGGGCTCAGAATTTTATTTGGAACATTGCCAAAACTCAAAATCTTATCAAGACTTTAAATTAAAACTGAGCTAGAACTTAAAATTTGCTTGACACAAATGAAAGTTCAATTAAAACACGTGGGAAAAACACCTAACCTTTTAAGTGATGTGTGTTATCAGGTGTAATGGCATTTTTAGGTTAGAGATAAGAACATTTCTTGGTAACATCCTTAGTTTTTTGAGTGAAGGCAGTGAATTTGGTCAACTGGTGTAAGTTCAGGGTTTTTAAATGTACAGCCATGAACCTACTGTATTATATAATTTAGTCTTAGTAATGTCAATTAACATCTAACATCTTATGTATATTTATAATTGATCTTTAACTAAACAAAAATATGTTTTATCCGATTACTCAATTAATCGGTGGAATTTTCAGTAGAATACTCGATTACTAAAATATTCGATAGCTGCAGCTCTAGTTGGCAAGTTACTGATGTTAGCTTAAAATTAGTTATGATGTTCCAACAGTAAAGTTTTCCATCACACATTAGACTACCGTTAATGAAAAGTAAAGATGATCATTTAATTCTGAAGTATCAAGCTGATGGGTAAGATTTAATTTATTGGCAAGTCCTGCCCTCCTTCCTTACTTTTGTTAACTCAGGCAAGCTATTGTTTGTAGTTTTACAATGGCAAACTATCTGTGTGACAATTAATGCGTACAGATGTCTTACCTTCAAGGAGTATTCACATGGGACTTAAATATCCCACGGAGGGATGAGTATAAAAAATGTAAGCAGATACAGGTGGTAGTACGTGAACTAAGGCTGTAATCTCCCAGCTGACTGGTCGATTTATTAGTCGATGAGGCCTGACTCAACCAAAATTCTGATTGGGAGGAAAGTACCAAGTTCTAAAGGGGGGGATTTCAGAGCACACTATATTCACAGGTAACGGTTTACAGTATCTTTGGACATCCCCTTGTTATTGCTATTTTGGATTAGCCCTACCCACTGACTAGAGACAGATCCGGTGATTTGTTGAACTCTATCATGTCAAAGACATCTGCAGTGTGGCAGAATCTCATAAAAAAAGAAAAATTGAGCCCCACCAAAATATGGGATAGTCCCACTGTAGTTGAACCAGAAGAACAATATTCGCCGCCACTGTGTACAGTGCAAAATGATAGTGTCGGTCAATTATCAAAACATGACAAAACAATTGTTTTATAGAAATAATAATAGAATAGAATAATATTCCTCCTATTAATTTTGACAGGCTGTAGTGTGTAATTAATTTCTGTGCAAAACGTTGGATCAAAAACGATTTGATATATATCAAATTGAAGACAGCGGTTAATTTTCCCCTTTTTGCTTGTGTACCACTCTGCATTCTGATTACACATCCTACACCCCAGCGCATCAGGTCGAAGCCTCCACACAAGGGCATCATCACAGTCTGTGCACACGTTCTTGACGTCTTACGCAAGATTAAGCTGATCCAAGTCATACACTTTGGGTTGCATTGATCTTATAGGACTGAAGGAATCATACTGCATAAACCCAGCCTTAAAGTACAAAAGACAAATTCTGTTTGACATTGGCTGACTTTTGGTTGTTTGGGTGTTTATCAGCTGAAAAATACTTTGTATTGTGCTTTTGATAGGAAAACTGCAATCCACTCTGAGACTTTTTAGGCTTCAAAGTGACATAGTTAAAAGTGGTCTTCTTCTTTTTAGGATTTTTTATGCATGAAAAATAATGAATTGCCTAATGATGAAGTTAAAAAAAATGTAATTGTCTTTACAGGCCAAGCATACATTTTTTTATCCAAGAATCCCTATTTAAACGGACACAGTCCAGCTATGCCAACATAGCAGATTCAAGTTTAGTAGTTGGCAGCAAACTGTCAAAAACACAGTGCGCTTCTCTTTTTAAAGGCATTGATAATATATGTGTGGCCATGTTTTTGTGTCAAAGTATTGGAAATCTTGCATCGTGCCCTTCTGACTTAATGCACCTGCACACATTTTATCCTTTCCTGCTATGGCTTACAAAGTTTGAAATTATCTCTCCACACAATCCTCAGTGGTTTTAGGAGAATCCGCTCTCTGGGGCGTTTGCTCGGCTGTATCTGTCTGCTCTTATCTAACATCAAATACATTTTCTTGCCTCTTTTACCTTCAAAGTGACAGGTGAAGGATTGGACATCCATAACCTTAGTACAATCCATTTTAACACTGTCCAGTTTACGCACATGCACACTTTTTTTAAGCCATTGAATGCTTTCCACAGCCATGCGGTGATATTTAAAACCTTTTAAAAAATGTCATTAAAAACAAAAATGCAAAGAAAGCACATAGCCTCTCATATCCAGTGCCGTATTTTACAACTATAGTGATAGTGATCTCAATCCAAGCCAGCATGTAATATTTTCCTTCTGTGTCCAAGCTGCAACTTCTCCAAGTTTCCAGAACTTGGCAATTTTGAAAATCATTTTATAATGTTGCCAAAAAATAAACAAACCAACAAACAGAGGGTACTCTTGTGAAACCTCTTGTGAAAATACAGAAATATAACTTATTAACAAGGTAAGTGGAAACTTGTGTTTTGTGCACATTTCCAGACTCCTTAATGCAGAAATGTTGGCTTATTCAGAGTACTTATCTTGCTAATTCAAAGAATTAACTTCAATAAAATCTCTTAAAAGGTAAATATCATCTTATACATTGTGGTTGCATTATTGGGGTGCTATGGGCGGTGGGGTACAATATGGGGAGGGGGCTGTGTTTTGGGCCTTCTGTTGAATATCCTGTGTATTCAGTTACTTGAAAATAACATTCCCAACTGTCAGGACTCAGTGATTTCCAATGAAAGGAAATGTAGTAATTCACTTTAGTCTTCTGGCTGATGTGTTTGTACTACATGCTTTCTGTGCTGTTCCTGAGTTTTTTTTTCTTTTAAATCTCAGTCATTGTCCAACTGTCGTTTCCCCGTGTTCCTCTTCAACCAACTGTGTACTTAAAGAAGTTGAGCTTATCTGTTCACTGCTTAATATAATAGAGACACTACCTTCCTCTTTAGTTTTATCTGGCCTTGGTTTTAGCACCTGTCGTCTGTTTCCAAGAGACATGCTACTTTAATCTGCTAGACTAATGAAAAAATGGAACAAACTGTAAGATTATGTTTGTTCTGAATTGTTAATCATGGTGGTTGGAGATATAGTGGCCTTGTTTCTGTGCACAGACAGTATTTTTTTTCTCATAAAAATGAACCTCCATGAAAGACCAACTCACCAAATGTTTAACTCTGTTGCTAATTGGGCTTTTGCAACTATACTTTTGCTCCTTGTATCTTAAAGGGGGAATTATGTACCACATGAGGTTAAATTCTATAAAAAAAACACCTGTATATATAATTGGGGGTGTGGTCTTTTCATTGGCGGCTAGCAGAGACAATGGCTAGCTCCCATCACTTTTGCCACTTAATGCCTATTGACATCTGAGCAAAGCTTATGAGGTGTGACTAAAGACGTAACAGAACATAGTGATTCATATTTTAAAGAAAATATGTTTAGTTGTGCTGATAATTTTACTAAGAGACTGTTATGAGCAAATGTGGGTTGGTCTGGAAGGTTCTGAGGACGAATCTTAGCTAAGAGCAGACAGATTGTACTACAGTATCTCAATTCAATTTGAATAAAAAAATCTTTAGGAATTCCTAAAGGGGAAAGTAGTTGTGCAGAAGTCATGATTTAAGTGTCTTCAAAGAGTCATTGCCGTGGGCAGGAAGAACCTCCTGTAGCGTCTGTGTTGCAGCAGATCTAAAGAAGCCTCTGACTGAAAACTCTCTGTTGCTGAATCACTGTGTCGTGAAAAGGATGCTCATGGTGTTTCATGATCTTCTTCAGTTTACGTATAAAGTATCGTCCTATGTACAATCATCTCCAGAGGCTCAAGAACTGTCCCCAGAACTGAGTCAGGCTTCTTTATCAGTTTGTTCAGTGTCTTTAAGTCACTGGCTCTAATGCTGCTCCCCCAATAGAGGATTGCAGATGTGATTGCACTCTCCACTTATAACTAGCATCAGTGTTGTATCTCCAGTCCAGAGTTCTGTCCTGGTGAACACACAGGTATTTATACTCCTCCACCACCTCCACTTTTCCTCCCATGATTCAAATGATTTGACTCAATCCTCGCTCTCCTAAATCACATTCAAAACAGTCCCCAGTTCTATGTATTCAGTCTCTTGTCCATCACTGATACACCCCACAACTGCAGAGAGATCTGAGTATTTCTGCAGATGACAGGACTCCAACTTGTACTGAAAGTTTGAGGAATACAGCGTGAAAAGCAATGGTGGGAGTACAGTCCCCTGTGGTGCTCCTCTGTTGCTAACCATCTGGTCAGACACAACATTAACTATTAGGTCTCATAAACGTTGGTCTTGTTTGTCAGGTAACCAGGAATCAAAGTGATTGTGGAGGGATCCACCTGTGTCCTCTGGAGTTTCTTACATAGTAATGCAGGCTGGATGATGTTGAATGCACTGGAGAAACTGAAGAACATCATCCTCACAGTGATGTCTGCTTTGTCCAGACGGCTGGCTTTGTTAAAGCAGGTGTATGATGGCATCTTCAACTCCAACCCTATGACCTTGAGCAGACTGCAGTGGGTTCTGGGAGGTATTTGCTTGTTTTTTCACGTGGGGCAGTAAAAGTTTCTCTAGGACTTTCCTGACGTGAGATGTTAGGGCTACAGGTCTGTGGTCATTAGGAGGAGATGGACTAGATATTTTTGGTACTGGAACAAGGCAGGATGTCTTCCACAGCACTGGAACCTTCTCCTGACTCCTGAGGTGCTGCAGAATCCAACATAGCTGGTCTGAATCAGCTTTCAGGAATCCGGGGCTTAAGGTATCCGGACTGGCAGCCTTGTTCCTGTTGGCAGCTCGTCCTAGATCAGCTGAAGGCTGGGAGCCATGGTGGATAATGTCCGGACCCTTCCAAAGGAAATGTTCGAAAAACCCACAGTCATTCCTCCTACAATGTGTGGCTCGCCCATAGTCTAACCCAACTGAGCCACTGTGGGTCCCAGTTGAGCTCTGGTAGTCCTCGTTTCAGCGCTGGCAGGGCTTGTTTTAAGTAAGTTTACAAGGTGACTAGGGTTGCAACGATTCCTAAATAAATGCACAATTATAAAGGAAACAAATTGGTTGTTTTTATTAAGTGATTTGTCTTGTTTTTTATTGTATATTTATAATTGGGCTTTAATTAAGCAAAAGTAAGTTTTATCAGATTACTCGATTAATCGATGGAATATTCAATAGACTAATTGATAGAGCTGGGTATCATCACTGACCTCCCGATACGATACGATTCCGATACACTAGGTCCCAAGACGATACGATACAATTCGATACGATATCGATATTCTGGTTACAATAAGGGAATAACATGATCCTTCCACGCGCCACGTCCGGCCAGAGAAACCCCACCCTGCCTGGTGAAAAGAAGCAGCCTGCTCACTCCTCAAGTAAGGAGGAGACTTGAGCTCAGTGCAGGGCCTCCCGGGGTTGGTAGATGGAGCAATGCCCAGGACTGACTTAGGTAGGAGCACTGGGTGATAAAATGGGGGAAAAAAATCGGGATAAAAAAGAGAAAAAAAAAAAACCCCTTTTTTTTTTTTTTTTTTTTAATCGATACTTGGATTTATGTATCGATAATCGTTTCTACACATGCATATCGATAAAATATCGATATATCGATATTTTTAACCCACCCCTACTAATTGATTACCAAAATATTTGATAGCTGCAGCCCTAATAGTGACACTTGAAATGAGGATGTTTGGACATGTTTTATTAAAATAAATATAAAGTAACATTAATTTGGATTGTAAGTTAGCATAAGCTAAGTCAGCCAAGCTAAAATAAGACTGACATAATCTTGGTGTGTTCCAGCCGGCTTCCCAAGTGTGGTCATTTTCATCCCTTAAAATAAAATAGGCTTCAAAAGTACTTTTTAGACAACCTATGGGTGACATCAAAGGGGGTTTGTCCAGTTCTTCCTAAACAGTTTATGATCGTAATAATTATCTTAAAAAAGTGAGGTGTGTGGAATTATCTTTTTCTTCCCTATCCTTCATGCAACTTCATATGATACAGCATTAACTGTACAATGAAATCTGGCAGCACAAAGATTTCAAGAAGCACAAAAACACTTTCTCTCACGTAAAAAAAGATCAATTTCATTTAAGGGAATATTTGCTAACTTTTAGGCAGAATCTTATAGGTGTTGCCATCTGATGTCCCTGCTATCAACAAAAACCAGCCAAAGTAACTTTGGACTCCCGTCACGGTGGTCTCTGTGGTCTCCGGTGGTCTCTGTGGTCTCACTTCACGGCACACATGAACAACAATTCAGCTAGCTCACAGAGTTACAGTTCACATTATGGTGGAGGCAATTAAGAGACCCAGGAAAGAGTTCATACTATTGATCATTTAAAAAACAACTTAACCCCTGACATGTCAAGATGTCAAGAAATTGTGTCAGATTTTGAAAGGGGGTCTTAATATGTCTCATTTAAACTACTTTTTTTCACATTTTGCACATTGTTCAGTTGACTCAGCCACTTGAATGAAGTCACATAGTTATTCATTTAACTGAAAGTAGCATTAAAAGACGGCGATAGCTTTCTTCTTGTTACAGAGTGACGTGAAAAACAAAATCAAGTCTCAAGGATACACCGTTGTGTCTCGTTAGCGTCTGTGTGCCATTGTTAAAAGCACTGCCACAACAGCGAGAGAAACCGTTCTGCTGTTCCCTCGTTTCCGTGAACATGGGCTGACTGCTGCGGTTTATTTTGAGTCGACTCAGGCTGCCAAAGAAGCCAGCCAAATGTGATTAAGACGCAGGTACAGTAAATGTAGTTCCTCTTAAAATGTGAGTTTTTCTCTGGTTTTAATCTTTTGCGCACAAAACTACACAACTTTTTTTTTTATTTTTAGCCTCACTTAGGGTCACTTTTAAAGATTGATGCTCTTTGTAAAACAAAAGGGAGAGTGCCTGAGACAAGGCTGAGGTGTCAGAGAGAGTAGGGGGGAGTTTTGTCATGATCACAACACCAGTTGTGTATTTTAAACAACAGGATATGATTATTTATTTTACTACTACAAAATAAAACTAAACTGAAATAAAGAAAGTACAGTTGCTTCTTTTTTTGGCTTTTTAAACTAACCCTAACCCTAAGTGAATAAGTCACATCATTTATTGCAGTTTGGTCTTTATTTTTTTCATGTTTATTCCCTTTTTATTTGTCTGGAGGTGCGTAGGTAGGGTTGCCACCCGTCCTGTAAAATACGGAATTGTCCTTTATTTGAGAAAAAAATGTTGCGTCCCGTATTGAACTAATACGGGACACGATTTGTACCGTATTTTCATTAACTTTTACACCATATTCTAGTTGAATTATTGAAATAAATGAACCTTTACACCATATTCTAGTTGAATTATTGAAATAAATGAACTTTTACACCATATTCTAGTTGAATTATTGAAATAAATTAACTTTTACACCATATTCTAGTTGAATTATTGAAATAAATTAACTTTTACACCATATTCTAGTTGAATTATTGAAATAAATTAACTTTTACACCATATTCTAGTTGAATTATTGAAATAAATTAACTTTTACACCATATTCTTCACCTGTAGGCTATATTATACATCTGGGCTGATGTGGACATACGTAGCATAGGAGGCTATTTCAGTTGCTAGTATGGTTGTCTGTCTGTATAGTCATGCAAGTTCAATGCTATTAAAGCACTTTAAACTTTAAATCAAAGCATTTAGTTTTTTCATATAAAATAAACACATTTTTATTCAGTTTAGAAGTTTTGGGGCTTTTTTTTTGGCTCCTGCGCTGCTGAAATCCGGGCGTCCCTTATTTCTATTTCTGAAAGGTGGCAACCCTATGCGTAGGAAGACATTGAGTAAAAGTTAAAAATCACAATGGTGAGATTGTGTTACCTTATAAATACTTCTGACAATAATGTGTGGGCTTTTTTTCTATTTCCACTTTCAGGACATGCTAAAATGAACTATTTATCATGATGTTTCTTTGTTGTTGAAATCATTTTCTGTCTCCAGTTTGGTTCATAAATCCTGGACAACAACGTCTTCTCCTTACGTCCAGTTGAACAACTTTCTCCACTTCCTTGCCAACTTTGCGCGTCACCTGCAGTCAACATGAAACAAAATGCACGCACTCGTAGAGACTGTTTTTATATTCTCCCGTTCCCACACGTGGCCAGTTGCAGCATGCTGGGACGACTGTGGGGAAAACATAAAAGGCTGACTAGCAGACCAAAGAGATTACAGGCCAACTGTGCATGGGTGTGCGCGTGGGCAGGCCTGCATGACGGGAATAACACAGAGAAGATGGTTGAAACAGAGCCTCATCCCGTTGCTCCCCTGTCAGCTGCTACGTGAACCTCCTGAGAGCAACCCATTTCCTCTACAAAAAGCTAAAAAAGTTCTCTTTTTCCCGCTCTGAGCTGAGATCTGCTGAGACAGGAAGAATGGCAGGATGAGAGTTGAGGAGAAATTACTTTTGAGTTATTCTCAGCTGGCGTTATCTGAAACTCCTCAGGGTAATGAGGTGCTAAAGATCTGTTCTGAAACTTTAAAAACTGTGTGGTCTTCAAAATATATGAGAAAGAGCCTTTTAAAAGCTTTACATTTTAAGGGACCATACTGGCCTCATATTTAAAATACAATGCTCCCGATTAAACAGACATAAGATAAACTCGTAATGGCTCAGAAGGAGATGTTTTTATTTTTTTCTTTCATCTTATTTCTGTGAATCTTCCCATTGCAGCAGTTTTGTTCAACACTTCTCAGCATACTAGTCTTTGACACAAATGACAGTGGAGATGTGAGGATGTTTAGCAAGTGTAATGTTTCATCACTTATCCAGCATAGGAATATTTCATATTTCACTCAAACAGCAAGGTACGCCTAAGATTTATGGTGACGTCGTCACTTTTGCTGGATGCGAGCAGCAAAAGTGGTGGTGGACGACAAATATGTGCATAACGAATTTAATGCCAGCAGCTGCGTTTTAGTCGGAGACATTTTAGGAACCGCTTTAAGGTACTTTAAGCAGTATATGATGTGATGTATAGCAACACCAGCTGCATGTTGCTACACAGAAAATACTTTCTGCCTCAATTTCCCCACACCAATGTACAGGAAATGCTGTGCAGAAATAAAAAACAAAAACACAAAAGGAGCCACTTATGTTGCCCCTGATGGGCTAATATATTGGCATTCCAAAGTAGTAGATGATGGGAGGAACTCTTTTCGAGTGTAGGATGAAGTTTAATCATTGATGTTTTCATGTAACTCTGACAGAACTCTGATTTTGCATGTTTGTCCATCAATGTTATTCATTTAAACGATACAAAAATGTAAACACAGATTAATAAAATATTTCTGTGATGCCAGAAATTGGATGTACGGCTTTACTTTGAGCCATAGATGAAGTAGATCAAGTCTTTTTAAACCCTATTTTATAGAAGCTATAATCAGATTTTATCAGACTTGAATGGAACATTTTAATGTTCTGTTGACGACTGTCATTGCAGTTATTGTTCTACCCATTTGTTCAAAATCAGACCCGGTCTTGATCTTAATAGTCATGATATCATTAAAGATCCCACGATTACCAAAGTGATATCACACCCACCTGAAGCTGATTTTATCTCCCTTAATGGCATAAAAACTGAATCATAGATGTGGCAATCTACCAATTATTATTTTGACAGAGCCATAGAATAAAAAACAGAGTACTACACCTTTACAGCCTTTACAGTGACACAAATAACACAAATAACTATATATTATCAAAAAAAACTCTAAAATTCCCTTTTTTTTAAATGTGTCTTTAGTGCAAAATCTGAAAATGCGAGTCCGTCAAGATTAAATGATCCAGGATAATTCTTTAACTTTGTAGAGATTTCAGAGGTCTGGGTACATAATTGCGACAAAGGAAAGCTGCAAAACTCAGGATATGAGAGATGCTCACTGCATGCACCTATGTGTCAACCGAGCCACCAACACACTGGTACACCAGCTGTTTTTAGGCGATTCAGACACCTGTAACGTCTAACTAGATCTGCAGCCACACAGCGAACCAGCTGTCAACACTGCTCAGCATGAAATGTCTTTTTGTGAAAGGTTTTAAATTGAACAAAAAAAGGAAACATGGCCTTTATACTCGGTGCTTTTTGTTCTCTCCGCCCAACAAGCCCCACATTTCATTTTTTCTCGTGTCAGGACCATTAAACGGAATGATGAATTGCGATGTTTCATTGCGAGACCTTAAGTAGTCTGTGGTGAGCAGCTGGCAGGCAGGCATTGTTGACTTGCTTTAACATTATTTTATATGATATGCCATCTGAAAACAACCCCAAACTGTAATCATTGCAGATCATTTCTAGAAAAATGTCATATTGATCCTGTCTCAGGACAACATTCACATTATGTTGTTTTTCTCCTGCAGCATGGCTCAAATTGTATCAACCTGCGTCATTGGTCTCCAGGGAAGCAGCACGTATCTGAATAGCATAGGAAAAATGCTACGTATAAAACGTTTATGTACAAGGCCTGAATGCGTGAATTATGCCCTTATTTTCCCATTTTCTATGGTTGGTCTTATGCTTTACTTGTTGACGGGTACTTTGAAGAAAATCACAGACAGCCATTTGTCTGTAAGGATGAGCAGTGAGCTTGCTGAACCACGTGGAACAGACTAGGGATGGGCAGTATGGACTAAAAAATGTATCATGATAATTTCTGGCATTTATCCCGATAACGATAAAAATGACGATAAAAAAAATGCCAATTCAACTCCATCTTTGTAACTATAAATCTATCTCGCTCTCAGATCCGCCATGTTTGTAACACAAAAACGTCATCAACGGGAATTTATCTTTCTTTCTTTCTTTCTTTCTTTCTTCCTTCTTCCTGCTCTCTCCTTCTTTCCTCCTTTCCTCGTTTGTCCCTTCCTTCCTTCCTTCCTTCCTTCCTTCCTTCCTTCCTTCCTTCCTTCCTTCCTTCCTTCCTTCCTTCCTTCCTTCCTTCCTTCCTTCCTTCCTTCCTTCCTTCCTTCCTTCCTCCCTCCCTTCCTTCCTTCCTCCTTTCCTTGTTTTCTTCCTTCCTTCCTTCCTTCCTTCCTTCCTTTCTTCCTTCCTTCCTTCCTTCCTTCCTTCCTTCCTTCCTTCCTTCCTTCCTTCCTCCTTTCCTTGTTTTCTCCCTTCCTTCCTTCCTTCCTTCCTTCCTTCCTTCCTTCCTTCCTTCCTTCCTCCCTCCCTTCCTTCCTTCCTCCTTTCCTTGTTTCCTTCCTTCCTTCCTTCCTTCCTTCCTTCCTTCCTTCCTTCCTTCCTTCCTTCCTTCCTCCTTTCCTTGTTTTCTCCCTTCCTCCCTTCCTTCCTTCCTCCTTTCCTCATTTCTCCCTTCCTTCCTTCCTTCCTTCCTTCCTTCCTTCCTTCCTTCCTTCCTTCCTTCCTTGCTCCCTTCCTTCCTTCCTTCCTTCCTTCCTTCCTTCCTTCCTTCCTTCCTTCCTTCCTTCCTTCCTTCCTTCCTCCTTTCCTTGTTTTCTTCCTCCCTCCCTCCAAATTCTTATCGTGAGGAATTTCTTTGACGGTATATCGTGAACGGTAAAATATCGCCCATTCCTAGAACAGACGTGTCCGTCGCTCATCACAGAAACAAAAGAGGAATGTTTGCACTTAGAGGCTTGATGTGAGATAATGATCAAGAAAGTATGCTTTTTTCTTTTTCAGTGTGTAGTTTGGCTTGTGTAGTGTAGGAGGTTGTTTTTGTCAGATTTTGTGTACTTACAGTACTTACATTTTTGATGACTATACTGCACCACATGTGGTCCATTTGCCTTTGTCTTGGCATCACTTGTGTTCTTTAGTACAGTTATTTGCACACAAAACAATCAGCTAGTTTTGTTCCCAAACTTCATACAGGTATACAGGACTGTCTCAGAAAATTAGAATATTGTGATAAAGTTCTTTATTTTCTGTAATGCAATTAAAAAAACAAAAATGTCATACATTCTGGATTCATTACTTTGTCACATGTCTTGGTGCAGTTTTTAGCCGAGACTATTTATGTGACTGGCGGAGAGTTAATTTATTAATCGGCACACGTTCTGGTTCACACATTTCTCCCGCTTGTCATTCCTCACATTTGCAGAAGGCCACTTGATCAGAATTGACACAGCCTGTGAAATGGGGCTACTGCCGTAGCCACATGGTGGCCTGATCTCCCCCTCCTCATTTCATTTTAACGGCATTAGTCAAACCCACACACACTCATCACCAGGGGGCAGCAGTGATGAGGGTGAGGTTTTCTCACACCTACGTTTCCCGCATTCGGCCTTGGGCGGGCGGACCAGGGGAGATACTGATTGCAGGGCCGGGTCTGGGCTCACTGTGTTACCTGGGGGGGTTCTGGGCCAGTGCTGGTGCTGGTTCACAAACAAACCATCTGAGAACCGGTTTGCTTTTTCATAGCTCTGGGTGCTAAAGGGAGCCACGTCATCACGTCACTGCAAACGTCAGTTACGTTGCTGCGTTTGCATTGGCGCGAAAGTTGAAGCTTGGTCCAGGTAGCATCCTCGGTGGACCATATGGCTAAAAGACGGGTTGTCTCCTCCTCAGACCACTGCTGCTTTGCTGCATCCATATTAATTTGTCGCTTATTTGAAAATGTCGCCGTCGCGCAGTCTTGCTATTACCGTTGGTCTTAACTCCGCCCCCCTCCGCTTACGTAAGAGGTTTTTTCCTCTAGCCCAGAAAAGGGTTGGTGCTACCTTGGAACCGGTTTTTCTGGCCCGTGGCCAGTTCTTTGTCAGTAGGAACAGAAAACCCGGTTCCAAACTCAGCACTGGCCCAGAACCAGCCCTGGAACCGGTTTGGTGGAGACGGGGTATGAGAGAATGATTGTCCGTGTCTTTGTCAGTGGGCGTATGTTGGTGTATCTGTGTGAATGGGTGTCCGTTGTCTGACTCTTTGCTGTTGGGCTTGCCTGGGCAGTTCCTTGTTGGGGGGTTTCTCGCGCTCTGTGCCCGTTTCCGCTTCCCCCCGCTGCTCTTACGTCTTTGGCTCTGAGGTTTCCACCTTGGTCGGCTATCGGGGGCGGCCCGTCTCTCTGGGCGGACGGGCCTTTCGCTGGGTGGGGGGTGGGGCCCGGAGGGCGTGGTCCTCTTGGCCCTGCGGTTAACCCGTCCTGGGGGGCTGATGCCCGGCGGGGACCTGGTCCGTCACCATAGGTCCCCTGGCTGCCTCCTTCCGCAGTCACCCTAACCCTAACCCATGAGTGCTTCTCTCTCTGGTTATTGTGGCGTGGTTGTGCCCTCCCTCCTCCACTCTAGTTGCAGTTCAGGTAAAGCCTTGCTTTCACCTTGCACACAAACATACACAGACATACATACCTGCTCACTCACTTACATGCTCACCCCACAGTTTTGGGGACAAATGACTGCAGTGGTCTTGATTCAGTCCATACAAGAGTACATGGATTTCATTGTGAATCCTTGCAGAGAAATCTTGGCAACGTAAAACAAAATTCAGATGTTCAAAACTGTGCATACGCCCAAATGAACGCACGTTTCATTTGAACCTCACAACCAAATGAAATTGAATGTCTCCCTGTCTCCTCCCTCAAGTAGATCAATTTGAATATGATGATGAGGATAAATATCCATGAAAAACTGCTCATCCAAACAAGGAACTGGTACTGTACCTCTGAGTTCAAACAAAAAAATAAAATGGACATAGCCAAGTCAAGTCAAGTTTATGTATCTCTTTTAAAACCAAACTGCTATAAGGAACAAATATTAAACATAATTCATAATAAACTAATATTGAAAGGTAGGAAGATTTAATGTAACAATGCCCCATAAATTAAAATGTTAAAACTCGTAAAATTAATAAAAACTGTTGGCACAAAAATTAAACCTGAGATAAAAACCAAGGAAAATGGATGTGTCTTACTTGTGATTTAAAATGTCTGAACGTGGGGATATAAATCATAAATCCTATCCTATCGCTGAGGGGGTGCTCTCTTTTTTGGGTTTCTCACATTCTTGTCCTTTCAGTGTACTTTGAACATCATTCTGGATTCAGATTGCTCACTCCAATTGCATATATTATTCTTAGAAACCTGTTTAGTGAGGAAAGGTTGACAATTTACAGATTTGTTGTAGACAAGCCTGATGTTTTAAAGACACGATCAGCAGGTGATGCAGGAACTGGCTTTGACATGAAACTAGGCCTTAAGCCATTAATTATTGTCTCCTTAAATGAAACAGCATAGCCGAAGAGAAGAAAGTGGATTTTCCAAAGCTTCTTTGTCACGAAACGTCAAAGCCGATGGTGATGAAAATTGTACTGATTGAAAAGTTGAATTATGCAGTGACAAATTTGAAACCAAAAATAAATGGAAGCATTTTGGTTGGTTTAAAATAGGTGTACACACGTCAGCTTATTATGTCAAATTCAATTAACAGTTTCCTCCTGTTTTTGTATTCCCACTTGGCACAAGGGAAAAATGACTCTTTTTATCTCTTCTAACTCTTTTCTTTACTCTTTTGCTGCTCTGTAAAATAGCAGTAATACTTTGTCATCAATACTGTCATATTAGTCAGCAAGGGAAATAATCAATATTTGATAAATTGCAGCCAGGCTATCTAGTTTTAAACATGTAGAATACAAATATCGTAAAATATAACCTGGCATTAATTTAAATTCTCATATGCATCTGAATAAAGCCTTCAGACTCGTCCCTGAATGGATACCGTTTATTTGGCCTAAATGAATGACAACCGGCAGAGCTGTGGTTTGTGATTAACACTGTCACCTCAAAACGAAGTGTTTTCTGTGTAGTCTACAATCTAAAAACATGCACGTCAGACTGATTGGTGATTCTAAAATTGTGCATAGGAGAGAGTATGCATTGTTGTTTTTTACCTCCTTTAAAAACTCATTTTTAAATGTGTGACAACCACAAACCAAAAGTCAATAGTTAAAAAAAACAATAGTAAAATGTGAATTAAGACCCAGCAATGCAGCCGGTTATAAGTTAACAGCAGAGTAATAATTAACCATAATCTTGAATGCTTCTTTCACTGGCGAATAAGAGTTTCAACATATGTAACCAATTATGAGCACAACGGGGAGTTCAGGTACAATGCAGGGTACATTTGGGCAGGGAAGCCCAAAATCCTCACATTAATTCATGCTATTGATCTTTAGGTTGAATGTGCAAGGCAGCGTGATTACATTTCAGTGTTGTAAGCCCTCTCGTCTGCTTTCAGGCAGCTCATATTATGACAGAAAATCTAGTCAAGGTGCTGTGCAAGCTCTGCTTCTGCTGCGGATCACGAAGGTGAGACACAAGGAGTCACTTCATACTTTTAGTGGATGATTAGTGCAAGATCCTCCGTGTGATGGCAGATGGAGGGCACCAGTGATTCAGATGCAATAAATCAGCCAAAAGTGGCCTTGACTTTCTCATCCTCCACACAAAACCCAATTTTGGATGCCTGAGACGCTCCGCTGTTGACAGAGACTGAAGAGATGGCTTTTACCTCACTTTTCTTGTCTAGATTTATGCGGCTTCCCACTCTTTCAGTGACATTATAGGGTCACTATAGAAACTCGTGTGTTCACTCAAGCTGTACATCAAGGATGGGTTAAACTTACATCCAACCCTTTTGTCTGTGTTTAAAGCACATATATACCGTACAGTATGTGTGGGTAAAGAGAACATCTGAGAACAAAGATGACACAACTGTAGGGGTGGGCAAAAATATCGATATGGCAATATATCGCAATATTTTTCCAGCTGATATCGTTTATTTTTTTTTTTTTTTTAGATATTTTTTATCCCGATTTTTTTCTCATTATATCACCCAGTGCTCGTGGGAGGGCCCTGCACTGAACTCAGGTTTTATTTCACGTTTTATTAGGGCCCGAGCACTTGCAGTGCGAAGGCCCTATTGTATCTGTAGGAATTTTTTTTTTTCTTTCTTTTTTCTTCTGACGAAAGGAGGGCCTTTTTGCCCCCCTAAACGTGCCCAAAAAGTCACCAAATTTTGCATGCAAGTCAGGCCTGGCGAAAAATTTGATATTTAATGGTTTACATTAATGGGCGTGGCAAAATGGCTCAACAGCGCCCCCTTGAAAACTTTGTGCCTCAAGCCCCACGATACGGTTTGACGTACATGCACGAAAATCGGTACACACCTGTATCATGGCACAACTGAAAGAAAAGTCTCTTGGCGTCATGCCCTAAACCGAACAGGAAGTCAGCCATTTTGAATTAGTCGTGTCATTTTGGCGAAATTTATGCCATTCCTTCGAAAGTTAATTCAGCCCGAACCGTAACGTGCCCCCAAGTGTGTTATACATCAAAATGTGCGTCTCCATCCTGCGACAACACGCATTACTTTTCTCTTTCAAAAGTGTTACCGTGGCGACGCTAGACGCCAAAAAGCGCGCCCACCCTTCATCTGGTTGGTTCAGACAGAAAAAACTTTGTGCCTCAAGCCCCATAATACGGTTTGACGTACATGAACGAAAATCGGTACACACCTGTATCATGTCGCAACTAAAAGAAAGGTCTCTTGGCGCCATGGCCGAAACCTAACAGGAAGTCGGCCATTTTGAACATTCTGAATTAATCGCGTAATTTTGGAGCAATATATGCCATTCCTTCGAGAATTAATTCAGCCCGAACCGTATCGTGAACCCAGATGTGTTATACATCAAAATGTGCGTCTCCATCCTGCGACTACACGCATTACTTTTCTCTTTCAAAAGTGTTACCGTGGCGACGCTAGACGCCAACAAGCGCACCCCCCCTTCATCTGATTGGTCCATATTTGATAGATCCCCAAAAGGCACCAAATTTGGCATGCAAGCCAGGCCTGGCGATAAATTTGATATTTCATGGTTTGCATTAATGGGCGTGGCAAAATGGCTCAACAGCGCCCCCCGGAAAACTTTGTGCCTCAAGCCCCACAATACGGTTTGACGTACATGCACGAAAATCGCTACACACGTGTAGCATGGCACAACTTAAAGAAAAGTCTCCTGGAGCCATGGCCGAAACCGAACAGGATGTCGGCCATTTTGAATACATTGTGTCATTTTGGCGAAATTTATGCCATTCCTTCGGCAGTTAATTCAGCCCGAACCGTAACGTGCCCCCAGGTGTGTTATACATCAAAATGTGCGTCTACATCCTGCGACACCACGCATTACTTTTCTCTTTCAAAAGTGTTACCGTGGCGACGCTAGACGCCAAAAGGCGCGCCCCCCCTTCATGTGATTGGTCCATATTTGATAGTTCTCCAAAAGTCACCAAATTTTGCATGCAAGCCAGACTTGGCGATACATTTGATATTTCATGGTTTGCATTAATGGGCGTGGCCTAACGGCTCAACAGCGCCCCCTAGAATACTTTTCTCTGCCATAACTTTTGAATGGTTTGACATAAAGAGTTGTGGGTGGTGTCATGGGATTCTGTAATGAGTCCTTAAGCTTCGTTGGCCTTAATTAGCCCCGCCCCTTCTTCTGATTGGTTGTCCCTTTTTTCTGCTATAACTTTTGAATGGTTTGACATAGGAAGTCATGGGTGGTATCATGGGACTCTGTAATGAGTTCTTAAGCTTCGTTGGCCTTAATTAGCCCCGCCCCTTCTTCTGATTCGTTGCCCCGATTTTCTGCTATAACTTTTGAATGGTTTGACATAGAGAGTCCTGGGTGGTGTCATAAGATTCTGTATGGAGTCCTTGACCTTCATTGGCCTGAATTAGCCCCGCCCCTTCTTCTGATTGGTTGTCCCTTTTTTCTGCTATAACTTTTGAATGGTTTGACATAGGAAGTCGTGGGTGGTGTCATGGGACTCTGTAATGAGTCCTTAAGCTTCGTTGGCCTGAATTAGCCCCGCCCCTTCTTCTGATTCGTTGCCCCGATTTTCTGCTATAACTTTTGAATGGTTTGACATAGAGTCGTGGGTGGTGTCATCAGATTCTGTATGGAGTCCTTGACCTTCATTGGCCTGAATTAGCCCCGCCCATTCTTCTGATTGGTTGTCCCTTTTTTCTGCTATAACTTCTGAATGGTTTGACATAGGAAGTCGTGGTTGGTGTCGTTTCTGATATGCTTAAGGGGGGCGGTGGCTGTGAGTGCGAGGGCCCGTTCATCGCTGCTTGCAGCTTTAATTTCATTTTATAATTTATTTTTTATATAACACAATTGCCTGTCCTTAAAAAATGAAAAATAATGGACAGAGGTTTATTTATTTATGGATTTATATCTATACTGACTGATCACTGTGCATGTCCTTGGTTTTAGTACCCATCTTTCTTGTGTTTATTATCATTTGCCACATAATTAAAGCAACCTCATACTAAATTTAATGTTAATTTCATATGATGTAAATAATATGAAAAACATATACAAATATGTTGTAACTTTAGCTTGTGTAGTTATAATAAAACATTGTTTTGACTCAGTTTGTCCCATGAATTGTCACTATAATCTGATGAACGTGCAACTCGGATTTTAAGATCCATCACTATCATCTGATGTACATATATACAACTTGGATTTTAAGATGTGTAATGCATTTTAAAATTTTTCGGTGAACTATGTAGAATATAATAATCGGGATATCGCATAATCGGGATATCGCAATGTGTATCGTATCGTGGCTCAAGTATCGTAATGCGTATCGTATCGTGAGGTCCTTCCCAATACCCACCCCATCACAACTGATCTCTTAGTCTATGCATATTGTGATGCAGGTTTTGATAGAGACACGTATTGTTGATTATGACTATGCATGTGCTGCTTTTTGAATATCTTTTATTGAATACTGTGCCCTGCCGTTTCTTTTATTCTGACCCTCTGCTTGGACAGTATTGACTGCTGGAGGAAACGGCCTTGGTCACCACCCAAGAGCAATCCTCTATAATTTGTTGCCAAACTTGAGCTGTTCCTTTAACAGCTACGTTGTCCTTTGCAGTATAAAAATCTACACTTTAATACAGTAAAAAAGCCACATTTCAACAGTCTGTCACATTGGCTTTAGGTAGAATTTAAGCCTTCATTACATCCTGTCTTTCCAGCATAGTGTCATGTAGTCTGTATTACACACACACACACACACACACACACACACACACACACACACACACACACACACACACACACACACACACACACACACACACACACACACACACACACACACACACACACACACACACACACACACACCGATATAGCTCTCTGAAATGCACATATTAACAAACATAATCACATGAGTGCTTCTCTCAGAGCATGTTGGTGACAGTGGGAGAGCGGAGTGGATGGGTGGTGGGATAAACGGTAAACTCTTTCCACTTATTTAATCCTCTGTTAGCATTTATCCAACTGGGATTCTTTCTCAGGAACAGGAGCAAAAAAAAGAGGACAGGGACTTGATATAAGCTCTACCTATAGTTAAAACTGTAAATTCTTGAGTGTCAGTGTTTCCATTCATCCCCGTTTGCCCTGCATCTATCAGAGCTGATGGAGCCTGTCAGATACCTGCTGTGTGGGTATCTGCCACAAGTTTATGGTCGTGAGATCTTGCTTTTGTTAGCCATTGTATAGCCTGATTTACATTTCTACTATAATTCATTAATATTAATTTTAATTGTCCCAGACAATGTGTAGACCAGAAGAAAGGGAGGATTAAGCTGTCGCACCAACGACAACGTTTCCCATTTAAGGTTGAACCGAATGACTTCTCATTGACGAGGCGCCAGCAGATCAGACTGAATGGAAAATAACACCCATGCAGACGTCCAAGTCGGAGCCTTTTCTGGCTCTGGGCTATTGGCAGCCGAATTCATCCGTTTGAAGCAGTTTCTGATTGAACAACAGATGCAGAGCTGGGTTGTTTTTTTTTGTCTGTTTGTTTTTTTGCTCATCGTGACAGTTATGTTGATGGTGAGCTTTTTAAAAGCTTTGTTTCCTAACAGTTGAGAGCCTCTAACACTAAAGGTCCATCATGCAGTGAGCATCTACATAAACATGACAACAAGATGAGCTTGTTTCTGGTTCATGGCAACCACATACCACTGGGTTTTCCTCTTGGTCACAAAGAATGATATGTTCATGGAAAGATTAAACTTGTATTTGGCAGCATATCACTTCACACAAAACTTATTTGAATCATGGCATACATTCATTTATTTCCTTTTACTCATTCATTCTGTCTTTTAAGACTAAAAACTGGCAAGCTTGTGTTTAGTCTGTTGGCATCGTCTGTATGCAGAACAAAGCTTTATCTCTGTGGAAAAGAAAAGAGGACAACTGTTCTGTAGCAAAAAAAGAGGCTGTGTACTTCACAATAGGACATACCTTGACACGTTTGATTCTAAACTGCGTAGATACCAAGCAGATGTCTGAGTTTAGTCAACCTGCAGTGTGCAGCAGGTCTGGACAGACGGACAGGAGTCACCTTCTCGGTAGAGTGGCACCAGACGGTCGATGTCACTCATGTAGGCTGAGTCATCTCCATCAGAGATGAGGTCGATGAGGGTGGTGTCATCTGCAAACTTCAGGAGTTTGACAGACGGGTGTCCAGATGTGCAGGTGTTGGTGTACAGGGAGAATAACAGAGGAGAAAGGATGCAGGCTTTGGAGGTTCCAGTGCTGATGGTCCTGGAGTCAGAAGGCATGCTGGCCAGCCTCACCAACTGCTGTCCATTAGGAATGGGCGATATTTTACTGTTCATGATAAACCATCGAAACAATTCCCCACAGTAAGAATTTGTCATCTCGCGGTAAAAACGATAAATTCCTCACACATAGGACACATAGGAAGGTTCTGCGTAAAATCCACGCACAACGTACGTGAAGGAAGGAAGGAAGGAAGGAAGGAAGGAAGGAAGGAAGGAAGGAAGGAAGGAAGGAAGGAAGGAAGGAAGGAAGGAAGGAAGGAAGGAAGGAAGGAAGGAAGGAAGGAAGGAAAGATATGAGCCTGAAGGAAGGAAGGAAGGAAGGAAGGAAGGAAGGAAGGAAGGAAGGAAGGAAGGAAGGAAGGAAGGAAGGAAGGAAGGAAGGAAGGAAGGAAGGAAGGAAGGAAAGAAAGATATGAGCCTGAAAGAAAGGAAGGAAGGAAGGAAGGAAGGAAGGAAGGAAGGAAGGAAGGAAGGAAGGAAGGAAAATAAACACGGGACAACTTCTGCGTGAGTTCCAGTGTACTTCAATGTCCGCTCAACAGCGTAGGATTTTAGATCATCAACACAGCACCTAGTGCTGTATCACTCCGCCCAATCTAAAACATACTAACAACTACAGATTAATTGACTAGTGTTATTATAGTCCCTGATTTACATCAGAATATAAAGAATATATTTATAAAATAATGAACCCTGAATTAACAAACTAGCCTTCTTAACAAAAATAAATCTCCTCTTACACTTATAAGGTGAGCATGAATCAATCTTTTTTATGATCTAAAATTGTATGTATTTATTTACTTTTATTTATTTATTTGATTTTAGTTGTTAAATTTCTGGAAAAGAAAAAAGTCAAATCATACATGAGAGAAACTATTCAGTTTGTGGCTAAATATTTGTACCGGTACTTGTATGAAACTGAAGATGCATAATGCAAACCTGACATTTACTTTTAGTTCAGTTTGTGGAAAATGGTCTGGCTTTCTCTTTAAAACTTAAACAGATAAAGAATTATAAACTGTAACAATAGGGCAAATGCACAGCATTGTTTTGTATTTTGTGTCTTTCAAATAAAAGACAAATTTTTCCAGTCATATGTTCCTCATTCAAGGTTGTTAAAAAAATACTGCTATAATATCGTATCGTTATCGTGACCTCAATATCGTGTATCGTACCGTATCGTGAGATTAGTGTATCGTTACACCCCTAACGTTTAGTAGTATTTAATATTCTTTTAGAGCAGTGTTTTGGGGGCTCCAAAGACTGAATGTGGTGATAGATGTATAGTTAAAAAGGTGGAGTTGAATTGGTATTTTTTTTATCGTCATTTTTATCGTTATCGGGATAAATGCCAGAAATGATCGTGATACATTTTTTAGTCCATACCGCCCATCCCTACTGTCCATCTGTTAGGAAGTCAGTAACCCACCTGCAAAGGTAGTCCGGGACATTCAGCTGGGAGACATTGTCTGCAGAGCTGGGATGATCGTGTTCAGTAAAGACCTTAAGTCCATCCGTATCCTGGCGTCGGATCTAGGGGAGTCCATAATGCTGAAAGATGAAGTGGAGCCGCATGTTTCTTCTTTTAGTGCTTTTCACAGTTGTTATGACGACAAGGAAGTTGGGTGAAGTAAAAAAAATAAATGTACTGTGGATGATAGGTTTGGAGCCACCTTCAACAGAAAAGTTAATCCTTTAAGAGGAAAAAAAAGAAAGGGCTGAGCCACCTCAGTCCTACTTAATCAAACCTTGGACAAAAGGCTGTTGTAGACGTCTGACATTACCAAGACCTGTGGAGAGATGAAAGGAGCAGAGGATAGGCAGCAATCAACTCAGGCTTTCTGCAATGCCACGTATACACACATCAATGGCCACTAACAGTACCCAGCCTTTTTTTTTTTTTTTTTTAATCATCGAGATCTGAAAACCAGAACAGTGTGAAAGGCCCAGAAGCTTCCTTTGTTCTTGTTGTGGCTCAAAGGCTTGCCTTGATGTGCTAACTCCCCTTTCCTGCTGCAGATAAACAAGAATATACTTTCGTACTCTAAACCATTTGACTCCTCTACTGTGAGGTTCACAACCTTTTTTTAGGCTTAATTAATTGGTCCCATTAGCTCACTCACTCTTGGTTTTCTCTGATTTTAATTCTTCTGTTTCTTCTAACGATTTTTCATAGCTTTCAGGTTTTTTCTAAATGTTTTTTCCTGTGTTTTTAAAATTGCGACGACCATTCGCATGTATCTGGATGTGTGCTTGTGTATCCTGTGCACAATGGTGATCTCATTCATATCCCCATCACTTGTAGAGTCTCTGCATCTGTCACAGATAAAACCAGCTTGATGCAAAAATCATCACTTCATCCATCACAGACATGATAGACATCTGTCCTTAAACCCACTGTGTGTATAAGGCTTTATTGGTGTGTATGTACACACATGCTGCATTTACAAGTTAAAATCTTGACGATATTCTGTATTTTGTCCTTTTTTACATTTCAATTTCCAGAATATGGACACATAACTCTCTCTCTGAGTCAACAAGGCTAAAAATGTGCACTCAGGACATACAGGACTATGGCATTCTGATGGTGTTTATTGTTTAGTACATATGCTAGTACTGATTAGGTCATGTCATACTGTAATTTCCACACTATAAGGCGCACTTAAAATCCTTAAATTTTCTCAAAAATCGTCAGTGCACTTTATAATCCAGGGCGCCTCATGTATGAATTTTGTTGTGCTGACTCGAACCAGTTTTATGTGGTACACTGCTCAAAAATCTGACAAAATATTTTAGTGCGACTTTGGTAGCAACAAAGCCGCTCATCGGACCATTCAGCTGACACATTAAAGTCGGTACTCGGTTGGATACTGGTTGCAATGTTAGACAACGTTAGAC
This sequence comes from Cololabis saira, assembly GCF_033807715.1. NCBI lineage: Eukaryota > Metazoa > Chordata > Actinopteri > Beloniformes > Belonidae > Cololabis > Cololabis saira. The sequence continues at coordinate 13,522,433 of NC_084604.1, forward strand.
AACTAATATGTTTGATATGATATGATAATTAGACCTCAAGCCAACGTTAGGTTTTTAGTTTAAACCCAATTTTCAAATCTGCATCATAATTCAATTATAATCAAATGTTGGAATACTGGTTCCAACCTCACACTAACTTCAGGTGTCTGCTATCACTGGCAACAATGAACCAAACAGGATGTAGTACAAGGGTTACTTCCTCCACTTTTTATTGGTGGATTCGTGGGAGACGAATGACTTAAAAATGAGTGTATATTTCTGTATTGGTTACAACTGAACGATATTCTGCGTTATTTTGAATGAGTTGAATAAAGTTAGACTTACCAAACAGTTTTTTTTCCGCTTTATATATGTTTTATCATGCGCTTTATAACGTGGTGCGCCTCGTGTATGAAAATAGACCCGTTCATTGATATTGCGCCTTATAATGCGGTGCGCCTTATGGTCCTCAAAATACAGTACTATAACCACATATATGCACATACACACACTTTAATAAGGAGAGGCCTTGAGGTAACTTCTGTATTGACAGCACTGGCTAAAATAACAGGTTAATTTGCCATTAGTTTGGAGAATTCTGGTTTTCCTTGAAGTAACTTGTGAACTTGAAATACTACTTCTGTGACTTTTTGGATTTGTTTAAAGACCATCTGCTTGTATTCAGTACTTTTTCCTGCATGGGTTTGCTTGTACCTAGACAAGACTTTTCCGTTAAACAGGAACAGATTTCTTTTTGGAAAATGTGTTTTTTGTACTAAAAAGCACTGGCCTGCATTTTATGATCCTTCCTTCATATTAACTCACATCAGCGAGTACTGGAGATGGTAGCCGAACTCTTTCTCCTGTCCAGTGAGGCTGTTTGATGAATAACATACTTTTTTGGGAATAAAACACTTTCTTAGAATGAAATACAGATGCCCTAGTAAATCCAATTTTCTGTGTAATTTAGTGTGCTAATGCATCATACATCACTGCAAATTAAGCTATTAGGAGCAGAATTTGAGTGCTGATGGCATTTATTTAGTTTACTGATGATATCTTTTAAGTCATTCTCCTGCTATTCTTTTCTCTGCTTTTTGCAAAGAGCACAGAGGATGGCCCAGCACACAGCTAGTAGTGATTTGTCATTCATTTAAATTGCACGGTTGAGCTATGACTGAATATGTTGCGTCATTAAAATTTCATCAATACAGTATATTGACAACCGGTATTACAAAATTTGAGAATCCAGAATCAAGGAAGCAAAGCCCAGAACATTGGTGCGGGAATTTGTAGCTCACTGGCTACTTCACGAGTTGATTCTAACATGTGGAATGCAGTTTCCCATCATCATACTAGGGAGTGTATTTGTTACAGTGTACTTTTAAGATTATTGCTCATCACTGGTCATAATATGTCATCTGTTGCTGGCATTGATACTGTTATTTGTTATAAATTGTATTGTTTACTTTTTGCTGCAGACAATTTGATTGTAGACTAGTTAACTGTTTGGCATTAAGGATAAAAAAGGAGCAATTCTATGATTTCGGCATCGCAGATTTGGAGAATTTGTGCCGTCACTCATTGCTGACCTAAGTAGATTGAAGAGAATTGGTAAAAGCACTACAGCATACATAGATATTCACTTCACCCAGAATACAAAGCAAGGCACATTTATTTATAAAGCACATTTCATGTGCAAGACAAGGTACTTTAGATTAAAAAATGCATTAAAAAGTAAGAGTTTAAAAGAAGAAATTAAAGACACACAGACATACAGAATGTTAAAAAGAATTAAACAAATAAGATGCAATAAATAAAAGTTGCAGTGCATTGTGGGAGATTACTGAAATGCAACAGTAAATAAAAAGGTTTTTAACCGTGACTTGAAGCAACTGAGAGTTTCAGTAACCCTGATGCATTCTGGGAGTTTATTCCACAGGTGAGGAGCATCAAAGCTGATGCACCTCACCGTGATTGGTTCTAACTCTGGGTTTAGAAATCAGGCCTGACCTTGACGACCTGAGGGTTCTGGTTGGTTCATAATAAACCAGGTGATCAGAGATGTACAAAGAATTCTAATTCTAAGGTCATATGGTGAAGCACTCAAATATCTGATCCAAACATAAGAGATTCTGCATTAAATAAAGTAAAAACTTACAATTTATTCATGGGCTCAACGCTACAGTGCCACCACTTGTGCTACCACAGATCATCCCATAATTAGTTAGTGGATTAATGCAGAACTTACAGTCTGACAGAGCACAGCCTTGCATTATAATTTACGTAATTAACCTCCCTATCTCCCTCCATGCTGCAATAAATTATAACTCAGGAAACGCGTTATATTAGGGCAGTGGAAATGTGGAAATGAGATGCTGCACTGTCTCCATCTGGGCTTTTTAATCCTACATAGAAATGTAAAAAAAATGGAGTCTGGGCAGCACAGTGGCTTTGTGGTTAGCACTCACATCAAGAAGGTTCCTGGTTCAACTCCCAGCAGAGTGTGCAGACTTTCCTTGCTAGTGTGGGTTTTCTCCAGTTCTAAAACATGCATGTCAGATGAATTGCTTATTCCACATTGGCCATAAGAGAGAATGTGAACATGTGTGATTCTTGGTGTCTGTGTGGCCGTGCGAATGCCTGGCGACCTGTTCAAAAGGCAGGGAAACACATCTCCAGAGATTCAGGGTTCCTGAATTGGAATAAGTGGGTGTAGATGATGGATGGGTGGGAATGGGGCCTAAAAAGAAGCTCTCTCAAACATGTTTTTTCTTTTTTTCCAAAAAAAACACTGGTATTCACTATTCAGTATCTTCGGACTACTTCAAACTTAATATGATAAAAGTGTCATACTGAAATTGTGTTGTAATCAAGAATTCACTAAAAACAAGGCTATTTTACGCAAATGCTCCACGGTAATCATGCCAGTCACTACACTGAAAATGTCACAATGGCCATTATTCAGCCATCAGAGTTAAATGATTAAAAAAAAGAGTGGGTTGGGGGGGGGATCTTTTAAAGCCAAGACATCTCTTGTTCCATCTTTCTCACCTGTCAAGATTTGTTGGTCTTCTTGCCGTCTGAAAGAGTGAGCCAGCGGCTGCATTTTCCATTTAATTATAGAGAAAAGGGCGAAGGAAAAAAAGCAAATGGAATCCACTTTTCAAACTTTTTCAAACTATGTTAATTATATTCACTTCATGTGACGTCGATGTGAAGTAAATCCTTCAAGGTGCACAGGATTGTTGCAGGGTGAGAATAGTGTCATCAATATGGGATCCAACCATAGGCACATATTCAAAATTAGAAATTAAATTTCCTATTAGACAGTGATTAAATTTTAATGAGTAAAAAGAAAATGATAATTACCTACGTTGCAAACGTATGACACTACTGAGCAGGATTTTGCACTCTTGTCCTACACTCATCTTAGTACTATTCCAAGCTGGTGAAGCGAACAGACATTACAGTATGTGCAAAACACCAGCAGGAATTATCCTCTGAATGCCTCTTAGTGAACTAACCATTGATTTAGTTTACCTTTAATTCAAATGAACTTTTATAAACTATGACTCAATTGACAAGTGGTAGTCTCACCTTTGGAATCACCATTTTATTTTCAAGTATGTTCCTGTTTTTTTCCTGGATGGGTGAACAAATCCCTGCGCGCTGTGCACAGGACTGTGGGCCTTTGTGTGAATCTCTTTTTCCAGCTGGATTACTTAGTGGTCACAGTGACATGGTTTGGAAAGAAGGGGGGAAATGAAATTAAAGTCTTCCCTTCAACAGGGCAACAGTTTGGTATGCAGCTCTAATAATGAAGGTAATTGCTTGTTAAACAAGTTTTCCACTAAACTGATTTTGCAACAGCCTCATATTTAAAACAGAGCTCTGCCAGAAAAATGACAAGTTGAAAGTTGTTGCAGCAATTAAATGCTGAATCCCCGTGTGACCTTTTTCTACACAGTTAACAGTTTTATCTTCGAGTATGCAGAAATATGTTTACAGCTATACTCCTATTTAAAGCCTCAAGGCTGTCGAGTAAACCTGAATGAGACAGTTCAACACAAAAACCTTTGTATTTCTCTATTTAAAGTCTCAAAGATTTGCAGCCTGACATGCAGGATTTCAGTCAATTTCTTTTATGTTCAGGTTTACATAACGGATCGGTGTATGTTTTTAAAACAGGCAAAGGCCAATCTAGCCCTAGTGCCTTAATGCCATGCTGTTTGTGATTGCGTGATAGAAATGTATCTCCCTGAATTTAGGCTGCTAACTTAAACTTCAGAAGAGCAATGAATTGTACAAGAAATGACCATGTATGTGAGGAATGAAGTTCAAATATGGTACTGCGGATGTTGGAGAGGCCACCCACCTCTTGATGGGGTAAAGACGAGGTTAACAATTGCACTCGTACTTTTTTGACTGTATTTAATATGCAATGGCTTACTAGAGTAAGGCACACTGTGTGTGAGTGACACAGTATGCTACTTTTTAGAAAAGCTAACGCTACACTGTGGAGATTAGAGAGTTGTCGTGCACCTATGGGCGCTCGATGGATTGGGTTTGACGCCTGGTCATAGAAAGCAGAGCGCAGCCTCATTTTTCACTAAGCAGTTTTACAAACTTGCACCTGTACCAGCTGAGATTAACCTGTGCACTACTGCCACAGCTTATCGTAGCATGATTGACCGATAGCTCAGACTCATCATGGGAAACCATTGTTACTATTAAAAGTTTATGTTATGTAACTGAATAATGTTGTCCACTTAGTCTACAGCTGGAAGATGATCAAAAGTGTTAAATAGCACATTTTTCTCTGTTTTTCTATAGTTTGACAAACTCTAAGGGCCCGATTTATTAAGATCCTAAATAAAGAGTACTAAATTGCGTGTGCACTGAAAAAGTTTGCGCGTGCTGTTGTTGTGTGTTTTGCGGGTGATCAACTAAGATTGCGTGCACAATTGATAACAGGTGCAAACAGCAGTATTTAAATGAGGTGTTGTGTGTCTTACGGTTTGTGGCGCAAACTTTGCGCCATGGAGAGTCTGGATGGAAAGCAGGATATAGTCGCAAGCGCAAAATGAAATTTGACGAGTTGGAGTTAGAGATATTAGTGGAAGAGGCAAATTGTTGTGCCGTATTCAGCACCCCTGCCGTGAAAAGCACCCCCTCGTATATTCAATGATAAGTAGACCAAGAAAAAAAACAACACACTGACACTTCAATATATTTATATATACACACTCACACAAACACATACTTAGGAGTTTATATTATATATATTTACAAATATTATGGAAGACAACACAGTAAGCAGGCTATTAATTAATGACATCAATAACCATTTACCCGATTTTTTATTTGTTTTTACCCGAATCCATGAGCGCATTTAAACATGAATCATTAACACAAAACTGGACGCTAAACAGAACATGACACGGAATGAGAATATCATTTTTGTCAGACGAGGGGGTGCTTTTCACGGCAGGGGTGCTGAATACGGCACAACACCGGGGTATGACAACTGCAGAACAGGTATAGGCGCACAATAAGAAACACTTTTTTCTCCATGAAAACACGTGATTTATTTATTATCACAAATAAAAAAAATGAATGTGCCTCCTGTGGCAACCTTTTGCTGAATAATACTCGATTTAACATTCAAATAAAATATTTCTCCTTTTGCATGTGGAGATTAGCACCTTCCTTTCGAACGTATTAAATACAGACGCAATCACAATCCACACAATAACTTTCAGGCTTGGTAAATCTCATTGCGGGTGGTAAATGGACCAATTTGCATCTTCCCCTCCCAGTATTTAGCGATTTCTGGCAGGTACGCCCCATATTGATTATTCATCAGGGCAAAAGTACTAAATGGATTGCGTGTGCTATTTTGCGCATTTGAGAGGCGCAGTCCTATTTGCACGCTGTTAGTAGATCAGCTGGCACTTTGGTTTACAGGTGCTGTCAAGTTTGCACACGTTTTTACGCACGCAAACCTTTAGTAAATCAGGCCCTAAATGTATAGTTATTTCTGTTAGACGATATAAAAACCCAAATGTATCTATGCTGACCACTTACTTTCTGGATTATCGTAATTCCATCACATGAGGTGTGTGATAGATTTTTTTTTAAAAGGAGGAGGAGCTTAGTATACTCTTCTTCTAGTCAATAAACCAGATTGAGTTTGTTTTGTGCTAAATATTTGCCAAAATGTGAAAGTCATCAAAAAAAATCATCACAAAGGACATTTTTGTCCCTTTTAGATCAGTGGGCTCCTCTTTAGACGTGGAGGTTTAGCTGCTTTTATGATGCCGTCCCTTTTGTTTAGTTTCTTACTTGGTAAATCCCTCTTTCTCTTTTGTCATTACTTTCTTGAGTCTCTTAATCACCTCTGTCGTGATGTCTACGATGGGCCTGTGAGCTGGTTTCATCAATCATGATCTGTGCCATAGTGCCGGGCGTGATGTGCACTTTTCTGAAAGAGACAACCAGGACGGGAGTCCAAAGTTATTCTGGCTGATTATTGCTAATGGCTGGATTGGCAGGCAGTAACAGCTGAATGACCCGCCGTAAAAGTAAGCAAATATTCCCTGAAGTGAAATGAATATCTTCAAAATGAAGAAAATTCCTTTGTGCTTCTTTAACAAAAGGATGTAATCAAGATTATGTGACTTTATGATAAGAAATTAAATATACACAAGACACCAGCATTGTAGTTAACGTTACTTCCCTCAGTCATAAATGAGTTGTTTATAGTGTGCAGTCTTTCCTGTTTTGTGCCCACAACCCTGAACCCACAAGACAAAGCTCTGCTGCCACGAGATAGAAAATGACTGCTGGCTAGCATTAGGATGCTGAGACGGTGGTCATTAGACACCGCCATTATCATCAAAGTCCCTGATTGAAACTCAACATTAAGATGGTGTGTGTGTGTGTGTGTGTGTGTGTGTGTGTGTGTGTGTGTGTGTGTGTGTGTGTGTGTGTGTGTGTGTGTGTGTGTGTGTGTGTGTGTGTGTGTGTGTGTGTGTGTGTGTGTGTGTGTGTGTGTGTCTTTAGAGCTGTGAGCGTAAAGTAAAAAGAGATGACTAGTTCTTTTATTTTCTTGGTCATTAGATTCTCTGCTACATCTTTTTATCTTGTGTGTGTTGAATCTGTTTGAGGCTTTGTAAAGATCATTACACAAGGTGAACACAGATTTTAGACCTACTGTTGTTCTTGCCCTCCTGAAGTTTGGGTTCTCGTCTGCACGTTAACTCTAATTCTGTCAGATCAACTTTAGTAAAAGACTTTATATAAGCAGCTTTCATCCTACTACTTCAAAAATGTGTTAGTAGGTATAAAATGAGCGTGCACAGTTGTTTGTCTATATATGTGGCCCTGTGATAGACTGGCGACCTGTCCAGGGTGAACCCCTGCCTCTCGGATGGATGGATGGATGGATGGATGGATGGATGGATGGATGGATGGATGGATGGATGGATGGATGGATGGATGGATGGATGGATGGATGGATGGATGGATGGATGGATGGATGGATGGATGGATGGATGGATGGTATATAATGCAGGGATAGGTAGGCAGAAAAGATTTGAAAAAAGAAAAAGCAAGTATAACTTAAAAGGAACAGAGATTTTTATAAAACCAAGATGCAGGACTAAATTGATGGAACGTTGTGTTTCTGTGAAAGGAATCAATTTATGGAACAATCTGAACAAAGAAAACGAATCCAAATCAAACATTACATTCAAAAGAACAATTAAAACCTGTATGTTAAGGAAATATAACGAAAAATGTTGAGTTTGATTGACATACCCGTAGGCGGTGGTAATTTTATTTAATGTTATTTTAATTTTATTTTAGTTGTTTTTATTCACTTAGTTTTTTTTTTTTTTTTTTTAATTATTATTAATTTATGTTATTTGTGAAAGGGGCAGATCAGATAAGATTCTTCTTCTTTCTGCTCCCTTTTCATTCATAAGTTAGGAACATTTGTATTTGTGTTTGTATTAAATTGTTTTGTTTTTTGAATGAAATAAAGAATAAAATGAAATGAAAATGAGGTTGATTCAAATTATTATCTAGATTGTATCTGCTTCCCTTTCGGTGATTACAGACAGATCTACTTTGATGTTTCCTGTTGTACCTTTTGGCTGGACTATTCTACAGGAAACACCAATTTAAAGACAAATAGGGATTAAAAACAGATCCAAGAGTCTTTCCGTATATTTTATATACTATATACTGCACCATGGTCCACCTTTTGTGACTGGTTCTGGAAAAGAAGCAACATTATGAGGACCTTGCTTATCTCCTTTTGTTGGCAGTCGGAAAAGCAAAACCATTTAAAAAAATCACTCCCAGAGCAATTTAAAGTAACAGTTTCTGACGCGTGAGAGTGGAGAAGAAGTGGAGATGAAACAGCATATTTGTTTTGATCACCACATTATTATATTTTAAAAAGCATTAAAAAAGTTATGACTTGCGTATTTTCCCTGTCACAATCGTTCATAGTGACATTATCCAAATAAATGATGCTGCTTTTAATTATTTATTTTGGTAACTGTGGTACTGAGTTTTGAAATTACTACGGGAATCTTGATCATGAAATAGTAATTGAGTGACTAAAGTTTACTGAAGTGTCAGTTGACTCAAACTTTTGGGCTGTGAATCATTGTGAACCTTTAGGTATAACACGGTTTGAGTCACGATTTCAAGTCAGTCCAGAAGAGTACTACGGTAATTTTATTTCTTTCGTTGCAGAATGTCAACACATTTTTACTGGTTCACTGTTTTCTTCAGCACCTGTACCGCACGGAATATTTGAGTTAGAGTTTTCAGACATTTACTCAAAGTACCCACATTTATAGCTCCTATTCTTTTATGTCCTAATTGCTCGGGTTTATGTTCTGGGTCTCTGGAAAGTGCCTAGAGACAAATTGTATTGTAATAGACGCTATATAAATAGAATTGAATTGAACTGAGTTGAATTTATTGAGTACAAATTGCACCAATTCAAGCACCTGCAAGAGTATCACAGACATGAGATGATGTCAAATACACGGTGCTCCTTTGTTACAACCTACCTACTCCACTACCAGGGCAGGTTGTAACACTTGCTGGGGGAGTTGTACCAGCAGGTAAAAAAGAAAACATAGAATATTCTTTATTTGCTCAATTGCGATTGCTGAGCTAGATGAAGGATATAATCCAAAAGAAGCTCGGCACTGCGAGCTGCAGCGCTGCACATAGTAAGCCACATGGCCACCTAGTGGTCAGTGATGTAACTACAGAGCGACACAGACGACAACGAACAACTTAGCATAAAAATCAGCAACATCATTCCTATAGGTAGACTTCGTAGTTGTTACGCAGAACCACATATCATGTTTTACTGGTTGCACCTGGATGCATATGATGTTAAAACATCGGTTGTGTTCCTGACATACCCGACTTTAATCGCAAAAACCTTTCACATTAAATTAGTCATGTCAAGCTCCTACTTCCCTGGAACAAAAGCACATCTACACTTTTGTCTTCACAGAGGATTGGACAGACTCTGGTTCCTGCTGAATTACTATCTGCTCCGTATTGATTACCAGCTTTGAAAGATTATTCATCACCATCGCCTTCTGTATATATAGCAACTCTCAAAAATCAAAGGTTTCTTAACAGTCTTTGACCAACTTTACCAGCAACTAACTCACACACAGGAAACATTATTGTGGCATACAACCATTAAAAAAAAAAAAAAAATTAAAGCTGCAAGCAGCGATGAACGGGCCCTCGCACTCACGGCCACCGCCCCCCATAAGCATATCAGAAATGACACCACCCACGACTTCCTATGTCAAACCATTCAAAAGTTATAGCAGAAAAAAGGGACAACCAATCAGAAGAAGGGGCGGGGCTAATTCAGGCCAATGAATCTCAAGGACTCCATACAGAATCTGATGACACCACCCACGACTTCCTATGTCAAACCATTCAAAAGTTATAGCAGAAAAAAGGGACAACCAATCAGAAGAAGGGGCGGGGCTAATTAAGGCCAACGAAGCTTAAGAACTCATTACAGAGTCCCATGACACCACCCACGACTTCCTATGTCAAACCGTTAAAAAGTTATAACAGAAAAAAGGGACAACCAATCAGAAGAAGGGGCGGGGCTAATTAAGGCCAACGAAGCTTAAGGACTCATTACAGAGTCCCATGACACCACCCACGACTTCCTATGTCAAACCATTCAAAAGTTATGGCAGAGAAAAGTATTCTAGGGGGCGCTGTTGAGCCGTTAGGCCACGCCCATTAATGCAAACCATGAAATATCAAATTTATCGCCAAGTCTGTCTTGCATGCAAAATTTGGTGACTTTTGGAGAACTATCAAATATGGACCGATCAGATTTCAAAATGGCCGACTTCCTGTTTCGGCTTCGGCCATGGCTCCAAGAGACTTTTCTTTAAGTTGTGCCATGATACAGGTGTGTAGTGATTTTCGTGCATGTACGTCAAACCGTATTGTGGGGCTTGAGGCACAAAGTATTCTGGGGGGCGCTGTTGAGCCATTTTGCCACGCCCATTAACGCAAACCATGAAATATCACATTTATCGCCAGGCCTGGCTTGCATGCAAAATTTGGTGCCTTTTGGGGAACTATCAAATATGGACCAATCAGATGAAGGGGGGCGCGCTTTTTGCCGTCTAGCGTCGCCACGTTAACACTTTTGAAAGAGAAAAGTAATGCGCGTAGTCGCAGGATGGAGACGCACATTTTGATGTATAACACACCTGGGTGCACGTTACTATCAAATATGGACCAATCACATGAAGGGGGGGCGCGCCTTTTGGCGTCTAACGTCGCCACGGTAACACTTTTGAAAGAGAAAAGTAATGCGTGGTGTCGCAGGATGTAGACGCACATTTTGATGTATAACACACCTGGGTGCACGTTACGGTTCGGGCTGAATTAACTGCCGAAGGAATGGCATAAATTTCGCCAAAATGACACAATTTATTCAAAATGGCCGACATCCTGTTCGGTTTCGGCCATGGCTCCAAGAGACTTTTCTTTAAGTTGTGCCATGATACAGGTGTGTAGTGATTTTCGTGCATGTACGTCAAACCGTATTGTGGGGCTTGAGGCACAAAGTATTCTGGGGGGCGCTGTTGAGCCATTTTGCCACGCCCATTAACGCAAACCATGAAATATCACATTTATCGCCAGGCCTGGCTTGCATGCAAAATTTGGTGCCTTTTGGGGAACTATCAAATATGGACCAATCAGATGAAGGGGGGCGCGCTTTTTGCCGTCTAGCGTCGCCACGTTAACACTTTTGAAAGAGAAAAGTAATGCGCGTAGTCGCAGGATGGAGACGCACATTTTGATGTATAACACACCTGGGTGCACGTTACGGTTCGGGCCGTATTAAGTCTCGAAGGAATGGCTCATATTGCTCCAAAATTATGCGATTAATTCAGAATGTTTAAAATGGCCGACTTCCTGTTCGGTTTCGGCCATGGCGCCAAGAGACTTTTCTTTAAGTTGCGACATGATACAGGTGTGTACCGATTTTCGTTCATGTACGTCACACCGTATTCTGGGGCTTGAGGCGCAAAGTTTTTTCGGTCTGAACCAACCAGATGAAGGGGGGGCGCGCTTTTTGGCGTCTAGCGTCGCCACGGTAACGCTTTTGAAAGAGAAAAGTAATGCGTGTTGTCGCAGGATGGAGACGCACATTTTGATGTATAACACACTTGGGTGCACGTTACGGTTCAGGCCGTATTAACTGCCGAAGGAATGGCATAAATTGCGCCAAAGTGACACGATTAATTCAAAATGGCTGACTTCCTGTTCGGTTTCGGCCATGTCGCCAAGAGACTTTTCTTTAAGTTGTGTACTGATACAGGTGTGTAGCGATTTTCGTGCATGTACGTCAAACCGTATTGTGGGGCTTGAGTCACAAAGTTTTCCAGGGGGCGCTGTTGAGCCATTTTGCCACGCCCATTAATGTAAACCATTAAATATCAAATTTTTCGCCAGGCCTGACTTGCATGCAAAATTTGGTGACTTTTTGGGCACGTTTAGGGGGGCAAAAAGGCCCTCCTTTCGTCAGAAGAAAAAGAAAAAGAAAAATTAAAGCTGCAAGCAGCGATGAACGGGCCCTCGCACTCACGGCCACCGCCCCCCATAAGCATATCAGAAATGACACCACCCACGACTTCCTATGTTAAACCATTCAAAAGTTATAGCAGAAAATAGGGAGAACCAATCAGAAGAAGGGGCGGGGCTAATTAAGGCCAACGAAGCTCAAGGACTCCTTACAGAGTCCCATGACACGACCCACAACTTCCTATGTCAAACCATTCAAAAGTTATGGCAGAGAAAAGTATTCTAGGGGGCGCTGTTGAGCGGTTAGGGTATGCCCATTAATGCAAACCATGAAATATCCAATTTATCGCCAAGTCTGTCTTGCATGCAAAATTTGGTGACTTTTGGAGAACTATCAAATATGGACCAATCAGATTTCAAAATGGCCGACTTCCTGTTCGGTTTCGGCCATGGCTCCAAGAGACTTTTCTTTAAGTTGTGACATGATACAGGTGTGTAGCGATTTTCGTGCATGTACGTCAAACCGTATTGTGGGGCTTGAGGCACAAAGTTTTCCGGGGGGCGCTGCTGAGCCATTTTGCCACGCCCATTAATGCAAACCATGAAATATCCAATTTATCGCCAAGTCTGTCTTGCATGCAAAATTTGGTGCCTTTTGGGGAACTATCAAATATGGACCAATCAGATGAAGGGGGGGTGCGCTTGTTGGCGTCTAGCGTCGCCACGGTAACACTTTTGAAAGAGAAAAGTAATGCGCGTAGTCGCAGGATGGAGACGCACATTTTGATGTATAACACATCTGGGTTCACGATACGGTTCGGGCCGTATTAATTCTCGAAGGAATGGCATATATTGCTCCAAAATTACGTGATTAATTCAGAATGTTCAAAATGGCCGACTTCCTGTTTGGTTTCGGCCATGGCGCCAAGAGACTTTTCTTTAAGTTGCGACATGATACAGGTGTGTACCGATTTTCGTTCATGTACGTCAAACCGTATTGTGGGGCTTGAGGCGCAAAGTTTTTTCTATCTGAACCGATCAGATGAAGGGTGGGCGCACTTTTTGGCATCTAGCGTCGCCACGGTAACGCTTTTGAAAGAGAAAAGTAATGCGCGTAGTCGCAGGATGGAGACGCACATTTTGATGTATAACACACCTGGGTCCACGTTACGGTTCGGGCCGTATTAACTGCCGAAGGAAGGCATCAATTTCGCCAAAATGACGCGATTAATTCAAAATGGCCGACTTCCTGTTCGGTTTCTCGACATGACGCCCAGACACTTTTCTTTAAGTTGTGTACTGATACAGGTGTGTATCGATTTTCGTGCATGTACGACAAACCGTATTGTGGGGCTTGAGGCACAAAGTTTTCAAGGGGGCGCTGTTGAGCCATTTTACCACGCCCATTAATGCAAACCATTAAATATCAAATTTTTCGCCAGACCTGACTTGCATGCAAAATTTGGTGACTTTTTGGGCACGTTTAGGGGGGCAAAAAGGCCTTCCTTTTGTCAGAACAATAAGAAGAATAATTCCTGCAATTACAATAGGGCCTTCGCACTGCAAGTGCTCGGGCCCTAATAATAAAAATTCCTGCAAATACAATAGGGCCTTCGCACTGCAAGTGCTCGGGCCCTAATAATAAAAATTCCTGCAAATACAATAGGGCCTTCGCACTGCAAGTGCTCGGGCCCTAATAATAATAATTAAAGCTGCAAGCAGCGATGAACGGGCCCTCGCACTCACGGCAACCGCCCCCCATAAGCATATCAGAAATGACACCACCCACGACTTCCTATGTCAAACCATTCAAAAGTTATAGCATAAAAAAGGGACAACCAATCAGAAGAAGGGGCGGGGCTAATTCAGGCCAATGAAGCTTAAGAACTCATTACAGAGTCCCATGACACCACCCACGACTTCCTATGTCAAACCATTAAAAAGTTATAGCAGAAAAAAGGGACAACCAATCAGAAGAAGGGGCGGGGCTAATTCAGGCCAATGAAGGTCAAGGACTCCATAAAGAATCTGATGACACCAGACACGACTCTCTATGTCAAACCATTCCAAAGTTATAGCAGAAAATCGGGACAACCAATCAGAAGAAGGGGCGGGGCTAATTATGGCCAACGAAGCTCAAAGACTCCATACAGAGTCCCATGACACCACCCACAACTTCCTATGTCAAACCATTCAAAAGTTATGGCAGAGAAAAGTATTCTAGGGGGCGCTGTTGAGCCGTTAGGCCACGCCCATTAATGCAAACCATGAAATATCAAATTTATCGCCAAGTCTGTCTTGCATGCCAAATTTGGTGACTTTTGGAGAACTATCAAATATGGACCAATCAGATTTCAAAATGGCCGACTTCCTGTTCGGTTTCGGCCATGGCTCCAAGAGACTTTTCTTTAAGTTGTGCCATGATACAGGTGTGTAGCGATTTTCGTGCATGTACGTCAAACCGTATTGTAGGGCTTAAGGCACAAAGTTTTCCGGGGGGCGCTGTTGAGCCATTTCGCCACGCCCATTAATGTAAACCATGAAATATCAAATTTATCGCCAGGCCTGGCTTGCATGCCAATTTTGGTGCCTTTTGGGGAACTATCAAATATGGACCAATCAGATGAAGGGGGGGCACGCTTTTTGGCGTCTAGCGTCGCCACGGTAACACTTTTGAAAGAGAAAAGTAATGCGTGTAGTCGCAGGATGGAGACGCACATTTGTACGTATAACACATCTGGGTTCACGATACGGTTCGGGCCGTATTAATTCTCGAAGGAATGGCATATATTGCTCCAAAATTACGTGATTAATTCAGAATGTTCAAAATGGCCGACTTCCTGTTCGGTTTCGGCCATGGCGCCAAGAGACTTTTCTTTAAGTTGCGACATGATACAGGTGTGTACCGATTTTCGTTCATGTACGTCACACCGTATTCTGGGGCTTGAGGCGCAAAGTTTTTTCGGTCTGAACCAACCAGATGAAGGGTGGGCGCGCTTTTTGGCGTCTAGCGTCGCCACGGTAACGCTTTTGAAAGAGAAAAGTAATGCGTGTTGTCGCAGGATGAAGACGCACATTTTGATGTATAACACACTTGGGGGCACGTTATGGTTCGGGCCGTATTAACTGCCGAAGGAATGGCATAAATTGCGCCAAAGTGACACGATTAATTCAAAATGGCCGACTTCCTGTTCGGTTTCTCGACATGACGCCCAGAGACTTTTCTTTAAGTTGCCCCATGATACAGGTGTGTACCGATTTTCGTGCATGTACGACAAACCACATTGTGGGGCTTGAGGCACAAAGTTTTCAAGGGGGCGCTGTTGAGCCATTTTACCACGCCCATTAATGCAAACCCTTAAATATAAAATTTTTCGCCAGGCCTGACTTGCATGCAAAATTTGGTGACTTTTTGGGCACGTTTAGGGGGGCAAAAAGGCCTTCCTTTTGTCAGAACAATAAGAAGAAGAAGAATAATTCCTGCAATTACAATAGGGCCTTCGCACTGCAAGTGCTCGGGCCCTAATTAAAGCTGCAAGCAGCGATGAACGGGCCCTCGCACTCACGTCCACCGCCCCCCATAAGCATATCAGAAATGATACCACCCACGACTCTCTATGTCAAACCATTCAAAAGTTATAGCAGAAAAAAGGAACAACCAATCAGAAGAAGGGGCGGGGCTAATTCAGGCCAATGAAGGTCAAGGACTTAATACCGAGTCCCATGACACCACCCACGACTCTTTATGTCAAACCATTCAAAAGTTATGGCAGAGAAAAGTATTCTAGGGGGCGCTGTTGAGCCGTTAGGCCACGCCCATTAATGCAAACCATGAAATATTAAATTTATCACCAGGCCTGGCTTGCATGCAAATTTTGGTGACTTTTGGAGAACTATCAAATATGCACCAATCAGATGAAGGGGACGAGCGCTTTTTCGTGTCTAGCGTCGCCACGGTAACACTTTTGAAAGAGAAAAGTAATGTGCGTCCTCGCAGGACAGAGACGAAAATTTTGATGTAAAAAAAAAAATTTCAGCATTTAGCCGGTCTCGAACTCCAGACCTCCGGCACCATAGACTGTAATGCTCTGGTTGAGCTAAGACTCAACTATTACTTTCAGTTTGACTTACTGGCTTAGGAGAGACCCACATAGCGATATAATATCTGGAACTTTTTTTCCTCATTTTTTAAATATTTGTAAGGTATAAATATTAGTAAAACACTACTATTTTATTATTACTTTTTCTGTAACCATTCACCGAGGTTCTAACCGGGCTGAGCACGGGACTATTTCTGATGTCACCATATTACAGGGAGCTGATTGGTCGGGGGGCGGGGCCGTCATCACCCTACTCGCCACTGATTGGTCGGGGGCGGGGCCGTCATCACCCTACTCGCCACTGATTGGTCGGGGGGCGGGGCCGTCATCACCCTACTCGCCACTTATTGGTCGGGGGGCGGGGCCAGCAGACGTTTGAATCAGGAAGCGGGACACTATGTCAAACCATTCCAAAGTTATAGCAGAAAATCGGGACAACCAATCAGAAGAAGGGGCGGGGCTAATTAAGGCCAACTAAGCTTAAGGACTCATTACCGTATCCCATGACACCACCCACGACTTCCTATGTCAAACCATTAAAAAGTTATAACAGAATAAAGGGACAACCAATCAGAAGAAGGGGCGGGGCTAATTCAGGCCAATGAAGGTCAAGGAGTCCATAAATAATCTGATGACACCACCCACGACTCTCTATGTCAAACCATTCCAAAGTTATAGCAGAAAATCTGGACAACCAATCAGAAGAAGGGGCGGGGCTAATTAAGGCCAACGAAGCTTAAAGACTCATTACAGAGTCCCCTGACACCACCCACGACTCTCTATGTCAAACCATTCCAAAGTTATAGCAGAAAATCGGGACAACCAATCAGAAGAAGGGGCGGGGCTAATTAAGGCCAACTAAGCTTAAGGACTCATTACCGTATCCCATGACACCACCCACGACTTCCTATGTCAAACCATTAAAAAGTTATAACAGAATAAAGGGACAACCAATCAGAAGAAGGGGCGGGGCTAATTCAGGCCAATGAAGGTCAAGGAGTCCATAAATAATCTGATGACACCACCCACGACTCTCTATGTCAAACCATTCCAAAGTTATAGCAGAAAATCGGGACAACCAATCAGAAGAAGGGGCGGGGCTAATTAAGGCCAACGAAGCTTAAAGACTCATTACAGAGTCCCCTGACACCACCCACGACTTCCTATGTCAAACCATTCAAAAGTTATGGCAGAGAAAAGTATTCTAGGGGGCGCTGTTGAGCCGTTAGGCCACGCCCATTAATGCAAACCATGAAATATCAAATTTATCGCCAAGTCTGGCTTGCATGCAAAATTTGGTGACTTTTGGAGAACTATCAAATATGGACCAATCAGATGAAGGGGGGGTGCACTTGTTGGCGTCTAGCGTCGCCACGGTAACACTTTCGAAAGAGAAAAGTAATGCGTGTAGTCGCAGGATGGAGACACATATTTTGATGTATAACACATCTGTGTTCACATTACGGTTCGGGCTGAATTAATTCTCGAAGGAATGGCATAAATTTCGCCAAAATGACACAATTTATTCAAAATGGCCGACATCCTGTTTGGTTTCGGCCATGGCTCCAAGAGACTTTTCTTTAAGTTGTGCCATGATACAGGTGTGTACCGATTTTCGTGCATGTACGTCAAACCGTATTGTGGGGCTTGAGGCACAAACTTTTCCGGGGGGCGCTGTTGAGCCATTTTGCCACGCCCATTAATGCAAACCATTAAATATCAAATTTATCGCCAGGCCTGGCTTGCATGCCAAATTTGGTGCCTTTTGGAGAACTATCAAATATAGACCAATCAGATGAAGGGGGGGTGCGCTTGTTGGCGTCTAGCGTCGCCACGGTAACACTTTCGAAAGAGAAAAGTAATGCGTGTAGTCGCAGGATGGAGACGCACATTTGGATGTATAACACATCTGGGTTCACGATACGGTTCGGGCTGAATTAACTCTCGAAGGAATGGCATATATTGCTCCAAAATTACGCAATTAATTCAGAATGTTCAAAATGGCCGACTTCCTGTTCGGTTTCGGCCATGGCGCCAAGAGACTTTTCTTTTAGTTGCGACATGATACAGGTGTGTACCGATTTTCGTTCATGTACGTCAAACCGTATTATGGGGCTTGAGGCACAAAGTTTTTTCTGTCGAACCAATCAGATGAAGGGTGGGCGCGCTTTTTGGCGTCTAGCGCCGCCACGGTAACGCTTTTGAAAGAGAAAAGTAATGCGTGTTGTCGCAGAATGGAGACGCACATTTTGATGTATAACACACTTGGGGGCATGTTACGGTTCGGGCTGAATTAACTTTCGAAGGAATGGCATAAATTTCGCCAAAATGACACGACTAATTCAAAATGGCCGACTTCCTGTTCGGTTTCGGGCATGACCCCAAGAGACTTTTGTTTAAGTTGTCCCATGATACAGGTGTGTACCGATTTTCGTGCATGTACGTCAAACCGTATCGTGGGGCTTGAGGCACAAAGTTTTCAAGGGGGCGCTGTTGAGCCATTTTGCCACGCCCATTAATGCAAACCTTTAAATATCAAATTTTTCGCCAGGCCTGACTAGGGTGCAAAATTTGGTGACTTTTTGGGCATGTTAAGGGGGGCAAAAAGGCCTTCACTTTGTCAGGAAAATAATAATAATAATAATAATAATAATAATAATAAAAATTCCTGCAAATACAATAGGGCCTTCGCTCTGAAGGTGCTCGGGCCCTAATTAAAGCTGCAAGCAGCGATGAACGGGCCCTCGCACTCACGGCCACCGCCCCCATAAGCATATCAGAAATGACACCACCCACGACTCTCTATGTCAAACCATTCAAAAGTTATAGCAGAAAAAAGGAACAACCAATCAGAAGAAGGGGCGGGGCTAATTCAGGCCAATGAAGGTCAAGGACTCCATACAGAGTCTGATGACACCACCCACGACTCTCTATGTCAAACCATTCAAAAGTTATGGCAGAAAATCGGGACAACCAATCAGAAGAAGGGGCGGGGCTAATTCACGCCAATTATGGTCAAGGACTCAATACCGAGTCCCATGACACCACCCACGACTCTTTATGTCAAACCATTCAAAAGTTATGGCAGAGAAAAGTATTCTAGGGGGCGCTGTTGAGCCGTTAGGCCACGCCCATTAATGCAAACCATGACATATCAAATTTATCACCAGGCCTGGCTTGCATGCAAAATTTGGTGACTTTTGGAGAACTATCAAATATGGACCAATCACATGAAGGGGACGAGCGCTTTTTCGTGTCTAGCGTAGCCACGGTAACACTTTTGAAAGAGAAAAGTAATGTCCGTCGTCGCAGGACCGAGACGCATATTTTGATGTAAAAAAACACAAAAATTGCTGACAAAAATTTCTGCTCCATCTGGGCTTGAACTCATGATCTCTTGAACTAAAGTCCACAATGCCCTGGGTGAGCTATAACTCAGCTGTTCCTTATCATTTGACTTACTCCATTATCACAGACCAACATAGCGATGAAATGTACATGGGTCTGGAACTGTTTTTTCCTAATTTTTTAAATATTTGTAAGGTATACATATTAGTAAAACACTACTATTTTATATTATAACCACCACCCACGACTCTGTATGTCAAACCATTCAAAAGTTATAGTCAGAAAATATGGACAACCAATCAGAAGAAGGGGCGGGGCTAATTTTGGCCAATGAAGGTCAAGGACTCCATAAAGAATCTGATGACACCACCCACGACTCTCTGTGTCAAACAATTCCAAAGTTATAGCAGAAAATCGGGACAACCAATCAGAAGAAGGGGCGGGGCTAATTAAGGCCAACGAAGCTTAAGGACTCATTACAGAGTCCCATGACACCACCCACGACTTCCTATGTCAAACCATTCAAAAGTTATGGCAGAGAAAAGTATTCTAGGGGGCGCTGTTGAGTCGTTAGGCCACGCCCATTAATGCAAGCCATTAAATATCAAATTTATCACCAGGCCTGGCTTGCATGCAAAATTTGGTGACCTTTGGAGAACTATCAAATATGGACCAATCAAATGAAGGGGGGGTGCGCCTTTTGGCGTCTAGCGTCGCCACGGTAACACTTTTGAAAGAGAAAAGTAATGCGCGTAGTCGCAGGATGGAGACGCACATTTTGATGTATAACACACTTGGGGACACGTTACGGTTCGGGCTGAATTAACTGCCGAAGGAATGGCATAAATTTCGCCAAAATGACACGATTAATTCAAAATGGCCGACATCCTGTTCGGTTTCAGGCATGACCCCAAGAGACTTTTGTTTAAGTTGCCCCATGATACAGGTGTGTACCGATTTTCGTGCATGTACATCTAACAGTATTGTGGGGCTTGAGGCACAAAGTTTTCAAGGGGGCGCTGTTGAGCCATTTTGCCACGCCCATTAATGCAAACCATTAAATACCAAATTTTTTGCCAGGCCTGGCTTGGGAGCAAAATTTGGTGCCTTTTGGGGAACTATCAAATATGGACCAATCAGATGAAGGGGGGGTGCGCTTGTTGGCGTCTAGCGTCGCCACGGTAACACTTTGGAAAGAGAAAAGTAATGCGTGTAGTCGCAGGATGGAGACGCACATTTTGATGTATAACACATCTGGGTTCACGATACGGTTCGGGCTGAATTAATTCTCGAAGGAATGGCATATATTGCTCCAAAATTACGCGATTAATGCAGAATGTTCAAAATGGCTGACTTCCTGTTCGGTTTCGGCCATGGCGCCAAGAGACTTTTCTTTTAGTTGCGACATGATACAGGTGTGTACCGATTTTCGTTCATGTACGTCAAAGCGTATTATGGGGCTTGAGGCGCAAAGTTTTTTCTGTCTGAACCAATCAGATGAAGGGTGGGCACGCTTTTTGGCGTCTAGCGTCGCCACGGTAACGCTTTCGAAAGAGAAAAGTAATGCGTGGGGTCGGAGGATGGAGACGCACATTTTGATGTATAACACACTTGGGGGAACGTTACGGTTCGGGCTGAATTAACTTTCGAAGGAATGGTATAAATTTCGCCAAAATGACACAACTAATTCAAAATGGCCGACATCCTGTTCGGTTTCGGGCATGACCCCAAGAGACTTTTGTTTAAGTTGTCCCATGATACAGGTGTGTACCGATTTTCGTGCATGTATGTCAAACCGTATCGTGGGGCTTGAGGCACAAAGTTTTCAAGGGGGCGCTGTTGAGCCATTTTGCCACGCCCATTAATGCAAACCTTAAAATATCAAATTTTTCGCCAGGCCTGACTAGGGTGCAAAATTTGGTGACTTTTTGGGCATGTTAAGGGGGGCAAAAAGGCCTTCACTTTGTCAGGAAAATAATAATAATAATAATAATTAAAGCTGCAAGCAGCGATGAACGGGCCCTCGCACTCAAGGCCACCGCCCCCATAAGCATATCAGAAATGACACCACCCACGACTTCCTATGTCAAACCATTCAAAAGTTATAGCAGAAAAAAGGGACAACCAATCAGAAGAAGGGGCGGGGCTAATTCAGGCCAATGAAGGTCAAGGACTCCATACAGAATCTGATGACACCACCCACGACTCTCTATGTCAAACCATTCCAAAGTTATAGCAGAAAATCGGGACAACCAATCAGAAGAAGGGGCGGGGCTAATTAAGGCCAACGAAGCTTAAGAATTCATTACAGAGTCCCATGACACCATCCACGACTTCTTATGTCAAACCATTAAAAAGTTATAACAGAAAAAAGGGACAACCAATCAGAAGAAGGGGCGGGGCTAATTCAGGCCAATGAAGGTCATGGACTCCATAAAGAATCTGATGACACCAGACACGACTCTCTATGTCAAACCATTCCAAAGTTATAGCAGAAAATCGGGACAACCAATCAGAAGAAGGGGCGGGGTTAATTCTGGCCAATGAAGGTCAAGGACTCCATAAAGAATCTGATGACACCACCCACGACTCTCTATGTCAAACCATTCAAAAGTTATAGCAGAAAATCGGGACAACCAATCAGAAGAAGGGGCGGGGCTAATTAAGGCCAACGAAGCTCAAAGACTCCATACAGAGTCCCATGACACCACCCACAACTTCCTATGTCAAACCATTCAAAAGTTATGGCAGAGAAAAGTATTCTAGGGGGCGCTGTTGAGCCGTTAGGCCACGCCCATTAATGCAAACCATGAAATATCAAATTTATCGCCAAGTCTGTCTTGCATGCCAAATTTGGTGACTTTTGGAGAACTATCAAATATGGACCAATCAGATTTCAAAATGGCCGACTTCCTGTTTGGTTTCGGCCATGGCTCCAAGAGACTTTTCTTTAAGTTGTGCCATGATACAGGTGTGTAGCGATTTTCGTGCATGTACGTCAAACCGTATTGTAGGGCTTGAGGCACAAAGTTTTCCGGGGGGCGCTGTTGAGCCATTTTGCCACGCCCATTAATGCAAACCATGAAATATCAAATTTATCGCCAGGCCTGGCTTGCGTGCCAATTTTGGTGCCTTTTGGGAAACTATCAAATATGGACCAATCAGATGAAGGGGAGGCGTGCTTTTTGGCGTCTAGCGTCGCCACGGTAACACTTTTGAAAGAGAAAAGTAATGCGTGTAATCGCAGGATGGAGACGCACATTTTGATGTATAACACATCTGGGTTCACGATACGGTTCGGGCCGTATTAATTCTCGAAGGAATGGCATATATTGCTCCAAAATTACGTGATTAATTCAGAATGTTCAAAATGGCCGACTTCCTGTACGGTTTCGGCCATGGCGCCAAGAGACTTTTCTTTAAGTTGCGACATGATACAGGTGTGTACCGATTTCCGTGCATGTACGTCACACCGTATTCTGGGGCTTGAGGCGCAAAGTTTTTTCGGTCTGAACCAACCAGATGAAGGGTGGGCGCGCTTTTTGGCATCTAGCGTCGCCACGGTAACGCTTTTGAAAGAGAAAAGTAATGCGTGTTGTCGCAGGATGAAGACGCACATTTTGATGTATAACACACTTGGGGGCACGTTATGGTTTGGGCCGTATTAACTGCCGAAGGAATGGCATAAATTGCGCCAAAGTGACACGATTAATTCAAAATGGCCGACTTCCTGTTCGGTTTCTCGACATGACGCCCAGAGACTTTTCTTTAAGTTGTCCCATGATACAGGTGTGTACCGATTTTCGTGCATGTACGACAAACCGCATTGTGGGGCTTGAGGCACAAAGTTTTCAAGGGGGCGCTGTTGAGCCATTTTACCACGCCCATTAATGCAAACCCTTAAATATCAAATTTTTCGCCAGGCCTGACTTGCATGCAAAATTTGGTGACTTTTTGGGCACGTTTAGGGGGGCAAAAAGGCCTTCCTTTTGTCAGAACAATAAGAAGAAGAAGAAGAAGAAGAATTCCTGCAATTACAATAGGGCCTTCGCACTGCAAGTGCTCGGGCCCTAATAATAATAATAATAATAAAAATTCCTGCAAATACAATAGGGCCTTCGCACTGCAAGTGCTCGGGCCCTAAAAATTCCTACAGATACAATAGGGCCTTCGCACTGAAGGTGCTCGGGCCCTAATTAAAGAAAAAAAGGTAGATTAATTTTAAAACGTAGACAGTAATAACCCAGATATTCATACGCAGTCATTATTAACACTGCTGACAGGTTTCATCAACCTGTGAAGTAAAATCAGTAATTTTCAGCAACATTTGCTTAATTCTTGAAATAAATGTAAAAATGAATATCATTACAGTTTTGGGTATTAAAAAAAGTCATTTTGAATTTAACTAAATTGAAAATATCAGACACATAGTTCAACTGAAAAGAAGTCGAAACTTTCTCAAAGAAGCTTCAGAAAACCTTGAAATATGATATAAAAGAAAAATGAAATGTGACAGTGAGGGTTTATTTGGTTAGGTTTTAGTTTCCAGTACGGACGAGGGCTTTTGTCCTTTATTTGTTGGGGCTAGTTTGCTGTTTGCAAAATATTTGTAAATATTAAGATTTGACTGGTGTGTTTGAACATTAGTTTCAATTTGTTTCTTTTGTTCCGTTTCAAAACTTTATTTTGACACACAAATGGCAAGAAAGCTTATCAGAATAATCTATAGATGTTACTTGTCCCACTAGCAAAAACTAAATAACAAATGAAGAAGAAAGTAGTAAAATGTGCAGAAGAGTAGACCAACTTTAGTTTACCTCACTTCAGCATGGTTTTAAAGCTATAGTTAGCTTGTGAAAGAAGAGTAAGCATGGAATCAAGAAAGATGTTAAAAAACTAAGTAATTACAAGAAGTATGATTTCACAAAGTTGGGTTTTCCAGTTTCTGCTTGAGTTACGTTTCATTGAGCAGCAGCTGGCCTGGTGCGAGTGTTTGTCAGTTTCTCAGTTGTGACTGTCGCTCAGTTGACACACAAAATATGTTGTAGTTTTCTCACACTCTATCGATCTGACTGTTATCAAAGCTTTTAAGGCAAAGTGCTGCAAGAACTAGAAACAACTGACTCAGTTTGGAATGGATACGGAGACGGACGGGGTCTTCTGTCTGCATCCAGCATTGATTTCATCAGTCTTCTGGTACGAAGCATCGAAATTGCTTGCTATTCAATTCAATTCAATTTTATTTATATAGCGTCTAATACAACAAAAGTTGTCTCCAGACGCTTTCCAGAGACCCAGAACATGATCCCCGAGCAATTATTACATAAACAATGACAGGTAAAAACTCCCATAGTGGGAGAAAAGCCTTAAGCCAAACAGTGACAAGGAAAAACTCCCCTTTAGGAGGGAAGAAACCTTGAGCAGGACCAGGCTCATAAGGGGGGACCCTCCTGCCGAGGGCCAGACTCGGGGGTCGGGGACGTCAGCAGCAAAGCAGGCAGGTGGAAGCAGCAACGGGATGACCGGGGGTGGGGACCGCAGGCCAGCACGCAGCTCCCGAAGCTCCGGCCCAATCAGCAAGCCCCAGGTTGGGGTGCAGGGTCGGGGAAAGGCTGAGAAGGGGCAGGGCCAGGGCTATTATGGATGAAACCGAGAAATACCACCGGAAGTCATGGGGGCAGCATTAAGCATGTAGGGACATCTGAAAATAGTGATACGTTTCGTCATAAATTTGGGTAAAATTAAGATAAGATAAGACTGAATAAGTGTACTATAAACTGAATAAGTGTACTATAAACATAGTAAGTACAATATAATAAATAGTTGGTTATACTAATATAGTATAAATGAATAGTGTGCAGTTGTTGTTTCTTATTATAAATAGAATAGAGTCCAAGTCAATGGAAGAATTCAACATGTAGGTACTAACTTTGGTTAAGTGGTCTCACACACCACAGCTGTTCACACCCCAGATTTCGTTTCCTCCAACATTGTACAAATAAAACATTGTACATGAAGGAGTTTACTTTTCTCCAACGGCCTTCGCAGTCAACTCATCTCATTATATGGCTATATACTGTAAATATGTTTTACTTGTTCATAGAAAATGTTATGGACCAGGGCTCAGCCCCGGACAAATGCAGGCCCTGTATCGTTTATCAATGTCGTGAACCCAGATAGGTCACTGCACAATATCTTTAGCTAAGGTTGTTGACAGAGTTATTTTAACGTGCTGTTTTAAACTGCACGCGTAAGGAGCAACACTTTCAAACACTTCAGGCAATCATCCCGTCTTTGGCTTGTCTGGTGTTCGACATTTTAGCCACACATTTTTCATACATGGCTCTGATGTTTGGTTGCTTGGATTTTTACTTGTGAAGTAGCAACATTGTCACTGCTTGCTCTGAACACCTGACGTTGCGTGGCATCTTCCATTTGTAAAAACCCATTTAATCCTGAAGTATGGATGTGCTGTTCCTCTACTGGACAGAGTTTCAGCTGATTCAGTTTCAGACTGGTCCATGTAGCCCATCGACTGTATAAAACAGTCTCGCCAGAGCCCATTGCACAACAGAGTAAAGCGCAGCATGAAGAGTTGATGCATTGGAGTGGTTGTGCAGGTGAGCGGCCTTTGGGCAGCTTGTGCGGGGGACAGGGGTATGGGCCTTGGTCCTTGGCTACTAGGTTCTGCCCTGGGAAGCCCCTGGGTGGGGGTGCAGCGTTTGCTGGAGTGGTTGCATGGCTGGCAGTTGCATGCCGGTGGGGGATCCAGGGCAGCCTGGGTGGATGGTGGTGCCATCGGTGATGATGATGATAACTACCCTTTGTTAGTAGTGTCACTACCAATCAAGATACCAGGAATAATGATCCTATGATTGCTGATATTGTATTTGGCTTTATGATTTTTGTTGCTGTAGATGTCTTTATTGCCAGTACTATTATTATTATATTTATCCAGTACACCCCCCACCGCCAACCTCGACATAGACATTCAAAAATACTTACAGACCATAAACACATCACACATACACACACCCTCTTCTCTGTATGTTCTCTTCCTTTTATATCCATTTGTCTTACTATCCTTTTTATTGCAACACAATTCACCACACATTGAGGGTCATACATTACGACACATCATATAAACAGTACAATAATCATCACACCACACACACTGTGCCCATCACTATCTTATTTCTTTATCCATCTTTCCCTTTCATGTTTCATAATGGTGACTTTAGTTCTCACTGTAAGAATCAAGCATTTAATATGTTAGATCAGACTGTCAAAGAGAGACACACACCCACGCACCTTAGGAAAATGAAATATATGTTTTTCTTAATATGATTTTATGTTCCTTTCATTTGCCCAGTGGACTGATGAATGTTTGTCTCATGTGCAACACTATACTCTCAACGGTAGCTCCCATTGTTTGCTGCAGCTTTGTTGTGTTCGGCTTTGTATTCTCATCTTCCGTTGATCCAGCAGTTTCTCCTATAATGATGGCTCCCAAAGTTGAAATATTAAGGGGTTGGCTTGAAACAATAAAAAATTAAAATTAACTTGAGTTAATAAATGCACAACATTTGATAATGGACTTCTTGTCTACCAGATGGGTTGGCTCTGCTATGGCCTCAACATTCACGCATTTTCCTTACCTGTGGCAAGATCATGTCATTCCTTTAAAGGAGTGTGCAGAATTTGCTGATGGCATCAGACAAGACAAGGTTGAATCTTACATCATCCTCTCGATATGGAGGACATCGTCCAGATCTTAGTAATCTTTACGCGGATTACGCACACCAGTTACCATTAAACTTGAAAACTTGCTTGACTAGAGTGGCACAAATATATTATTATTGCACAATATCACACAAAAAAATCCTGCAGTAAATTGTACTGCAGGATTGATATATTTCAGAGTACCATTACTATAATTAGTAGAATTAGTATAGTATATAATGTCACCTCTCTTGGCTTGGAGGAAGGCAGTAACAGCTTCTGTCTATGCCATTTATGTCTTTTTTTTTATACACTTTTTGTACACATACAAAGTTAAGATTCCCTTGATTTTTCTGCAGGGTATCTATTCACACTATCACTTAAGAATTTGCTGCAAGCACACATTCTGTCCTAACTTACAACTGCTTGATTCACACTGCTTTGGTCCCTTAGAAAGCTTACACATACCATCTAATAATGGACCTTAGGTTGTTTTCACTGGAATGCTCCTTTAATATCTGACTCTGCAGTCGCCCTTACAGTAGCTTCAGTGATTTTGTATTGTCAAGCTCATTGTTGCGGTTTATAGCCTGCAACTTTTCTTTTTGGTTTGATAACAGCCCACTGCACACAGCAGTTTGCAGCAAATATTGTGGTGTAGTGGCTAAAAAGAGCCACCTTTACTGTTGTCTGATGTTCTTAACTTAAACACTGACATTTTTTGCGAGAACAATCGCCGCAGATTAAAATGTTCTGTTGTATCCATTACTTTCAGGAAACATCTTTTTCCAAGCTCTTACTTAGGTCATTTGACTGAGTTAGACGGAACCGCATGGAGCACCAGTTAGTAGAGTATTATCTAAGATCATCTCAGCTGTCAGACCCGACCTATTTCTGCTGCTCTAGCTTTGTCTGACCGGCTATAGTCTGACAACCACAGCTCTTTATTTAGATATAAGAAAGAAATGCAGAGTTGAGGAATAAGTTTGGTGTTAGAATAATAAAAAAAAAGCCTTGCAATAAATAATATTGCCTTTTGAAAACATGTATTCATTTATTCAACTATATCAACTAATCTGGATATATATTTATTTAAATTTAATAGCTCTGGATTTCTTTCTTAGTTTCTTAGTCATTATTAATGTTCACTGATTTAATATCTATTTAAATAGCTTTTCAAATGTTTGTCATCCTGTTGATATGGAAATGGGAACCCTGGTTCATGAATTGTCATGTCTCGATTGTGTTGCAGGTTTAAGGTGGAACATTGCTTATTCCCTCAGTTATATAGAGCTGCGTATTATTCAGTTCAATTCCATTCCGAAATAATTTATCAATCCCTGAAAGGAGATTATATTTTTGCTGTAGAAATGTTGTCAGTATAAAAAAAGAAATCCCCATAGTTGTCATAAAGAGTGTAGACAGTTATAACCGGTGGAAGGAGTGTTCTTCTGCACTGATATATATTTTAGGGAATCTGCGGAAGTATCTCTTTTAATCATTATGTTGTGCAGAGGATGTGCATTTTTGTCCATTATGTTTCACAAATAGTGCAACATTGTTTTGTAGACACAGTCTATTCAGTTTCTTTAAGTCACTCCCTCTCATGCTGCTGCTCCAACACATGAATGCAGAGAAAACTCTTCACACCCTTGGGGAAGGTGGGCAGCAGCTTCTTTCACAGACTGAGGTACTTAGCTTCTTCTAGAACTACAGTCTGCTCCGTTGCCCATTTTAGACAGTCCAGTTACTTATCCAACTGAACAGCCAGGTATCTGTGCTCCTCCAACATGTCCATCTGTACTCCTGGAAAAATCCCAGGAATAATTCAGATGGTGTTTGGCTTATTTTTGGTCTTCCTCAAATCGACAAAGATCTTTTTTTTGTCTCGTTCACAGTCAAGATAGAAAGACCACAAGAAACGGAACAGATTGGTCAGCTTTGTTTTTCCTTTTGAGTGTTATGTGGCTTATGATTTATAAAAGGAACTTAGTTTTTTATGTGATTTTCTAAGTCGATGAGGTAATGCAAATGCAGTCGGTTCTTGTACTGCACTGCACAAGTGTTTTGTGTTGCTGCAAGGGTTGAATCTTTAGCTGTACTCTGCAAGCACCTGCAGGGTGACCACACAACACCTCGACAGAGAATTATAGTTCAGCCTTACAGCAGCACTTTCTTTAAAGCTTTGTACTGCCTTAACAAGAACATTGTCTGGGAACAAGCACTAGCTTGGAGGATCACTTCAGGCAAAGAAAGTCCAATAAATTGTGTTCTACACACAGATTCCCACAAGGCAGGATGTGTCCTTAGCAAGTGTTGAGTATTTGTCACGTAACACTCACAACAGCCAAAATGTTGCATTTCACAGAAATCAGAAGATTCATGCACAAACATTTGTAAAAGAACATCAGTCACTGCCCTAATACAGGTTCTTAGTCTTCAATATATGTTGGTGAGCGTGACCTTTAACCTTTAACGTTCACGCTGCGTGTGTAATCATCCTGGAGTCTGTAAAAACACACATACATTCACAGACAATGATCACTGCCTCCTCATCACTGCCTCTGACCAGCTGTCAGGCAAATGACTCACGAGGTTTCAGTGGTTCACGAGGATCTTGATAGTCTGTGCTGGTCGTGCTCGTTGGCATCAACACTCATGAGCGCGTTCTTGTGTGTGAATGGATCAGTGGACACTACATCAATCACATTTGTGCATTTCATCAGCTGAAATGCAGGGCTGACTCTGAGAATGTGATGGAGATTTTATTTCCTAAGCGTCACGTCTGCTTTCTCCACCCCCATCCTAGGCTGATGAGAGACGGAGATGGGTGAATAATTCAGAAGTGATGAGGAAAAGATGTTTCATTTTGGAGCGAGCCAAATTTTCTCCGCTTTATTTGGCTCTTCGCAGTTTGCTCTTGATCTTGGTCATTTCATTGCACATTTTATTGAACACAAAACAGTGAAAGAGACTCAGCATTAAATCCCTAAATTAAAGCACAGAGTGCTTTCTGGGGTGAACTTGTGATTTCTGCCTTTGCGTGCATCATTGACATGAGAAACACGTTCTCAACTGTTAGATGCTTCCAGTTTCTGCAATTCAGAAAGTATGATGTTAATGCAGTAGGTTTGACCTGACCGGTGCTCGGATTGTTATTGTAAAAACCTTGTTACCTGCTTTCTTTGGCATCCACCAGAGTTCCTAATTGGGCCTTTCTCCTCAAGATTCTGTTTATTTTCATAGACCCAATTTTTAATGAAAGTCATTCATAATGTTTTTTAGTCTTTATTCATGAAAATAATCAATCTCTACAGTGTAGTTCAAAATGAAAGCTAAAAGGATGAAAAAATTGGGCAAAATATGGTGTCATGAAACAGTTCTACCCAAATTAATTAGTGTTATATTCTGTTCACAACCACCAGCACCTGCGGTGTCTCGTCATGCACTTACGCTTGGTAATTTGCAACCCCACTACACCATTTCGTTGCATTTTGGGACTACATTTTGAGACAATGCCATTAAAAAAGTACACCAGCACAACTAAATAGGTCTCCCTTTTTTTTAACTGTCATAGTTTAAAACAGCACTAATGGAGAGAAGATTTGGGCTAGTTGTACATGCATGATTTAGAGCATGTGTCATGTGTGAATGAAAGGATTAGCGTTAGACTCACCCTGCATCAGTGCAGTGACTAAAACAGAGCCAAAGGTAAGACATGGGTCATTGCATGTCACTACACACTCCAACATGAATATAAATTAGGAGGATTAATGTGTGCATGTTGTCATAACAAAAATACTTTATTATTGTTTTATTTTGATTGTTATATTTTGTGTCTAATTAAAAAAGAAAAATGTTTTTTTTTTATCATTTTTCCACTTTATTTTTCCTTTTAAAAATGTTAATTTTTGTGAGTTGTTTGTCGCCAGATGTGCAGTGAAAGACAAGAGTGCAAATTACACATTACAATTGAGTGCAGTTGAGCGAGCTAACATACTGTAAAGTGTGAAGCTTTCAATTCAGGTCAACGGTCAATGTCCAGACCCTGCTGTGGTGTTTGAGGTCAGTGTCCAGAGTTTGTGTGTGCAGGGGGCAAGGGGGGGTTTGGGGGGCAGGGGCAGATCATGGCTGGAAGAGTTCAGCTTCCTGGCAGCCTGGTGGATGAGGCTGTTCCTCAGTCTGTTGGTCCCGGCCTGCACACTCTGTAGTCTCCTCCCTGATGGCAGCAGACTGAAGAAGTTGTGTGACAGGTTGGTGGGATCGCCCGCAATGCAGATGGCTTTGTGTGTGAGGCAGCTGCTTTAGATATCCTGGAGGGAGGGGAGAGAGACACTGATGATCTTCTCCGCTGCTCTCACGGTGCACTGGAGGGTCTTGCGACAGGAAGCAGTGCTGGAGCCGGCGATGCAGCTGGAGAGGATGCTCTTGATGGTGCCTCTGTACGAGGTGGACATTATGAGGGCCGAGGCTCTGGCTCCTCTTAGCTTGTGCAGAAAGTAGAGATGCTGTTGTGCTTTCTCGACCAGCGATGAGACCCACCACAGTTGTGTTGTCCGCAAACTCGATGATGAGGTTAAAGCGGTGTGTTGGTGTGCAGCCATGGGTCAGGAGGGTGAAGAGTAGGGAGCTCAGCATGCGTCCTTGGGGAGCCCTCCGGTTCAGAATGATGGTGCTGGATATCTTGCTGCCGATCCGTACTGCCTGTGGCCTCCCTGTCAGGAAGTCTAGTAGCCAGTTGCACAGTGAGGTGTTAAGTCCAAGAGGGTCCAGTTTGTGGACAGGCTACTGGGGATGATGGTGTTAAATGCTGAACTAATGTCTATGAACAGCATCCTAACATAAGAGATGTGTGAGGGCTGAGTAGAGGGCAGTGGAGATTGCATCATCAGTTGAGCGGTTGGTCCTATATGCAAACTGGTATGGGTCCAGGGTGGGTGAGAGGAGGGATTTGATATGGTGCAACACTAGCCGCTCAAAGGATTTCAATAGGATGGGAATAAGTTCAACCAGGTGGTAATTGTTGAAAGAGGATGGAGACTTCTTTGGTACCATAATAATGGTGACAGTTTTGAGGCATGTGGGGACAACAGCCTGCCTCATGGACATGGACATGGACATGTTGAATATGTCTGAAGAAATCCATAAGCTCTCCAGCGCAGTCTCTCAGAACAAGACCGGGTATGTTGGCAGGACCTGGAGCTTTGCGTGCGTCGATCGTACTGAGGACTCTGCACACAGGCCCCCCTGTGTCAGCACCCGGTCGCTAGGAAGAGGTGTTATCTTCTATACATGGGTGCTATTGTTTGCATCAAAGCAGCCAAGAGGTCTGTATCCCCCAACACAGGCTCTGAGTGTCTCTGCTGTTGCTGAAGCGATGAGGTATTCTCCTGGAGTACTGCCTCTTGACCTCTCTGATGCCACTGGACAAGTTGGCACTAGATTTTGTCAGGCCCACCTCATCTCCAGCTCTGAAGGAGCTGTTCTGTACTTTCAAGAGCCTGTAGACCTTTCCTATCAGCCACGTCTTCCATGAGCACAAACAGTGATGGTTTTAGTGTCTGATACATCATCAATGCACTTGGTGATTTATGCAGTGACAGTCTCCTGGAGAGTGTTGTTGTGGGTGGCAGCTCGTTTGAATTCATCCCAGTCTGTGGTGTAAACAGACTTGAAAGTGCCTCTGAAGACCCTTTTGGCCACAATTGTAACTGTTTCCGAACTGGTTTGACGACTTCAAACAGTGGTCTGTACGCTGGAATTGGCAGGACACTGATGTTGTCCGAGGCACCGAGATGTGAGAGGGGAAAGGCCTTGTGTAAATTTAGGTTTCACCTCCATTCACCGCGACAAAGGCTTCACCTAGGTCAAAGGGTGTCCAAAGTTGGTCCTTAAGGGCGGTTGTCCTGCAGGTTTTAGATGTTTCCATGCTTTAACACACCCTGACAGACATGGCTGTGTCATTAACAGAGTTGTGTAGACCTTGATGACAAGCTGATGATGACCGTTAATTAGAATCAAGTCTGTGGAAACAGGGAAACATCTACAACATGCAGGACAGCGGCCCTCGAGGACCGACTTTGAACACCCCTGACCTAGGTTAATGATAGTCCTTGTTTGGGCTGCACTTCTAAAGGTTTTAGTTAGAAGCACCTTGTAGAAAATGATAGTCTGGAGTCCTGCTGTAAAGACTGCTGACTAGAGTGATGAAGAAATCAAGAATATCTTTACAAAGATATTACAAAGACACCAGAGACAATAAGATGCATAATAAGAGCTCTCCATAATTAGCACTCCAGGTGAGAGTTTTAAAGTTGAAATAGTTTTTGTCAAAAATAATTTTAAATTGATGTCTGGATTAGAGTTTTAATAGTTTTGAATTTGTGTTATTTAATTTTTCAGTTTGTTTTGATTATTTCAGTTTAGTTTTAGTTAGTTTAACAAGTGAATCAGTAGTTCCAGTTTAGCCTTAATTAGAAAAATTGTAATGACTTTCAGATATTGACTAAAAAATCAAAAACAATGCTATACCGTACAAAAATCCTTTATTCCTTATTTTGAGTAACTGGAATTATGCAAAAATGAGGCTGCAGACAAAAAAAACAAGGCACGAAATGAAAATAAAATTCTATTTACGTAGTTTCAGTTAGTTTTGGGTGGTTCATTTTAGTTTTTCCTTAGTTCGAGTTTTATGTCAGGTAATTTTTCACTATTTGTTTCAGTTTTAGTCTTGTTAGCTGTTTTTGTTAGCTGTAATAACCCGGGTCTGGATCTTTGAGACTAACCATTTCTCGTACGGACAACGAATAACAAACAGAGTTTGTTTACATGCTGTGCGGAGATCTTTCTTGTTTACCAGAGATTAAGTTGGGCTTCTATAGAAGCGCTTATGTTATCAAAGTAGTTCACAGCATTGTCTTTCTGCAAACATCTGAGATAAGAAATGAACCAGACAGCTGCTGAATTTGTGTTTTGCTTTTAATCAGGAACAGTTTATAGTCAGTAGAAGATAACAGATGTAGCAAGTTCCCACTTTTTCATCTTCATTTACATTCTGTTTCCATTTACATGTTTGTGTTTTTGTTTTGTTAAACATATCTGTATTCACGCCCTTCCTGCTCCTCTGGGTCAGGTTAATGGCTCCTGGGTGGAGGCGTGCACCGCACCGTGTGTGTTGGGTTACCTGAATGAGAGTAGGAGGTGCAGGCATAGTGGGTGGGGGGTGTAGTGCTGGGATAATGGTTTTAAGGTACATTTTTGGAAATAACAAACAAAACAGGGAAACTTATTGGATAGTGTATGTGTTGTAAATGTTCTATTTTGTGTTTCAGTTATATTCTTGTGGGGGTCTGATAATTGGTTCATGTTAATTTAGTTTGTTTGAAATCACTCTTTTGTGTTGGTTTTTACTACGTCGTTTAAGGTCGGCACTATTAAAGCGTGCCTGCACTCCAGTCTGGGGAGACATGAGGAGTTGGCCTGCAGAACCTGTTATTCTGTTTTTGGTTTGCTTTATTTTTTCCATCCCCAGTTTGGTGGAGTTATGGACTGTCTGGTTTGCAATAAAACTACATTTTTTTATGTAAAAACCATCAAACTGCCACTTCCTCCTTCCATCTCGTCTAAACAAACTCCAGGCTGATCACATCCTGAAACAAAGTGACTACTCGGTCGCTCACAAGTATATTAATAATATATATATATTTTTTTATCTAAAATGACACCAGTAATAAGTAGTCTTGCTTGCAGCAAACTATTTTCCTTATGATTTGAGACAAAAACAAATTCTAATGTTGCATTATTGTCCAAATGACAGTGAAAGCAGATAAGAATATGCGCAGCTGTAGAAATCACATTTAGGAGTCGACCAAATCAGATGAGGGACTTAAACTGTTGAAAAGTGACAAAGTTTCTCACTTGAGTAGAGCTCTGCAGGTGTCAGCAAAACTGAGAAATTCTTCACGGAATAAACAAACACTTATTTGATAAACGCCACCATTTGTCAAACTGCATGCTTTTATCTCTTAAGTCATTGCAAAGCATCAGAAGTTAAAGCCATAGCTTCACAGGAATCCCCCTCCCTCCTCCCTCCTCCTGTTCTTTTGGTCCCCCTATTTTAATTCTTTTGTAGCCTGGTCCAGTTCAATGTGTTGAATTATGGACTCAGTTTTTCAGAAATGTGCCACGTATCTTTGTTTCGCACAGCGGGGACAGGAGCTGGGGAAGAGTGTCTCCTGACTTTTCATGTGGAAATGTGAAACCCATTTCTGTCCTCCCTCTCCCTGCCTGTGAGCCGGGGGATCGCCGCGCTGTCAGATTATGGCTCTCTGGATGGCTGGGTGTATTTTTGGGACAGATTTAAAAGGTCAATCTCATGCACAACAGTTTGCTTGTGTTATTTTTATACCCGGCAATGCACAGCATCAACCCATTTCTAATTTATGACTGTGGGGCATCACTGATCTAATACTAGAATTGTCAGGGCCTGGACAGGGAGGGACTCTGCTGCATATACTGTACAGAGCAGAGTTCCTGGGTGCACAGAGCTGTGGCTCATTTTCATGGCATCTCCTCTCATTTATAATGCAGTAGCATTATAGGTCTTGTCCTTGAATTAATCCGTCCATATTCATATGATCTCTCAGATGGTTTGTGGAAGAATTATTAACTGTAACATTATAGTACAGATTATTTTACTTGCACACATGGATCATCTCATCAGAAGACTAGTTTAGCTGTCTGAAAAAAATGTGACTGTGTTCCTATTTGTGTATTTATTGAGAGGTGAAAGGCAACTTTTGGTCCCTTTAGAGAGAGAAAGAGTAGCTGTGAACAGTTTTGATGCTTAACTAGTGCAACATGCTTCAGACTGTAGTTTCGGACTTAACTGAAAGCTTGGAGATTGATTTTAAATCTTAACGCATTGGCAAAAGGTGTTAAAGGAAGTGTTTCTAAAATGAAGTATTTCGTTGACTTGATTTGTAACTTTTGGATATAATTCTTTGCCATTTCAAATATTCATCTAATGTATAGCATTGTGCTTTTCTGCATGTTTTCAAACATTTCGATGCTATAAAGTTATCCATACCTTTAAAAGTTATTGAGTTTTTACTTCAGCGTGAGTCATGCTCTCATCTTGCAGATTTATTATTCTACCCCCATATTTCCTTACTCTACTCTTGTGCAGGGATGTGTTTGCCCCCATTCATTATTTAGCAACTTACAGTTTATCCAACACAGCTCTTGATAGACCCTGACCCCGATCAGCACAGCATTCAATATTCTAAAACTATTAACACCTAAAAGAAGCCTAATAATGATCATGTATAACAACTAATGTAGGTCTTTCCTCCGTGTTGCAGGTTATCTATGCCCTTAACACAAAAAACGATGAACACGAAGCTGCCATCGCCACCCTGAAAGAGGCGCATGAAGAGGAGGTGCAGCAGATTCTTTCCGAGACCAGAGAGAAGATCCTGCAGGTTGTTACAATTAATTTTTTCCACGATTTCTTCAACAATTTCATGGGGCGAAATATTCCTGTTTCTTTAGATTCTATGCTGGAAAAATAGTGATTGATTGGTTGACAGTTGAGATCAGACAGGACTCCATGGACAAAGATGTTTGCAGATGACATCATGATATGTAATGAAAGCAGGAAGCAGGTGGAGATATGTGACAGAAAGACTTTTCTTTTTTGGAGACTATTGATTCTGTCGTAAGGACTCTGGAAATCAGGAGACTCAATAGCAGGATGAGTTAGAGGCCACATTTATTGCTAAAACTGAAAAAAACTAAACAAAAAAGCCAGGATTATAAATGTTCAGGGCAAACTCACCTGAAACGTGGGGCTTGGTGGATTCTGCCGAGGTTCCGGTAGGAGGTTCAACAAGCTGCTGCAGTGGAGAGAGCAGGACCTCACAGTTAAAGTGGATGGGTAGACAATGATGAGGATTAGGGTCAGGTGTGCGCCAGCAGCTTAACTGGACGCTCCACCTACCGACAGTAAAAAAAAAAAAAAAAGGGGGGGAGGGATGAAGTTAATAGAAGAAGAAATTTAAAAAAAATCGGGGGCAATGCAGCGCCGCAACAGTTATGACAAGATTTCTTTTTTTTGAGAGATTTTATATACACATATAACTAAAAATTCTCACCACGGTCAAGTAATATTCAGCGAGGCTTTAATTGTACAGTTGTGTTATACTAAACTACATCTGGAACTCCTCATCCTTGAGACAGACCCACTGAACCGCTCAGACCACAGTCAAACTGACGAAGAAATACTGTCACAATTTAGTGTTAATGTCAGTCTCAACTGCATATTCATTATTGCACATGTCATCAACTGCAATGAGAAAGATTTGCTTCCTTGTAAGTAATGTCAAAGAAAATGAAGCATAAGTTGAAGTTGACACTGAATGAAGATAATAAAGTTGGGGAGGCTGGATAATTGTGATAATTCTGAGCAGGCTGGCGTCGTGTCCATCCCCTACAAATCTTAACGCCTCTCCCACCAACATTAACTAAGCAACTAGGTAAAAGCCTGGCAATGAGATATTTAATCTTAACCAGTGTATCGAGTAGTATTTCTATCCTCATAGAACAATGTTGGAAGAGACATCCTGTAAGAAGGAAAGATGTTAATCTCTTTGTGTAAAATTACTTACCTGCATCAAGCAAACAAAAAATGACTGAGGAACTATCATCTTTAAATATGAAAAACCTGCTGGAAAAAAAGAGAGAAACAGAGATTACTTAAAGCTTGTAAAAATCTGGTCAAAGAAGTTCTGCAATAAAAACAACATAAAAAGATAATGTGGTCTTATTCTAAAATACCATTGCTACAATTCATTGGACTCAAATTGTGATGATTCCAGGGACATGACGTGATTTTTTAAGACATGGATTGTCCACACTTAAACCTCACTGAGAGTACTGGAGAATACTCCGTTCCAGAAAATGCACACCGTAATCTACACCAAAGGTGGTCCAACAAAACAAAGGGTTTTACTCTTTAGCCGAGCAGTCTATATGCTCTTGATCACAGAAAAAATTATTATTACATAATTTTGAGTCCTTTGAACTGAGGAAATTTGAAATTGGATAAAGAACAATGCATGATATGTTGCATTATTTATGAAAATCTAAGCTATGATGCAAGAGTGGACTACATGCTTACTGCTACCGCAGAGAAGGAGAAGGTAAGTAGCAGGTTCTGCAAGTACACTCGTTTAACTGGTCATCAACGAGTGTGAGCACCTCTGTAGAAAATGTATTTTATGCTTTTGGACTGGAGAAGGTGGATATGCATCTGCATTATGGAGACATGCCAAGGAGGAAAGACATCAGCAGTTATTGCTGCCCATTAGTCAGGGAAACAGTTTAAAAGCCATAGAGTGTGAAAGACTATTCGCGTGCGGAAAACATTGCAAATTGTTAAATTTCCCCAGGGAAATAAATAAAAAATAAACCTCTTACCTCTAAATAGAACAAGGAAACACAGCTTACTGTAGCTGTGCAAAGCTGCATCTGAACAAACTACAAGACTACTGGAACAACATCATTTAAGCAGATGAGACCAAACTGGAGTTGCTGAGATCATGTAACTGCAAAACAAGTCCAAATCATCCCTCCTCCAACACAGCTGCTTTTATGTGTGGTCATTGAGTGAACTATGAACTCAGTACACCATAGTACTCTGGAGTCATATATGAGGTCATCTGTGCAAATGCTAAAGTCTAAATTCTTGCAGCTAAGATGTACCTAATGTTTTAGCATGGCTTTTGTATTTAAGCTTAGCTATCTAAAAGAAAAGATGAAGAGAGGGAGTAAAACAGCAGGTGATGGTATCCATATGAGGTTGTTTTTACCTCATTTGAATACCTGGTGGGATCAGATGATTTTTTTTTAAATATGAGTGGGTACATAAATCATTGGAAATGACAAAAGGATGTTTTGGTTTTGTTTTTTCCTCGCAAGTGTGCAGTAATAATGCAGACATTTCCATGTTATGCTTCTCTGCAAAGTCGCTGAAGAAGGAACCTACTGATGTGCTTTGAATGTAGTATGATTAATTTATCTGAGCTGAATGTAGTTATTTAATCTTTTAATTCTCACTTTCAGCTGTTTTCCATAATGAGGAAATTTATGGCCAAATTTACAGTCTGTGCACATCAGCTAATTAACTGAAATGGAGTTTTAATTAAAACTGATATCCACAATGTTTTCATTCTTGATGGAGACAGCACTTTTTTTCTTTTTTTATGTGTATTTTAACATATTTTACCTTGTTTGTGAATATTAAGTCTAAAAAATGAATGTTTATATCATATATCCACCTCAAAGGTGCATTTTTTCTGTGATTGTAAGTGTAACTTGTTGCACATGTAGATATTGTTGTAATACATATTTTAAATATTATCATTGTCATTACAAATAATAGTTCCACATTTGCTGTCATTAAAATAACCAAACCAGAGGACGCAGTTTTCCTAACTGAACCTTGCCTGTTTGTCGCAGTATAAGAGTAAAATCAGTGATGAGCTGGATCTGAAGAGGCGGATCCAGTCTCTGGAGGAGTCCATGGAGCTCCATGAGAGGATGAAGAGGCAAGCGCTTGCTGAGTTTGAAAGCTATCGACAGAGGGTGGAGGACATGCAGCTCTGCACCGAGGCCCAGGTACTCCATATAGAGGAAGTCTGTCTCTCTGTAGGGCCATTTAAACAAGATCTATATGTCCTTTAATGCACTTTTATTTGCATTTAGCCACATACTAGAATA
Source organism: Cololabis saira (assembly GCF_033807715.1). Classification (NCBI taxonomy): domain Eukaryota; kingdom Metazoa; phylum Chordata; class Actinopteri; order Beloniformes; family Belonidae; genus Cololabis; species Cololabis saira. The sequence goes on from NC_084604.1 coordinate 13,562,479, forward strand.
TTTTGTGGCGAAATCACATTAATGATTTAAATCCATCTTGATTTCACCTGCATATGTGCATGCTGGCCTCAGAAATGGCAGCATTGTTGGAAAACTGCAGTCTTTTATCAAGATGTCATTTACACTGAAGCGTCCTACCGTGGCCTCGTGCACAGGCAATAAAAAGCATACGACTTTGTGGAAATCCATTTAAGAGGCAATAAATGATAAGTAAGATTACATGATGGAGAGTATTGGTTGATCACTAATGTGTCATAAATGTTAAGATTTTAAGTTGTTTTATATTACATATTACAGGGTTGTAGCATTCAAGGACCATCTAATGACTCATGAGCGCTCCATTTTTTTTATACATTCCCTAAAATGCTTTTCAAATATCAAAGTGGACCTATAAACCAAATATCCAAATGTGGACATCGTTTCAGTCTTATCAGAAGACTAGCACGGGCCGACTCTGGTCATGCAGGGACGGATGGCACTATCCGATCCTGACAGGCATCTGCAGGACGTCTGCAGGTCATATCAGGGTCCTGCAAACTAAGCAAGAGTGACAAAGATGACCAGTGCCCAAGTAGCTATTTGACAACTCCTGAGCTTCCACAAACAGAACAGCTATCTCTTCATGTCCATTCAGATTCAGATTCAGTTCATTAGGTCAGTTCAGAAAACTGTTTTTGGCTTCGGATACACCGGCGGCGGCACGATGGTATTGTGCGCCTGTTTTGTTTTTTTCAGATTTTTTTTCCCCATGCTGATTACAAATCAGATAAAAGTGCTGGCATACATTGGCACAAACTATTGGTTAATGGCATGGACAAGCATGATGCCAAGCAGCACTAGATTGCTAGTTTTCAAAGAGCCACAGGACAGAATCAGCCTGATGAATTTTGAAGTTCACAGAGGTGTAAGGGTGTAATGCCGCTCCTCACAGAGACTTCCACCCTAAAAATGCGGTGGACACATCCCACAAGTGTTTGATAGTGTTAATCAGAATAGTCCACCACTTTGAAGGTAATGTAGTGGAAAACTCTGAAGTGGGTCCATTAGTCACTTAATCTGAAACCAATCAAGTAGATTCTCGTTTGATTAAGAGTATACTTAAAGGTGTAAAACCCCAAAACTTTGAACTAACATCTGCAGTAACGGCCTGGCAAAGAATCAGAAAGGATGGAACTATTCACAGATTCCAGACAGGCTGCCATTCCTGGCAAAAAGTGTAACAACCATGTATAAGTAACAGTAGCAGTTACCTGGGTCTGGAGGACCCGGGTTCAGCCTGCTGGATGGCAACCAAGGTCAACCACTTTGGCAGCCCACTGTTCCTAGTCCGACTAGTGATGGGTTAAAAGCAGAGGACTCATTTCAGTGTGTTTCGTAAGATGTATACTGACAAATAAAAATGATTATTATTTGTTTGACCTCACAAACACAAGAACGCATATGCATTTGTCTATTCCATCCATCCATCCATTATCTATACCCGCTTTATCCTTTGCAGGGTCACGGGGGTCTGCTCAAATCCCAATGACGGAAAATTGAAAATTGAATAAAAATAATGGCATCTGTCTATCAATAGATGGAGTCAACTATCATTATACATTCTTGACAAGATTAACTGCATTCGTGGCTTAAAGGGCACACAGCGTTTTCTTTTTTGACAATCATTGTGGACCAGGCAGCTAGGCAAAGCACACCATGATATGAACATTCAGCTTACTACTGGAAGAAAGTGGGCTGGAATAAAAGAGGCAGGGTTGAGGAGTTTAAATTCTTCAATATTTATAATGATTACCACAACAAAGAACCGCATCAACAGATGATCTCCTTGTTGCAGCGCTCAACTGCTCGGGTGCAACCTCAGCTTTAATGCGTTTCTGCACGTCTGTTGAAGTACAAATTGCGACTCGTTTTTAGTGCAAGCCGTTGATTGTGTAATAATCTGCTGCCTAAGTAAACAAAATGCTAATTTCAGACTGTGCAGCTAAATGAAGTGACAAGCTTGGAAATGTATGTAAATCTAGCCATGGCGGGTATTTATGTGCCTCGTATCTACGATGTGTGCTGAGGCTCTCTTTCCTTTGGTGTCTGGCAGCACACACAGCGCGTGGTGTCCATGTCCAGGGAGGTGGAAGAGATGAGGAGATCCTTCGAGGAGAAGCTGCGTACCTTCAGCCAGGCCCAGGCTCAGTTTGAGCAGGAGAAGAGGGCTGCTCTTGAGGAGCTCAAAGCTCAGCACAGACAAGAGATCCAGGAGCTCCTCCGCAGCCACCAGAGTCAGAACGCAAACTACAGTAAAGACCAAGAGAAGCTCGGCCTGCTCCATAAAGCTGAGGTAGAACATCACCCTGTGCAAATGGCCTCCCTGAAAGCCACACAAACTATACCACAGCAACGGAGACCGCACAAAGAAGCATTGTGTCCCATCATACAGTGCTTCATGCAATGTCCTAAACTATGCAGAGTCTAAGTCACATAGACATTTCAAAACCAGTTTTTGAAGTCTGCCAGGCACGTGTTCTCCTTTACATGTTGAGCTTTTGTGCTGCAGGTGGATTCTCTGACAGAGAGGGTGGAGGAGCTGAAACAAGACAAGAAGAGGCTGGTGGACGAGTACGAGGCCAAACTCAGCAAGGTGAGGCGGACCAGAGAATAGTCCAAACAGTCTTATTTTGTGGATACTTTTATATTTATTTGAACAAAAAGTTACGTGGTGGTACCTGATAAATGAATTAATTTTGCATAGGGGATTAATAAGGTATTTAGGGCCTGAGCACTTACACTGCTCAGTAGGAGTATTGTATCTGTAGGAGTTTTTGTTTTTCTCGTTTTTCTCCCGACGAAAGGAGGGCCTTTTTGCCCCCCTAAACGTGCCCCAAAAGTCACCAAATTTGCACGCAAGCCAGGCCTGGCGAAAAATGTGATATTTCATGGTTTGCATTAATGGGCGTGGCCTAATGGCTCAACAGCGCCCCCTAGAAAACTTTGTGCCTCAAGCCCCACAATACGGTTTGACGTACATGCACGAAAATCGGTACACACCTGTATCATGTCGCAACTTAAAGAAAAGTCTCTTGGCGCCATGGCCGAAACCGAACAGGAAGTCAGCCATTTTGAATTAATCGTGTAATTTTGGCGCAATTTATACCATTTCTTCGGCCACTTCTTCGCCCAAACCGTAATGTGCACCCAAGTGTGCTATACATCAAAATGTGCGTCTCGATCCTGAGACGATGCGCATTACTTTTCTCAGTCAAAAGCGTTACTGTGACGACGATAGACGCCAAAAAGTGCGCCCCCCCCCTTCATCTGATTGGTCCATATTTGATAGTTCCTACTTTCTGCAATAACTTTTGAATGGTTTGACATAAAGAGTCATGGGTGGTGGACCTGGACTTAGTTTTGAGTCCTTGACCTTTATTGGTGAAAATTGCACGCGCGAGGGCCCGTTCATCGCTGATTGCAGCTTTAATTTGAATTTGAATTTGTTATACCACAACCATTCTATCATCACATCTGGTTATTTTTCTGCAGGCTCAAGCCTTTTATGAACGCGAGCTGGAGGCCATGAAAAGAACCCAGCAGCTGACCGCTGACAACTTGCTGGCGTGGAAACGCACCGAGGCCGAACTGCGGCGGGAGTTCCAGACTCAGGAGGCAGCCCTCCAGAAAACCCTGGGAAAACTGAGGACCGAGCTGGCCAGAGTAACAGACGAGGCCCGGGAAAACCGCGAGAAGTCCCACAAGCTGCAGGCGTCGCTTACTGCCGCGGACGGCAACATCAAGGTCAGTGTTCATGTCGATCCAGAAGAATTGAACATCACTTTGTTAACTGTCACATCCATCAGCAATAACTGGACTCAATGGAGCCATTCCAATATGGGCTTTATATAAACCAGCTCGGATGGTCTTATTGGGATTCAGTTTTTATAGAGAGCTACAAACCTTTACCTCTGTGATAGATGGTCAAGTAGATATCAAGTGATATATTATGGCATGAAGTACCATAAAATAAAAGGAGGTTTACGGTGTATGGAATATTTTTATACCAATGTCAACTCAAACTATAAACGTGAAGGCCGCATGCCTTTCCCTAAACGTGTTCAAATCTTCCCTTGGGGAGGATTTTAGCAGCTTTTTGTTTTGGTTTCAAAGCGTTCATGAAGGTGTCCTGGTCCCACTTGCTTTTAACAGTGCTATTTTAAGTTGCGGCAGAGCCGTTTTCTGTGGAAAATAATCCTATGAACTGGCAATTATTGGGACAGATTTAGCAACCAGGTTGCGAGCGTAGTGAAGTGTGTAGCTGCTGCAGTCAGGATCGGTGGAAGCCAAGGAGATTTAAAGTTTTGTATTTGTGTTTTACTTTACAAGTACTACTTTTTGAGTACCCTCAGGTATTTTGCAGTAGCAGACCTTTGATTGTCTTCACTATGGGAAACAAATCTGACACGTTCTCCAGGGGAGCTTGTCAAGAAGGCTTTATGAGTTTTTCTGGAAATTGTGTGAGAGTATCACTGATGGCACCACAGATGGGAAGGTTTATTATTTAGAGTAAAATCAAGGTCATCGGAAGTTGTTGTGTGCCTGCAGATATCAGTTTCATTAGTTATCAGTACAGTTAACTGTCTGTAACCCAGAAAAAGAAGTGATAACAGAGAGCTTGAATTTGACTTCACTTGACAGTATCCGTTTGCAACATTTAAGGTATTCAAATTGATATTATGATGGAAAAACTTGATTCTGGCACTACATGGCTGATATTATGTGTGGTTGCTAGGTTAATGTGCCAATAATCTCATAATAGCTGCCTGAATCTATACAAATATCCCTTAATTCTCCAGCTCCTGCTGTGAGTTCTTTGTGGAAAGATACTGGATTTTAATTTGTGACTGGCAGGCTCACAACAAAGGTTTTAATTGTGACTTGATTTACATGTTAGCACTGTTCACATCTCATAAGTTATCATCATCATCATCATCCCTGTCTATAATTAGTCAAGTAGAGTGACATTTTTTGACTCCCAGCAAAATGCAAAATGAAGAGATTGCACCAACACTGAAATGCTTCTGAGACTCAAGCGGTATAATGACATTACTAGCACACTTTGTGTGCCGTAAAAGTACCATCTGGTATCACCTTAACACCAACTCTAAAGCTCTTGTCCCGATGCTACCGCCTCTTCCTACTGTGTCATCCTTTTTCAGCGTATGATTAAATAGGGTAAGTCGCCAGAAAAGTGAAAGCGAATGATTCCTCGGGGTGACTGAGGCAGACATAATTAATGCCTGATTGTTCACAAGCTTCTGCAAGACTACGCATGCCAAAAATGATAAATGATACCCTGAGTTAAATACTTTTCTGATGCTGTGTCAGTTTGCTGCTGTCATTGTCTTTGGAATAACTATTAGACCAAAGAGTAAAGCTTATATGAAATGGCGGATGGAGGCTTTCAGAGAGCAAAAGGCATTTAATCGGGTCCAGTAGGGATTGTTAACAGATGTGTGGCTGTGTGTTAGAGCATCTATGAAAGAATATGATGAGAGGTGAACCTCTGTAACAGAGACCCAGATTATACAACCACGTTTGCCCTTACGGCAATATCATTCAGAGACACGGGTATGAGCTTAATGCCAGTGCATGTTCAAGATTCTTTGTCATTGAGCCATCGTCCCAGCACAACAAAATTACATTTCAGCACAGCCCGTCCACAAAACGAACAAACAACACAAGACATGGGCAGACAGGTGGCTGAAGCTGCAGCCGTGGGCCAGCGCTGCCCTTTCATTAGGTGAGAAAAGGATGGCACTAGGAAAGAGGAGGGAAAAAGACTCCCAACACTGTGTCCTTTGCAGGACATAGTGGGAGATCTCAATAAACTTACAGAGAAAAAATAAATAAATAAATAAAAAATTGAGAGACTAGCATTTGTGGATGGGGTGATGGATGGGGTGAGGGTGAGGGGAGGGTCCCGGCACAGGCCACCCAAGCTCATCTAATCTAGGCCCCGTACTCGGGGTGAGGCAGCGGAGACGATGAGTTTAAGGGGCGGGTGTGCCTGTTTGTGTGAGTAAGTAAGTCTGTGAACTCCAGATTCTTTTCCTCAGCCATTGTCCTTGATAGTGATGGAGTTCTATAAGCCGGCCTCATGGGGGGGGGTGTATGTGCTGTATAAAAGTTAAGAGGAAAAATGAGCGTAATTGACTTGATAAACAACACTTTAATGCTTCTAAACCTGAAAATGTCCCTCAAAAAATATGATAACTTTATTGCGTTGCATCCTTGTAGCACCCTATAATGTAATAATTTCCTGAAAATGTAATAAAATTTGCACTTAACTCAATCGAAAATGTAATAAAACCCAATAATGTAATAACTTCACCAATAATGTAATAAAATATCCTGACGGATATTGTAATAACATTTTTACCAATAATGTAATACCTTATTACGTTATTGGGAATTTATTACATGGTACTCAAAGTCTGCAATTTAACCCAATAGTCATTCTGGTGTTTCAAATCCAGTGTATATAAGATTCTTAAAACACAAATTGTAGAACTCTGGACTGAAAATGAAGATATATATTACATTATTTGTCAAGTATTACATTATCAGTTTTGGAAAAGAAAAAAAGACCCACCTGAAAATGTAATAAATTCCCAATAATGTAATAAGGTATTATCGGTAAAAATGTTATTACAATATCAGTCAGGATATTTTATTACATTATTGGTGAAGTTATTACATTATTGGGTTTTATTACATTTTTCGATTTAGTTAATTGCAAATTTTATTACATTTTCAGGCGTTATTACATTTTCAGGAAATTATTACATTATAGGGTACTACAATCCTTAACCTCAATTGTTATTAGATATTTAAAAAAAAATTATTTCTGCAAATCGGGATCAGGCCAAAATAAAACCTTTTTTTTCTAATATAAAAGAAAGAGATAGATGAAAAGATTATATGCGGGAGTAAACAAGAAAAGTATTTATTTAAGATAAAAGTTTTTCCATTGTAGGATAACCCACAAATCAGAAACAAATTGGCACAAGGAGAAAGACCTGGAGCACAAGAATAACAAGAGGGAGCACAAGAGAACGGAATAACAATGGACAGGCAAGGAAGAAAGGAAAAGAAGAAAAATATATAGACACAGGGGCTGATGAGACACGGGTGTGAATAATCAAGGCAATCAAGTCAGATCCACCCCAAGGAAAAACACCCTAGACAGGAAGACAGAAGTAATGCAAAGCAGTTAACACACAAGTGAGGAGATTCTGTAAAGATGAAGCTGAACTGAAGAACAGAGCCCGAAGGAGGACAACATAAGAAAAAACAAATACTAACCTTGAAAAACCTGGAGGATGAACAAAATAACCCCCGAAACCACAGCGGCAAAACAACGAAATGCAAAACAGATCAAGAAGAAAAAAGAAAAAAAACATAAACCTTAAATTTAATTTGTTTGTGAAACACATAAAGTCACAAATATGTGTATGTTTCACTGGCTGCAGAGATTCTGCATTTGCATCTGCATTTTATATAGAGGCAGTGACATTGACTTGTTACAACACTAAATAGTCACATAAGATCCCCATGTTTTTTACTTACGCTCTTGCATTTGGAAAACATGGAAATGAATGTGCAACGACTGAATTCATACAGAGTGGGAACATTTTAAATATATAACTTGTTCTCCACGTAATCACATGTTCCAACGGGAAAATAATTATGTGAACTTTTTTCTTAAAACTTGTTATAACATGCAACTTACATACTGTCTGATTCTTCTTCTTCATCTACTAGAGTCTAGTAACTAGACTACGTCATAATATGTACATAACATGTTTTCCACAACAGATCAAATTTACTGCTGGTGATTACATATGGTAAAACGTGAAATGAATGTTTTGTTTTTCTGATTAGACAAATTGAAACAGACTACTTAAAATCTTTTCATTATTAAAATTCAACATTTTCTTTACATCAGTGACAAGGCAATATCTTACCCTTTTACACGAGCGTCTCAAGGGTTTTTGAAATAGATCTTTGTTTTACTTGATATAATATACAACAATTATTCAGTCATCTCATGCAGTGTTGAATAAATATGTTTTGTTCCTGATATCACAACAAGTATCTAATTTGGCATCTAGGCATCTTTAGTCTTTGAGCCTACAGGTGGATGCTGGAGTGATGGCTGTGGCATTTTAGAGCAGCAGCAAACTTGACAGTTGCACGGCATCAGCTGACCAGAGAGAAACGTACACTGCTCTTTTCTCTTTGAATACATCAATGTACTTAGATGGTGTAATTGGAAAAGAAAATGTAGAAGAATGTTAATGAGTGATGCTCTTGTTGACTACCTGAACTAGCTGAAAATATGCAATTACCTCCTCTGTACCATTGTAGATTCGTGTACATATATATATATATATATATATATATATATATATATATATATATATATATATATATATATATATATATATATATATGGTATAGAGGAAATTAGTGTCAAGACTGGCAGCAAGTGGTTTAATTAAACCAGCAGCTGACATCAGCCTCCAACTAAATAAATTACTAAATTAGAACCCTCTTAAGTGTAGCATGACTGAAGAGCATAAAATGTGTGTTGATGTTCCCAAGATTCAGCTACCACGATCTAATACCACAGGATATTTATAGTACAGAGAAATGGGCAACTGAGACAAATCATATGCCAGTGGAGGCTTGTTGCAACCCCATTTCAACACCATGGACAGCCGTTTTTATTCTCCAACCCTGAAAAAGTCTGATGAATAAATGAGTACTGAGCAAGATATTCAGCAATGTATTTCACAATTTAAATTAAGCTCTAAAGTTAACTTTCTGATCTGTTTAAAAGTGAGGACTTTTAGTTCATTAAAAAATATTTCTCACTTTTGAACAGTACATCAAAAGCTTCCAAATGGTCTGAAAGTCAATTTAGTCTACAAATAGACATAACGCACAAAAATACCTTGTTGCAATACATTAGCAGAAATACAAGCTTAACCCTTATCATCACGGTGATAATTTACCAAGACCCCAAAACATATTCCCCAGTGTTAGTCTTGAACAGGCCTATTAGTAAATTAGATTAAAAATACAGAAGAAATGGAGCACCTGGCTACCAAACAGGTGAAGTGCATATGTAGCTTTAATCCAGTCATATCTCTCAACACAGCATCTTAAAAAACAAGAAAACATAAATATTTTGAAGACAGCTCTGTTATATCAAACGTCACAATCAAAGAGTGAAACTACTGTACCTGCCATAGGCTTATTCTGAAAGAAGCTACACTTCCTGTCATGCAGTTTAATGCACTGACACACATCAAATCTAATTGGTGGTTATCTTCATTTTGAGGTTTCATCATCTTAGCTGTAGCTCCAGTAATTAAGTTTGAGGCAGGCTGTTTGGTTGGATTGGAGAATGTGAAATTGCCTCTCATGAGTTCTTACAAAGAGCTAAACCACTGTGCTCTGTTTTGTGTGTGTGTGTGTGTGTGTGTGTGTGTGTGTGTGTGTGTGTGTGTGTGTGTGTGTGTGTGTGTGTGTGTGTGTGTGTGTCCTTATTAACTGAACACCAGACATGATTTAAATCCTTGATCGTCAGTATTAATGATGTGTTACCAATATGGTTAATTCTGTAACTTGACAAACGAGCTGCTGTCGTCTGAACCGTCTGAGAAAACAAATTGTTGGCTTCAAATTTTCGTGCTAGAAATTTTATTTCAAATTAAATTACAAATTGCAAATTTAATAGTAATATAATCATTAATAAACACTTGACTATTTTAAAACATTACCTGGTGTTTTATGACTTATTGTCACAGTTGTGACAATGTGGTGCTGTGCCTCTTTCAATAGCATTGATGCTCGTGTGCCTTCTTCCATTGAAGTTGTCATAAAAAAAAAAGGAAGAAAAAAAGGTCACCAACCTTTGCATTAATAATATCTTCTGAAGAGAGGAGGATTGGAGACAGAGCTGAAGGGCTTAAGAGACAAACTAGAAAATGTTTAACTTTGTACTCCAAATTCTCCTGAAGTAAAGTTTTGCTTTAATGTGTCCTGAAGGCCGATAAATTACACCAATATGAATACGGTGAGACTGGGTACAACCCAGATACAGGAGAGTGAGGAGGCAGGAGTTCCAAAAAATGTGATTTATTTTAAAACAAACAAGACCAAAGTGCCACTAAGCTGGATTTACAAAAAAACAATAGTGTACACTTGGCAAAAATCCCAAAAACCTGACACATGGAGGGTGGAAACAGTACAGACCTGCAGGGAATGACGAGGCAAGATATACACAGAAGGGTTGAAGAGACACAGGTGCAGACAATCAGGGTAGATGGGAACCAGGGAAGTGAAGACATACTGTAACTAAAGCTGGGCATACACTGTGCGATATTTTAAATCGTTTGATTCAGCCCCATCTCAAACTGCACGACTAGATCGCTGAGTTCAAAAGTTGGCAACCCACGAGTCTCACACTGTATGACCCGATGCTCTGATGCGACCCGTCTGCTCACACTTCTGTGTACTGGAACTGCAACGTCAAAAAGAAGTGGAAGAGGAGGAACCCCGAAGTGGGAGACACCAAAGATGCTCAGCAAAAACAAACGTGCTGCCATGGCAATTTGTGCCATTCTGTGTGGCAATAAATGAAAAAAGATTAGACAACGTCGTGATTGGACAAGGAATTGGCTGGGCAGATGTGGGAAATACAGTCTTTTTTTTCTGCTATTAAAACATAATTTGTAATGTGAATTTGCAACACTTTAAACTACAAATAATAGTTTTTGACGTAACATCAGAGATTGCGCATGCTCTCTGCGAAAGGATGAGTCCAATCGGGTCGCAGCTGCTTCAACTGTGCGATTCCTTCACGAGGAGCGACCAGGATTTCAAACACGTTTGATTTTCTTGCGAGCACACGATTTGTGATGGGGAGCTCGTCGTGAGGTGTTAATCTTCGTCGTTACCCCACGTATACTGCACGAGGCACAACCAACGATTGGGTCGAAATCCGGCCCGATCCAAAAAATAGTCGCACGAGTGGAAAATCGGTTCAAAACGAGCCGACAATCGCACAGTGTCTGCCCGGCTTTAAACACAAGGACATGGAGTTTCAAAATAAAACAGGAACCTATAGGCTTATATCAAAACTGTGAAAAGAAAGGGGGAAAAACCGTGACAAAATGGACTTAATACAGGTGTTTCAAATAGCATGACTGGTTTTAGCTTAATTCAGTCCAACATAACCTTGTCACCATACAGAAAAATAACTCGAACCGTTTCTTTGCTAGTTAATCCATGAAAATATGTGCACATGCTAAATGAATTGTCTTCACCTTTAAATTCATGCGTCTTTTCTCTCCACAGAGGATTCTTTTGATCATTTGGATGCAGAGGAATCATTTTATAAACACAACTTCGACATGATATTTGCACAGTAAAGGCTTTGAATTAGCATTATCATCTAGTCAGAAATCATGCGACTTGAGACTGAGAGCAGATTAACCACTTTGTCATTGCACTTAAAAGATGTTTGTAGGTGTTAGCATATTTATGTATTTATTTTATTGGACTAAAAAATGCTAGTAAAGTGAAGATGTATGGTTTGATTGACAGGAAGATATAACACTGGTTAAAGTGCAATAATGAATGTATCTTTTGTTTTCTGTTCATTTGCTCGCTTAAGTTCTCTGTGTCATAGCTTCCCCAGTAACTTTGTTTGTCCGTTTCTTCTCCAGGACCTAACCAAGCAGCTGGATGAGGTGACCCAGAACTCAGAGATTGTAGAGATTCGTCAGAAGGAGGCTGAGTGTGAACTAGAAGCAGCCAGAGACCGAGTTCAGCAGCAAGCAACTGAAATACTCCTCAAAGCCAGTAAGAACCTCTCCCTCATCCACAAAGAGCTTCCTCTGGCCCCTCTGAAGCATATTGTGATGGTATTGTGTATATGGAAGCATCCCTTGTCCCTGCAGGACAATGGTGGATTATGTAAAATGTATATATATATATATATATATATATATATATATATATATATATATATATATATATATATATATATATATATATATATATATATATATATATATATATATATACACACATGCTGGGGCTATCTGCTGAACCCCCCAGGTATGTGTGCACTACAATATGATGCAATAAACTGCAATGTCTTTCCGTCAGTACTTTCTGCAACAACAACATATTAACATTAACAGTCGATACATGTGAGCTTTCAGACCTACTTAGTGCAGAATACCATCTCATTACATCTACAAGCTTTCCACTGGAGCTTTTTCACATATTAGAAATACCAACGTGATCCAGCCAGTGACTGCAGCTATTAGGAACCACACTTATCTTCAGCACAGCATATGGAGCAAGGGTCACTTTGGAATGCAGCCAAACCCGATGATTGATTTGTTTGCCTTTCAAAACAGGCTTCTGTAAAGTATTAAAGTGTAAATAATAACATGGGTTAAAACGTAGGGTTTCAGGTTTTTGTTTTACAAGCTGACAAGGTTATTTGGTTGTTTTTGTAGAAGAAAGCAACAATACAATCCAGTACACTCAGCAAATCAAGTTTTTGCATTTTAAAAATTGATGAATGCTAATAAACATTTGCCTTGTGTTGCTTCTTGTTAAAAGGTATTATGTTAAAAGGTATTATGAATAATAGTAACATCAGCTTGTCAGAAGTATCCCAGTCTGACGCCCATATATAAATAACAAATAACTAAGGATTACTTTGGACCTGGCACAAACTGTGTTTTGGCTTCACATTGTTCCTCTTGGTTACTGAATGTTGAAGCACAGAAGTACAACAGGACAAGGAAACTTGAGTTATATATAATATTATTAAATATCCTCAAGCCTGCGGTGCATCGACTTTGACCATGTCCTTTACATATTCCATTATTTTATACAATTAGAGGTGGACACAAAACCACGATGATACTCTTAAAGGCTTTTGTGTTGAGGTGGAGGCTTCGGGTTCTGTGGGAATCATTGACACTTGAATCATGATTTGGGCTCTTCATCAGCCTTGTGTTGCTTCTGAAATACATAGGAGAGTCTGATGTGTGGGCTACGTTTGGTTGTGATGGTGTTTAATTAGGGCCCGAGCACTTACAGTGTGAAGGTCCTATTGTATCTGTAGGCATTTTTCTTTTTCTTTATTCTTATTCTTTTGACGAAAGGAGGGCCTTTTTGCCCCAAAAGTCACCAAATTTTGCACGCAAGTCAGGCCTGGCGAAAAATGTGATATTTAATGGTTTGCATTAATGGGCGTGGCAAAATGGCTCAACAGCGCCCCCTGGAAAACTTTGTGCCTCAAGCCCCACCATACGGTTTGACGTACATGCACGAAAATCGCTACACACCTGTATCATGTCGCAACTTAAAGAAAAGTCTCTTGGCGCCATGGCCGAAACCGAACAGGAAGTCGGCCATTTTGAATTAATCGTGTAATTTTGGCGCAATTTATGCCATTCCTTCGGCAGTTAATACGGCCCGACAGGTAACGTGCACCCAGGTGTGTTATACATCAAAATATGCGTCTCCATCCTCCGACAACGTTACTTTTCTCTTTCAAAGCGTTACCGTGGTGACACTAAACACCAAAAAGTGCGCCCCCCCTTCATCTGATTGGTCCATATTTGATAGTTCCCCAAAAGTCACCAAATTTTGCATGCAAGCCAGGCCTGGCGATAAATTTGATATTTCATGGTTTGCATTAAAGGTATTGTGACATCATTTTTAACATGCTTTTAACACTATTAAAAGTCTTGGCCAACATCCCTCAAATGTGTCTAAAAGAGTGTAACAAGAAAAACTTCACTCTTAGTACTCTTTTCCTGGCTTTTTATTACAGTGTTTTTTTGCGCCGTGAAAAATGCTTCCTTTCCCCCCTTTCCTGTCAATCATTGCTCCGCTCCTCCTCCAAACCTCCTCCAGCCCAACCATACGCTCACAGCGGCGTCGGAGCGACAGGCGAAGCATGCACGGAAGAGCAGCAGGGAGAACCACAGCAAACAATCATAAAAATAAAGGCATGCAAGCAGCACTGTCCCCTTATCTTAAGTCCAGTCAGTGGCCGCGGGTCTTCTTAGCAGTTTTCCTCCGGTGATTAGAACAAAAGACGCTCTAAACAGCTCCGTGTTAAGCCTCATTTATGGTTCCGCGTTAAATCGACGCAGAGCCTACGCCGTAGGGTTCAGCGTATGGTGCGCGTCGCAGTGTAACCCTACGCCGTAGGTTCTGCGTTGGTGTAACGCGGAACCATAAATCAGCCTTTATGGTGCGCTGGAGAGGAGGCAGGGAGCTGGGTGGAGGGGGCGGTGATTTAGCGGGCCGTTACGTAACGGCCCGCCACCAAACCACATGCGCCGTTTTTGCACAGTTATGCGGAAAATCCCAGAAAGCACACAATACACTGAATGTTAAAAGTTCGTTGTTTTTTGGGTGTAATTGATGTCAAGACACTCAACAAAACACAAAAAATCAAGAAAAATTTGTTTTTCATGTCACAATCCCTTTAATGGGCGTTGCAAAATGGCTCAACAGCGCCCCCTAGAAAACCTTTCTCTGCCATAACTTTTGAACGGGTTGTGATAAAGACATGCGGGTGGTGTCATCGGACTCGGTATTGAGTACTTGACCTTCATTGGCATGAATTAGCCCCGCCCCTTCTTCTAATTGGTCAATATTTGATAGTTTCTATTTTCTGCAATAACTTTTGAATGCTTTGACATAAAGAGTCGTGGGTGGTTCATCGGACTCGGTTTTGAGTCCTTGAACATAATTGCTGCAAATTAGCCCCGCCCCTTCATCTGATTGGTCGATATCTGATAGTTCCTACTTTCTGACAAAACTTTTGAATGGTTTGATATAGAGAGTCGTGGCTGGGTTCAGGCCTGAAGAATCTACATGCAAGTCATACAAGCGTTTCCACTGCAGCCTGAACTAGCACAAGGGTGCGAGGGCCCATTCATCCCTGCTTGCAGCTTTAATTATGTTTGCTCTGGTGTTGCAAAAGAGTTAGATCTGTTTGTTAGCATTGTTAGCATTGTTAATAGCTTTAAAATTGTTCATTGTAGTTATCAGCAATGTCTTTACTTCTGGCTGGATGAATGTTATAACATTATTGAAACAGTCATATTCAACTATGCCAGATGATATACAGTAAACAACCCAGAATGCATTGCATATGTAAGGTGACAACTGTGTGTGATGAACTTTAAGGATTTCTTGTGATTTTAAATATGATATTTTTCTCAAAAGATGGTAATTAGGCCTTATTATTGTGTTGGTTAGATGTAAATTAAACCAAAACATAACAAATTCACAAGTTACAAACAACGTTTGTATGAAAACAATAAATTGTGCCATGTTACCAAGGTACATAACTGTACTTGATCGAGGTGTATCCCAGATCCCAGAAATTTCTAAACATTACATGTTGTAACGTTGCAGGACAAAATCAGTTTTTGCTCCTAAATATGTGACAACCCTTTGCGTTTACTAAAAATAAAGTAGTGACCCATTTGTTCATGTCGGATAAAAACTGCTGATTATCATCTACGCACCCGTGAAGATTGGAAAGGAATTATTTAACATCAGCTGGGTGAAACAATGGCAAGATAGAAACTGAAATGGTTTGAAAATCAGTTGTTATTGTCTAGCAAGTGTGGTGTTTGATTCCAGAGATCATGTGTCTGCTGTGTCCCATCCCAGGTCAGATCAGCAGCCTGCAGGGCACCCAGATGACCCAGGAGGCAGCTATAAGGGACCTGGACAACGAGCGGAGCCGGCTCAAAGACAAGGTGCTGAGGCTGGAGGAGGAGAGCGAGTCTCTGCAAAACCAGAACCAAGCTCTGGATGAAAGACAGAAGCAGCAGATCCAATCCCTGGAGAAGGTGTGTGTCTATTTTATATTCATGCCAAGCTGGAAGTAACTTGTCATGAATAACTAATAAGTTATCAAGATGCTGTGCCTGAGCATTTCTGGAGAATATTAAAGCCTCAATCGATAATATTATGTAATGTAGTTCTCTGCTTACATGCTAGTTTAAAATAAGCAGCACCTGTGTTAGTAAGATTCATTTAAGCTTGAGTGATACATTTGAATGTTGGTCTCGTCCATCTGTCTAATATCTATGAAATTATCTTATGAAATGGAAAAAGTTCTGTGTTGTCCATGTGGAGGTAATAAATCTAGTCTGTATGATTAGTTTGCAACACTGTGATTTTACTGAGACACTAATCCCCTTGTCAGCTCGGTGTTTTGCCCAGTTCCAGCCTTTACAGATGTAAAACTAGTATTTGCTTTGAATTATTAATACAGTTGGAGAGTTCTCTGTAATGAATGCAACATATTTCTTTACAGCTGGCATAATGTCTCTCCATGCGTCCCTGTTCTTCTTTCTGCCAGTGTCTTTAAGTTTTGTGCTCTTTCTTTAAAGAGGTCTTTCATTTTTCATACAGTTTACAAAAAAATTAAAAAATCTGCAGAATATGGAGAAACTTTGAAAAGTGAGAAAATTGCCTTCCCTTTGAAATGGTCAAACCTGTCTATCTCACCACTTACAGACTCTGGGGAGGGGACTAAAAACAAAACAAAAATCGCTGCTCCTCTTTAAAGAAGAAAAAAGCTTAAAAGGTCAGATGATTTGCAGAAAAGTTTAGTCAGCAGACAGTAAATGTCAAATGTTGCTCCTTCATGTGTGTTTTCCCATCCTAATCTCTGACATTTGTGCAGTATAATCTTGTGGGAGCTTTGAGACTTCCTCACTGGCTGAAGCTGCTGTGAATTTCAATGTGTTCTTGAGGATAATAAAGAATCTCAGGTTGCCTAAACTTTACAGCACCGTTCTGTTAAAGCAGTTTCTTGGAGCTCCAATGGCTTTTGTTTTAAACCGTTTGTTCACAGTGATTTGGCTTGTCGTTTCCATGAAATACATTTCTCAAATCTGCTTCTATAAAGAGCTTTTTTTTTACTGTTACATACTGAATTTGAACCTGTCTGTCCTCCCTCTCTGTTGTCATTAATTACCTTATCATGAAGGTTTATATGCCTCAGTAACATTCACAACTGAAGGATATTTATTTTTCTTTTAATCAAATCAAAAGTAAGGGGGGCAGGGTTGGCCCTACTTGGGTATAGATGCATGATCTAGAGTGATCTGTATTCGGGGTTTGTAGAATGGTTTCAGACAATTTGACCTTTTGAAAATCAGGAAAAGTATTGTGAAAGTCATTAACTGGAAGTTTGGTTCTTCGACCATATTTGCTGACACAATTTTGTAAAACGTGGGAATTGGATAATTTACTTTTTATTGCATATTTATTTAAGTGTTAAAATATTTTTTTTCACTCAAACTGCCTTCTAGAAATAAATACATATATAATGTTGCACACACAAAAGAAAAACTGATGAGATAGGGATTTAATAAGCCATGTCAGTTTTTGTTTTCTTTACAAATAAGATATCTTGGAGGTCTGATTCAATTTATTAACACAATAGGAAGCCCCCTGCAGTAAGGGGATACTTGGTTTTTTTCCTTTTTTCCAAACACGATTCGATTTTTATAGTTTACATTTCTTTGATTCTGTGACAATCTGCAAAAGGGCGCGTAAAGCTCCGGAGACGTTCCTGTGCTGCTGTTAACGTCACACTGTGAAGACCTTTTCTTGTGCTTGGTCCTTAGATGATAACAGCAGCCACGCTCGTTTTTGATGTGCCTTACATGCGTTTCCACCACCCGCTGAGCAGTGAAACACGGATGCAATGTTATTTACATCTGACGCTTTCATCCGACCAATTTTGTGAATGTTGTGCAACCATTGTATTTATAAAAAAAAATTAGAAGACAAAGTGCAGACCATTCTGAAAGGTTACAAGTGTAGTACATTTAATAGAAAACATGAAACAAACCTGCTGGTTTTAAATCTAACCTGATTTATAGTCTCATACAAGATACATAGAGAGTTTGTAGCACGCTATATCCTGTCCCTCTTGTCAGCTAAACCAATGCATATCATATTTAATCAATGTCACAAATAATAATATACTTCCCTGACAAATTCTTCAGCCTTCACACTAAGAGGGATCCAGATATTCTTCCACCCAGAAACTTGTTTTCTTGTCTATTTGACTCTCTTTTAGACAGAATTGGTGTTTAGCAACGGCTCAAATAAAGGCTGTACTTATGACACTTAGAAACATATTTAAGCAGAACATTGGGCATAAGACAACATGTGAAAACAATGTTTATTGTTCCCTGAACCAATTTTTTATTTTTTTACAATTTGAGGCTGATGAATCCTGGCATTTCATCTTGAAACATGCCTGTGCCATCAGAGAAGAATAACATCTACCGATAGAAAAACCAGAGTTCTGGTGCATGAAAGTAGAAATCCAGGATGTCTGAGTAAATGGAGCTTAAAATAGCCTTCTGAGTCCATCCTGGCTTAAACTCTTGCATAAACACGGCGCCACATAAAGGTAGAAGTAACTACCGGTAATCCTGGTGCTTGAACATTTACATATTTCTTAAACGTACCCTATGCTTTGCTCAAGAATTACTGATGTAAAAATGTAGACAACATGTGCCTTTTAGGTTTCACCACATGAGCAACAGCTTATAATTGAAATGTCTGAGGTGGTGAAACATCTAATACATAAAACAGACAATAGAGCAGTCATTCATCAGCAGTCTGTCTGGTAGACACCAGCAGACAGATGGACTCTGGAGTAGCCTACAGGCTACATTTAAACAGCTCAGAATATCTTTTTTTTTTTATCTTTGCACATGAAATAACACTTTTTAATATTCCTCGATATATAGAATATGTTAAGGTGATTTTTATGCAGGTGAATTTGCCTTAACTTTATCCTTAGACATACAGCTCTGATGGTTCAGTGAACAGTGCCTTTATTGAGATTTTCTGCATCTCCAACTGAAAACACCAAAGAAACCAACCAAAACAGTTCATCTAAGGTTTGGTTACGATCTATAAAGACTATCATTGTTTCTTCATCTGGAACAAAGCATCTAATATCAGAAACCTTGTGTTGAGAGAAACTGTTTCTTTACCACATTTGTTTTTTTGGGTTCAACATCTTTAATAATAATAACTGGAAATGGTCTTGGTTGCTCTCAAGAACACATCTCATGTTCAATGAAGTATAAGGGAGGTCTCAATTCAAATCATTCATGATTGTTATCTAGTGAAAATGTTGAAAAAGTCTCCTTGACTGACAGATATGTTTTTATTAGTTTGGAGAAATGTTGTCTCAAAAATATGGAAATGCTTTAAATTGATTTTGTTTTTATAATTTGTGGGAAATACTGTATCCACATCCACAGTTCACTATTAGCCTCCTGTAACATTTACATTTTAAAAAGTCTGAAACTTCAGACTCTAAAGCTTCTGAACTTCTAAGTTTTAATGATATTCTTTTATATTCTTGATTAATAATGTAGTTTAATAACAGATACCATCACAGGAGAACCAATACCTTTCATAAAGGTAGTGAGGGGTCCTTCTCCAAACACTGTCCCCCATAGGAAAAAACCCTCTAATGAAAAGTTCATCTAACACATTGTTCAAAACAAGGCATGCCATGACATGAAGAGCACTTATGTGGTCTAGTCTATTCTCCTCATCATTGACCTCATTGAGGTCGCCTTTGCAACCTCAGCCATTTCTGATCTTCTCAGTCTCTGCAGTAACGTTGACAGGAAACATACGCTGGCTATTGATAAAGCATCTGACGGCAAAACAAATATCAACTTAAATAAGTCTGTCGCCTGTCTAGTCATAGCCTACACATACTAAACTTTGCACAAAAAGTGAGGAACTTTGTGTTTGTTAGTAACGATTCTTCTTGGAAATAAACCTTGTACCGATGGAAAGCCTGTTTATTCCCTTTTAAATGCTGCCACATTTGTAAGCAACATGCATTTGCAAAATGAGCAGTATGTGGGTTGCGAACATGACAAACATTTTTCGTCTCCCTTTATGCTGCTGGCCATTTGTAAACGGAATAAAATGCCAGTTCCTGCCATCACGTGGCAAGCAGTGTTAGTTGTATGGTCAACGGTTCTTGTGGACAGTGCTATTGAGAGATGCCAGCTGAGGGAGCTGACTTCTATGTATTTCAGAGGATTTTTCTGACAGATAATGCCTGCATCTCTTAGCATCATCATCTCTAGAGTGTTTAATATGTGTCAGCTGGAAATATCTAATGAACTCTTCAAGAGGCGCTGTTTATAATTTACTGATGGATCTGATAGATGATTATTTCAGATGTTTGTCAGCTGTATTTTTTTTCTTTCTTGATTATCTAAAATGTGCATTGTTTCAAAAATAACTTAAAAGAAAGTGAATAAATCTACAAGCAGTACCAACCTGACGGCGTGCCTCGGTTTCGGGATTAGATTTACACTTATTATTTAATTCATATCTCCATTCCCTACATACGTAGCTCATGTTTTAGGAAAATAAAGCTATGAAGTGAAGAAAGATTAACAAAATCTCTGTGACAGGCTGACAGAATGCTGGGTTTCTTGGCTGGCAGGAAGTAAACACACAATCTGGCTGAATGATCCGGCATATGTGTGGATTTCTCTCTGTTTATCATCTTACGCAGACCTCACCTCTAACCAGCATTAAAATGTGCACTTCCTGTGTTTGTCAGACACTGCATGAGGAGAAGGCATCCCATGAGAAGGATATGAACAATATGCAAGATAGATATGAAGAGGAGGGGAGCCAGATGAAGGAGAGCCAGGCTCGAGCTCTGGAGGAAGTCGCCAAGAAGCACAGAGTGACCCTGGAGACGGCTCTCACCAATGCAGAAAGGGATAAAAACCGCCTGGTGACTGTGAGTACGCACGCACACACACACACACACACACACACACACACACACACACACACACACACACACACACACACACACACACACACACACACACACACACACACACACACACACACAGGTCATTTTAAATGCAGTAAGTCAAGATGCAAGGCTGTGGAACTGTCCATGTTTTCCATCTCTGGTGTGATGGAGAGTCCCTCAGTATCCGCTTCAGTTTGTGATTACACATCGACACCTGACACACATTCATAAAAAACCTTTCTGCCCATTTGAATGAAAATAAAAAGATAAAAGAATGCTTAGTGGAATGAGCTTCAAATCAGCCTCAAGGTTGATTTTCAGATTGCTGCATCTTGAGTAATCAGCGTTCATCACTAATAATCAGAGGAAAATGAGAAGTGTCTGTTCAAGTGATGCTGCAGCACCGAAGTTGGAACTCAAATACAGCCATTAAAGATGCTTTTTTTCTTTGGGAAGCTTGATTTCTGCAACTTCGTAAAGAGACACCAGAGAAGAGCATATCCAGTTCATTTCTAATTACTTTCACATAAACATGTTTTCTTTTTATAAGTTATATGCTTCTACAGAAGTGCAGTGATGCTTTTCAACCAAATACTACTTAAAAAGAAAGGGGGGGAAAAAGATTTCCTCATACCTAGCCTGTCTACATTGCTGCTGAGGTCGAACGTACAACAAAGATGAGGCAAATGAGGACGCTGAAGTGTGAAACCTGCTGCTGTGTGGAGCGTGCAGGGCTGACTGCAGTATGTGCAGTACAGTGATGAGTGAAAGGCAGAGGTGCAGCCCAGCTGCAGTCATTCAAAATATGGGAGTACAGCAGCTTGGGGCATGATGATGCAAAAATGTGGCTATATTTATTTGGAATCCCAACACATTTTAGCATTTATGGTTTAGATTAAATATGAGACCACTGAGCTATAAAGTCCTGAGGTGCAGGAAATACAGTTAAAGATATTTAGCAGCGAAGCTTTACACATTAAATTAGAGGGGGGGGGTTCGGGGAATAGGTCCTCCAAGAGCAGTGGTGGACAGTAACGGAGTAAATTTACTTGAGTTTACTTAAGTACATTTCCAGAGGATTTGTACTTTACTTGAGTATTAGATTTCTTTGGTACTTATTACTCTTACTTGAATACATTTCCAAGACAAATATTTTTACTTTTACTCGAGTACATTTCTAGGAAGTCTGAAAAGTACTCGTTACTTTCAGGTCTGCTCTTTTTTCTTCTTCCCTAAAATCCTATTGGACACAAGCTGTTTTTGTCAAAGGAGGAGACCTATCACAGTGCACGCTCTCCACTGGGATGTACGTAAAGCGGAAATACGTCAAGCCTCCTCCTGAGGGGGATCCAGACTTAGTTGGATGGTGCAGGTTCATTTGGTTTCAGTTCATGATTGTTAATAAACTCTGCATCATCTGCTGTCCTCTTATGATCCCATTCATTTGATTTGTTTTTGGTGTTTCTGCAGGTTTTATATAACATTGTGGTTCTAAAAGCAGCACATCAGTGCAGCTGGTTTCAAAGAGTTAATTCTCAGAAACAAGAGTTAAAAGATACTTAAATTAATTTAGAAAAAATATAGTAATTTACTGATGTGGAAAATAAGAAATTTACTCTTACTCTTACTCTTACTTTTACTTAAAGTAAATTTAAAAGCATTTACTTTTGGATACTTAAGTACCTTTAAAAGCAAGTACTTTTCTACTCTTACTCGAGTAATATTTTGACTGAGCTACTTTTACTTGTAACGGAGTAAATTTTGACCAGTAGTATTTGTACTCTTACTCAAGTACTGGGGTCGAGTACTCTGTCCACCTCTGTCCAAGAGTCCTTAGTCACTGCAAAATGTAAACTTCACAGTAGACATGCAGCAGTAAACATAACCTTTTCCACTCTTCCACCATCCTATTGCTCTTCTTTTATACTTTTCTTTTCACCCTGATGTTTACAAAGCAGGTTGTGTGTTGCATGTTTGTCTGAGATATTTTCAGTGACAATAAACTGGAGCTAAAACTACACAATACCACTGGTTTGTCAATTTTCAGGCCAGACGATGAAATATTGAGCTGAAAGATAAAGCGTAAAGCCAAGGAGGACTGCAGACTGATCATTTTTAGGCTGCACCAAGCATGATTCATATTACACCTAATTCCAATTTCAACCACAGAAATCAACCACGACAACATAAATACCTGCCTAGTGTTGTTTAGCTCCTCTTCAAACCCTGATCAGATGTTTGTAATAGATCCCTTGGCCCTGGCGAATGCATCAGACCTCTTGTTGAACTGATTACCAGGCGGTTTTACGGAGCCAACAGCTGTTTCTTAAGGCTGCGTTGATTTGGGGGGCTAGCTTGATTACAGGTAAATAATAGCTGGTCTTAGTCCCTCATTCTGTTTCAATAATGAAACTCCTTTTTAAACACATCACAAGATGGCCAGACGACATCTGTCATACTTTTCCACACCACATCCCCACGAGCAGATCTTTCAGCCTCTATTCAATAGTCCTGTCAAACCAACTAATAACCCACTTCTGTTCATGCCAGATGTAAAGAAATGCACATTTCTCTAAGACTTGATTAATATGAATAATCTATGGTGACATATGAAATCTTTCATTGTACACTACAGATATACAGTATAGCTTACCTTATCTTGCTTACTTCTGAGAAAAAGCAATACTTTTCTTTGTAACAACAAAGCATATTTTACAGTCTCGCCACACAGCATGCGTTAGCAAGCTGTCATTTAGTCATATTTGAGATATTTCAAACCCCTTTAAAGGATGGCATTACTCTCAGATGCCGACACTTCACATGCCTGCAGCATTACAGTTATCCATTCAAACAGCTCCGATCATCTCAGCCCTGAATATATCTGATGCCAATGTTTGTGTTGTTGAGGGAAAATGGCATTAAATGTTTGAAACTGAATAGACGGGTATCAGAAATGTCTCAGTGAAAATACAAGCTGTCAGCTGACAGCTGCACTCTGGGGTTCCTGCCTGCCAGTAGACGTGGTCCTGTCACATGATTCAGTCTGTTGATGTAACTGCTCACGACTGACTGGTGATGATAAATGATCGCGTTCACAACACTGACCATGGTGTGTTTGTGTGAAGCTATGTGTGCATGCATGTGAGCATATTTACCCACCAATACCACGCTCAGATTTAACAACGTGTGACACATTACAGTGCTTCTGTTTAACAAAAACAAAACCTAAGTGCAGAGGTGGTGTGAGGAAAGTTAAGCACATTGTTACCGCTTCCATGATTCAATTTAAAAGGTAAGAAACAGTCAGGTGCTGCTAATAAAATAAAATGTATTTGATTCATTGATCCTCAGCAAGTGTGGCCATTTCGGTAAAAGCAGAAATAGGAAGACGGTAGTGTGAGCTGGGCTTGCTGTGTGTGCCCACAGCCTGAGTACTGTACGCGCTCTCGTGTGGCGTATAGAGTTCTCCAGTCTTAACGAATGCACTTTGTTTCCCTGGAAGTGCAAAGCTCATCACCAATCTCAAAAAGAGATAGGAGATGGGAAGTGAACCACTGACCCCACTCCACCCCTTAAAGCTAGCTGCTATGAACAGAGGTGTAAAAAAGAAGAAATTCTTGTATACTTGTGAAAAAAAGAGCTGGCAATGAGTTCACCCTCTATGGATTAATGTAAAAATACAGAATTTAAAAAAAGCACTTGATCCTTATGAGTCATTGAAATTGGGAAAATAAAACCTTACATGAACAACAGTACATAACATATTACACATTGCATTATTGAGAAAAACTAAGAACACTCTTGCTGGTTCCATAGGAAGTAAGTGGCAGTACGGTGCTGCTTATTGATTGTAGTGTTTTTCATTTCCTGGGTGTGTCATTACAGCAGCATGCAACACACAATATGCCTCGCCAAGGTGGACTTATTATTTTGGAGCTTAGTAACGTGCACTGAAGTACTTGGCAGCAGCCCTGGGTTCTGGTCCTCCTTGGTCCCAGCTTCTACCTCTTAATAAGGCAGGTGGTCACGAACAGAGGGAACGCAACTAATCTGGTCTCTGCTGTCGCAACCACCTAAACCGCTGTCCCACTGGGCCCCCTACAGCTGCGCCCAAACCACACAAACGCAAATTCAGCAAAGTGACTACAGGTTTAAATGTAAAAGGTTAAGTATTTTCCTAAAGATCAATCACCTGAGCAAAACAGTCAAAACAGTTGCCAGTCTTCCCAGAAGTGGACATCCCAGAACCCCAAGGTCCGACAGTGCAACGCTAAGACAAGCTGTGAAAACAAAGAAAGAAATGTACCTTATTTCAGTTCACCTTCATTTGTAGAACACCAGCTCACAACAAAAGTTATGTCAAGGCACTTTACACCAGAAGACAAGTCCAAAACAATTTGACCAAAGACCAGTGGTATTCCAGTGCAATCTGATTTATTGTATCTCTGTTAATCAAATTCAGTCTAATAGATTCCAGAGGATGCCCAGCTAAGGGACACCACAGAATGCATCACATCTTAATCTCAGTGCAATTCCATCACCCCCTGTATGCAGGGGTCGACAGAGAGGAGGGAGAAAGTGGTACGGCTAAAAAATCTCCAGCAGCCCCAGATTCAAGGACTTGTTTGGGGTCTGAGTGACAGGAAAACTTCAACATTTATTCCTCTCGCTGCAGCATGAAGCCCATCCAGACTAATGTCTTATCAAAAGGGAATTCCAGTAGTCCCAACTTGAAGTAACAAATGTATGGACTAGTTTTTCTGCATCGCTCTAAGATATATAATCTTCTTTACTTTTGCAATAGTCTGTTACCAAGGTGAAAGAATGCAGCTCTACATACTTGACCAAATCCCGGTCAAAAATAATTCCAGGATTCCCCACAGTGGTACTAGATGCAAAAGTAATGCCATTCAGAGTTAATAAATAAGTAGACGGTCTATTTTCAAAGCTCTAAGGCCCAAAGACAACGACCTCGGTCTTTTCTGAGTTATCTAAACACAAGACCTATTTTGATTCAGGTAAACTATTTTGAGGAAACCTTAAAAAGTGAAACTGTACTTTTTCACAGAATGTAGGAATTTCAATATTTTATTGTGTGCCATTATAAAGTGCAGTGTAAACCAAGTTCATATTCATAGTAGTTTTACTAACATAAAGCAAGGGTATTAGCCAGATTTCAACACATACAAGACTCTCAGATAAACTCTGGTTTGGCTGTTGAACGTTGGCATCTTCAATAATGCTCAGAGGCATTACCATCATTCTCTCTGAGGTTTTATCCATATTCATATTAACTTGACTGAATGATCACAAGAAGCAAAAGAACGAAGTATCAAATTGATGCATGGGCAGTAACAACATTTTGGGGTTATCTACTTTTCTATTATTTTTTTTAATCTGTGCTTTAAAAAATGGAATGAAGATCCATCATGGAAAAGCTTTTACCATTACTACACTCAGTGGCTGCTGGAGAGAAATGAATGTTGGGATATTTAGAAGCAGAGTCAGCAACAAGTTAAAGTGAAGTAGGTATTCAAAGGCTGTATGTTTATTTACTTTTTTCAAATAGGCCTACACCATTTGAGAAAGCAGGAGCAAAACAAAAGGTGACTCCCAAGCAGGAACCAGTCACTGCACCAGCCACTGCTTTCCTATACGGAGTAAAAGTGAGTTACAGGCTCGCTTTTTAATCTGGGTTGGTATAAGTTAGTGTATAACGGTCCAACATAAAAACAGGATCATTCACAGATATAACGGATGACAGGAGCCGGGTTTGCTGCAGAAAGTCTGAATTTAGCTTAGGTTCCCTATCGAGTAAAATATATCAACGGAGGCTATAGGAGTGACTAAGAAGCTGGCAAGGTAGGAAATGTAGCCTACTGATGTGGGTGCACATTTAAATGTATCATCTATAAATGTCATCTGGGACACCACTGCAATTTTATAATCTGCTTGACAGTGCACCCTGGAAGAGCTTCTGTCAGTGTTGTGTTACAACAGACATCCAACGAGGACAAATAAAAATAAATTCTCAATGGAAATGAAACCTGGAGACTTGACAGCTAATGGGAGCCACATGTGGAGACTTCATGCAGACTGGCTGATGAGTCACACAGGTGATAAGCGTGAGCGTCAGGTGCTATTTTAGGGAGATGCCAAAACTGCTACTCCTCCGATTCACCCATGAATGCGCACAGATGATGGTGCGTGTCGTTGTGCAGGAGGTGATAAGAAACAAATTAGATGAAAACAGGGCTGACAGATGAAGTAGCACCAAATGTCCTGGAAGAAGAAAGCGTCTTTTTTTTTTCTCCCGTTGCAGAACATTTTGACTTTACATACTTTTGATTTGTCACTTCCGGCTTTCATACAAATGCAGGACTTAATCTTTAAAGGCTTGGCATTTGAAAGGGTGCTGGACCAATACGATATTTAAATTTAAAGTCCTGCTTGAACACAGATGACATTTACCTCACATTTAACCGCAAGTGGAGACTATAAAATAAGTAATGAAAATTATGACAAAATTACTGATGAAAGAGATGGATGTTAGCTGAGCAATGTGACGCCAACCAACCAGTGTGTGTGTTTCTAAAAGCTGTGGCATTAATCATTTACTGCTACTTACTTAGTACAGAGTGTGGCATCCTAACAGGCCTGAAGCTCACACATAACAGTATACAGCCATTTCTTAGATGGTGCTTTTCCGCTGCTTGCCTACTGCATAATCTAGTGTGTGTGTGTGTGTGTGTGTGTGTGTGTGTGTGTGTGTGTGTGTGTGTGTGTATATGTATATATACATATATATACTCCATTACCTTTTATAACTCTTGAGAAGAACAGAGTTACTTTTGGAAATCATTTTTCACACTTTCTCTTCATGGGAGACAATTTTAGCAAAATAGGTTATCAGTAAGTGTGATTTTTTTTTTAAAACTCAAAAAGTATAAACATATAAAATCTTGAATATTTCAGGCATTTTTTTTCCAAGTTCAGCCAACAGATCTGGTCACCAAAGCAGACACTGAGAAGGTAGATCGCTTGAAGGAGTTTTACTGACATTTTTTTGAGCACTTCAGACTAAGACTATCCAGCCATTTAGTAACTTTGGATGGCATTCCTGTGGTATGGGGTGCTACTGTGAGAAAGAATTTGTTCTGTAAATCACTCAAAATATTGCAAACATAAGGACAGAGTTGAGCCAAAATTCTGCAGGAAGAGTTCTGATGAGGATTGACAAGAAAGCTTTTCCTGTTCAATTCAGAATAGACTTTAAAATCCTTATCATCACATAAAATCACTTTCATTTGACTTTAGTTCAATTCAGTACTGTTCAATTCAGTAACACTTCATTAATCCACCTACGGAGAGCTATGGGTGGAGGGAAGGTGGGGTGGTCTGTTCAGCCTGGGTACGGGGGGTGTTGCTTTCAGATATTCTTCATCTTCCTGTGACCTCCTCATAGTCCTTTTGTCCACAGTTAAACTCTGAACAGTGGTTATGTAAATGGTGTAAAGAGAAACATTGGAAGAGTAGAAGAGAGAGAGAGAGAGAGTGAGAGAGAGAGAACCACAAACGCACTGGGGTGTTGTATCTGTAACCTAGCAACAACTGATCTGCTGATGTCACATGCAGCGCCTGCACCAGCCTTTGCCGGAATGTGCACTGCTACTAGAATAAAGCTGGCCAACTCTCTCAGAAGAAAGCATGAATGAAAACTTACAGATGCCAGTTGAAAATTGAGGCTGCATGTTCTGCAACAGCATAGCCTGGATTGCACCATCTGTTGCTGACAAGCACTGCAATTCCATCGTACTTTTTCTGCTCCTCTTCATATCTCTGTCTGCTGTTAACGGCCCAGCTCCCTCTCGTCTTCAGGGACATAAAGTTCTGTATCATCTCAACAGAGCACTTCACTCTCAGACTCCAAGTTTACTTTCGGTCTCTAGAGTTTCCAAAAGTAGAATGGGAGACAGAACCTTTAGTTATCAGGCTCTGTCTATTGAACTGTATTTAACTTTGTAAAACGCTGAATAGCTTCTGCGAACGTGCCTTGAGGGGGTTTTGTTACGGATTGACACCACACATGTACAATGAGTTGAACTGGATCCTATTGATGGCTGGAGTAAAGATTGGGGCACAGTGATGAACTGGTGTGCACAGAGAAAGAAAAAACAACAATGGACAGCCACTTATGAAGAGAGTTTGAAACAAAAAAGAGAGAGAGGCCTCATAGCTTGCTGCAAACATTACATACAGCATGGTACGGAGCATCCATAAATGATGAATGATCAATCAAGGAGAAGGGTAAGCAGCAGTCACCAAATCCTGGTTCAGTTCAATTCAGTTCAACCATACTTTAATATGTGAAGAGAAATGTAATGTTGGAGGAACTTTCGTTATCCAAGTTTCTTCAAAGAGAATAGATGGTTATTGCTGTGGGCAGAAGGGATCCAGAAATGTCCCTAGAACAGATCCAGCCATCTTTATCAAGAGGGCACCAGCATCTCCTGATATGGTTGGCACAATGAGGGAGCAGCACCAAGACGATCATGACGTAGGTGGAGGATGAGGCCGTTGAGGTTTATCTTGTGACCCAGGGCTCTTCAAGTCCAGCCCTTGAAGGCTGCTGTCCTGCACGTTTTAGATACCTCCCTGCTTCAGCTCACCCTGATGCAAATGTCATTAACGGACTGTCAGTGGTTGACATTTCCCCCAGTTTGTGTTTCTGTTTTGCCCCACCTGTCTTCCATCTGCCCTGATTGTTCACACCTGTGTCTCGTTACCCCCTTGTGTATATCTGGTCTTGTCTTTCCCTTGCTCCTTGTGGTTCCGTACTGTGCTTTCCTCCATGTGTCCTGCCAAGTTTTTGCTCTAGTTTTTTATCCCTGTTTCCGTGTGACCTTTTGATCCTGCCATGCAGCGCTTTTGGTTTTTGGTTTTTGTAAATAAACACTTTTTTGTTACATGCAGGACAATCAGCCCTCGCGGTCACGAAGACCAGTTTCTTTATCCCCCTGGCCTCACCACTGCTTTGCAGCAGTGCAACTTGAGGAAATATACCTTTTTAAGACTTGAACATGAAGCTTTAGTTTCTGGGCTGCCTACCAGACCATTAAAACATAGCATTAAACCACTTAGTGTGTGTTGAAGATGCTACCCCGGTCAAGAGAAATGGGGGTCCTGTTTTCTACGTCACACCGGGACTTCATTATAATACCTGTTAACCATGTTGTTGCTTCACATCGGCATTAATGATGCTGGTCAAGGATCTTATCAGCGCAGATTAAACTGAGCCATAAACAGTGAATGTAAGCAGATCATATTTTTCTGCATAGTTACACCTCCTTGGGGGTTACAGTCTCCCTCACTCAGTGTGTGTGTGTGTGTGTGTGTGTGTGTGTGTGTGTGTGTGTGTGTGTGTGTGTGTGTGTGTGTCTAGGGGGGGATTGCCTTAGATACTAAGATGCCAAGCATTCAAAACTGCAGAACTTTAGCTTTTAGCTCCAGTTGTTAGTTCACAGAATGCTTCAGTCTCTCAAGCCTAAAGAGATGTTGCAACACTAAAGCTGTGGCTTCTAGAGATGAGTGTGGATATAGTAACAAAACGCAAGAGTTAGGAAACTCCGTTTTGAGCTGAAGGAAAGTGGTTTTACCTTTAGATTATTCTGTTGCTGGGGTCTGATTGTGGGAAGACGGGCACTGAGGTGAAATGCTTCCTTAATCTGTTGAAGGCCTGCTCCTCCTCAGGTGTGCACACAAAGGGAATCTCAGAGGAGGTAAAGTTAGTGACAGACACCAGGATCCCCATCAGCTGTTATTCTATAGAATCGATTGGCCATTTCTCTGCCACTGATCTGTTTTAGTTCTCACCTGCCCATCTTCAAAGAAACAAGAAGGGGATGGATATTGCTTTGAATTCACACTTTGGTTCATATTTTAAAAATGCTCTTTACATCCGCGGTAGAAAAGGTGATACAATAAACCTTGAGGATACCACTGACCAGAGTCTAAAAGACTACTGGGCCATCTGTGAGATCAAAAGGTATTACTAGATACTTAAGATGTCCACGCGGTGTCCTGAAGGCCATTTTCCTCTTGTTTCCACTTATTTATGATTTGAATGGTTCCATCAGAAACATGTAGCAGTACTTAAACAAGATACAGTGTCTAGGTGTTCTTAAAAAGAAATGTCTGCCCTGAGAGGACAGGATGATGGCTCAACTCTGTGAGTTGTCAGAGACTCACTTTGGTGTTTCGCAGAGATTGACTCTGTGGTTTTGATAGATTTTATACTCGGCTCCAGGGTAAAGGGACCTTAATGCTTTGTTACTGTATATAATCTCTCTCAAAGGTTAATGATACATCACTTTAGTGCAGTTAAAACATATATTGCCATTGATTTATGTGTGTGTGTGTGTGTTGGAAAGTTATGGAAATGACACCATGCAAAGAGCTATTGATTTGCGAAACACTCTATGGACTTTATGATTATACTTTGAAACCTCAAGAAAGAAAATCAACCATCTTCCCTCATCTTTGTATCCATTATAGTTAAACTCTAGAAAATGTCAGTAACTGCAAGATGCAATAATGACTCAACAATCCTTTGGAGTGCACGTTATTGACCCAAATGATACATTGGACTTATTGGAAAAACAGAAAACATATTTCACAACATAAAGCTGCTTTTAAAATGCTAAACCAGAAGTAAAACATTAACAGCCCCATGAGTTGTTGCACCACAGACTCAACAGGCATTTACAGTCCAGTGGCCTGTTCCTGCAGCCTTCAATGTCAGCTGAAGGTGCACATTTAACCACGGTGAAGTGAGGAGGGGACATTTGTGGACATTATTAAATGTTACCAGGTCACATTCAGTCTGCAATATAAAATATCAGAGAAGTACACGTTAAACATTAGCAGCCTTATTCATGATCATGTGACAGACGTCTTGGGAAAGAAGAACAATGCGTCAACCTCCAGTAAATCAACAGCACTGTACAGCCGCAGGTTGTTCCAGGAACTGCTATTTACCTGCTTTTACTGTTCAGAACGACTGTGGCGATGGACAAAAAAGTAAGCTTTGGAGGAGTCAGGCCTTCATTTCCACTTCTGAGGTTCAGTCCAGTGTGCACTATATCAAGATAACAGTTACTCTGGAAGCTGGAATCAGAGATGTTACTTATAATCCAGTAGCCTCTCGCCCTGCATTTGTCACTTCCTCCTCTCAGTTTTTACAAGCGAAGACATGGACAATTATTGGATGAAATAAAATGCATTTGCTAATCTATAATTTCTTCACATTTACATACACAATCAAGAGATTAACTGGAGTAAAAAAGTTATCACAGTTATCAAATAACAATAGTTAGCATTCTAGGTTTGAGTCCTGGCTTTCTTGGAGTTTGCAAGTTCTCCCAATTAGAAAGGAAAAAAATGTGATTTATTTTTGGAATTGTCTGTATGCATATGTGTGAGTTTCTCTCTGTTGTGGCCCGTGATGGTCTGGCCACCTCACCATTGGTCCCGGTCCTATTGAGAACCATCTGCCTTGAGATCTTTGTTATGACAGGACATGTACTAAACTTATATGAACTAACACTTGACTGACGGCTGGAGCTGCAGTTCAAAGGCTTTGCTTTGCTCAGTATGATTGATTATGTTGTTTCTAGCAGCAAGAACAGAACCAGTTTTCTGTCAGTTGAGATAAATGTTGTAATCCAAGCAACAGGCAGTTCAGTCAGTCATGCGTGATAAGTGTGCGTGCCTCTTGCAAAGCCAGACCAGGAAAATGTCCGTAGTTTCCTCGGCTTCCTTGTTTTAATTCCTATACTGCTGATCTAAAGTATGAAATCGTAAACAGCAAGGGGGTGTGCTATTTGCTCAACTACAGTAATAGTACAGGACATCCTGACATCACATTTTCAAATACAGGATAACGGTTGTTTACAAGAACATCTCCAACAAAACCCCTTGAGCCCGGCATGTCTTCGCCTGTGCCTGATATCAAGACGGTAACAAATACCCAAATTCAAGTGTCAGAATGACTTTCTGTCTGATACGAGACATTGAAATTGTCCTGCAGGATTACAAACAGGACCTGGGACCAGTTTAATGAGCCTGAGGTTGCTGTTCCAAACCGCAGCCCACCACTAATTTGACTGCTGCAGAGGCGTACAGTTCCACTAGTCTGAAATAGCCTTGTGATGATGCCTAATTTCCACAGAGTCCTTATTCCAGTCACACACTGCCATGTGATGGTGAATGATCAAGTATTCTCTTGCATCAAAGCTGCATAATGAGACCTGATAAGAGCTGACAGCTACATTAATAGAAGACCGTTGTGCATTTCTATGGCTATTCGATATGCATCCCATATGAAGGATTCCTCTCTGCTTGCCCTGTGCGATTTGTACGGCTCCACATCCCCTCCCACTGTGTTGTGAACTGCACATTTTGTTCATTCCTGTTCATGATTGTGATCTCAGTGTTGATGCAGAAATTGAAAAAGTGAAATGGAGCATTAAAATGAGGGCCAATAGCAGCATCCATTTGCTTCTCATTCAGTTTTATATCTTTTTTACGATATACTGAACCTGACAGATAAGAAGAGATGCGTCTCTCTCCCTCTTTTGTTCATCACCTGATTCAATTGTCTTATCGGAGTCTAATCTGGTTATTTTTTTTCTTTCATCACTTTCGGTTATAATGAGAGTTGTCTGTGAGAAGGCTGTGTTTTGAATTTAAATGACTCAGTCTGCTTTACTTTGGATTCTCTCTCCCCTTCTTTAAAGCGAACTGCAAGGCCCCACAGAAATCTTTATGTGTATTATATTTTTTTCTCCATCTGCTCTAATTCAGCATTCAGGAATGGCCAGTTATGTCCTTGATGCCGTCAGTCTGATAGGAGTAAAGTTTATGTTCATGCAAATATGTCTCTCCCTCACATTATAAAATATGATGCACTTGTTTGCAGTTCATCTAAGTTGCACTTAGAATATTAATCAGTGTGTCTTTTAGAGACCCGTCTCCTATTTCCATTGCAAATGCTGGTTACTTGAGTAAAAATAATAAACATGTCTCTCCAAACCATGAATGCAAGATAATGTATCTTGAAGTTTCTAAACCTTTTTTTAAATTGCTTCACTTGCTGTTTGGTTCAGATTTGGAAACAAAACAAATGTGTGAGGTTATGATCATCTTTAGGCATTTATCATAGGTTGTTTGGGTTTGGAAAAGATCAGGGGTTTAGCTTTAGATTGGCCTTCCACATCCATGGATACAAAACGTAATTATGTCCCGATTCTTTGGCTTCATAAAATTGTAATATTATATATTTTTGTGCTTTGTGCAGTAGTTTAAATACATTTCCTGCACTCATTCATATGCGTCGGCAGGCTTTCCAGACTTATTGCTTTCAGTAACAATCCCACAATTACAACCCAGCTGCACCAGCTCCATGGAGCACGTTGCCATATCTCAGCTCCATATTTCTGCTCTGACAGTCTCATCAGAGATAGCCATCTGGCAGCTTGTTTACACCAACAAAAAAAAGCGAGAAAAGTTAGCAACTAGTTTTTGAACATGGCAACTGTAAGCCAAATATTTTCCTCAGCAGTTGCTGGAGACCAAAACAGTGCTGATTATCTATATCACATCTGGCCATATTGCACCATGCCCAGATGTGTAAAGGAACAACCTTTTTTCATTAATTTGCCATTTTATTCAATGATAAATACATTTTTGTGTCATGGTTCAATTTACTATACCATACAATTTACTATAATTACTATTTATAGATAAAAGGCATTTAAAAAATGTATTCTCCATCTAATTTTTTTCTGAAACCCATTCCACCATACATTATGATCCAAGTCCAAGCAGTAGTCTTAAAAAGAGACTTTTCCTGGAGTATGTGTGTGAAAGCAGCTCCAGACAGACCCTGGAGGGACCATGCTGCAGTTTAGGGGTTTCATTTTTCAAGTTCCGGCTTATTTCATCGCATCTGACAGTTCTTTACAGATTTTGAACATGTTTGGAGGGTTCAAGTATCTTGGTGTTTGTGCAGCATGTTTAAGTGGCTTTTGGCTGAATTTCATAGTTAATCGTGCTGTTATTTCCACATTAATTTGAGATCAACAATCAATACCTGGATTAAACTGGCTGTCTGAATGGGTCTTATGGGTTTTCACATGGCCGATCTGCAGCGTTTATCTTCCAGTGGTTTTAGTGAAGTTATCATCAGGAAGTCAAAAAGAAGCACTGCGTTATCCTTAAGCGTGACGCGTGAATGCTCCGTCTTTAAATCAGATCAACTTTTGTTATGTGTATGTCACAATTTTTAGTACTACAGTATATTTCCATCATAAAATCCAGCCCCTGTGTAATGAATAACCCCAGACGTGTTCAACTGACGTTACAGCAGTTTCCTTCACCTCTGAGTGTCCTTGGGAAGTTGCCATTATTGCACAGTACGATAGAAATCTTTACCCATTCATCAGAAAATATGATAAGGTTTATTATGGTGACAATTCAAAAGCTATTTCTCTCTTCACTGCCAAGGACAGTTACATTCTTCATGCATTTTGGACGTTTATGCAGATGAATGTGGTAAATGTAATGTCACGCATACCTCTGGTTCTTTTTAAATGCTTCGCTTCTCAATGAGGCATCAAGGCCTCAGCCTTCACTGACAGATCCCTTCTCAGTAAAGTGCTGAAATGGAAGGTGAAATTTCAGTTTTAATTTTTTTATGACCAAACATTTTTAAAGCAGATAATATGCCAACCTTCAGCTGAACGGGTTCATGTTCAGTATCATCATGCTTTAATACAATAGCACAATAATAAGTCAGTACGCTTCAAAAAGTTAGATTTTTAAATTATTGTTTCTGAGATTTTGCCATTTTTGACACTTGAGCTTTTAGCACACTTTTTTAATATTCAAGAGCAACTTCAGCCTATATCACCTAAGGTGAGGGTCTTTTAAATGAATAAAACATATACAACCTGGAGTTTTATGCCTAAGTTACTGATTCAGAAAGAGGTCTTAGCCCACTTGACAATCAGTACGTTTACATGCAGCAAAGAGATGGGATTTCTGATCGTATCACATAAGGACATGCAGAAGACCAAATCACTTGTCTGAGTATGAACTCTTGTTTGAGCAGATCTGGATTTCTCTCTGCGCAGGAGTTGGAACAGCAGTTTGAGCGGGAGCGCCAATCGCTAGAAGAACAGAAGACGCTTCTGAAGCAACAGCTGGATGAGCTGAGGGAGGAGCTGACGTCCACGCTCAACGCAGCCAACGAGGAGGTAACACCTCAGATCAGGGATGGATGGATGGATGGATGGATGGATGGATGGATGGATGGATGGATGGATGGATGGATGGATGGATGGATGGATGGATGGATGGATGGATGGATGGATGGATGGATGGATGGATGGATGGATGGATGGATGGATGGATGGATGGATGGATGGATGGATGGATGGATGATATAGCTCAACACTGATACCAAGGCTTGCAGCTATTAAATAAACATAACTGTCTTTGAGCTTACTTTTACATAATGGATCACTGTTATCCCTTTAAAGCCTCAGCTCATAGTCTCTCATTATCTTTTAACTTGACACTAACCGAACCTGAACAAATCAGTTCAAGAGTACCTTGCAAGTACATAAAAACGGTTGTACTGTGAAGGTTAAAGCTGAAATGAAAAGAATAAAGATAAGAGTTTGGTCTGAATCATCATGAAAAGGTTTAACAGAAATATTACTTATACACATATCCACATACATATATACATGCAGAGTTATGTACATGCATATATATATATATATATATATATATATATATATATATATATATATATATCTATATATATATATATAGATATATATATATATAGATATATATATATATATATAGATATATAGATATAGATATATAGATATATATTTATTTTTTTTTTTTCTTGAAAATAAGGTTTTTTGATACAGTCCAATCTTTGGTCAAGTCCCACTGGTCGTGAGAAAAACATAGGTTTTACTTCACTGAAAACAAGTTTCTTGTACTCTAACCCAATCACCACTCCATGCACACATTATTAGTAGAACTATGCTTCAAACGTTGAAATAAATAAATAAATATCAGAAGTTCTGCAGAACTATGTTGCCACATCAGCAAAAGGTACATACCCCTTGCTTGTGTAAAAACAAGAAATGAAAGGAGTTATTAAATGAATTTTTGATAGAAATTCCACCTCACTGAGCATCAAATTGTGATGCAGTTTCAAGGTTGCCTGCCACGCTGAGATCCAGAGAAGAGCAGAGGAGCGGCGTCTGACTCCGTGTAACTGTGTGTGAGCAGGTGTCTCGGCTGCAGCAGGAGGTGCAGCAGGGGGAGCAGGACTTCACAGCAGCTGAGGGGCAGATCTCCACGCTGAAGGAGGCCCAGGACAAGCTGCTGGAGGAGCTGGATGCTACCAGGGCCCGGCTCAGAGAGACCAGCAACCTGCTGACTGCTCTGCAGGTCACCAGCATGCAAAACACATTCCTTCACTTTTACATCTGTTCGTAACCACAACAACAACCCACTTTTCCTTAAAACCATAACTAATTCTTCATATATTAACTCCTAAGAGATTTATTGGGCAAGTATGCAGTCTTGAGAATGTTTTCTTAAACTACAGTTTTCCTCCAACTCATTAAAATCCCAGGAATGTTCAGCTTCAATGTCATTATTGATTTTTGGCGGACTCTGCCAATGGCTGAGGTTCTGTATTTGCTATTAGCGAGGTTATTCCCAGACTGTCTTTTTAAAAGTCCTCTGACTAAAAGAACAACTGCATGAACCAACATTTACATTTTTGTGGCACTCTGAAAGATCAGCATGTTTTTCTGCCTCTCAGGGAGAACTGGAAACCCAAAAGCGTCAACATGATGCCAAACTCATTACTACCAAAGAAGAAGAGAAGCTCAAGATGGACAAGATGGCTCTGGAGCTGGAGCTCAAATGGACCGAAACTCTCAGGTCAGTGTGTGCACGTGTGTTTCCAATGTGAGGACTTTAAATAGGAGGCCCCTAACTACGCCTTTTCTTTCAACAAGCACCAAGCAAATGAAGTATGGATGAAAAGCAAAAGCTTTCTTCTGTTTCCCACACTGCCAGAGTACACGCACGCACACACGGGTCACCTGGTTCCCAGTACCGACCCCAACACAACATTAGCCCTGCTGGATTCTACAGCTCCTCACCTGGATCCAGTGTTAAAGCTCCCAGCTCAGTCTCTTAACGTTCTTAGACCTTTGAGGGGAGATTTGTCAAAGAAACCCAAAGAACCAAACTGTCTTTTTAAGGTGTAAACAGATGGACTTTTCACACTCAAAACTCCAAAGACACTTAATAATCATTGTGTGTGTTTTTTCGGTATTAAACATGTGAAACATGTGTGTTTTTACATTCGAGGAGAAAGCCAGACGCCAGCCAACCTAGATAGACTTTATAATGACAATTTTTCCCCAACATTCTCTGTGCTAACCCCCTGTTGCGCAGATATGCTCTACTCCTCCTCATATCAGTGTTTTTGCAGTCAAATATACCGTTGCTTGCTGTGAAGAAAAACGAGTGCTACTGCAACCTAACGGTAATGACCCCTGTGGTCAGCGTCGTATCTGGAACAGTCCTGGCCGAGGGAACTTTAAATGGGTTGTTTCACAGCAGTCCGAGAGAGAAAATCAATCCATGAAAAGTTTCAGCAGTGCTCAGAAGAAGCCTGAGTGATGGAGAAGATATTACACTGAAGAGTAGCACAAGGCAGGTTTTACACGGAGCAGAACATGTTTGCACGCTCGGAGAGAGCGCTTGAATGTGAAGGTGCTTAGTACCCGGAGCTTGAATGTGAAGGTGCTCAGTACCCGGAGCTTGAATGTTCCCCAGCTCCGCTTGTTTTTCTAATCAAGCTTAATCACATCAGTTTACTTCCAACATGTATTAACGTGGAACTTGTTCACTGTACATTGTGATGGCAGGGGAAGGATTCGACAAGATTAGTTCTTGGATGTATTTGAAACTATATATTTTTAATTTTTTTGTCTTTTCCTTCTGTTTGAAACATCATCCAAACAAACCTTTGACAAATAGCACCAAACTGAAGATGGGAAACTTTGGAGCCAATCGATTGTTGATGGAGCGATGACGGTCAGACACTGTTATCGACTTCTAATATTGAAATATTTTTAGATAGATTTTTTATTTTATTTCACCTATTAAAAGTTAGGCGACATTCTTTTGGACTACTCCTGATATCACTGCAAGCCTTTGAGGTTGTTGGTGCATTATTTCCAGCTTCAGCCTGAAGCCACACATATTTTTATGCCGGCAGTTTATTCTCTGTTTGCCCACTTCGTTTACTTCAATCCTTTGGTCTCCGCTGCACTTGTCAAACTTCATTCTCGTTACCGACAGACTTGTAGGAGATAAAATCAAGTCCTAAACTGGGTGGCAACTCTTCAAAATTAGCACATTGATCGCTTAAATCTCACAGAACATGTTTAATACAATTTGGTGTTCGATAAATGTGTTACATGGGTACTTTGCTCAGTAAGAAGCATCATACTTGCTAAATCTGTATTTTCTCCTTTAATATGAAAAAAACACGATAATAGAGGGTCAAAAGGTGCAAAATCTCAAATCCAATTTAATAGAATAGATGATATGGTAGGAAGCTGTTTTTTTCAGGAATCTTGAATTTCTTCTTTCTTTTGCGAATCATCACAACCTAAATCTGTCAGCTTCCTTTTTCCAAGCAGTTTTTATCGTCCCCCAGCCCATTTCTTTTTCAACCCCAAGTACTTGCAATGCAAACTTCCTTCGAAGTGAAATCCATTTCACTAAATGTCAGCCAGTTGGCCATACTTTCACCATTATTATACTTAATATTTCTGCAGCACTTACAGGGTGGAAGCACTGCAAATAAAAAGTGGAAAAAGCAAATGAAAGGAAAAACTGCTGTAATGTGACATCAATGACAAAAATTGGCTGCGCGGCGGAGAGATAAGGGAGCGTTTTCAGTTGGCAGCGCTGACAAACTGACACAGGCCACTTCATTTGAAGATGTAAGAAATCTCATTCTCACCGACAGCCGAAAAAGCAGAAGTTAACATCCTGCAGACATAACAGATAATAAGGAATACAATAGAGAATATTTGTTCAGAGCTCTTGTTCGGATTTCACACTTCCCCTCTGTTCAGCAATTTCATCATCAGC
The DNA here is from genome assembly GCF_033807715.1 of Cololabis saira. Classification (NCBI taxonomy): domain Eukaryota; kingdom Metazoa; phylum Chordata; class Actinopteri; order Beloniformes; family Belonidae; genus Cololabis; species Cololabis saira. The sequence continues at coordinate 13,602,713 of NC_084604.1, forward strand.
TGGTATTCACCTTCCACCGTCTGTCCGCGGGTCTTTGTTCTCTTGAAAACATTCATCTATTCGCTGGTTGCTTCTGTATCTGCTGCCAGTGAATCGCCTGAATTAGGAAAGCTGGATTTAACGCCTGTTTCAAAAGCATTAGGTTTGTCTTCGATAGTTTAATCACAGGGACAGCTTTCAGGGTTACCAGATAAACGGAGGAGCTTCAACACAAATGGTTGCCCCATGATACAGTAGTTTGTTCTGGTTAACGTCATTGCAGTCATCGAGTGACTGCAATGACGACGCTACAAAAGAAATATCTATGAAAGGCTTCATCTTTGAGGAGCAGAAAAGGACAGCGGAGCTTACTTCTGTTATCACATGCATATGGGAATTATTTAAAATAATTCAAATCAATGTTCCTCAAAGAAAGACCACAGTGGATTTGTATATTCCTCCTTCTTCAGAGCATAATACTATTAAACTATGCAAGAAAAATAGAGGAATATTAGTGCGGAAAGTAGGGATGTTAACAATTAATCGATTTTCGATTAATTGCCGTTATGAAATTACCCGATTAAAATTAACGATTACAATTAATCTATTTATTTATTTTTTTTTTTCGTTTAATTTCACCAGCTGGTATTACGCCCGGACCACATTTAATGCGACACAACGCGCTGCGCCGCGCACATAAAGTTAGAAGAAAGAGACGGCGGATATGTTTGGTTTTAGTAATATCATGCTCAGGCAATGAGTCTGCAATGGCCCAGACGGGAGACACATGTAGCTCAGTGCTTAACTTTTATTTTTAATCCACTCTATATTCTTCTGGTTGTTCTCCGATATGCTCCCCTAAAGCCTGAATTATGGTTCCGCCTTAAATCGACGCAGAGCCGCCGCCGTAGCCTACGGCGTAGGCTCTGCGTTGTTGTAACGCAGTACCATAAATCAGCCTTCACCCGGTACATACATAGGTTTCTCTAAACATCTGTCCCCGCTACAGTTTTAACTAAAAGAAAATGTGCTCCAATACAGCAGGTCTCATAATTTTATTTTGAACACTGCAGAAACTCTAACTTAAAACGTAACTAGAACTTAAAATTTGCTCGACACAAATGACACTATTATGGCTGCTGCTACTAATAGCCTTGAAGTGCACTTTATATTATATTCCTTGTGGTACAAAAATGTATTTTTGTTACTTTTGTATCAAATAAATATTTGATTAAGGAATACATTAAAATGTCCTTTGTATTTTATATAAGCAAAAAAAATTATGTTTGTATCTCAGATGGGGGAAAAACGCTGCTTATCAACTAATCGATGATCGATCGATAAGGTTATCAACTGTCAATTAATGAAATAATCGATAATTTGCATCCCCTCAGAATGACACACGATCAAGAACCATCGTTCATCAGTAACTGGTATAACTATATGTATAACTATACACTGTACCTTTGCTGGTGTAGAGCTTATATATATTGTCACAATTTCACTATCTACAGCAAAAAAAGGGGAATAAAGGAAATTTAAAAAAGGAAGTTTAACAGAGACTTATGGTCTCTGGTGATTCTAGGTTTGTTGCTGCACATTTTAGGCCACTTGTGGAAAAATAATCTAATTTCATTTTGTATAGAACCTCCGCATTCGACATCTACCGTCTGTAATGCTCGGCTCTACAAACGGAAGCAGCAAACTGGAAACCCTGCGAACCATGACGAGTAGAAATGAGCTTCTTGCCGTTCTGTTGAATTGCCGTGGTCCGAGAAACAAACAGCTATGTGATTATTTAGTGTGTGGGTTGAAATGCCAGTCCTCTCAGAAAGTTAGCTCCTGCGAGGTCAAGCACTGACCTTTCCTCTGGGTATCACTGAATCTTCTGATGTTTGAAATGAATAACAGAGTTTGTTTGCGATTCTGGTTTGTGTCCGGTGATGATTTCACTTGAGAATGTGTGCAAACTCTGTGTCTCTGACAAGGATTTGACATTAACACAGTAAATAACAGGAGGGCAGCTAATATTTAATGACCCTCATGTACAGCTACAGTAATCCCATCAGAAGGCTTATGACGAGCTGCATTGGAGATCGATGTCTTTCATAGCTGCTTTCAGAACCGTCTCTAAATGCTGTGACCAAGGTATCCTTATGTGTGGATATTTCTGATGCCTACAGCTACATCATTTTACCAAAACATATTTGTATCTAGTACATAAGGTAAAAAAATAAAAGACAACACTCTGTAGACCGTGGCCACATCTCATCGTCATAGATAAAGGTGTGTGTGTGTGTGTGTATGTGTGTGTGTATATACATTATACATATACTAGAAACCTAGACTTACTGTAGTATGTTGATGAGCTGATGCTAATGATGCTAATGTCTGCAGTATGTAGTATTTTTTGAGATAATGATGAACAGGAGGGCAACGCAAGTCATTTTAATTTCTTCAATGACCGGGAAAGAAACGTTTTCTCCATGGAACATATTCCAGAACACCTTTAGGTTTTCAGAAGCTTCTCAAATGAGGTCTGAGGTCTGAAGGGATTGAATGAGCTTGAGTGCCTTGTATCTCCCAGCACCGGAACTGGAGTCCATCCAATTATCCCACATTTTTCTGGATATTTCTGCCATCTTTGACAGCTTTGCCGACCCATCATTCTTCCACTCCATTGCTTCTTTCATTCTCACTGTCTGCCTTCATCTGTCTTCCTGCCCAGCAGATGTTATAGAACACGGCTTATTAGGAAGACCAGAGCCCTTAGAAAGCCTCAGGTGTGTGCGTGGGTGGGTGGTTGGGAGACAGAGGGACAGAGAGACAGAGGGACAGAGGCAGGAAGGTGATGATGTCTGTGACGACATGAATAGTGACACGTGTCAAGCGTGCCACATTACGAACGTGACGGTCTGTTGTGAGACTGCATGGGGGTGTGTGTGTGCGTGTGCGTGTGTGTGTGCGTGTGCGTGTGCCTGTGCGTGTGTGTGTGCGTATAATCCGGCTTTCAGTCTGACACTTTCAAGCTCTGAGTGGCAAAAAATGTGTTTGCCTGGATACTCCATTTAACAGCTGCCATTTCCACTCCCACACAGCTATTACGTTGGCGACGTGTAGACACACAAGCACACATGCAGCTTTGCAAGTAGCTGTTAGGAAAGCTTTGAAAGGAGTGATGGTCACAAAGATGACGTCTAATGGCGGTGTAATGGTGAAGGAGCATTTATTGCTGTCAGGAAGGGAACATTGAGCTCTCTGACGCACCTTTACTTTTGCATCCAACTTCTGAATGAGTTTGGTTTGACTTAATGTTGTTGTGCCTGTGAGAGTCGGTGCATGCAGCATTTTGGAAAAGCTTGTTGATTCGTTTTTTTAAACAGATCAGACAGATCTTGATTTATGATTTTAAAGCATGCGTTGATTCAGTGGTTCCCAGTTCAGGTCTCTGCACAGTCCTTTTGATGTTGTGTTTTTTTGTCCTTTAGTTGCATGTTATTTTAAAGGGAGACAATATGAGAATGTTTCCAAAACACCCCATGTTTTGGCACCGCATTGCTGCTGTTGGGCTACAGCACTGTGGCTATGTACACACGTAGCCGGGTATTTTTAAAACTGAATATTTCCCCCCTCCGTTTATGAAATAATTTTTAACCACATTACATCGTTTTTTAAAAAAAAAACCTTCCACACATAACCGAAGATCTGCGTTTTTGACCACATTCATAAGCATTCCAAACCTGTAGATCATCTGTTCTTCCGGCCTCCGGGCCGCCTCCGCGGCGCAGCTTCCCCGGGAGCCGCGTCTCCTTCTCGGTAACGAGCCCGAGTCCCCCCCAGGTGTCCCGCCACGGAGCTGCCGCGTTAAATTGACGCAGCCCTACGCCGCAGGGTACGGCGTACGGTGCGCGTCGCCGCGTACCCTACGGCGTAGGCTCTGTGTCAGTGTAACGCAGTAAACAGTGGTCAAGAGCAGAGACCATTTATTTAATAAGTAGCTTGGAGAACAGATGTTGGATCCTCTGTAGTTCTGTAGTAAACAAAGGTTGCACGTCAGAGCAGATTTGTTGTTGTTTTGGAGCATAATGTGACGTTCGAAAACGCAAAACTGCGGTTGTCTCTGTCTACACGCATCTACATAAACGGAGTTTTCAAAAATCTTCACTGAGTTTTTTTAAACATTCGTTTATTTGCGTTTTCATGTGGATGACAGGTCCAAACGTAGGAAAATATCTTCGGTTTAGCAGATACCCGGCTACGTGTGGACGGGGCCTGTGTTGAACAGTAGACTTTCTTAACGTTGACCGCATGGTTTGAAACAAATGAACCTCCATAATGACTCAAAGCCCCAGCAGGCTTTGCATTTACAACCCTTCGGTGATGAGGAATACCAACCCCATTGGGCATAGACCCCAAACACAGGAGGGGCCGCTGCCGATTTATGGCAGCCCAGGCCCGAATATAAAGAGCAGGCTCCCCCATTTCTCGCTCTCTTCTCCCCTCAGCCCTGTTCACTCTCCCATGGAGTTCTCTGTGAGCTATGAAGAAGGCTTAAGAAGGTTTATGCTTAAGGTTCATACTAGCTATGAGCTGGCCTTCTCCATTATCATGCCTGAAGAAGTGTTTGGTTGCCTTGAAATGGCATCCACAGTCTGCAGCGCTGCACCGGGTGACCCGCGAACGTTCCGAACCCCAGATGAGCTGAACAAGGGACCCCTGCATGCCTCAACGTGAACGCCTTCGGACTGACCTGGAACTGAAGGAGGCCCAGCTGCTGTGATGCATCCCCTCATCCACACGGAAATGAGGAGAGCAGGGGGGGGAGAGAGAGAGAGAGAGAGAGAGAGAGAGAGAGAGAGAGAGAGAGAGAGAGAGAGAGAGAGAGAGAGAGAGAGAGAGAGAGAGAGAGAGAGAGAGAGAGAGAGAGAGAGAGAGAGAGAGAGAGAGAGAGAGTGAGAGAGTGTGTGTGTGTGACATTATATTTTAACGCTCGTGTAAATACATTTTGATTCATTTGAATGAGAGAAGTTGTTTGTGTTTATTTTATAATGTATTTATATATTTATTTTATATTTTATTCTTAAATCGATTTTTTGAATTCTAAATCGATTCTCATATTAATTCCTAAAAATGGATTCGTATGTCTAAAGATCGTTTTTTTTCATTAATACATTTTCACCCGGTGAACTTTAATTCCAATAGTCAGGTCAGTTAATTCACGCATGCGCGTGGTATGAAACTATCAAACAATGAACATGGCGTTGAAGAGTAGAGGTAGTATTAACAAAGCGCTGGTTTTGAAAACTCCCGAAAGGCTTAAATCTCTTATCTGGTGCCATTTCAGGTTCAGAAATGACAGCAAGAAAGTTGAGCTGGACAAAAGCAAAGTGATTTGCAAGGCATGCCAAATGGAAGTGAAGTATTGCGGTAATACAATGAATCTCAGGAACCATATGTTGCGATATCGCCAAGATCTCCTTTCCAAGCCGTCACCGGACCACAAAGGATTACTACCAGCCAATTCTACATGTTCACAAATGTGTTTGAAATTCATGGAAACCTTACAACCTTTTAACGTTGTAAAACTTCGTTTGTAACCTTGTTGTAACACTATCATTACCTGTCTAGTCACACCGTGCATCTGTGGGTCATTGAGCCCGATGGCTGACGATCAGTTGTTTTGGTCTCGTGTTACTTTGAAACCCTCTTTTTCTTTTCCGAAATGAACGAAAGTGCGCAGTGATTCGTCAAAGTGCTCAAAGATGCACCTGTTGTCGATGTTGTGGTTTTTAATATGTTGTCAGTCAGGACTACTGAGTGCAGTTTAAAACGTGCACATAAACATGAAAAGAATACATCATTTTAGCTTGTGTCACCATAAATTTGGTCATTTGACCTCCAAGTGCCTCTCACATGAAATTAGGGGGAGTTCCAGCAGCTGGGAAGGTGGCAAGGATTCACCTGCTGCTTGAAGCTCCGCACCGTTGAGATAAACATCGAGTTGAAGTGTACGGAGAATTTGCAGAAGTGTTGACAAGATGTTCAAACGTGGATGGAGCTGAACTTCCTCCACTTAAATTAAAATAAGAGAGGCCTTTGTGTTTGAGAAAACTGTGCTGCTGACAGGATGCAGCAGTGCTGTTGCCCCTTTGGATTCCTCTAACTACTTTTAATGGGAATCTTGGTGTTATTTTGGGGAGTTTGATAGACAGGTCAGTGCAGTGGTCCAGTCTAGTTTTTATCATCTGAGGCTAATTAGTAATGTTACGCCTCATCTTCCCCATGATGCCCTGGAAAGGGTCATTCATGCTTTTATCTTTTCTAGACTGGACTACTGCAACTCCCTTTATAGTGGGATTGACCAGTCTCTCCTCCGCCGTCTCCAGCTGGTCCAAAGTGCTGCTACTAACAAAGACAGTGTGAGCATATTACCCCAATATTGCGCTCTCTTCACTGGCTGCCTGTGTCTTACAGAATTGTTTTTAAAATGTTACCCTTATTTTTCAAATGTTTATATGGTCTGAAACCTCCTTATCTTTCTGAGCTCCTACATAGTTATCGTCCCTGTAGAGCCCTGAGATCTGAAGATCTAATGTTGCTAGTATACCTGGGACGCACCGCGTGACACGTGGAGATGGAGCTTTTTCAGTTGCAGTTATTTCTTTGAGGTCTGCTGAACTCTGAATGAAATTAAATCCCCTTTAACTCATCTTTTTACACTGCTTTCAACCCCAGAAAACATGATCAGTAGGCCAGCCCAGTCTTAGGCCTTTTATTATTTATTTCATTCTCACTGCTTACTACTTTATGGTATATTTTGCTGTATTTTCATTCCCCTTTAGAGCACTCTGGTTGCCTTGAGGGATGTCAAAGTGCTTTATAAAGTTTTGATGCATTTTTTTCTCTTGATTATTATGATTAATGGGGTTCTTCGTGAGATTAAGTCTTTTTAAGAACAGCAGTAAACATATATATTTATGCAACAAAACTATCAACCATCGTCGACTTACTCTTGTTTTCTAAAACTCACCATTATTTATAACTACATGCAGTTTGTTGAGATACATGTGAACTTCCTTCGCCACCGACTGTGTCCTCTGTGATAAGTACAATCCAGGATTAGCTTGTAGAAACAGCTTTAGCAGGAATCATTTATTTCACTATCGAGGGATTTGACCCACTCTTCCTTAACCTTCTTAGAAGTTTGTCGGCATTTATTTATGCATTCTCCTGAAGTCTCATCAGCAGCATTTCAGTCAGGTTGATTTCGCTGCAAAACTGGGGTTTTTTGTCAAAAAGACTTACTGCTGTTCCTGGGGTCACGTTCTTAATGACACTTGGCCTCACGTTTGACTCATGCATGCTTTTAAGTTGATGTTTGACCCTGACTGCAAAGTGTCCAGGTTCTGCAGCTGTGAAAAAAGAAAAATCCCTCCACCTCGGTGTCATTTTGCCCATTGTTCTTGAGAGTATTGTGTTCACATTAGAGATGTAACGGTCCAGGGTGTTACAGTACGGTACGGTGTTAGTACAGTATACAACGGTATTTCACTGGGACAGTTTTTTTTTTTTCACAGATTTATTTTGGTACTAGGGGCCATGACATGACCAGCAAAACCAGCATGACCAGATCAGTATCAAATTAATATACCGTATTTTCCGCACTATAAGGCGCACCTAAAAGCCTTTAATTTTCTCAAAAACCGGCAGTGCGCCTTATAATGCAGTGCACCTTATATATGATCATTACGGTCATTTCTGTTACTGTAGTCAGGGGGATTGTGGGTAATGTAGTTGGTGTCGCCGAACAAATGGCGCTAAAAACGCCAAGAATCGTCACAGACGTTCAAGACAACAGCAGCGACGCTGACTCGCATAATGGCGACTTTGACGAGACGGAGCAAAGCTGGTTTTTATTTTGTTAATAAAGTTTGACATACGGTACTTTTCTTCTTGTTTTTTTTTTTTGCATTTGCTGTAGGATTTTGTAGCATTTTCTGTAGCGCAGCTCCATCAGGTAGATATGTACCTCAACCCCAGCCACTATAGTATGGTATTTTACCATATATTTAGTGCGCCTTATAATGCGGTGCGTCTTATAGTGCGGGAAATACGGTACTTGCTTTATGTAAAGTAATACAACCTATATTTGGTTTATGCTTAAGTGTCAGCTAAATGTAATTATTTATATTCAGTCACTAAAGTCTCTCTCTCTTTCTCTCTTTCTGATGATGTCAGAAGTGGGACCTCTTGCATTCCTCAGTTGTAAATTATAAGTCTTTTCTTCATAGATGTCATAATGAACTAAAGCACTGATGCAAATGTGTGTTGTTGTTTTTTTGGCACTGTAGGCAGGAATGTAAGAAGCTACGTGAGGAACTGAGAGAGGAGCATGAAGAAGACAAGGCTTCAGCACTTGCCCAGTTGGCGCAGAGCAAGGAGCATGAGCTGAGCAGCGCCAGGGAGAGCTGGCAGAGGAAAGTGGAGGACCTGCTGGAACAGGTGCGGCTGAGCAGCGGGAGCTCCTACATGCTGATCCATGCTGGCCGTGCCCTTCCCTTGTTTTTATCATCTTTCTTTCTTTTTTTAAGTATGTGGAACCCAGCAAAACAGCAGAAAGTTAGTTGAAGGAAGTCAAGAAAAACTAACTATTGGAAATGAAATTAAAGTTCCAAAGAAAGAAGGATGATGCTTATTAGTGCTGGATGTATTGAGGACCATTAACTGAGTAACATGTTAGGTTTATTAAAAAAATAAATTAGAGCTTATAATTTGGTCATCGATTTAAACACCCAGTGTACAGCTTGTAGTTTAATGTGTCTAATTATACTAGTAGAGAAAAAAATCAATAGCCTGGAGGAGCAGATACTTTGTGAGCTCATGTTTTGCCTGTAGGACTGTCTGTCTTTGCCAGACTGATTTATTTCTTCCTTACTTTGGCACACAAACTCGATCACACGCTCATTAACATGTGCTGTATAACACGTACCAGAGCGGCGGCTGTCGTTGATCACTGCGCAGCGATATTATTGATGCATGACCAATCTGCAGAGGGGACATCATACACAATCAATGGCCTTATTTAAGTTTACTTTTCTAGGTCCATCACCAACTTGATTTCAGCTTATTTGTGCTGTCAGTGATTGATGGGTCTGCCTCACACCCCACAGCCAGCTAAACCATGTTTTATTTAATTTAATGACAAATCAGATCAGCAGTCAGTCTCTGGATAGATACAGAACACACACACACACACACACTCAAACAGCCTGTATGTGAACGGCTGTCAGCGCCAGTGGTGTTAGTGATGCTTTGGTGCATGAGCTAATATGATTTAAAGAAGAAATCTAATTCTCACTTAGTGAGTAGAGCTTGGAGAGGGGTCAGCAGAGTCCGCGTTAGTAGATAAAAGCAATGGAGCAGAGCCCACGGAGAGCTTTCACGTCTTCAGAGGTCTGATAAGGACTCTGTAGTCTACCTGACAGCACCTGGGTTCACAGAGAAAAGACTAAGTAATAGACTCAGGTAGGTAATAACACAAGTGTAAAAAAAAACATTAAAAATTCCAGAGCAAGACTAAAGCCCTGTGGAAAATGTGCCGCTTCTGTGACGTAAAACTGCTGTTTTTGTTCGAGTAAGTAAGTAACGTTTTATTTATATAGCACTTTTCAAGATGCAAATCACAAAGTGCTTCACAATAAAACACAGGACAAGTCATAAAATATAAAAACTAAGCAAAAGCAAGTTTAGAAAGATGCAATTGAACTGCTTTTTACAAGAGATCAGAGTCTACAAATCTCAGGCTGAGAGGGCGGGAGCCACTATTGCAATCGTTTGCTTCCTAGTGAGTCCCCTGGTCCCCTGATCTCAGGTCCTGCTGGGGACGGAAGTCTGCAGAAGGTCTCTACTATACGCTGGTTCCTTATCATTCAAAGCTCTAAATGTTAAAACCAGAGTTTTAAAATGCACTCTGAAGTGAGTGGGGAGCCAGTGCCGCTGGATTAGTAACGGGTGACATGTGAAGATTTTATTATGTTGTTTCATGATTGTGTTATTCTTCAACAAAGAATCTTTCCTGTACTGTTCAAGTGTGAAGTTGCAAAAATGATCTGAAGATACTGCACAACATCTCGAGTGAGGTGTCAAAGTATTAATGAATGATTAATGAAGGACTCAGAGTTGGATAATGCACTTCTCGTTGCTCCCTGTTTATTGTTGCTCCAGCAAACTTTAACACTTGCCAAAGCAAGCAAGGTTAGTAGCCCAGGGCAAGAGCACGTTTACATCCTGCCAACAAGAGTCTCTGTCCCCAGACAGAGCCCATCTTTACGCTGGCACTTGTTGACCACTTGAAACCAAAGTGTGGTTTGCTAAATAGATGTAAGGGAACGTTCACTAAAGTAATATTTACATTTAATATTTGCAGTTTTTCCAAAGCAGGTATTACAAGGTTACTTCAGCATTACTGTCTAGACAGTCTGATTCGTGAGTCATACTGCTTCTTCCCCACATGTATTTTAGTGCTTCAATTATGGTATTCCAGCATTACTTTATTGTGTATTGCTGGTTATTTTAGTTAAACTGATTACCTCCTCTGCTTTGTACTTCAACAACCTGCTGCTCCCTGGAGAAAGCCTGAACTTAGACTTGTCATTCATCCTTTTTACCTTTGTGTTCTGCTCGTCTACCTGCAACACCTTCCAACCGCCCCACTGACAAATCATCAGTTTTCCCTTCGGTATTGTTTCCCCTGGCCCTGGTTAGATATCCCTGCTGAAGCAGAGTCTGGAGATGCAGCTGTCCCAGTCGCAGTCGTCCTTGCAGCAGCTACAACACCAGTTCAGCCAGGAGCGGGAACACCTGAGGATGCAGCTGGACGAGCTGCAGACGGAGCACCAGAGGCGACAGCAGCGCCTGCAGGACGCCCACTGCTGTGCCGTGCAGGACATGGAGCACGCCAGGCAACGTGACCTGAAGGTACAGTAGGTGCTGGCCACCTGCACAAACACACAAATATGCTTGCAAACATTGCAACCTAAAGATTATAAAAAAAAAATGTTTAATGCCCTAATGCCTTGTGGATAGTTGTTGCTCTGCAAATACAAGTAAATCCTAACCTGCAGGGTTTTTCATCAAAATGCATTATGTGTATCCTTGAGGCCAAATATTTCCCGCGTTATGAATTCACTGAAGTATTTTTAATCATGCATTCACGGCAGCATTCTTCTCCCTGAATATCTCATTAGTCATCACAGTGGCGTTGGTGTTAGGACTACTGTCACCTTTATTTTCCCATCCATCATGGTACACTGACTGTACCATGGTGTTGTGATCAAAAAACGATTTTCCTGTCCCATAACGGGCCGTTTTAAAGTTAGAAATAATTTACACATTTCCTAATCAGGCTGTGTCCACTTGAGTCCATTTTCATTTTGGAATAAAAATGATCTTCATTAGCATTTCCACACTGTGTTGGAACCATAAATGTGTATCGCAGAGCCATCCCTGCTGGCTGGGCCTGTGTGAATAAGTGAAATAAGGCCAACGACTCCCCTAGAACTCATCTATGTCCCAGATTGCTCTTATAATGCCTTTCCTGCATATGTAGGTAGGTGCTTTATTTTTAAATGCTGTCTCTGGCTGCAGATATCACAGAAATGGAGCAGCATCCCCATGTTGTACTTTGTTGTGACGGCGCATCTGTGTGTTTCTTCCAATCATGGTCACATGACATAGCCTTGGTGGATCGGGGACATGTATATTTAGTTCCCTAGAAAGGAAAATCATGAAATGAACTGCAGCTATGTCACTGCTTCCAAATGTTTTTGGTCACGTTCGTCCATGTCAGACCACAAACTGAAACACAAACATGTTCTGTTTTCCAGGGTGGATTTTGCAGTAGCAGCTTGGATGTAAACATGCTAATTTTTACTAAAAAGTTGAACACTTCAGCATATAGATCTATGAGGATCGACTTATTTTTGCTGCTGGGCTTTGAGCCAGGACTTGAAGCAGATTGTATTCGGTCCTACAGACATCAGAGGTCTGGTGTTAGTGGGTGTTAGTGGGTGTCAGTGGGGTGTTTAGTGATGAGCTGTAGGGAGCTGACTTTGGTACTTCAGACCCACATTTAGAAGAGTCAGTCCACAGAGAAGGGACTGCAGTCTTTGACAAACTGCCCTTTTCCAGATGGGACTGTGGCACTTTCATTTGCATCTCCTTTTTTCTAAGGATCCGAGGTGGAACGGGGTTAAAGTCGTTGTCAGTGGAGGTGGTCACAGTTGAATCCACTTCAGCGCATGAGGGGGAGCTGGCACACACAACGTTCTTGATCAAATCTCATCGTTCAGTCTACAGCACTTGGATGGCATTTTATTTTGCTGCCCACATTTTGCTCAGCAGGAATGAGCCAAGGTGCACAAACTAAGCAAGACAAGTGAGTAGAGGGCAATTTCTGTGTTAAAACGGGTTTGCGGCTCGGAGTACAAGTGAGCCCGAAGCTGATCTAGCCCCAGATGTATCGGGGTGTCTGTGTCAGCATTTAGTCGGATGCTAAAAGTTTTTAGGACTTGAGTTTAAACAAGCAGCACATGCTTTAAAAAAAAAAAGAGTTTATTTTTATAAAACATTCATATTTGTTAGGTCAAAGTATTATTTTCACACTTTTTTTTCTTTTAATTGTAAAAATACAAGTAGGTGCAACCCGTTTACAGGAAAATCATTTAAAAAGGAAACATTTTTTGAGTGTGTTTTCATCTCAGTATAAAAATGACAATTTGTCATCCTTGCCAATTAATCAAATTGATCAGTTCAATTTGATTAATGCATGAATCGGAATACATTTTGAACTTTTACCTCACTTTTTGAAGTGCAAAACAAATCACTTTTTTGAAAGTGCTGCGTTCAACCACTATAAAAAAGATTAATGAATAAAAAAAAAGTTTCAGTCGAAAAAACAAATTATTCACCAAATGGAAGCCATTTGTTGCTTTAAAGACCACGTGAGCAATGAGCGCTGGCATGTCTGTCATCTTCTCTGCCAGTTAGAAAACTCCTCAAGAGAACTTATCCTTGACATTTTCTTCCACTGGAGCGACGTCGGAGTCAAGGTTAGACGGGGGGTGACGCATCACCACTCCAGTCACTCCTCCTGACAGCAGACAGCTTCTGCATCAGGCAGCCTTAGCCATAGCTCTGCGTTTCCTCCGTATAATGTCGAAATATGCATGCGCAAACGCAAGATACCCTCTACTCAAGATGCCAAGAAAATGTTCTTCAATGCTAATCCTTCCATTTCACAGTCAAGGTCAATTTGGATCAACTATAAATCACAATTCCAAATCCCCTTTTGCTCTTGGATGATGTAATTGTATTAATGCTTCAGGGAGAGTGGATGTCAGAGAACAGTGTCCTTATTGTATTTTTCTTGAGTCGAAATATGAATAAGGCTGAGTGTGTGTTGAGAAAAGGATAGCTCCTCTGAGTCACGAGCTTTTATGGAATCGACAGTCTTTATTATTCTCACAAGAACTAAAGTGAATGCTATAAGAAACGTGCCGTCTGATAGGAGAACACACAGTAGATGGTGCATATTCACGTTGTACTTTTTACTGCTCAGAGTATTCTTTCTTCATCACAGTCTTAGTTAATACGCAGTGAAACCAAGTGTTAAAAGCTTTACTGAGAGCTTTTACGGTGAGGGGGTGTTTATATTTCAGTTAGCAGTGGAGGGAGAGAAAACTCAATTATCCAGAGTGGAGCTGTTTGAAGGATGATTTGTGTATGTGTGTTTGGATGGATGAGGGAGCTGCATTCATATTGTCTGCTGTTATCTCTTCACAGTTCACAGGAAGTTATTTCCAGGGAGTAATGAAATTGTCTCAAATTCCTGCAATACAAGCACACAAGCATTTGCATAACCAGATTTAGTTCCCACACTTTCTGCCACGAAAGGCTACAGATCGAAACGGCTGCCGTGCAAGAAACAAGTGAAAGCTAGCCTTTTATATTTTTTATTTTGACTGTTTTGCTGGTGTGTTTGTGACTATCAGCTTTGAATTTAAGCCTGGTTACCGCTTTAAGTTCAGACTGCTTTTCTCTGATATCAGCCTAGTTTCATACAAAAAAAACAACCATCCACACAAAAACAATCGAGAACTGTATTTCCAAAGAAAGTAAATAATTATTAGGCAAGACAATGTGAAGAAACTGAACAAAGTAAATCAAAAATGTCCAAACAAAATCTTCACAACTGAAATGATAAATCCATGTACATTTGTTTACCTCTTTTTCAAAGCCCTTTCCAATCCCTCTATAAAGTCCAAAAATAAAAGATTGTGTCCCTGAACTCAGTCCAATGAAAAGTAAACAGTGTACTGCGAAAAAAAATCAATTCCCAACCACAAAATAATATAACGCAAACTGGAAATCACTCACCGTGGTGAATGAGGAAACTTTGACTGGCATTGGTTACTTTCCAGTTCATCAAAAAATAATAACCAGAAAAAGATACAGGGTCATCCGCATTGGTCTTGAAAAATCTCTTTTTCAAACGGTGGTGGCTTTCCTGAAATGAAACTGCTCCTCCACAGGCTTCATCCCTGGCTTCTCCTCCAAAACAAACATTTTCCCAATTTCCTACATGTTTTTTAGCTCCTCACCTGTGTGGGAGGCCCATGTGACAGGAAAGAGGAACATGACGTCACCCTTCAACATAAAATTAATGTCATATCATATTATCACTTGCTGAAATAAAAGTATTTTTTTAATTATTTTGGAGCACACTTATATTGACACAGAATTATTGACATTTTTGTGGCTTTGCCATGTGTTAATGAGGAGTATTGTTCTACAAGGACAGAAACACAATATATTAGTATATTAAAACACGCTAATATGCTAAATGTACTCCACTTGGGTCCAGCTTGAAATACAGTCCTGCTCTGTGCTCTGTAGTTTTTGTATCTCCAACTTTTATTTGCTTTTCATTCACCAAAGTGTCATTTTGGTAAGCTTGTGCAGTGTCAAGGTATCTATTTAGGTGCAAATTTTTCTTCTCCAGAATAATAAAACCTTCTTAATGAGGTTTAAGTTTGGACTTTGGTGGCCAATTTATGTATAAAAATGATGTTCTCTCCGTCCTGTCACACAGCTCATTAAAGCTGGGACTGATGTGCCGTCATTACACATCGGTATCTTGTGTGTAAGTGCTGAGACCGATTGGAGGGGGGGGGTTAACACTGGTCACTGTTACACCTTTAAACCTGCCACAACAGTAGTCACACAGCTGGATCAACACATGTGTGTGAGGCTGAGCTGGCATGGCCAAACACACTACTCTGGCCAATGATGCTCCTATGAAGATGATGCTGCAAAACTGACATGCTGTGTGCAAAGTAGACATGTTGCAGGCCTGTCCTGCTTTATGTGGGTCCATGTGAATTATCAAAGAGGAGGAGTGGCAGCTGAACAAGGATGTCTTTTCCTACTGGGTAAAACGGGCCCAGTCCTGCAGCCTGGCATCTTCAGGTTCTGCGTTGCTCTTTTTAGCTACTTGGTTGTTTGCCTCACCATCTCTTCATGGACTCCATTTGCTTGCTAGACTGCAAGGTATTTTTAACTGTCCTTATTGCCTTCAGGTTCAGTCATCTTAGCTATGATTGTGTTGCTATACTTTGACTCCACTGAACCACATTCATGTAGTCCAATTGGCATTACATTGTTGTTTCTGTATATTTTATTAGGGTGGCTCAGTGAAACGATATCTTGCTTAGTTTTGGTATACAGCTCGACGTCATCCATGTAGAGGAGGTGGCTGATGGTTGTTTGTTGGAGCCGGTCTCTGTGGCGATTCGTCTGCAGCTGTCCAAGCCTACGCAGGACAGCAGTGGGACCAGACGAGCTCCTTGGTTGGGTATTTGTGAAATTGGCTTGGAAATAACCAACAGAATTGTCTTCCAAAGTCTAATTAGTTCTTGGTGAAGGCTTTTAATGCCAAATTGAAGTTATTCCCACCATTCAAGCAGTGCTGCATGAAGTTTTAGGCTGCCTTAGTTGATCCGGGACATTCACAGATCGTCTTTTGGATGCAGTCTTGTCAACTATTCTGTCAACCAGTAGATTTTGCTTGGCTCCTCTTGTGTTACTTCATTTAATTCTCTGCCTGGCCGTGTTTGTGTATTAAGCCATGTCCCTGCTGATCTTGGCGCATATCAACCGTGCTTCTCTCCTGAACCAACCCCTCCTGTTCTGAGACTAGAAATCCTCCGAAAGGTTTAAACAAACATGTTTTGAAAGATCTCACAACTAATCCAGTTAGTTCCCAAAGAGGCGAAGGAATTTAACTGCACAAGTGTCATGGTTTCCCAGTGTAGTTTTTTAGTTTTACTCACTCCCCTGTTTTTCCAGATCCTGCCACCCTAATCAGCCAGAGATCCACTCATTCCCTTCACCTGTGCTTCCCCACCCAGCTCCACACCTGGTTTCCCTCATCAGCAGTTCCCCTCATATACCGGCCTTTTTCCACCTTCTAGTTTGCCAGATTGTCGTGTGTTTTTGCCTCGCTTTCCAGCCTGCATATCCTGTTTTGTTTTCTGCCTGCCTGCCTGTCTTTGAGCCTGCCTGATTCTTGGGGTATGGATTTTTGCCTGTCCGTTTTTCGTTTTGTTTGCCTGATCTGCCTGACTGCCCGGTTTGACCCCTGCCTGCCTTTTGACAAAGATTAAAGCCTCTTGGACTCTGATCCTGCCTGGTGTTGTGCATTTGGGTTCTCTGTCCTGTCTGAGCCGTGACAGTACAATCTGGCCAAGACTGAACCCAGCCAACATGGACCTACCACGTAAGGAAGAGGATTTGTGGGATTTTTTTTATGGGGACCGAGTGGCGTTCTACCACCGTATGGTGAAGGGGACAGAGACATGCCCCCAGTTCCAGCCTGTTGCTGTTCCCGAGGTGGCCCCGGACACACCCCAGTCTCTTCCCCCTTTCTGGGGAACACGCCTGGCTCTGGGTGGGCCCAGGAGCCTGCAGGCTCAGGGGAGGCAACGACGGCGTCGGCCCCAGCCCCAGCTTGTTCCTGCTCCCCGAGAATCGGCTGATAACATGCGCTGGGCCAAGGAGGAGTATTGGGACCCCTTTTGGGGAACACGCCTGGCTCTGGGTGGGCCCAGGAGCCTTCAGGGCAGGCAACGACGACGGCGTCAGCGCCAGCCCCAGCTTGTTCCGGCTCCTGCTCCTGCTCCGGCTCCTGCTCCTGCTCCGGCTCCTGTTCCAGCTGCTGCTCCGGCTCCTGTTCCAGCTCCTGTTCCAGCTCCTGTTCCGGCCCCCCGCATCCTGTCTGCTCCTGTTCCGGCCCCCCGCATCCTGTCTGCTCCTGTTCCGGCCCCCCGCATCCTGTCTGCTCCTGTTCCGGCCCCCCGCATCCTGTCTGCTCCTGTTCCGGCTCCCCGCATCCTGTCTGCCCCTGTTCCGGCTCCCCGCATCCTGTCTGCCCCTGTTCCGGCTCCCCGCATCCTGTCTGCCCCTGTTCCGGCTCCCCGCATCCTGTTTGCCCCGGTTCCGGCTCCCCGCATCCTGTCTGCCCCGGTTCCGGCTCCCCGCATCCTGTCTGCCCCGGTTCCGGCTCCCCGCATCCTGTCTGCTCCGGTTCCGGCTCCCCGCATCCTGTCTGCCCCGGTTCCGGCTCCCCGCATCCTGTCTGCCCCGGTTCCGGCCCCCCGCATCCTGTCTGCCCCGGTTCCGGCCCCCCGCATCCTGTCTGCCCCGGTTCCGGCCCCCCGCATCCTGTCTGCCCCGACTCCGGCTCCCCGCCTCCTGTCAGCCCCGACTCTTGTTCCTGAGGCGATCCTGGATGGATCTGCCGCAGTCCCAGACCGACCCCCTGACCAGCCTGCCGCAGTCCCAGACCGACCCCCTGACCAGTCTGCCGCAGTCCCAGACCGACCCCCTGACCAGTCTGCCGCAGTCCCAGACCGACCCCCTGACCAGTCTGCCGCAGTCCCAGACCGACCCCCTGACCAGCCTGCCGCAATCCCAGACCGACCCCCTGACCAGCCTGCCGCAGTCCCAGACCGACCCCCTGACCAGCCTGCCGCAATCCCAGACCGACCCCCTGACCAGCCTGCCGCAGTCCCAGACCGACCCCCTGACCAGCCTGCCGCAGTCCCAGACCGACCCCCTGACCAGCCTGCCGCAGTCCCAGACCGACCCCCTGACCAGCCTGCCGCAGTCCCAGACCGACCCTCTGACCAGCCTGCCGCAGTCCCAGACCGACCCCCGGATCCGCCTGCCAAGCCCCGAGACCGACCCCCGGATCCGCCTGCCAAGCCCCGAGACCGACCCCCTGACCCGCCTGCCAAGCCCCGAGACCGACCCCCTGACCCGCCTGCCAAGCCCCGAGACCGACCCCCTGACCCGCCTGCCAAGCCCCGAGACCGACCCCCTGACCCGCCTGCCAAGCCCCGAGACCGACCCCCTGACCCGCCTGCCAAGCCCCGAGACCGACCCCCGGACCAGCCTGCCAAGCCCCGAGACCGACCCCCTGACCCGCCTGCCAAGCCCCCAGACCGACCCCCTGACCCGCCTGCCAAGCCCCCAGACCGACCCCCTGACCCGCCTGCCAAGCCCCCAGACCGACCCCCTGACCCGCCTGCCAAGCCCCCAGACCGACCCCCTGACCCGCCTGCCAAGCCCCGAGACCGACCCCCGGACCAGCCTGCCAAGCCCCGAGACCGACCCCCGGATCCGCCTGCCAAGCCCCGAGACCGACCCCCGGATCCGCCTGTTACGCCCCAAGGGCGACCCCCCGAACTGCCTCACCGGTCTGCCCGGCACCGAGGACGGGCCCCGGAGCTTTGGCCGTTTGTTGGCCGGGACCCTCCTCCGGACCCCCTACTCCCGCCCTGGGGGGGGGGGGTTTGGGACATCTGGAATCTGTCCCTTGAGGGGGGGGTTCTGTCATGGTTTCCCAGTGTAGTTTTTTAGTTTTACTCACTCCCCTGTTTTTCCAGATCCTGCCACCCTAATCAGCCAGAGATCCACTCATTCCCTTCACCTGTGCTTCCCCACCCAGCTCCACACCTGGTTTCCCTCATCAGCAGTTCCCCTCATATACCGGCCTTTTTCCACCTTCTAGTTTGCCAGATTGTCGTGTGTTTTTGCCTCGCTTTCCAGCCTGCATATCCTGTTTTGTTTTCTGCCTGCCTGCCTGTCTTTGAGCCTGCCTGATTCTTGGGGTATGGATTTTTGCCTGTCCGTTTTTCGTTTTGTTTGCCTGATCTGCCTGACTGCCCGGTTTGACCCCTGCCTGCCTTTTGACAAAGATTAAAGCCTCTTGGACTCTGATCCTGCCTGGTGTTGTGCATTTGGGTTCTCTGTCCTGTCTGAGCCGTGACAACAAGACTGTGTTGGCAAAGATATTTGGAGAATCTTATTAAATGCAAAAGATGACATTGAAAACCAATAATTAATATAGCATGTGGTCTTCAGGTCCTTTAAAAGTTCTGTTATGGAAATGACTTTTATGTATCTATTTATTCAGACTGTTCTGTACTGCCAGGATCAAATAAATGCTTAATGCATATTTCTCTTCCCTCCAGGATTATGACTTTTATGATCCTTCTAATTGAATTTTCATCTGATCACACATTCAGAAATTTGTGCATAATTTGGGTTTTGATCAAATACTTTCTAGTCTAATTGTTGAGTGTGTTTTTTGTTAATTTGCAAAGTTCTGAATGCCCACGTCAGGAGCACAGACAACCTATAAATCATAAGCTATGTGTGCATTTTTAGCAACTAACTCAACGCAGTGCTGGGATCGAGATCAGAACCGCAAAACTGTACTTAGTTGTAGCAAGCTTTGTTCATGCCGTCCTCTCTGCTCAGATTTATTCAAGAAAGAAAGAAATAGATACCATTTGAAAATCTAAATGTTACACTGCAGCTGCTGGAGACTGAGAGCAAAAGAAGGGGCTTTCTACTGTACACCAGTTTGAACCTATTTGTAATTACTTTGGGTTAGTTTAGGCATTAAGATTCTGCTCTTGGGCTCAGAGCCATTAGCCTGTCCACCACCTGCCTAAGCCTGAAACCACATCTGAATAAACATCAGACCTGCTCTCGGGCCACAACACTTCAGATACTTTATCACCTCAAACTTTGTTGTTAAGTTGTCCTTGGAGTCGGGATTAAAACCTGCGATGACGCTGCTGGATCGTCCTGAGAGGCGCTGAAGGCCGGAGTCTCAGCTCTGGTCTTTGTATTCCATCTCTTCCACGTGCTCATCAGTATTACTTAAGTAAATATAGCCATGCACTAATAAACAGATGCCAACTGAGGATTGAGAACCTGGCCGTCCCCCACACGAGGAAGAAAGAAGAGGCAGTGAGTGTAACAGCATTAAAGTCAACTTTCAATTATAGGATTCACTCTGATTACGAGTGATTATTGTCCTCTCTTTAATTAAAGGAATAAGAGTTGACATAAAAGAACCAATGATCAATACCAGTGAAACACTCTGTCTTGCAGCATGACAGCGTTTGAACACACGTCTGCGGTGGTTCAGTTAGGTTGAGGATCAGCTGTGAACTCCTCTCAGGCCCTAAACATTTTGATGGTGGTATTTAAAACTGGAAAACTATTGCTAAATGTTATGCTAAAGGGAAACAATGGCCACCAGATTGAAAAAAATAAGGGTGAAGGAATGTGAAGCTTCGCCCTGCTGGTCCGTTCAGTTCAGTTGACTTCAAGTAAATTCAGCTCTACTTGATGTAGGATCGTACTGGGATTGCACTAGACTAGACTAGACTTCCTTGTTTCTGTGATTTTCTGCATTCTTCATGTTATTTCATTTCATTTCATTTGATTTTATTTGTTATAGAGGGACAATGTACATTAATGAACATTTAAAAAAATGTAAATGCACCCAATTGTAGCCAAAAGGCTCATTTCCATTGGCAGTCCCCCTGCCAGAAGGAACACAAGGCGTAATAGTAAAAGCAACAAAAATGACAGTAAAAACAAAGACATGTCATAGATACAATGTTTAGAAAGCAACATTACACATAACTCCTCCCCTCCCACACACACTCTATCCGATCCACTAGCAGTGACACGCTCTCAGCGCTAATCCAGACAAGTGATGTATATTTCACTGTCTTACAGAGGTACTGTAGCTCGGGCTGATTGCAGCTACTAACATGGAAGCCGAGGCCAGCTATGTCTCTGCATAAGTCTAATTGCTGAGTTTGTTTATATCTCTTTATAAAAAAGGTGAATCCCTTGTGATAGTCTGGTTATTTTGTGATCATGAGGAAACACGATTTGACTGTCACATTCTGTTTATAGGTTTTCCCAACGTCTGACGCGTTCACATGATGGTGTCAGGTACACGCTTGGTATTTTGGCTCAGAATGTTTCCAACATGGCATCAAAGCAGAATCACACCAACGTTTGGTTATATTTCATGAAAAAGGACAATACTGGGGCCAGGTGCAAACCGTAGATGTGAACCATATATATCAATGGACGAAGCATTCGGTCACATGACACTTTGGTTTCTGAAGACCAGTTATGAAGCCCATTTTCCTTCGTACAGAGCGCAGCCATGTCACTCACCAAGCCCTCAGGATAAATCATACATAGCTTTGCTCCCAGCTCCTTCAGCCCAACCCGAAATATCTGCAGAGCTGCCCTCAGACTTTTACATTGGGATACGCCTTTCCATATGGACTCCACGGTGAAATCAAAAGTGACTGTCGCATTTAACCGACACTGGGTTTGTACAAACGGATTGTTGCTTCGCAAAGGGCGGTAGCTCGAAGATCACAAATAGGGAAGTGATAACAGCGATCGGCTGAGCCACTTGCCAAACAATCATATTAGAAATAAATTAGAAATTAGAAAAAAAAATGGTGGGAGGGTGGGTTTTTTCTGAAGTCCACCGTCATCTCCACAGTCTTGAGCGGGTTCAGCTCCAGGTAAATTAGTTCCTCTTTTGCATCAGCTTTTTATTGAGAATTTTAGACAGATACTGATCGTTTGTACACAGTGTGTGTGGGAGGAAACAGACATCGGGGTTAAAAAGTAAATCATGACATTTTTAGTTAAAGAGGAACTGAGAATTTCCATGTCTGGTGGACAGAAGTTTACAGTTTTAAAAATGACAATGGTCTTGAACAGCTGCACCAGGCTAACCTTTAGTTAACCTTACAGTACCAAAGAATTCAACCAGTGTCAGTCCCTCATTAATATGAGGGAAATAATCAATGTTACTTTTGATGAAGATTTTTTTTAAATCTGTCTCTTAGATAGTGTCTCAGAGTTCTCCGTCTAGATAAAGGAGACAGACCCTCAAGTTCAAGTCCGTGATTTTTCAGCTGGACCTGACAATCGTGGCACTTTTACTGACGGACTCATGTGGTCAAAAAAGATAAATAAATGTGCTGTCCTGCCAGAACAAATGTCTTTGCAGGAAAACAACTGTCTATAGTAATATAATACAAATGTCAAAATGCAAATATGAAACCAATACATAAAGCGAGTTTATGAAGTCTGTGAAAGTAAAAGAAACATTTCTTGTTGTGCCATAAGAGTCAAATCCAACCAGGAGGCACGTCAAAACCAAGGCAGTCTGAATTAATGAGACACGAACAAATCAAAAGGGAAATTTATGGAGGCAGACAGTTCTATAAATCAGAGGGGGAAAAGAAACACCAAACAAACAGCGTAATAACCACAGAAAAAAGCACAATGTATTTATTATTCAGGAGGGAAATGAACGCTTGGGCATGGAAATAAAAATCGTGGTGCCAGGCTCACAGTTCTGGGTTTGAGGAGAATGATTGGAGCTCTTGAAAGAGCAGAAAGTAGCTGTCAGAGTAACCCACGCAAGCAGTTTGTTGTGACCCTAATATTAAACCTTTAAGTTGATGAATAATTAAGCACAGAATAATAAGTTACAGCTTATTCATTTTTCTTATTACTTTTTCTTTTTTTCTATGGAGCTTTTCAAAGCCTTTTTTTTGTTGTTGTTGTTTTAAATAGCATACTCATCAATTCATCACTCAGAATGTGAACCTGCTGCCTGCTGACTCATGGATATTCAAGAAACTTTATTCCACAAATCGTTCTCCAATGGCATTACACATTGGTGAATTAGTACGCTACAGATGTTGCCTGTAACCTTTAATTCATTTGATCTTTTGATAATCACTTTTGTAATGTCATTACACATTGCTATACATGGATTTTGTCTATGGATCTGCTATACAGTGATCAGCCACAAAAGGAGTGCTGGTTCAGTTATTAGAGAGTTATCAATAATTGCGTGATGACTTATCAAAATGAATCAATCAAAACGGGGCACCACCTGACTTTATCAGGAAATAATAACTAAACAGCAAAATCAGTCTCAATGTAGCTGTTATTGATACGTGCCAGCCTGTTGCCAGGGGTTACAGAACAACAGTGAAGGAAGGAGTCTGAGCAAAGACCTTTGCAACCAGCAGCCCTGACAAATATGTATAAAATAAACACAAACAACTTCTCTCTTTCAAATGAATCAGAATGTATTTACACAAGTGTTAAAAGATAGTGAAACAACACTTGGGATAAATTCCGATGCCTAAACTACACATAAACTACACATAAACAGGTCATGTGCTCTACCAATGAACAGGACAATGGCATGTGCAGTAACGTCGACCAAAAGGAAAATGGCAGACAATGTCACGTGACCAAAGACCTCAAGAGAGATAGCGGACGCATGCTTTTCAAAACTGCGGGGGAACGTTTCTTTAGCCAGTGGTAACTGAAAGAATCGGAGGCCTGATGGCCAGGATACTAACTTGTCTGTGTGGGTTAGTAGGGAGGGAAGGAAACTGGAGTGATCTCTCACCACCGTAACAATATAATAAACGCGTGACGGACCGTCGGCGCATTACACAGTGATAAGCAAACAATCAACAATCAACAATCAGCAACAATCAACGCTAACCGCTTTAAACTAACTCTGCCCAGACACAAGCCTCTTACTCTGAGATACCCTGGAGGGTGTCGGTGGCGTCCTGGTGGTTGTGGAACTCGTGGTTCTGGTCCCGGTCCACAGGTTGCTGATTTTTATGCTCAGCTGGCCCAGCTGTGAGCAATTCCCTTTTTCCTCTCTCTCTCTTCCTGTGTCTCTCGGAGACGGAGAATGCAGCCTCACTGGTAGCCGGTCTGTCCCCCTTTTCCTGGTCGTCGTAGCTTGGTCACGTCGTCTCGTTGTGCACAGGTCCCGGTTCCGCTGGTCGAAGCGTTGGAACATTTGCAGGTCACTCCGTTGTAACGCCCCTGGACGAAGGATGGGCTTTCACGAGCTCAGCTGGCAGGATGGCTCCTCGGCTGAGGCTCGTCACGCTGATCGGAGATGAGGTGCAGTCCTTGCAGAACGTAAGGACCGTGGACCTTTCCCCTGCGGTGAAGAAAGTCGGAGAGAGATTCTCTCAGTTACAGACCAGTGTTCCTTGGTGAGCAGCTGGATGGTTACGCTCCGCAGGGGGTCCTGGGCAAGAGCGGCTCTTTTCCCTGCTCTCCTCGTCTCCGTGTGGACGAGCATGTAGAATTTGTAGCTCACAGAGAGCACCATGGAAGAGCTCGGAAGTTTGGAAGAAAAGAGGACGAGGTTGGGGAAGCCGCTGCTATTTAACCACTAGGGAGAGCTTTTCTCGTCAGCAGAGGGGGCTGCTGTAAATCCGGGTCACTGACCAATGCAATGTCTGCAGGTCACCTTCACACTACCCCTTTTGTTGCCCCAAAGGTCAGCTGGGCGTTGGAGCCATTCCTTAATTTCCTTTGTTTTAAGACAATTTGGTCTTAAAATCGAGGCTGGTCTCAGAGTTAGGCCTCAAAGTTGAAACTGAGGCCTCCCATATTCACATGGGACTGTGGCCCAACAACACCGCTGTGATGACTCAAAATAGAGAGAAAAAAAAAAGAAAAACATACGCTTGGTGGGAAGACCTGAAATGTTACAAATGAAATAAATAAAAGTAAAAGGAAATCATTACAATCTTACACCAATACAAACATCTCTTTTTAATCTGCCTCCTGCACAAGTAATTGGAGGTAAAAATTATTTCACCGTATCGTCATGTGTTACTTGTTGTGCCACATGAATATTGACGAGGTGAGATGAGGTATTAACGTCTGATGGAGAGCAGCTGCTTTAACTCCAGTTAAAGCCTCGGCTCAGACACTTGGAACGGGAACATCTGAGTATCTCATGGACTTGGTTTCAGAGCTCTTCATACTGTACGTGAGGAAATGGCCTCTTGTTTAATGCATTTTGATGAAATATTCACTCTATTTCTTTCAAATATTTAGAGATTTACTGATCGGTTTCATCTGAGAATATGAAGGAAAAAATAAGCTGTCTTGCTCGACCTCTCTTTTTCCTCTTCATTCTTATATCCATTTTACTCTTTACTTGTCCCTCTCGCCATCATCACTTCTCATTTACTCCCCCATAATCTTTCCACAAAATTTCCTCAAACTCTCTCCCTCTGGTCCTCCCGCACTCTCTCCTCCTCCTTCTCTCTATTTTCTTTCTCTCAATTTGTTCATCTCTCCCCATCTCCCGTTCATCCCCTCCCACCGTCTCTCCAACAGGACTTGGAGGAGCGTCTCCGCCACCATCACCATGCGGAGCTGCAGTCTCTGCGAGAGGCCCACCGGCAGAGCCTCGACACGCTCAAACAGCAGTCAGAGCAAGAGCTGCAGACGCTGCGCTTTGAACTGGAGGACGAAGGCAAAGCCATGCTGGGTGAGCGCTTTAGCAGCACACCCACAGTTTTATCCCAGTCCGCTTGTCAAAGCAGGTTTTTCACACTGATATGACTCAAATGCTTGTCCAAGAAAATAACAAGAATTGAAAACTGTAATGCATTTACAAGATATCTGTGACATCTAGATACAACAAAAACTGATATAGACTGACATGGTTTGTGGGAATCTTTTTAACTCACTAAGAAGTGCTTTTTAGAGAAAGCCAGAAGTATTTGATTTGTTTTGCAACAAAGAGCCTTGCATGCATGAATATACACATGCATTGCAAACAAAAAGGACTAGTGCAAGAAGTACAAGGCAAGCATAGCGAGAACAAACAAGTGATGGCATGAATACACCCAAACATCTTCTGATAGAACATGAATACACCCCAGTGTCTTTACAGAACAGCTTGTTATTTGCTGTTGTATGAAAAGGGCATTTATAATGAAAAAAAACTACTGCTTTTATAAACTACTGTTATTCTAAAGGTATTTGGCCAAAGACAAGTCATTTAAAAGCTCATGAGCTTGTGTAAACACTTGTATAAAAGGCATAATCCAGTACGTTCCATTCAAAGGTCGACGTATTGGATGCTCGAACTTTAAAGAAAAGATTCTCAGCTCTCATTTGTGGGTATTCAAGTTATGGGAAGAGCTTTAAAATGTAAATCACTTTTATAAAAGGTTAAATTAACATAGAAAAAATCTTAAGTTAAATGCATGCTCTGTGTTTTCTCTGTATTAATGATGTTAAAGAGATGTTATAGTTGATGTTATAGTTCTTTTAAAAAGAACTATAACATCTCAAAAGTCTTTCTTTAATTTTTTATCCTGCTTTTAAAATCGTACTTTTTAATCACTCGTCAATGTTTTTATGTAAACCACTTTGAATTGTCACGTGCATGAAACGTGCTCTACCATTGAACTGGCCTTATAGAGTCCACAGATGAGTCTATCCAGGAGCAGTAGTTTGTTGGATTAAATAAAGACATTCGGGGGAACCGAAGTTAGTCCAGAGATGTGAATAGGGTGTTATAATGTGAGCAGTACCCAGTTTGCAGCGCTAACGTGGTGTGCTGTGATGAATGGTCTTCCATTAACCTTCACGTCCTGGTCCCGACGCCACAGAGCTGCTTCCAATCTGTCTCTCACTTCACACATCCTCAGATCCTTTTATTAGCTTTTCTCCTTATCTCTTTCTCTGCTTCTTTTCTGTTCCCCATGTGTGACGTTGCGCATACATTCATTTGTGTGGTCAGGAGCAGAGTCTGTGTATATGTGTTTTTTTTTTTTATCTATATGTTTTGGCTTTTGAAAGAAATACAAAAATGTTCATGTCTACATTTCATTTTACACAACATTCAAGTAGAAAGGTAATAACTGTGTGATCATTCTCTGTGCTTCTCTGAACCATTAGACTCTTGCAATAAAAAGGTGTTTGAAGTGAGGATTAAAGGCCAGAGAGAAAAGACAGCGGAGGCACTTTTTTGTGGAGACCAAAATGTAACAGAATATAATGACTCAGCACCTAATGAGCTCTTTTTTGAAATCAGAATAAAGGCTGAAAGGACATCTCTGAACAAGTAATACGTAACCTTAAATATTTTGCTCCGTTTCATCATATGAAGTATGTTCTGTGCAACTAAATATCCTTATTTTTTTCCGGGCCCTTCAGCCTCTCTGCGATCAGAGTTGAACCACATCCACGCGTCAGCCATTGAACACCTGCGACAAACGCACCAACAGGAGTCAGCGGCTGCCAAGGCTGAGCTGGAGAAAACCCTGGAGTACAATCAGACACAGGTGGGACCTCATAAATGCAGAGCAGCTCATGACAGAAATACTTTATGGTCTGTCTCAGAACTATTTTCATCCATGCCTGTCTGCATTTTCACATTTTGTGTTATAATTATAAAGTAATCAATTGCAAATTGATGGTGGTGGTCAGAAATGTGTCTTAGTAGTTAATTGTAACTTTTGAGAGCGTGACTTGAATCCTTTTGTAGAAGCTGCTGTCTTTCTGTCATGGAAACGCTGCATGGCAACAGAACGGCAGGGCTTTCTAGTCACGTATGAATCCTGGCCAAACGCTTCAGCGCCCTCGCTCCCTCTCACCGCTAGATTGTGTGATTGGAGTGAATCGACACTGCAGACACCTTTGAGCATGCTGAAATCATCTTTCACACAATTACACACCTTTAATCACAGTTTTAAGTGAGAGGTATTTTCTACGGTGCTATTTCGAGTGAGTATAGACTGGCTTGTTGATTTTCATGTACCTTCACCTTTATTGTGAAAGATATTTGTAACAGTATGTTTGGATTGAAGCCGCAGAGACATTTTAACACTTAAAGGGGACCTATTATGAAAAACACGTTTTTTCTTGCTTTAACATATATAAAGTGGTCTCCCCTCAGCCTGCCAACTCAGAGAAGGAGGAAAGCAACCAAATTCTGCAGTGTCTGTACAGCCGCCCGGATGAGCCGTCCAGTGTGATGTGGATCTACGAGCCGTTCAGATTCTGCTCCCGTCGTTACGTAACGACGGGAGCAATGCGTGAAACCAAGCCCACAATTAACTCCGCCGGCCGGAGCTTCCGCCATTTTTTCGTAGCGGTGTATCGCGTCATTCAGGCAGCCAATCAGCACAGAGCCTCATTATCATAGCCCCGCCCACTCAGAATCCCGCATAGATAATGAGGTTAGAGAATGGGAAGATAAAGACATGGCTCAGAGGCTGAAATTCTAATTTATTTAGCAAAAACAATCAAAAGCTTGTTTTTAAGACATTCAAGGCCTGTTTAAAATAGATATTAGATGCCATAATAGGTCCCCTTTTAAATAAGGTAGGAATTGTCAGGGCTAGTGAGGTGAACCCCGGTGCGAAAGGGGAAGCGAGGCAGAGGCACAGAGTCAGCAAGTTCAGAACTTTAATCCGAGGAGCAAACAAAAGAAACCCGAGAGAGCTTAGCACACGGGAGGAAACAAAGACAGGTTGGCAAAGACATGGGGAATGAGACGCGGTTGAAATACGCAGGAAACAAGACACGGGTGAAAAACATTAGGGCGGAGACAGTAATCAAAAAAAGGGGGAAAAACCAGGAAGTAAAAGTAAACAGCAACACGACAGAACCAAGCCTACAAAATAAAACAGGAAATGACCACACTATGAAAACAGATCCTGACTAGTAATCCTAGACAGTTATTTGATTACTTTATTCTCACTTACCACTATGGGCCCTGCTACAGTGGTCAGTGGGTGTATCAGCCTGACATTTGAATGATCTGGATAGGGCTTGCGCCATGGGGAAACTTCAAGCTGGTGTTCTGCAAAACCAAGTCATTGTTTGGAGTGAGCACCAGTACCATCTCCAAACTGAAGGACAAGTTCCATATAAACTTGCTGCACCAATAGACGAACATCTTTTAGTGGAGATGGTGTGATGGTGTGTTGCAGCATCTGCCTCACTGGAAAAGCAAGGCTCATCATCATTGGAGGCTCTCTCAATCCTACTGTTAATTAGATAAATTGTTAAATTGCCAATATTTGTTGTTTCTTCAAACTCCATTCCACCAAACACTAAATGAGCCAATGGCAAAATAAGTCGTTTGGCATTGGCAATATTTCATGGACACAGCCCACATACTCAGGTCTGCTGCTCATCCCACAAATGCATGTTGCTTAGAAATGTGTTACTATTTCAAAGAGAAATAAACAGGCTTTCCAACGGTGTGAGATTTATTACCAACAAGCATTGTTACAATAAAGAAATAATCTGCCAAACACACTTTTTCTGCTTGAATTTATATGCTCTCAAGCACTCAAAAAACTAATTTATCGTAATATTGTGCCAAAGAAAAAGAAAAAAAGAAAGAGGGACAGGATGGGGTAATATTTGATGTTTGAGCCAGAATAACACCTGTCACAGGCTCTCACAGGCGAAGACTAGCGACGTCACCGCCACCCTGCAGGCAACCTCTTTACCACTGCTTGTAAATCATCTTAATGATCCCAAACACTCTGGGTTCCTGTCTCGCCCCCTTGTGATTCATACTTTCTGACAAGACTGCACGGCTGGTTGTCTTTAATTCCCCCGAAAAAAAAGCAATGTGTGGTTAATGAAGGCTAATTTGTAAAATGTTGCGGTCTCAACTGCTTGTCACTCAGAAGTAATGCAGCAAAAGCTTGACTCGGATGTCAGTTTCTCTTCACATTTATCAAAGAAGGTCCTGATTTGAGTGATTTATCAGTTCCAAAGCGGACCTCTTCATGAAGTGTACCTTAATAATAAACTCAGTCGGACGGTTGCCTTTGCAAGCTGTTTGGCCCACAAGGATTTGATCCTCACAAAGAGACGCAGCCAGCAACTTAATGTCTTTTTCCTGAGTCTCAGGAAATGAGACTCATCCACTCTGAACTCTTATAATAAATACAAACAGCTGGCTCTGTGGAGGACAAATAAAGGTTCGTTGGCCATTTCAGTTTGTCTTTATATTTTATTTTGCAATTCATTTTTTCTTGACTTTTTACACTTTTCTAGTGCCTTTAATTTTTTTATTAGCCCAAGAGACTAGGCACTAAGGCTTTAAGTATCATAATCGTGCAATGTTGAGCATGTTTATACCAGAACTGACTGACAGTTATACTTTTTGACTTAAAATTGAGAATACACTAAACCTAAACTTGACTGTCTGTCTATATTAAAACCTGTTTCTTAGCCATCCTTATCACTTCCCCTTTTATAGACATCAACTACACAGGTCCTCGTTCTCCACTGTATGAAAGAGTTGCTTGGTGTTCGTGTTTCTGACAGTCAGACATGTAAATGTGAAGTGTAAAGGGATGACACACAGCAAGGGAGTTGAAATGTGAACTGTAATGTGCAGCTGTATTATATGTCTCCTGCAAGAAGGTCACTATTTGATCATCCTGAATTGGAAGTAACTGTATCCTCTGCGTCCTTCTACCACCTACTGTTTAGTTTTGTTTCACTCGTGGTGAGAGAAGATATTTGAGACTGTTATCTGCCAAAATGTCACTTTGAAATAATGTTTAAAAAGTTGTGCATATTAGTTATTAATGTTGCATGTCTTCTTGATGATAAAACGCTGCATATAATTAAAATTCAGAGACAGTGAGGGTCTGTGTTTACTTTAGTTCTATCTTAAATTGCCAGAGCCCCATTAGCCCATAAATTGTAACTTTCTGTGTTGAGTCATCAGAGTGGAGGCACTCAGAGGCCTAGTCGTCATGCTCTGCTAAGTAATGGTTTTATACTTCCAATTACTTACCAGATGGGAAGGAAGGGACTAAAGTCCATGGTTGTGTGAGTGGTTTTGTGTGTGTAGTGTATGCTTGTTTGTTTGTTTTGCCGTCTGTTTTTGTGTATATATTTACAGTATTTGGTTAAACACACTTACTTGATCATTTCATTTCCATCATGTATTCACACCTGATAGATAGGTTTCACTCTTGGTGGTATAGCAGTGTTTGATGCACGCCATCCACGCAGTTGTGTGGCTGATTCATAACTAATTATCCAGTAAATGTGTAATGAGTTTGTACGACTTCCAACATCCTCTGTGCAGTGAGAAGCTGCCATGCCACAAACCTCAACTGTTACATAAAATCATCATTTTATTTCAGCTCTTCCAATAGGCATGCTTTGGGACTTTATTTAGCTTTTCTTCAGCTCTCCAGGAATCTGATGAGTAGAAATGAAGAGTGAGACCAATACATTTTTCATTGAAGACCTACGTATTTTACCCGTCCCTGTTTTGCCTGATTGCACAGCCAGGCATCAACAATGACATCAAAA
Source organism: Cololabis saira (assembly GCF_033807715.1). NCBI lineage: Eukaryota > Metazoa > Chordata > Actinopteri > Beloniformes > Belonidae > Cololabis > Cololabis saira. Next base: position 13,634,315 of record NC_084604.1, read on the forward strand.
ATCAACCAGTTACATGAAGTTAAAGATGCTGAAGGGAACTTGTGAATACAAGGTGACAGCTTTCTTATACATTAATTCAGTGGACAATGATTTGACCACATTTAATGTAATTCTCAAGGAATTAAGTGGCATTCAAGTGTAAATTATCAGATTAGATCTCATCTTTTTTTTCATGTGCAAGTCTCTAATTAATTATGAACATCGATTTGGCAGACTAGGCCCAACTTTCCCTCCAGCATGAACTTGGCAGTTCGGGGTATAAATATCGGTGGATGTAACTTTAAATGGCAGCAAACTGTTTGACCTGTTTATATACAAGCAAAACAAACATGAATAAAATACTTTTTAGACTTTGAAAGGAAGATGGTTTCATAAAATGAATGTCTTAAAACATCAAACAGCCATATTTGACCCACTATAACATCTAACATAGAAATCCTTTTTTTTTCTATTAGCTTCGTTTCCCAGTTGTTCGGTTTGTTTGTTTGTTTGTTTTGTTGAAGGTAGAAAACATTTTCAGAGGAACAGCAGTGTTTTGCAGCAAATGCAGCACCTCCATACAATGATTGACAAAACAATGATCTGAGCGTAAACGGCAGAAAACTATTATGTTGCTAAGGTTACACATGATACATTTATACATTTACATATTTTTATTCCCAAGTAAAATCTGAGAAAAACTTTTGAAATTATCCTTATTTTTCTTTAGCCAAACTACAAACAGAGCTGCATGAAACTGTAAATGTTTTCTTTGTTTGCACTCTGTTGAAGTCATAGTTAACTCAGCCTCAAATGCAAAATGGTCTTTCTACAAAAAATAACAATGGAATAGTTATTAAAGCATCAGAAACCATTAGTTTTTCACTTAAATTAAATTTTAATGATTGACACTCTGACGTGTGAAGGCAGCACGTTGTCTTCATGTGGGTACTCCACTGAACCTGCTGACAAAACCAATGCTCATGTTCTCTTTCATACCGCCACAATAATGCCTTGTGTCAGCGGAGAGCTCAGATTTAGAGAGCGGTCGGTCGGTCGATCGGTCGATCGATCGATCGATTGATTGATTGATTGATTGATTGTATTATGCCTGAATTCTTGCATGACAGTGTTGGGTAAGAAACTTGAGAGTGACTAAAATGTTGATGTTATATTTAATGGTAGAATTAATCTTTTTTATTTTACTTTTTTACAGTTCTTTATTGATCAAAAGTAGGTTTAAAATGGAATATTTTGCCCCTCAGACCTTGACTATACTTAAAGGTTTGTTACTATTTGTATAGGCCAACACTACAGTTTAATAATGTTCCCTGAATGCCTCACATGCAGCAGCCTGGCACATATTTATCACTGACACCGTTTCTATTAGACCCCTGCAATTCGCTCATCAATCCTCCAGATGAGTGGAAGATGCGCACCTACGGACTTTTTTGTAGACTTCTCATTTCCTACCATTTTACCCTGAATGTTGGCAGTTAAACGAGAAACAGAATTCTCTTTCTCATTTATGAATAATTGGAGCAGGAACATCGCTGTCAGACACACTGACCACATCCACACGCTCCCCTCAAAGTAGTGTTTTACCTCCAATATCTTTTTTTTTCCACCATCTCCTGCAGCAGGCACTACTTTTTTCCGACCGGGATTTGATTAAGTAGCAGAAGACGCTGCTTTAGTGAGCCTTCTCCACGATGGAGAGGACGAGCACAGGCCAGTTACTAAATAAAACCTCGTTGTAACATCTGTTAGGTTTTTTTTTTTTAAGAAAAACTCCTTTCAGCCCATTTTTATTAAATTGTGTTGATAATTAAAAAAAAAATATTACTATTAAATGAAATTATGACTTGAATGAACCATTTAAATGAAACTATTCATTCTCAATATACCTTTTATTAAAACGTTTGAATGTGTAAATCAAGTGCAAGTGTATGACAGATGTATAGTCTTTATGTTTTGATGTGTAAATGTCCAGCAGCGTCTGCTGCCAGTCAGATAAACGTATGGTTGTGGTGGCGGGGGTGGAGGAAGCTGTGAAGCAGCGGTGCGGGGGAAGAGATGGGATCAGCTCCATGGAAACCAGGGCTGCTACCACAACAGCACGTGCATGGGCCTCTTGGCTTGGCTGGACATAGTGTGTGTTGTACAGTATTAGCTGGGGTTTACAGGAACCGTATAAAGTTGTGATAAAGTCACCGTATGATACACTCACCGTGTAACAACTTTGAAAGTCTGTGCTCACTGGACAGTGTGCACGTATGCCACTATTTCTACACACAAAATGCTTTAAATGATAAGAACTGATTAATGTAAAGTCCCCTTGTGTTAGTCATGTTTCCCAGATGTATTGATTAGGTGTAGTATGTTAAATAAGATTTCATGCAGTATATTCAACTAGTAAATCATTTATTGAACTTCTGTTTTTGTCTGTGCAACAAAATGCTTGGATGAATGAGTAAAAAGTTCAGTTATTCTTGTTAAACTGTCTAAAGATTTTAAAGATCTATAATTTAAACTACAACTTAAAAATGTGTTTATAGCGTTTATTCTTTGACGTAATATGTCTCAACATAAGACCATAATGCCAGTTTGCTTTTAGACACCCGTTATTACCCACCTTTACATTTCCAATGCTCTTTTTTTGCATATTCTTTCATTATAAAATGGAAAAAATGCACATAGACATGTAAAAGCCTAAGAGTTGTGTTATTTAAGAAAAAAAAGGAAAAGAAATGTGAACCTCAACTCTGCAACCACAGCTTTGATGAAACTGAATTTGACCTCCTCTCTTGGCCAGGAGTGTGAACTGCTGGGCCGCATCTCTGAGCTGCAGGAGGAGGTGTCCCGGAGGAAAAGCCACATCGCTCAGCTGGACCACCAGATCCACACACTTAACGAGAACATCAGCACTCTCACCAAAGAGCTGGAGCTGAAGGGCAAGGAGGTGCTCAAGATTCGCAGTGAAGCCAATCAGCAGATCCGGTACGAGCCAGTACTCACCTCATCAGTGACATTGCATACAGATTATTTCAACTCTCTTTTTCCTGTGTTTGAAATAAGGTATCCAGACTTATTTTTGCTGCATTTACATACAAAAGGGAAGTTCTGTTTTTTTAATTTCCTGCCAGTTTTGTAGTTTGCCGTATTGTGTGTGCTGAACTTCACATAAGGTGGGCATAGCCTTTTAGAAGTTACCAGGTCGACGTTTACCTACTGTAAGTGTGATGCAAGCTCTTTATTCCTTTACTTCTGTACTTCATCCAAATTCTGTGCTACCACAGTTCCATTTAATTTCACTGTTGCTTGGCAACCACTTTCCTTTTAATTTTCCCATGGAGTAATGAGAGATGTTCTTGTGTGCCTTATTGTTTTTTATGGTTTGATTGTGTTGTTGAGTTTCCAGTCTAACCTTTATTCTATAGTTGCTGGTATGTCGTCACATGGAGACAGTTTGACACCAATCAAGGCTCGTGCTTTTCTCATCAGTTAGAACATAGATGACTGTTATATTGCACTTATGCCACCATAAACGCTTGGACTAAATAGGATAAAAATGTATTTTTTATTTCGTACTTCTGAAAACACATTTACATGTGTATTTTTTTGTTTTCTTTCTTTTTCTTTTTAGTTTTTTTTATTTATCAGACACTAGGAACAGGGAGGCCGCGAGCCTGACACCACTGGACAGACAGCAACTTAGAGAATATATGCCTCAACAAAACTATCCATTTACCAGTCTCAATATCAACTTTGCTGTCAGTTATAATACCTCTGTTTGATTAGCAACATCATTAGCATATGAAATAAATGTGATCACACCCTCTTTTTCCCCCACACATCAGCAGTGACCCTGTCATTCATTGACTTTTCTCGTCTTCTTCTTTTAGTATTAAGGTTTACATATTAGGGCATAAAATGTATGATCTTTACCAGGTTTTAAAATAAGTGTAATACAACCTCAAATGAACATATTACTTTATTATCATTATTTATTTTATAAAACATGATTCTGGGAGTCCACCAATGGAGCACCTTTTTTTAATGTTATCTCCCATTTTTGTGGAGAACATATGACTGACTCTTTACAGCACTGCTTATTCAGTGAGGATGGTGGGCACTTGTTTATGAACGGCTCTTTTAAAGTTCCCACCACCGAGTTTCAGCTGGATTGAAGCCTGGAATGTAACTAGGCCATTGCAGCATCTTGTTTCTCTCTGTCGTAGGTCTGTGGTGGAGCTGCTCAACTGTTGCATCGTGTCATTTAGGCAAAACTCTCGCTGCTGGACATCACATGATAGCTACTCTGATCACAATGTAGCATCACAGTTTAATCTGGAGCACAGAGAACTCCATGGTGGACTCGGTGGTCGCGAGGAGCCCCAGTCCTTTTCCATTTAGCATGCTACCTGAGTCCCGTAGGGTCCGAGAGGAAGCATAGAGGTTTTTTTGGTATTTCAACCTGCTGAGACGTTTACCACTATTGGCAGTGTTTTACATCTTTCCCTCCATTGAATGATGGACTCCAACATTTTTTTGAAGGCCTTGTGAATGTTTGCAGGTTGATGGACAGTTTGTGAGGAGTGTATGAAGGTTTGTATGTGTGTGTAAGTGTTTGAAGGCTGCCCACACAGTTATTAATGCCTAATTTGTACGCTGGTCGCTTTTATCCTCCCTCTCTGCTGCCAGGTCCACGTACAGCCCATTTCTTCTTCTGTTACATAACTCCCCGTCTGAATTCTGGTCATGGGGACAAAAATAGACTAATAAATAAATAAAGAAGAAGCAGGGAGAGATAAGATGTGCACCCCTCAGGGAGAGTTGGCCCATGAATGAGAAGCAGACAGACGTGTTTCTCCTCTATCATCTCCTCACTCCCTCTGCGCTTTCATCAGCCTTTTTCTTCCCCTCATTTCATTATCATCTTCAATTCCCATTTTTCAACATCCAAGCATGCCTCTAGTTCTTTTCCCACTGCTCCAAAACCCTCAGTTAAACATGGTACTATCACTGACATATGAATTATTTAGTACATTTCTGTGCATTTGTTGTTTTTCATAAAGCTTTCAGACTTGGCATAGTTTCCAATTAATTGACGCCACATTTGCAATTAATTTTGGCGGATTTATTTATCAAATTGGATCTCCACCTTAATTTTCTCGCACGTTTTCATTGAATGATGTGTTTAGTCGTTACGTCAGTTCACTTTTCTGATCCAACCAACATTTCCTCGGAGGAGCTGTCGTGTATATTTTGTTGTGGAGCTTCCACAGATCCTGTTTCAGTCTGAAAGTGAAATATCAGCCAAGTGGCAAATCAAATGAAAAGAGTCATTTTTAAATCACAACAGGCGCTGGTCTGTGCTGAACCGTGAGCAGAAACATTTGTGACACAAACAATGTGACTCGCTGTGAGGTGATGTCACGGACCCGCGATTCACCGAATTCATCACTGAAAAAAACCCAGCCTGTCCATTGGTATTATTTCAGATAAGAATCAAATATTAATATTAAGTGAACTTGTCTATTGAGAGGGGCTCTTAATGTTCTCACTCAAATGAAATCTGTTACTATGACACGCTAGTAAAAGTAAGAGATAAATAATTTCACCTATGAAGATCTGGACACATACGTTGAATTGTGTGCAAATATGTGTATGAATATATATATTTATATATACGTTTTGAACAAACCAACCACTGGTTCCTCTTCTCAATGCTCAGTTTTAACATCTTCAGTTCCTCACCTTCTCTCCATCCACTGGTAATGTTTTTCTTTAAACCACCGTCAACTTAATATGACCTTTGACCGCCATCTGTTTGTCAATGTCATTCATGATCTGAGATTTGCATCATCTCACACCGATCAATACTAGGAGATTGGGCTGATAATCACACAGGGAGGATGTTACTCTAACTGCTGCATGCACATGCAGTCACATGTCAACGGCAGAGCAGGATGGTGAAGCTTCTCAGTCTACTAAGTCTCCATTTAGGTAAACAGCCGAGGTTCTGTAAGTACTGACATTCAGGGAAGATTTATTTCGGTGATGAAGGCATTTTAGTTCCCAAAGCTATTAATCAGATAGTGTCAAAGTACAATAATGTGCTCAAGTCTCTAAGAGAAACTTAAGAGCTATTTGTAATACAAAAAACATGCAGGGTCAGCTTCTGCATATATTAAAGACATACTCACCGCCTCATGAAACCCAGTTTTTAGGTCCATCCTAAACGTCCAGAACATTATATTAAAGGTCAAACAACTAAAAGGAAATAACTATATATATACGCTCTGTCTTTGTAACATCACAAGAAAAAGCTTTTGTCTTTGTTTCCAACACCCAAGCCTCTTACCTGTAAATGATCACCAGGTACATGAAATGAATGTCCACCAAGGACACTGACTTGGAGGTCTCTGGCTCTGCACAAATGCTCTCACTAGGTGAGGAGTCATCTGATCCCGGATCTTCCTAGAAGGAATGTACTACACCTGGTGCATGTTACTCCAGGGAATACATGCATGTGATAGTTTACCTAACCATTGATCCAGTTAGTAGAGACGGTGTGTCTCGCTTCAAACAGTAGCTCCACCATGCTCCAGCCTTGTGCTTAAAGGAGCATGAGGCTCCTTTTAAGAAATGAGACTCATTAGCGCCACCCTTCGCCACGACGGCCGTTGGGGGTACTGCAGCCAACAGCGGAGCCGGCACGGGAGAACGGGGAGAACGCGCATGCAGCGTCATGTGACGTCACATCCGCAGGACAGCGCGGGAAATTCCGGTCCGGAATTGCAGCACATTTTGCAGCACACAGCCTGTTCAAGGCAACGGAGAGATACACTAGAGGGCTCATTCTTTTTGGTTTGGAACGCTTCATCTGACATTATTACTAGAAAACTTAAAACGTATACGAATTTTTTTCAGAAATCCTGCCTCAATCCTGCCTCATGCTCCTTTAAAAAAATAAATAAACTCTTTATCGTCTCTTTAATTCGTGTCAGTTTTGAGTTCTGAAAATTCCCGCACCAGGGGAAGATGTAGGCCTGTTTATCCCCTCAAGGTGTTGTCAGCAGGGTTTGCATTAAAATCTAATGCAGCACTGATTTAAAAACCATCCTAAAAGCACTCTCAAGAGCTGTCTCATGCCCTTTCACCAACTCGTGTGTAACACATGACTTTTTTCTATGCAAATACATTTGTTTTAGTCAGACTTAAACATGTATTTTTTTTCCCTCTCTATTGTGTCTTAAACTTTGCTCATTTCATGAACTGAGTTGTCTCTTCTTCTGTCTCTTTAGGGCTCATGAGCAGGAGCTGATGAAGAGGCACGAACGGGAGCTCGCCGAGCTGAGTGCCGTCCACAGCAGGGAGACGCAAAACATGCTGTCAGACTTCAATAAAGCACAAGAAGTGCTCAAAGACAAGATCTCTGCCCTTCAGATACTGTACGTACATACCGTGTGCTTCTGGGACATGTTCAGGCCGCTGGAGGGCAAAAGAAGCCTGTAGTATTTCTAACTTGTGATCCATCATCAACAATATTACTGCACGTTGTCAGGTACTGAGTGAAAACATGAAAACAGACATGTTTTCTCTGAGTATCAGCACCACACCTGCATGAACACTACACGTTTCCTTTTTTGGGGGGCTTTTACAGGTTTCATTTTGTTAATATCCTATTGTTCCAGGATATGGCCACATTTGTCCACTGCCTCTATTATGGAGCTAATTAAGACACATTTATTATTCCTCACTCTGTGCTTCCGTAGTGAGCGCATCCATGACGGCATGTCTGCAATGCCGTACCTTATAAACGGGTGTCCTGTGCACAGCGGTGCATAACTGAAGCATCTCACTAAGACAGGTTTACAGCATATTGTAGTCTTATGTCTTCTGCTATACAGAAAGATGACAATCTGTGACAGAAGAAAAACGCCTGTAATGTAGGGATGCTGATTCTAAATGCAGGGAAATGTACTCCCTGTTTTATGTAAATTATGAAACAGTAAATCAGTTTGGCTTAAATAAGAACTGCACATATTGCCTGCAAAGTCTGTCAGCCACCAAGTTAATGGTGAGCAGATATAAAAAGTAGATGCTTTCTTCCATAAATTACGCTATCTGTTTATTCCGACAGAGAGCTCTCTTCACATTTGGCCTCGTTTCATTTGGGTTTAGGTCTGGACTTTGCATTTTCCGTTCTTTTTCAGCTGTTCTACTGTATTGTTGTACTGCTGTGAATGAAATCAGTGTGCTGTTGCATCAACCCAAACTAAGCTTTAACTATAGGGCCAGACTACAATACAGAGGAGTTCATCATGACTGCAAAGTGCTTAGATTCTGTGGCTGCAAAACAAGACCAAATCATCAGCCCTCTGTTCCGTTTGACAGTTGCTATGAGACATAGTTGCTGACATGCAGTGTTTGATCTCTGCCAAACGTGGCACTCTGCATTGTGGCCATATATTTGCATTTGTTGGAGAACTCTACAAATCTTGTGGTTTGTATGTCTGTAGCTATACTTCTGCGTTGTTTTTTCTCAGCTTTGTGAGTATTAACGTGTGACATTAGACCTGTACTGTCTAAAGGGAAATGAATTGTTGCTGTAGTTTCATGATCCCGGTCTTTTCAGAGACTCATTGCAGAAGTTAATTCCTGTGGGCAGGAAAGATCTCCTGTAGCGTCTGTGTTGCAGCAGACACTGTTGCTGAATCACTGTGCTGTGAAGAGCATGCTCAAGGTTGTCCATGATCTCCTTCATTTTATGAATTATGCTGAATTATGAATTTAGCTTGTTGAGTTTCTTGAAGTACCTGCCTCTGATTCTGCTCCCCAAGAGATGACTGTAAATGTGACTGCAATTTCCACATCAGATTTGGAGGACCCTGGAGGACCTAAGCTTCCTCGAGAAGTAGAGTCTGCTCTGTCCTGTCTTATAAACAGCATCAGTGTTGTATTTCCAGTCCAGTCTGTTCCAGGTTATGGAAAACTATCTAACTTAATCCTGGCTCTTCTAAATCCACAACCATGTCATTTGTCTTATTCACATTCAACAGGACCTGATTCCTCCCACTCCATGTCGCAAAATGATCCACTAGTTCTCCTAACTTAGTCTCTTGTCCATCACCGATACACCCCACAACTGCAGAGAGATCCGAGTATTTCTGCAGATGACAGGACTCCAACTTGTACTGAAAGTTTGAGGAATACAGCGTGAAAAGCAATGGTGGGAGTACAGTCCCCTGTGGTGCTCCTCTGTTGCTAACCATCTGGTCAGACACAACATTAACCATTAGTTCTCATAAACGTTGGTCTTGTTTGTCAGGTAACCAGGAATCAAAGTGATTGTGGAGGGATCCACCTGTGTCCTCTGGAGTTTCTTACATAGTAATGCAGGCTGGATGGTGTTGAATGCACTGGAGAAACTGAAGAACATCATCCTCACAGTGACCGCATTTACATGCAGTCAATAACCCTTTTAAAACCCAAATATTGGCAATAACCCGAATTTGCACGGCCGTGGAAACACCAATAACCCCTTTGAATAACCCAAATTTGCTCATATTCAGGTTTTTAAAAACCTGAATATGAGCCCTGGGTTACTCCTTTTAAAACCTGAATATTGGGTCATGTAAACGCCAAACGGGATATCCCCATCAAACGGAACATGAATCTGTTTTCTGCACATGCTCTGTTTGCAAGGAATCCTGGTCTTTTGAGTCCAGGAAGTTCTTATAAACACGGAGAAACGCAAGACCACGCCACACTTTTGGAGTGAGGAGGAGACTAATCACTTCATAAATGTAATGAAGGATATGAACATTTTTGCATTTGTAGACGCTAGAAAGTACCGGGATAGCCAGATTTACAAGAAGGTGAGCGAAAAGTTGCGCAAAGCAGCATTTGTTTTGAATTTGGATACAGGAAGAAGAAGCGGAAATGACGGTAATTGCGTCATCACGTTCTCCGCTCGTCGCTGGTTTGATCCAGATATCCCAAATGATTAATTACCATCTATACAGGGATAACCCTGTTTGCTCACGCATGTAAACGGAATATTCCAAATGTTTCAGTAACCGGAATATTAGCTATAACCCGAATTTTGACTGCATGTAAACGTAGTCAGTGATGTCTACTTTGCCCAGACGACTGTGGCTTTGTTAAAGCATGTATGATGGCGTCTTCAACTCCATCAGACTGCAGTGGGTTTTGGGAGGTATTTGCTTGTTTTTTTCACGTGGGGCAGTAAAGGTTTCTCCAGGACTCCAGGACGTGAGATGTTAGGGCTACAGGTCTGTGGTCATTAGGAGGAGATGGGTGAGATATTTTAAGAGGTGCTGCAGAATTGCTGGTCCAAACAGGCCTTCAGGACTCTGGGGCCCCGCCAACCTGTACCTGTTCAGTAGCCTCTTCACCCGACTGCTGGAGACAGACAGGCTGTTGTAAGGGGGAGGTCTTGGGGGGGGCAGCATTTACTGGTGTGGTAGGAAACAACAATGGAGCAGCAGCAACACCCATGACTGGGGTGGAAGATGAGACAGCTGAGGTGTGACGGGTTTATTTCTCGGGTTTGTTCAGTTCCTCTGAGCGTTGGGCGACCTGACCTTGGGGTGAACTGGACATCCACGCTGGGACAATTGGCAACGGTTTTGAATGTTTTCCACATGACTAATCTGTCTCACTGTAGAATAATTAGATATGGCCTCATGACCTTTCCCAAACTGATGAGCAGATAATTACCGATGACTTTCCCCCTTGAATAGGGTTTCGGTTAACGCACAAGTCTACGAGTTTCTGCACAACTACTTCCTACTTCCTACTTCCAATCTCCAAGGAAAGATAAAAGGTCTTAATGCAGTCGGGGCTCTTTTAAAATGTTTATTTATATAATTTACCAAAATTCAGGAACAATCACCATGCAAAGCCGTTTTCTTTAGACCTAAAACACAGGCACCATATTAATGTATCCGAAAGCTGCTGATGGAATGCATTTGTTTTTTTCTAAATTTAAAATGTTATTTATATAATTGAATTTACAGTCTCTGCAAAGTGGGTATGTCGCTTTTTATAGCAGTTTGAGGCGTTGAGTTGTTTTGTAAAGGCTTTCATTATTGTTAGTTCTAAGCTTAGATTTGGAGGAATAATGTGCCATCATCTTACTTCCTCAAAACATTGAGATAGATAATTAAGAATTTAAAAACTATAAGAACACTCAGGGAGGGATGCTTGAACTCTTCAATCTTGACTGTAAGTCTGAACTTCCTCATTAAACTTGAATGTGTGCTTTAAAAACCGATATCTTGGAAAGAGATGGTGAAAAGCTCTTGGCATCGGTGTGTTTTCCAGTGCAGATGTAGTAGGAGGTTTGTAATGTTGATAGAATACTGGGAGAACGCTGTCAGAGGTATTTTGGGAAGCCGGCTCTTGAATGGAAAATGAGAAAAGACTTGACATGTGAAATGTCACAAGACCAGAGTGAGAAGATTGATGCTGAAAGATACAAAAAATTACAGGGTTGAAAAGTGAATTAAAAAATGAGATAATTTCTGGGTTGCCAGAAACGGACTGAACCGAATCCATAAAGGACGTTAAAAAGAAATGCAGAAGAAGACTAAAGAGATAAAGATAAAGAGGAGTCAGAAAGTGACTGTGGAGTGTGTGAGTAAAGAGATGATGATGGAACATGCGGCGAGCTCGTCTCCTCTTCAGAGCTGGTGGCGCTGACCTCCTTTCAGGCGGATTCTGCAGAGAACACAGCGCCGCCTGATGGGCTACCCAGGAAAAGTGTTCATTAGATCATCCACCACTGACGTTTATTGTTGCATGTGGATACAAAGTGCCTCACTTCTAAAATATACTTTTACAATCTGCACCTAAATGATATTTTTAAATCTCTGAATCATCTGCATAATGTTGGCAGACGGCTGTTGTTGGTTCTGATGTATGACAGACGAGCAGATCAACATTTACGAGTGATGGCTTCATGCTGAGTGTAAGTTAAACATCCAGCTTTTGTCTTTTAGGGGTTTTCCAACATGTTTTAATAAATAAAACCAACTAAAATCAGACTACTACAGACTACCGCCTAACCCTCACAACCAAAGAGGTGACATTTTGTAGAAACTGTTACTTATCAACACTTTAATGACAAAGTAGAATTTATAGTCTGCACCATGAGGTTTGCAAGGAGAACACGTAGACACGCTTTTGAGTTTTTGTTGGGTTTTTTATTACTTTTCTCACTTTTTACTCTTAGAAAACAAACTTTAATGGTCAGCAGTTTTTATTTTCTGGCAGTTTCCTCATCTACTTCGCTCTCCAACGCTCTGATTTGCTGAAGCTTCGTGCAGAGATGAACCACTTTATCTCATGTAATTAAATACAACCCAGATTTATCTTAATAAGTTTGGTCCTGTACTACCTAATTAATCACTGTGATGGCTGGAGCTTCACCCTCCCTCCAAGTGTTTCTCACTAAACAGCCACTGAAAGTGCGGCACTGATTGTGTTTCATGAATATTTGAATGGTGTGTCCCGTCTGTGCGTCGCAGCCTTGTCCTCTGGGAGTTAGGAAGCGGGCCTGTCAGTTACGCGGTGGCTACCTATTCTGCCGTCACACCTGTTTTAATGTCAGTAACACGCCAGCTTGCAAGTGTCTGCTGATGCAACTATATGGTAAAGTTAGAAAAGGCTGAGCATATTTTAAGCAGTTCTCAAGTAAACATTTCTTTCATACCTTAAGATTATTTTCTTAGTATAAATAAATAAATAAATAACAGAAAATTTGCATGTGCCAAAAGTTTCCACAAACTGTATTACAGCTAGTAAACATTTATTTTGACACAATAAATGATTTGTCTTGTTTTAGACATCCTAAAGATTGCTTCACCTTTACCTTTTTGGCTTTTTCCGACGGGTTCGTGTTCTGCTCAAGTCACTATTGACAGTAGAAAGAATTTCGATTAAACATTTGCATATAACTTCCCATACAGATACTGGACGGATAAATGAAGTCAACACTTAAGCAACGTTTGTCAACTCAGTGCTTCAGATATATTTAACTGGAGGTAGCCATAGAAACAACGGTCCTGCTTCCAGCAAAATTAGCGATCAAATCCACATCTTTAGTATCTTGTGGTTCAAACATGAGTCTATAGATCCCAAACAACAGTTTCCATTTATTTTCAAAAGAATGCATTTGTTGGACATTTGTAAAATATTTAAAATGTATGGATCTCACACAGATAAAGTGAAGCACTATCAAAAAAAACCACACAGTCCTTTTAAAGACATGTATACCAGGGAGGTGGTGATACACTTGTGATGCTTTTTCAGACTCTAAAGTAAAGAAATGGGACTTACAGCCTGAAAAAACATCCTTTGTCTTTCAGCATTACTTACAGCCCTGGTTTAATTGTGTCAGTGCACTAAGGAGAGCAAAGGTGTGAACAAGAGTTCAAGCTGTTTAACGTATTAGATAATAGTCATAAGCTTCCTCTAAAAGGAGACCTGACAAAAAAAGACGGCAATTTCTTGTTTGAATATCAAGTCTGTTACATGCTGAGGAGCAGTACAGCTCGGGCACAAGCAGAACGTTTTAAAGTTAACAGAAACACATGTAAATCTTCATCCTGTCCACCATCCGTCGCTGGAATCTGGAAATCCCATCAAATCGGACATTTTAGAGCTCCAGTGACTGTTTCTCATAAGCTTATGCTCGCACAATGAGTTTTCTGTCGTTGAAGAAAAGCTGAAGACTTGGGAAGTTCATTTGTCCAGGATTTAGAAAGGAAAAGAGGCTGCACATGGAGACAGTCCAGCTGCAGGGACGCTCCTCCGGCTCAGTGGAGACCGGTGTGTGCTGAACATTAAACGCTTGGCCTCGGTGTGCTACTGCTTGGAAGAAATTGACCAGCAGTTGAGCCACCTGGACGGGGATGGAGCAGAAAGACTCTCTGAATATTGGGATTCCATCACAGGCAACGCAGCAGACAGTAACATTGAACATACCACTCCACAAAAGACTAGAGACGATGTGCTAGCACTGGTTCTTTTGAAGTGAGCTGGGTGGAACAGTTCACCTGATACATTTAACATAACGCAACAAAATATAGCTTGGCACCCATTATCAGCTTAGTCACAACAAGAACATTTTCACAAAATCAGCTTTAAATAGTCAAAGGTGTTCTGAACAGTTTCTAGACATCTCTGATTCATGTGTGTTCAATGTTTGTTTCAACAACTGCATCCAGTTTTATTGCAGATAAACAAATTATTCACAAATTATCTTTTTATCTATGGTTTATTATATGATAAGGTTTAAGTCATGCTAGTTTGCATCGACTATTTTTATGAGTCACTGAAGAGAAAAATGAAAAGAGTGTTAAACCTCAAAGAAAGAAATATGATCCTGAGAGTGAGAGTGTCAGGGTTTGGACTGGAGTGAGGAGCACCCAAAACGCAGGGGATGAGGACGACAGGAGTGCAAACAAAAAGTCCTTTTATTTATTTATTTATTTATTTATTTATTTATATATATATATATATATATATATATATATATATATATATATATATATATATATATATATATATATATATATATATATATATATATATATATATATTTTTTTTTTTTTTTTTTTTTTTTTTTTTTTTTTTTGTCTGCACACATATTAATGGTTAATACCATGCTGGTAAGAACCTAAGGCATATATATGTGCATTGTAAATATAAAATACATATGATATAAATATATCAAATATATGATACAAATAAAAAGTCCTTTATTTAAACAAAAAGGCATCCAACATAACACAGATTTGGTGGAACCATAGAACCAAAACCATGACATTGTAGTTTGCATCCAGAGAAGAATCATTAAAGTTCCTAAATGTTTTCATGCATGCAATCCAAAAAGACTAATGTAACAAATCTCTGAACATTTATTACTATTACTGTTGTTATTACTATTGCTTAATTTGCACCCAAAAATGAAAATCTTTATATTTATGAAGCAGTCTGGAAATAAAATAATTCTTACAGATCTGTTTATCGGATCATGAAGCTGTTATAAGGGTTTATCATACTTGGAGAAATGGATGATTTTCTACACATTGTATGTGTTTGTTTGCTTGTAAACGTAGAACTCCAAAGCAAAGAAAAACCTTTTCAAAGCATCGCATCTATGAGCGAACGGCCGCTGCTGGCACGCGTGCGTTTTGGGATGAGTTTGATGGATCCTTTATTTCCTGATTTATTTTGAAAGTCAAGTGTCTTAAATATCAACGTTTGGCTCGGCTGACGTCCAGACTGCACATCAGTCTTCAGGATTTCATGCATTTGAGAAAATCTCACTTTAAGTTAAATGTATAATTTCACCCAGATTGATTCCAAAGGCCAGTAAAAGTAAAATAGGAATAAATCCATCATGAAGTTTTAAAAGTTTTCCTTAACTCGACGTTAGAACGACCTCCAGAGGAATTAGACCGCTCTGCTTTAATTTCCACAGGCAGCCTCTAAATGGTTTTTGTGATGGAAGAAAGAATAGAAGAAAGAGAAGAGCAATAACTGTGGGGGATTACTGTTTTATTGATCAAAGCTAATGAAAAAGGAAAGGCTATGAATCAGTCATCGTATTACTCCTTGTACAACACAAATGTAATTCTTTCCACCATTTTATGTTGTAAAAACACAATAAAGGACTCTATTAGATATTATAAATAAATCTGCTCCTGCTCCTACCTTCTTGATCTTTGATCTACCGGGTCACGTTTAAAACTGAACATCTCAGTTATTTCAGAGGAAGACTGAGTATGACTGAAGGATTTTAAATGAGGACTATGTCTAAGCTTGAGCAGTTTACGGCCTAACGTTTACGTTTTTGTATGTTCTTGTCTCTTCATCCCAAAGATTGGAAGGAACAGAGGAGAAATTCAGGAACAGAGAGAGTCGTCCTGAGGACCTGCAAGTCATCGCTGAGCTGAAGGACATGGTGTCTGAGAGAGAATCTCTGGTGAAAAAGCTGGTGGTAAGTAGCCGCAGAGGGGATCCTCCCTCAGCTGAGGAAAACTGTCCCGAGAGGAATCAAATCTCCCATCACTCTGTTCATGAAGCCTCGATGTAAGGGCACAAATGTTTAGGGGGGGGTTTAGCTACGGACAAACTATGGATCATCCCAAACTGAATGGTTGCTCAGAATGTTCTTATAGGAAGATTCTCCTTTTGATAAGTGGAAATTAGAACGTTTAAAAAAAAATAATGATGGGGCAGAGGAACCTTTTTTTCCCCGGCCACGACACCTCAGAAGGTAAAGATGGGGCTGAGACAAAAGACGCTGGTGTTGTGGAAACGTGTAACAGATGTGTGAGGATGAAATGAGAGCGTGGTGGGAGGAGTGTGGGGACGTGGCTCTGCAGGGCGTCTGAGGTTCAGCTCCACCGTCAAAGCATCCCGCCAGAAAAAGGGGGTTTTTAGTCAATGACGTTTATGTGTCATTATGAATAATTGTATACACATAATAATGATATTCATTATGTATTACAAACATACCTACCGTGTGTGTACCGGGGGAACAATCAGGTGGAACATCAGCTTTTATTTTGGTTACTTTAGCGCCGTGTTGTGACCAGAGACATCTGTGACTCGTTCATTACCTTATGGTCCAGAGTGGAGGGAAGGGACTGTCCTCATGTTGCAGAGCGCCGTAATCCTTTGTATAAGCACAGCTGGAGAGGGAAGGCAGAGCGAAGACGGGATCTCAGGTTCATCTTTGTAACACAATGGGAGTGTGAGAATGGCTACTGGCACGTAGGTGCACCTGCAGAAGGGGATCGATGGAGTTAAATTGGAAACTCTTGGAGTATGGAGCCAAATCAAGGCCAAAAGTTTTGCTAATTTGAAAATAAAATTTGAACCTGAAAATTCTTTTTTACAGTTTCAATTTTTTTTATTTTTTTTTTCGGTATCAGATCTTTTTTTCAGTTTCAGAAGTTTTTATTTCAGTTTCAAATCTTTTTTTCAGTTTCAGATCTTTTTTTTTTCAGTTTCAATTTTTTTTTTTCAGTTTCAAATTTTTTTTTTTCAGTTTCAAATCTTTTTTTCAGTTTCAATTTTTTTTTTTTTTTCAGTTTCAAATTTTTTTTTTTTTTCAGTTTCAAATCTTTTTTTTCAGTTTCAAATTTTTTTTTCAGTTTCAGACTTTTGGCCCCCGATGTGGCGTAGGGGGCGTGGCATCATGAGTGACAGCATAAGAGAGAAGGCGGGGGACGTTCCTCAGTCATGTTGCCTTCAGGAAACAGGTTGCAGAAGTTAGCAGTAGAAGTATGATTCATAAGGAACATCCCCCGCCTTCTCTCTTATGCTCTCACTCATGATTCCACGCCCCTCTCAGTTTATGCCACGCCCCCTACGCCAGATCGGGGGCCAAAAGTCGGAAACTGAAAAAAAAAATTAAACTGAATAAAAAAGATTTGAAACTGAACAAAAGATTTGAAACTAAAATAAAAAGAAGTGGAACTGAAAAAAAAAGATGTGAAACTGAAAAAAAAAGTTCTGAAACTGAAAAAAAGATCTGATACCGAAAAAAAAAAATTGAAACTGTAAAAAAGAATTTTCAGGTTCAAATTTTATTTTCAAATTAGCAAAACTTTTGGCCTTGATTTGGCTCCATATTGCAGCAGCTGCTCCGACCTGGGCTAAGATGATGGTGCTGAAAAGGCCGCCCCTCTGACTGAAGCATGTCCCAGACCGTCCTCAAGTCTGTCACCTCTGAAAAAGAAGGTGTCATGCGTCACTTACTGGACTTACTTTTATTGCATGAAGGTGACTTTTGAAATCTGCTTATATTTTTGTGAAAAAGGGAAAAAAGTTTACACTAGCGGTAACTCGTAGGTCGATAAAAACAAACTGAGCAACTTTGTAAGTCATCACGAAGGCATAAGACTGCCAAGTGTGTGTCGCTACGTCCCCAGAAATGTGTCATTTTCAATCTTTTCACACTCCCTTGAGTCTCCCACAGTCTTCCTCAGCGTCACAGCGTCACCTAAAATGACTTTCTCCTCTAGGACGATAAGAAGTTCTACCAGCTGGAGCTTGTCAACAGGGAGACCAACTTCAACAAAGTGTTCAATGCTAGTCCTAACGTAGGAGTTATCAACCCACTAATTAAGGTAGGTCCTAAAATCCCGTGACACCTCACACACCGGGGCTCTGGCATGAGCCTCTCACTTTACTTTACTGCACAGCCAAGATGATACCAGCTGAAAATCATCTCATATCCATCAGTGCTGATTGATGAGGACGGCCAATGCAGGAGTCTTTGTGAAGGTCCCACAGCAATGTCATACCCATAAATCACCATCAGAGTCGTGTTTGACTACACTTATTACCGCCAGTAAAAACCAGTCCACTTTTGAGGAGATTGGTGTGTTTTGAGGTTAAACTGAGAAGGAAATCCGCTGCTTACATTTATAAGGCAACAATATACAGTACATCAAATGAAAAGAAGCATAACGTTTCTGTGAAAACAGGAAAGGTGAGTTTATAGCTGGCAACGAAAAGCCAAGAAAAACGTCCATTAAGTACATTTACTTGTTTCACTGAAACGGGAGCGTGGAGGAGGATGTGATTCACACGGGCTTATCATTAGTTAAATGGTGGGAGAGCTTCACTAAGAGGCTTTTACTGGCTTAAGTTGTTGTGCTTCAGTATATGCAACATATGCACAGCCGGGAAAATGTATAATAATTCATTTATGCTGGTTGTCAGTAAAAGCATTATTTTAAGAGCTTAGAATACTGAACAGTCACTTTAAAAAAAGTAATATCCACATCAGTAAACAGATAGATAGATAGATAGATAGATAGATAGATAGATAGATAGATAGATAGATAGATAGATAGATAGATAGATAGATAGATAGATAGATAGATAGATAGATAGATAGATAGATAGATAGATAGATAGATAGATAGATAGATAGATGCATGAACCAAACTCACATAAAAAAGAGAATAAAGAAATTATTTTTAAAGAAAAAGTGCACAATCTTATTAAACTTTAAAATATAAGGTGATCACAGGCATCACACTGCCTTCAAATATCCTGAAAACGTCCTTTCTCATATTGCCTGTGTTGTATGTTTTCCTCAAATAGAAATGGGTCTGGGTTCTTAATTGTGGGTTAAAGTTACTTGAAATAACTTTTTCTTTGCAGGGAAAAAAACAACTACAATTAACTAAACAGCAAAGGTCAAACAAAGGTCATTACATCACAACAGAGCTGTTCTTCCACCACAAGGTAGATTCAGAAATAAAAGCAGATGTGTCATATTTCACCTGTGACGGAGTTGAAAAGCTCCCGCTGCACAACCAGATCTAACTGTTGACGCCCTAGCAGGTTCTATAACTTCCAATGTTTGTCTCTGTTGTTACATTTACTTTCAGTATACGTGTTGTGTGTCTTTATTTGATCCGTCATATGTTTGTGTGTGTGTAAAAGTGCGAGTGAGTGTCCCACCCACCTCGGCTGGTCTTCCTCACTTCCTCCAGCTTTCGTTTGCTTTCCAAGCCATTTGTTGGAGTGAGATGTTTCCTGCTTTGACACATCTCTTCTCATCTGAACTGTCATTCTGCTCGGAGCGACTGCTGCTTCCAGACTGTGACTGAGTGATGCCAGTCTCCCGATTGATCCATTCTCTTTGCTTCGACCAGCATTTTAATGAGATCAAGTTGGCACGCTGCTCTTTTTGACTCTCATCGCATCGGCAGGACTGTTACAACCTTTAGAACAATCCCTGTACTGCATTTTCCCTTTTCTTTCCCTTGCGTTTTATTATCATTTTGCTTTAAACCTTCCCTTTTTGACCTCCGTGCCCCTCCTTTTTCTTTTTTTGTTTCTGTGTAGCAAAAGAAAAAGAATGAGAAAACAGCAGCCAGCAGATTCAGCAGCTCTCCCAATCTCAGGGCTCTGGAGGCCGCAGGCATGGGCGTGGGCGTGGTGGGCTCAGGGAGTGGGCACCCCCCACACCCACCACCCCCGCCCCCAGCCCCTCCCGGCCGCCTAGAGCCCATCCCCAACTCCCCCCTCCACCACCTTGAGCTCAACTCCAACAAACCTCTAGCCCCGCCGACCCCTCCCACCGAACCCAAGAAGTTCCTGAGGTGAGACCCTTTCAGCCGGCTGGCAGCCGCTCGTCCGCAAACGCATCAGTCATGCAGTCACATACCTCGCAAGCTGGATGTTCAAACACTTTTTCACTCATAGCCTGAGTCCCAACTTGAGTCTAGGCTGTGTTTTATATCACAAACTAATCCAAACGAACAGAACTCTGTTGGTTCTGGTTTTTAAATGAGGTAATCTCAGTGAGACAGTAAGAGGTATTTTTCAAACTTTCATCCTGTCCTGCCAAGCCGAGTCCTTTTATGAACCACCAAGAGCATGAAATCATTCTGATTATGACTCTACGTGGGGTCAAACTTCATCCTAAAACCCTCTGATGTGTCGGACTTGACAGTTGCTGATTTGTTGTGTGATTTGTCAAACGTCCCAGTCCCGTCAGAGGAATGCAGGTTCGGCTGGTCGCGGCTGAATTTACACAAACATCGTCAGCATTTCTGCCAATAATGAGGAAGGGAAGAAGGAGGGAGAGAGCCGGAAAAAGGAAGGAAGGAAGGAAGGAAGGAAGGAAGGAAGGAAGGAAGGAAGGAAGGAAGGAAGGAAGGAAGGAAGGAAGGAAGGAAGGAAGGAAGGAAGGAAGGAAGGAAGGAAGGAAGGAAGGAAGGAAGGGAGGAAGGAAGGAAGGAAGGAAGGAAGGAGGAATAGAAGAAGGAAAGAGAGAGCGGAAGGAAAAAGGAAGGAAGGAAGGAAGGAAGGAAGGAAGGAAGGAAGGAAGGAAGGAAGGAAGGAAGGAAGGAAGGAAGGAAGGAAGGAAGGAAGGAAGGAAGGAAGGGAGGGAGGGAGGGAGGGAGGGAGGGAGGGAGGGAGGGAGAAAAGAGGAATAGAAGAAGGAAGGAGAGAGCAGGAAAAAGGAAGGAAGGAAGGAAGGAAGGAAGGAAGGAAGGAAGGAAGGAAGGAAGGAAGGAAGGAAGGAAGGAAGGAAGGAAGGGAGGGAGGGAGGGAGGGAGGGAGAAAAGAGGAATAGAAGAAGGAAGGAGAGAGCAGGAAAAAGGAAGGAAGGAAGGAAGGAAGGAAGGAAGGAAGGAAGGAAGGAAGGAAGGAAGGAAGGAAGGAAGGAAGGAAGGAAGGAAGGAAGGAAGGAAGGAAGGAGGAATAGAAGAAGGAAAGAGAGAGCGGAAGGAAAAAGGAAGGAAGGAAGGAAGGAAGGAAGGAAGGAAGGAAGGAAGGAAGGAAGGAAGGAAGGAAGGAAGGAAGGAAGGAAGGAAGGAAGGAGGAATAGAAGAAGGAAAGAGAGAGCGGAAGGAAAAAGGAAGGAAGGAAGGAAGGAAGGAAGGAAGGAAGGAAGGAAGGAAGGAAGGAAGGAAGGGAGGGAGGGAGGGAGGTAGGGAGGGAGGGAGGGAGGGAGGGAGGGAGAAAAGAGGAATAGAAGAAGGAAGGAGAGAGCAGGAAAAAGGAAGGAAGGAAGGAAGGAAGGAAGGAAGGAAGGAAGGAAGGAAGGAAGGAAGGAAGGAAGGAAGGAAGGAAGGAAGGAAGGAAAGAGGAAGGAAGGAAGGAAGGAAGGAAGGAAGGAAGGAAGGAAGGAAGGAAGGAAGGAAGGATATATATATATGTATATACAACGTCAGATAGTTTTACCTGATAAGTGTTCTTTGTTTAAACAACTATCTCTAACCAAGTCTATAACAACCTTGTTAATCTAGCATTAAAACGCGGTGTATGTTCTAGCTGCCTAATTAAAACATAAAATGTAGAATCGCATCAAATCGTCAATCAGAGACTCTTCTTCTCCAGAGGAGTGCGTCTGTCTCGGTGAGACGGCAATGAAGGGCCACGTTGGAAGGTGGAGGGGATGATTGTGGCATAAATCTCTCTCAGGAAACGGCGCCTCCAGTCCTACAGGACACCGGGGGACTGTTATATGACTGGAGAAGGACTTTAGTTTTGCACATTATGCAGTCAGTCACTAAGTCTTTTACTCTCGTTTTAATCATATCCAGGTGTCTGGTCACACGCATACGCCTGTATCTAAGTTCCTTAACCTAAAAATGTATCCAGAATCCAGGATATGATTACATGCCACATGTAGTCTAGTATCGTTAGCTTTCTGGTGGGACTTGAGCAGTCCCGTTGGTTTGTGAGAGCAGAATAAGACGTTTCACATTGTTAATCCCATATCCATATCTGAGTATTGGTATTATACCAAGTGTGTGTGCTGTAGTTTCATCTATGTAAATATAAAATGCAAAAATACAGTGAGAGGAAACTGACAATGTTTTCAGTATCCTTTCTTCAACAAATTGCTAAAAGATTCTTCTAACAAACAGATGTGATGAAGAAAACCAGCAGAACCTCAGATCAGAGATGCTTTCACAAGCAAATGTGTTTGAACTTTTGTAAGAAAATGATTCAAAACAGTAGATAATAATTGATATGTCTACATAAAAAGGTATGAAGGTATTTGTGCTTCTTGCGGTTTGATGTAAGTAACACAAACCTGCAAATCTGGAGCAGTTCAACTCAGTAGTTGGGAGTCTGTATAGTAGCGTCCAGAACAGGCTCATGCGTGGAGGAAACACTGCACTCGTTTGTTTACTGCAACATGAACCAGAAAGTCCTTTTGGACCAAATTGCAAAAGAAAACTGATTTTATTCCAGCCCAAAGTGTTACTTCTGTAGAGCCCTTAGTAACACCATTAACTGCACATCTACTTCTGAAGTGAGCAGAAACAAAAACTATCACAATATGAGATCATCTCCAGAACAAAATCCACTTCATTCCCTAATTATGAATGCTAACCTGTGATTTGAGGATTATTTTTTAATGAGGCAAAAATGTGTCTTTGACCCAAATTAAACTTCATTTTTTACCCAGGAAAAAAAAAACCACACCGTTCTAGTCAGAATAATATTAATACTTTTTTTGAGTCAGGTGCAAATATAAGCTATAAAAATGCTCATTTTAGTTGATAAAAGTTGAACTGATGAAGAGAAGAGAAATGAAAGCACGAAGCGTTGAAGGCTGAGGCTGACAGGGCAGGATGAGAGGACGGAGGCTCCCTCGGGGTTCACCATGCTCTCCAGTTTACTGGAGTGTGCCAGATCTTGGGGGTTGCTGAGGACCGTGATGCTCAGGTTGCTCTGCTCTACATCCAAGGGGTTTAGCCAGCTGTCAATCAAAAAGAGTAGAAGGTGATTCTCTGCCTTGCAGCCCGAGGCTGTCCTGTAGATTATATATCACACCTGATCCTTTGTGAACTTTAAAGCACACAATTGCTGTTTTGCTGCAGTAAGTTTGAGTTCTGAGACATTAGCCCCAGTATGCCTGTTTTGATTAAAGAAGAAAAAAAGCAAAAGAGTCCCATATGCGACAAAGCTTCAAAGAATGGTCTTGGAATGCAAAAGGGGCATGTTTTTGTTTTTGACCTTTCCTTTCCTTAATTGTGCATCCATCAGTTTGAACATGTTGATAGTGTGCATGCTGGCAGGCTTCTTGTTCTGTGTTCAGGAAGTTATACAACTTGTCAGTAACTGTTGTGGCTTCATGTTGTTGCACAGTGTCATTTTGTGATTCTGTTTCTTCATCACATCTTCATCCAAAGCTGAGCATGTTGCTCTCTCCCTCAAACTCCAAACTGGTTTGAATATTCTTGTGCAAAGTAAATGAAGCATTTTTTTTTATGTTTAATTTATAATGATGTACACATTGACTATTGTTGTCATGGACAATCCTCTCTGAATGTGGTGGTCTCTTATTTCAACAACAACCTACCTCGACGGTCTAATAAAATCCCCCTCCTGTTTGCGTGCATCAGTGATCTGGTGAGAGATTATATAACATACCTCTCGTTAACACGTGCGGTGTACATTGTTGCATGGCAGGAGGTGTAATCTAATGCACAAGTACTTGTAGCATGTGTGTGAGTCTCAAATCGGCTGCATGTTTTACTGCTATTAGTGTCAAGAATGAGATGAAGTGGCTGCTTGCAAAAGCTTGGGACAAACTCCTGTTAGTATGGGATTCAGCGTCACACTAATGTTTTAACTAAAGACACACAAACACATGAAGAGGAATGTTTAGCTGTAAGCAGCGAGCACCCACACAGCCGTGAAATGTTTTCAGATTACATGAAACAGCTCCTCTTCCTGCACAATGTAGCATGTTTATTTAACTCCTTTCTCCTAAATGGTCCGCATTCGTGGTCTTTAACTCTGGGAAGGATCTTGAAGTATTTAAACTTTGCAACAGAAAGAAAAAACACTTTCAATGGATCCAATTAATTCTGACCAGAGCACTAGATTTCCCCGACACCTGCGTGCTGAGGCAACCAGCAGGCCAGAGTTTGCACTTAAGACTAATGATTAATTGCTTTTTCTCTGTATAAATTATTCAGGATAGACAGACAGACCCTGACTGACTCTAAACTGAGCAAAAGCAATACTTCACAAAGGAGACTTAAAACGCCACAAAATCACGGATTAGTTAGAAATCCCCTCGGCCTCATTCAAAGCATACGGGAGTTGCAGTTGGAACAAGAAATAACAGAATTTGCTCAGTGATGTAGTTAATATTCATACACTCTGTAACCGGTTAGACAAAATATAGATTGGGAGAAACTTGGATAACTCCCCACCACCCAGATAAAAAGAAAGAACACTTTGCAATAGTCTTACATCCGTCCATCATCTATACGTGCTTTTTCCCGTCCGTGCTGGAGTCTATCCCAGCTCTCCTCGGACAAAACCCAGGGGTCCACCCTGGACAGGTGCCAGTCTATCACAGGGCCACGTGTAGACAAGAAAAAAACCCACAAACGCTCTCTCTTATGAGCAATTTAGAATCACCGATCAATCCGCCTCATATGTTTTGGAGGAAGCCGTTGTTCCCAGGCAAAACTGGGGCAAACACAAAAGGAACCTGGCTGGTAGTTGAACTAGGAACCCTGTTGCTGTGAGTCAACAGAGGTAACAACCAGGCCACCGGTTCTGGTGGTTTATTAATATTAATATCATACATCCCGCCAAACAGCCCGTGGCGCGGAGACGACAGAAATCCAGCATGTTATTGTTTCTCTATAAATGAGGTAGCAGTAAATATAAAGTAAAAAATACGTTTGTCTTCTTTAATCTGACGGTACAAACGCCTGGAGCTCCTGTTGTGATGCAACAATGTAAATTCAGCCTTGTGTTTCCTACTGTATCACAAGTAGCAGGGATATTTCACATCTACCCACATCACATGCTCACTCGAAAATGCAGTGAAAAGTTATGAGGATTAAAGTAAATTTTGAAAAAAATAACGTATTTTATTTTGAGTACTTTGATTGGTCAATCTTTTGTCTTGCAGTTACAATGGCCTGCCAGTAGGGGTGCTGCAGCTCCCTCAGCACACTATTTGTTGTTAAAGAGCACATCAATTGCTCCTCCTTTACTCTTACCACTGTCTGCATTCCCCTTCTATACTCTTTGTGGGGCGTTGCAGTCTGCAGCATACTGTATAATCCTGCAGCCGTGTCTCCAGGGAGTAAACAAACTCTGGCGTGGTGACGGGTGGGAGAGGCTCCAGCCCTCATTTACCCTGAACAGGAGAAAGCAGGTAGCTTTTACTACTTATCATTCTTTAGATAAAATAGCCTTAATTGTCACTGTACAACCAGTACAAAAACAACATAAGTGCCAAACATGACAAGTCACACATGATTTAAAAAACACAAGCAGATGTCAATGAATAAAGTACTGAAATATGTTCAATAGTGCATGGTGTATAAACATTTTATGCATACGTTTTTAATGTCCACTAAAAGACACTGACTCACATTGTCTACTAGTCCTGCAGTTGATGTTTTTCTGCCACTTTTCTGAGGGCAGCAGACCGGCGGCCAGGGTGGGAGCAATCACCGTGAACTGTGGGCACCAACTTCACAGACTGTGGGCGGTAGAGAGAGAGTTTTCATTCATTCACAGGAGGCAGTGGGAAGTCTAGTGCGGCCAGTTTGTCCATAAGGATGTCAGAGGTGACGGTATTAAAGACCAAACGTTGATGAAGAGCATCCTTAAATGTGTATGTTTCAGGCGGTTGAGAGGAATATGGAGGCTGTGGAGATTGGGATCATCTCTGGATCTCTCTATATCTCTTCATAAGCAAACTGATAAAAGTCGAAGTTGGAAGGGGGGGGTGAGTCTTTCATATGAAGGCGGTATTATGGGTTTTGTTCTCCACCTGAGGGGACAGCGAGCCGGGAGTGGAGATGGTCAGACAGCTCAGATGTGGAAGAGGGACTGCTCTGTAAAAATGCTTCAGATTAGCACCCACGTGGTCTAGTATGTCAAAGCTTCTGCTGGAACCTTTCACATATCGTACAACTTTGAGCAGAAACAGTCTTCAGGCATGCTTTATAAAAGTCAGTGTGTGTGCAGTAACGTGTACATGATCAGAACGAGCATGCTGTTGTCTGTTGACTGTCATGTCGACAAGCTCTGACATTTGCTCCTTGTAGAGCGTAAACCACATTTACGATCACTACTGTCAGTCCTGTGAGGAGGTAGAACCAGTAGAACGGTCTGCGTACATCACCATCACTGATGACGGAGGCCTATGAGTTAGTTTGCTGTTTGAACAGCAGCTGCTGTGTGAAGCCCCACAGTTCCCCTCCTCTCCTCGCAGGTGGAGCGACACCACATTAAATGATTCATAGCAAGTGTCTCGTTAGGGGCGCCACCTCCGTTAAGGAGGAACAATTAAGCAATACTAATAATTAATCAGTATATCATCAAAGTGATGAATTCTCACTGAGGGGATCTTAGCATTAGGGAACAACACGCATGAAAAACCCACTCCGTTGTGAACTTTTATTAACAGCACACAATAATAATGAAATGTACAAATAAAAGTATATTATTCATTTAATGGTCTAAAAATGATGGCATGATGGCAATAAACATAAGTGGAAGAACTAGGAGGAAACTGAAGAAAAACAGAAACCAACAAAATTTGAATATATACAATATATACAATGATATATACAAAATAATGAACGACGTAATAATGGCCCAAATAACCTTTCGTCTTTCTCTGTATTCTGCAGAGAAAGACGAGAATCAGCTGGATGTCAGAAGTGAGGAGTTTGGTCAAATCTCCAAAGAACATTTTTTGGGGGGATCCGAGCTAGTTTCCAGATAAAAGAAAAGATTCTTCAACTTTACTGATAGCTGAAGAAAAGCTCTCTTGAAAACTGAGAGAAAAACATGTGGCCACTCTGAACGGAAAACTGGAAAACTCTGAACTAAAGCAGAGTTTTTTTAGGCTGGCTCCTCCCTCTATTCTGACGTTTCACTTTTTATCAGGATTGTAATAACAACAGCATGAGATCAAACTTAAAGAGTAACATTTAGTTTTTTTCATAAAAATGAAGAGGTTCACTCTATGTAAAAGGATGCTGATTCACATGTCAAGAATCTTCACTCAGCTTAAATGATACCGATTAAACAAGCTTATAATTAACCTCATGAAAAATAAAGAAAGTTGACCAATATTGACCAACTCGTGAGTCACAGAATACAGCCATGTTTTCAAGTGTTTTCATGGATAACTGTTAAATGCAATTGAAATCACTCCTACCTCTGGTTCATATTGTGACTAATAATAATAATGAATTGTCATTGTAATTGTCATACTGACTTTAAGTGCAGTCACAAACTTTTATCCAACTTAAAGGTATTCTATGCAACAAATCCCTGATCCCTGATCAGCTAGCAAGATTTGAAAGAGGCACCTCTAAGCCCCACCCATTCGGTCCGAATGATACGAATGATTGGTCCAGGTCCAGGAAGGGAAAGAACCAATCAGATGTCTTCATTTTAAACCACGCCCCCCCGCCCTGTCCCATGCGCGCACTCGCTTCCAGCCCCCCCGTGTCCACTTCTCACGGGTCCTCCTGGGCTCACAGTGTCCCAATGTAACCCCCTCCCTGCCACGGACCCCAGTATATAGATATTATGTAGTTATTTCCAGAGCAGCTCGGTCCCCGCTGTGTGTGACCGGGGAGCAGGAGCCGTTAGTCCGCTGCTGCTGCTGCTGCTGCAGCCTGCAGGACTCTCTGCCCAGCAGCAGCCTCTGCAGCAGCAGCCCGCGGGGACACGTGAACAGCCGCAGCCGTGAAAAGCTGCAGCAGCTCCGGCTCGGAAGCTGTATGGGGTCCGTGGGGATGTAGGCGTCTCACGGCGAGAGCGGCGAGAGCGGCGAGAGCGGCGAGAGCGGCACGGCAGCTCTGTTGCCGCAGCTACGGCGTAGACGCCGTAGGCTACGCCGTAGGCTACGCCGTAGCCGTGGCTTTAGAGCCTGCAGCGCGCCGCAGCGCTGCCGTGCACCGGCGCTCTCCGGGATGGAGACAGGCAGGATGCACGTTTGGGTGGGCACAGCCCCCCCCTGCCCCCCCTAAAACCGGCCTCGCTTACAGGTGAATGAGACATGGGGTAGTTTTGCTGTAAATGTGCTGTCCAAAATGTTTAATAATCGTATGCGCGTTCGTGTTTGTGGGGGCGTGGCTTTGGACGGAGCGCTCGTGGGTGGGGGCGGGGGGGGCGGGGCTTAGAGGAAGCGCCACTTTCAAATCTTGCTAGCTCTAGGAAGTTGCATAGAATAACTTTAAACCAAGAAGTTCTTTTCCAGCAGAATGTTGCAACAAAAGAAATGTGGCAAAAGTTTATAATTGTGTTTCTTTACAGCCTTCTAATGCTAGGTTGCCACGGCGACGCTTCTTCTTGCTTCCATGCATCCTTTGTTGAGCAGACGGTGATAGTCAGAGCTACTGAAAAACACAGAATTGTGAACACCTGGATCTCGCTGTTAAAATGTTGATTAAAAACTATAAATATAAATGTTCACTTCACAGGTTCACTTCACAGGAGTTGGTTCCTGTCACAGGGGTGTATGTCGTATCCTGCTACCTGCACTGAAGCATCCAGGATTAGCTTGTGTTGCCACGTCTCCGTGGTGAACTGCAGGCCCGCAAGATTTTTAATTTTTTTTGTGGCACCACTTGGTTCATATTAGGTATAAAGCATTGTATAATATGTTGTGCTGAGATTTTCACACTCACAGTTAAAATGAAAACAAAAATTGCAAGTGAATCTCCAAATGTATTTTGGGTAAAATCGTTGGTCATCAACAGCCGTCTATCAACAATACATCATCAATCACTTGTCAACAGAGCGCAGTAACCTACGGCCTAAACATGAGCAGGAGTTATAAATACAAAAGTGGAGCGATAAAACGCAAAGCAAAAGAAAAAAGGGAGCAAGAAAAAGCCAAATTGCCCAAGCTAGACGCATATTTTGTTCACCTTAATCCTCCTCCTGTGGGAAATGGACCTTACGTTGTTAGCAGCGATTCAGCCCCGGGGATGAATGACGAGAGGCCCCAGGCTGCAAAGGTCCGGTCATCTGCCCCGCCCCCCCCGGCCCGGCTCTGATTGGTTCCGCCAGAGACGTTCAATAAACGAGACAGCCCACTACGGTTGTGTTTCCTGTATCTGTGTCACGTGTGTTTCCCCACTGCCCCGCCCCTTTAGGAGACAGGAAGCAGGTCCTGAGTCTATTGAGTCCTATGGGAACATTTTTCAAAAGCCACAAACCTTCTGAACATTCTGACACCAAAATGGCGATTTTCAGACCGACAGATTAGGAGAAAATGAACTTTGTTTGAGACCTGTCTCTGTCTGAGCAACACACTCTCGCGAGATTTGGCTCTCACAGCTCTGCTCAGAGTCGTCAGTCACTGCAGAACTGCCAAAGTCGTTTTCCCATTGGATTAAATTAAGTTTAAAACTAAAATAAAACTTGCTTCTTTGCTTAATAATACTGTTATTGTTATTATTTAAGTCTTTTTGGAAGAAAGTTGTACTGTATCTAGTGTTGTATGTTCCAAAATGATGTGGGGAGAGGGGCGACCACGCCCACTTTGGAGACAGGAAGTGGATACCATTTCATACCATTGGCAGTAACGGTAATGCGCTATCTTCTGTATAGAGTATCTTCCGCTACTGGCTGCAAGACTTATGTTACATTAGCCAGGAGGATGCTGGGTAGTGGGAATGGCTTCTTCCTTAGACTCCATTACCCTTCTGCTCGGGATACCTGGATACCTGTATTTCAAGTACCCCGGACACACTGATGAGAGTTCAGGATTCTCCAACGTTTTATGGACTTGAATGGTACAGATGTATGAACTCTGGCTCCTGCGCAGTAGCATGATGATTACGGAGGAGGAAGTGATCGTGGCTAGCCATTGGCTGAACCCACTGTCAATCAATCATATTAGAAATAAATTGAATGCTTTATATAAACTCTCCTGACCTGATACAAAACAGTTCCACCCCACCTCAAAGTTGCCTTGGGTGTGAATTTAAGTCATTCAGACCAAAAACTTTTTTTTTTACCAAGCTGTAAATATGTTTATTTCTTCTGCAAAATGTAACATTTTAACAAGGGAATCGATGGAGATTGACTCACAACTGCAGCCAGCCACCAGTGGCCAGGCGAGGAACTGCAGCCAATCTTGGTCGCGTTCCACAACCTGGAGATTAGGTTGGTTCTTTTCTTTTTGTGTCTTCCCAGATATGTGGAACCGTGAGGTTGAAAGAGAGGGTGTTTTATGGGGCACGGTGGTGCAGCTGGTAGTGCAGCCATCTCACAGCAAGAAGGTCCTGGGTTCAATTCCTGCCGGGGACGCTGTGGGTGCTGAGTGCGTGTTAAGTTCCCCCCACACCCTGGTGTGGTTGGCGAAAGGGCCTTTCTGTGTGGAGTTTGTATGTTCTCCCCGTGTTCCCTTGGCTAGCTAACGGGAGCTACCCTCACAAAAACATGCACCAGTCCTGGGCTATACTGCCCCCTTGTGGACAGCAAAGTCCCTTCAGGTCCCTTCTTCACACGGTCATGAACGTATTCAGTACAGAACAGTTCATTGCTGCTTTTGGACTGTTCATGGTTTGTTTTGAAAATAAAGGACAGTATACCAATAAGCCTCTAAATCTTTTTCTTTTCTTTTTTAGGCATTTTAGGCATGATTGAACAGTTATTACGTCTCCAGGCTGCATAAACGTGATGATCAGTGTGGAGTCAGAGCTCAGCCTGTTCAGCTGCTGTGGACCTGAAGGGACTTTGCTGCCCCCTTGTGGACAGAAAAGTCCCTTCAGGTCTCTTCTTCAGACGGTCATGAACGTATTCACTGGTCATTTCTGTGCTCCTCAATATTCATCACATACATGAACTGGATTTGTGCTGCAGTTAATTCACAAATGTTCTATAAAGTGTAGTAAAAAACAAAAGTATCCTGAGGTTTGATAAATGGCCTAGATACAGAACAATGGGAACAATGTCCTGAAGGTCAAAAAATCTACTCTAATTACATCACACATACAAAGACAATTCAAAGAAGACACTGGTAGTAGAAGAGGTTAGCAAATAATTTACTGAACTAAAATTGAACCATTAAGATAAATAAAATAGTCCTTAAAACATCCACATTCAAAAACTCACTGACTGCATTTTCTTCCATCTTTTACAGACTTTTCTGTATAATAGTCATGCAGAAAACTACTTGTTCACACTTAAACAAATGAATAAACATCTGTCAGGGTTTTCCAGATGTTTTTCTTAGAATATGTATGTTAGATGAGCAGCTGTTAGTCAGAAAAAGAGCTCTCTGTAACAAAGAGGTTTGCAGCATTTACACTGTTACCATCACTCTGAAAATAGAAATGTTACAGTGAAGCTGAACTTTGACACATTTGAGCTGAAACAACATACTGCCCCCTCTGGCCAGCCGGGGCGTCAGATGGGGTGGGGAGGATCTGGCCGGAATAACTTGATCCTTCCAAGAGCTACGTCCGGCCGGAGAATCCCCACCCTGTCTGGTGAAAAGATGCGGCCTGCTCACTCCTCAGGTTAAAGCTGAGCTCAGTGCAGGGCCCTCCGGGGTTGGTAGAGGGAGCAATGCCCAGGGGCCTCATTTATAAAAGAGTGTGTAGGATTCATACTAAAAGTGCACGGAAACCCAAAAGCCGAAAATGGCGGGCGCCAATAAAAATCCGGATTTATAAAACCGCGTGCACGCACACTTGCACGCAATGTTCGCTTTATAAATCACAGTCCAGCTGGAAGGTTGCGCAGGTGAATTCGGCTCATATCCTGCCCTCTACATGCCCACTTTTTACCATAAATGGGCAATGCAAAGTAGTATTTGCATATGAATAAGCCTGCTGAGCATGCGCAGCGGCATCCTGCAGCCTGTTTGGGCGTCACGATGAATGAGACGTGTCGAGTCATCGTGCCACTGAATTTCACGGAGACTGAGATTGAGATATTGTGGATGAGGTGGAGGACAGGAAAACCACATTATTTGGTGGTCACAGTAAAAGTATAAATAGTATATAAATAGGATAAAATAAAGCGAGTGAAAATAAAACGCTGTGAGGTGCAAGAGCGCAATTTCCACTGGGAACAGGGGGGACATGTCCCCCCCACTTTTCAAACTCATGCTTTTGCCCCCCCCCATTTTTTACAGTTTAAGAACTAACGGTAGGCTCAGCCTGTAATTGCAAATCATCAAGACACTGTGCGAAGACGAGACGGGAGCCCGCTCCCCCTCCTCCCCTCCCCTCTGTGCTGCTCAAGGCTGATTTATGGTTCCGTGTTAAATCGACGCAGAGCCAATGGCGTAGGTTACGCTGCCACGTGCACCGTACAGGGCGTGCCGCCGCGTAACCTACGGCGTATTCCTACGGCATAGGCTCTGCGTTGATTTAACGTGGAACCATAATTTAGGCATAATTAGGCTTAACTAGTGTGTGCGTGTGTGACAGACGTGCATGGGACGATTGTGAAATACGGAATAAACTTTTTTTTAATTCCCAATTATGTAACAATTCCGTATTTCAAGGGACGGGTGGCGAGCCCACTCACCGCGGCTGCAGCTCCAGCAGCAGCTGAGTGTCCTGACTGACGCTGAGCTTCAAACACAGAGGGACACGATCAGCGCTATTATATTATAAGTCTGATATGTGATGACATTAAGAGTATGACATGAATCTGGCTTCATTTCACCACCTCACCGCCTGCGTCGCCAGTTCCCCATATCTTAAGTAAGTTCCTACGGGAGGGTCAGGGTTGGCGTAGGGATACGCAGATTTTTTGGTTAGTTTTTTCTTTTTAATGTGTCTGTTCACGTGTTTTGTGTTTTCCATTTTATTTGGTTGTTGACTTTGATCATCTCGTCTTTCTTCTTCAATCCCTCTCACTTGTTCCAATATTTCAATTTCAATTTTTACCGATATTTATTGATATTTACACTTGTGTCCTACTGCCTCTCACTATTGTGGATTGCATACGCCCCTTCTCCTGTACCAGTTTTTCTTTGTTCTTACTAACAACTTCTCCATCATTCAGTCTTGAGTGTTTTTTCGTTCTCTGTTGCTCCTCTCCTCTTAATCTCCAATTGCAGTAATGGTATGGATTGGGATGTCTATGCCAGTCTGTGATGTCTATACCAGTCTGGGATTACTATACCAGTCTGGGATGCCTATACCAGTCTGATCTTGCGTGTATCAACAATTTAGGGGGGAAACGGTTCATTGTACCTGTTAGTTCACAGTTACAGTAAAGAGTCCCTCGTGGTAAACATTATTCACGCACGGTCACTCTATCAGGTACGCCAGGGCTACCTGTTTAAGAATTAGTCCATTTGGAAAGCAGACCCAGTTCCCGTTGGTATTTATTTTTGTAACAGATGCAAGCACTCAACCTAATTAGCTCAGATTTTGAGGAACAGCGTGTTTTTATCCAAAGCAGATGGGGTCAGAAAATAACTGATAGTCATGTAAATACCAGTAATAATTGACATTTTCCTTTAAAAAAAATAAATAAATACTTGAGTAAGAGTTGCTGGAAGAAACGAGAAAGGGGATCTGATATGTATATATATACAGTACAGACCAAAGGTTTGGACATACCTTCTCATTCAAACAAATGGAGAAGTGTGTCTAAACTTTATATATATATATATATATATATATATATATATATATATATATATATATATATATATATATATATATATATATATATATATATATATATATATATATATATATATGTCATTATAGTCATTAGTAGTTTTTTTTTTTCTTTTCTTTTAACAGAACAGTTCATTGCTGATTTTGGCCTGTTCATGGTTTGTTTTGAAAATAAAGGCAGACAGTATACCAATAAGCCTCTAAATCTTTTTCTTTTCTTTTTCAATAAACCTGGTGGTGTGATTCCAAATCTTTTAGGCATGATTGAACAGTTATTACGTCTCCAGGCTGCATAAACGTGATGATCAGTGTGGAGTCAGAGCTCAGCCTGTTCAGCTGCTGTGGACCTGAAGGGACTTTGCTGCCCCCTTGTGGACAGAAAAGTCCCTTCAGGTCTCTTCTTCAGACGGTCATGAACGTATTCACTGGTCATTTCTGTGCTCCTCAATATTCATCACATACATGAACTGGATTTGTGCTGCAGACGTTAATTCACAAAGGTTCAATAAAGTGTAGTAAAAAACAAAAGTATCCTGAGGTTTGATAAATGGCCTAGATACAGAACAATGGGAACAATGTCCTGAAGGTCAAAAAATCTACTCTAATTACATCACACATACAAAGACAATTCAAAGAAGACACTGGTAGTAGAAGAGGTTAGCAAATAATTTACTGAACTAAAATTGAACCATTAAGATAAATAAAATAGTCCTTAAAACATCCACATTGAAAAACTCACTGACTGCATTTTCTTCCATCTTTTACAGACATTTCTGTATAATAGTCATGCAGAAAACTACTTGTTCACACTCAAACAAATGAATAAACATCCGTCAGGGTTTTCCAGATGTTTTTCTTAGAATATGTATGTTAGATGAGCAGCTGTTAGTCAGAAAAAGAGCTCTCTGTAACAAAGAGGTTTGCAGCATTTACACTGTTACCATCACTCTGAAAGTAGAAATGTTACAGTGAAGCTGAACTTTGACACATTTGAGCTGAAACAACAACATGATCCCCTGAGTTCCTCCCTGACATGTTTCTCTGTGTGTTTGACTCTGTTGTTGTTGTTGTTGTTCTCCGCCCCGAAGCCCTCCTGAAACGAAGGACTCCGCCATCGACTCCGCCGACGCCCAGCGCCAGGAGTGTTTCGCCCAGTACTTTTCCTTTTGACTGACCATAAACCTGCAAACACGAGGATTCAGCATGTCAACTAAACTTTAAAAAGAAAAAAAGAAAAAAACTGAGGAAAAAAAAAAAAAAGAAAAACAATGTTAAAGCAATTTGTTATTTATTGTTATTGATCAGTTTTGGGGTCGTTTCACTTTCACTCTGTCAACTGAAGCTGCGATCGGTGGTCTGAGAATCAGCCCTGGTGGACCTGTCAGTGAAAGACGGCGATGATGATCTGTTGACTGACGGACTGAAACTGGACGGAACCCAATCCTGCCGTCCGATGTCATCACTCTGATCTGATCCGATTGATCGTCTGATGGTCTCACCGTGGACGAGTTTCTGTCTAAGTACAGTGACATCAGTATGT
This sequence comes from Cololabis saira, assembly GCF_033807715.1. Taxonomy (NCBI): domain Eukaryota; kingdom Metazoa; phylum Chordata; class Actinopteri; order Beloniformes; family Belonidae; genus Cololabis; species Cololabis saira. The sequence goes on from NC_084604.1 coordinate 13,670,030, forward strand.
TTGATGTTTATTTCATTTCATTACTTCGTAACTTATTTTGCAGTTTCTTGGAACTAGAAAATAATGAGTGGTGCGTTATCATGCTGCTAAATGCCATTGTTGGACTAAAGTAAGAAATATATACATATAAAGAACTATATGGTAGGTTATTGTGCTCTCTCTGTAAGCGGGCCGCTGCATCCAGCATCTTAGACTAGGAGGGCTGATCTAAGACCAGTTGGCCTCCTCATTTATGGTGACATTCACATGGACCTGATCCCAGATCAGTGAGGCGTCTCTGATATGCTCCATGAATCCAGGCTCTGATTTTAGGATGGCACCATCATGTGGAGTTTGTTACAGCTGCATAGGAGTTTCAGCAGATTTTGGTAGAATATTAATACCTGTTTGTATGGATGTCTGTCTCAACACAGATATAATGATGTCTCACCAATTTTAAGAACAAAAATAGCATATTTTATATTTATATTATAAAGTGTATGCTTAATAAATAATTATTGTGACATTTACTTTTGGTGGCTTCTCAATTTTTTTGTTTTTCTTTTATAGACAGAAGTTCATTTATCTGAATGTTTTTTTTTTTTGTTGATGTTGTTTTTTACTTTTTCAACACTGATCATGTTAGGTCCAAAAGTATTTGGATAATGAGAGAGTTTTATGATTTTGCCTCTTCACACCACCAACAATGGATCTGAAATAAAACAATCAACATGTGATCAAAGTGCAATCTTTCTGACTGAGTTCAACGTGGTCGTTCACCGTTTAGGACTTACAGGCACTTGAGGTAAACTTCCTTCATTGTTAGGGGCTTAGACGTATTTGGACAATTGACTGAAAAGAAGTTAAAAGGCCTGATGTGGTTGGTCGTCATCGCACGAAGACGGATTAAGCAGGTAAAAGGTCAGGAGTTGATGACGACGACTGAGTCGGCAGCTGCTGGAGTGGAGCTACCGATCTGAAGTCCAAGGAGATCTCCGGGATAGTGAAGCTGACTGAAGAAATAACATCAGTCTGTGAGAGGAAGAGCACATCTTAGGTGTGGAGAAGGTACATGAATGTAAATGCAGAGGGTCGACAGCAACATTCACACTCACAGACGCTGACACACATCCCAAATTCTGATCTGGACTCTTTCCACAAATGAGAGCAAGATATAGTTGTGTCAGAAGGACAGTTGTACTTACAGTTACGTCTCCTCTTCCAAATACTTTTGAGTCCTTGAAACTGCACTTGGTTGTACATTCTAATTGATAAATGCCACATTTGTGTGAAACCTCTTTACATTAAAGCAGAAAGTCTGCATGTTGGTGATATCTTGATTGTTTTATTTTGAATCCATGTGGAGAGGCAAAATCATAACTTTCCAAATACGTGTGGGCTTACCTGTATAGGCTGTAGTTGATTCATTTAGTTGATTCCAAAAGTTAAAATGCCCACACTTAATTTTATAACAAATAAAGAGAGTTTTAAGGGAGAACTTGAATCTCTGAAAAACATTCAGGAATTTCAGGCCTTGTCGTCCAGCTCCACTTTATTCAAATATGATTACCCAGCAGCACCAGCTGCTTCTGACACCCACAATGCTTGATGTTCTCCCACCTTAAAATCCAGGTTACATGTATTCAGGCCCAGGCGTCTAAGGAGCGTTCAAACCGAACTGATCTCCCTGGACGTCATGGGGTCGACCTTCCAGACGTCGAGGCGAGTTTGTGCTCAGTTTTCTGCAGCAGCAGAGTTTTTCTCTGCTCAAGTGGAAAACAGAGGCTGGAGTTTGTTCTACTTCCCACTGCCTGTTAGATTAGGGGGAAAAAGTTCATCAAACAACATTTAAAAGCAGTTTTAACTCTTTATACAATCAAGCCACAAGAGATAAATATGGCAAATATAGATTTCCACAAGAGAAAGTTGGCATTTTATTAACACAAATAAAATAAAACCAGTGCAAGTATTTTTAAATCATCTAAAGATAAAGAACAAGAAAATCTATTTAAAAATCATGGTGCTAACATGAAAACAAGAAAACTGCATGGCCATCAAAGAAAGGGGACAAAAGCAACACAAGCAAGAAAGCAGAGAAATCAGGGCGCACATTTAAAAGAGATTTTTAAATTTAGAAAAAAAGAAAAACTGAAAATCAAACTTTACAACCAATGATTGAATGACCACTCAGACAAAACTGTGGTGAAACGTCTGAAAAGTTCTGAAAACCCCCGTCGCTCCATCCATATAAGCGACTGAAACATCTATGATGCAAAGAGTAAATCACAGAAACAAGACATAAAGTGAAATCGACAACTTTTCTATTGTCTTGTTCATCAATATTCAAAATCACGTTGGTGCTGTGTCCTCCAAGCAAGAGAGAGACCATCACCATCTCATGAGGTCCCAGTTTGCAGCCCAGCTCTTGTGATGTGATGGAGGTGCAGTGGAGCAGCTGGCACTGACAACCTGCACGTCTGCAGCAGCTACTGATGGCTCATGGTGTATTCTTTCAGTACGTAGCTGTAAAACCAAAGTAAACACACATAGAGCATGATTCTAGTCAAAGAATGTGGACGTCAAACTGTCCTTTCTGCAACGAAAGCGGCTTGTCTGCAGCTCAGAAAGGTTTAGTGCTTTTAAAGCGTCAGCTGATACAACAGGGTGGTAAACACGCCACTACCTGCCCCTTTTGTTCGTGTTGGCATCAAATTGATTGATGGAAATCTTTATTTCGAGCATACAGAAAAAAAAAAAACAGTCATTAAACAAAATCAAAGGGAAATAAACCTTCATGCCTGAAAAGGAGTAGGAGGAAGTAAAAGATATAAAATAAATGATATACCAGAGCAATTATAAATAATATACATATACAACATCTCTATCTCTATCACTCTATCAGGTACGCCAGGTCTCCCTGTTTAAGAATTAGTCCATTTGGAAAGCAGACCCAGTTCCCGTTGGTATTTATTTTTCTAACGGATTCAAGCACTCAACCTAATCAGCTCAGATTTTGAGGAACAGCGTGTTTTTATCCAAAGCAGATGGGGTCAGAAAATAACTGCAGATAATCATGTAAATACCAGTAATAATTGACATTTTTCTTTAAAAAAATAAATAAATACTTGAATAAGAGTTGCTGGAAGAAACTAGAAAGGGGATATATATAGTACAGACCAAAGGTTTGGACATACCTTCTCATTCAAACAAATGGGGAAGTGTGTCCAAACTTTATATATATATATTATATATATATATATATATATATATATATATATATATATATATATATATATATATACACATCTTATCATAAAGAATATAATCATTATTATATATACCATTTTATATATTATGCTGAATCCCACACAATCACTACCTCATGTCTCCTCTTCCCTGTATTTGGCAAAAAATCTTTTCCTTGTATTTGCTTTTGAACCTGAAGATGGTTGGACAATTTCAAATTGACCTCTTTTTTTTAAAACTATATTTATTGGGCAGCATCGATGTGTGCCGGTATGTTTGTTTGTTTGTTTTCTTTTGCTTTGTACTTTCCAAAAGCATGTCTGTTAGGTTGACTGGTGATTCTAATCACCAATCAATCAACATCATCAACCCAGTTCTACCAGACACCATGCAACAGACTCCAGTCTGCAAAGATAAAAGGTGAAGCTCATATCATAAAGTGAGGTGGTTAAAAATATTTTCTGTAAGCCCATAAATACAAAAATAATGTTTTGATTTAATCTGATTAAAGATATAAATGTTATTATTTATAAATGGTTCCGCGTGTGTTTCTGAAGCCCGCCGCCAGAGGGCGCTGTTGCGGCCGTGAGCGGCTCCACTCTGACCCGGACGGAAACAGCTGATCCCGCTGCGGTGCGAGGCGACGATGGCGGCTCCGGGAGCCGCGTCCATAGTCGGGTCCCCGGTTCGGCTGGTCCAGTACGTGGTGGTCCGCTCCGACCTGCTGCACCAGCTGGCGTGGCCCGTGGGCGCCGTGATGACGCAGGCCTGCCACGCCGCCACGGCCGCCATTCACCTGAGCTACGAGGACCCGCACACGCAGCAGTACCTGGCGGAGCTGGACGCCATGCACAAGGTGCTGCTGGGGGTGAGACTGACAGCCGCCTCCGCATCATCTACTACAGTGGTAGTAAAACAGAGCACTGTGCCATCAGTAACTGATTTATTAAACATAAACATATTGCTGCTACGCTTCAACCACGACTCCATCGTTGGTCCAAGTGATTGACAGGTGAAGCCAGGTGGCATTTGACAGGTTAGGTGGAACCATCCTGATGTGGGGAATACTCTGGGGTTTTAGGATAATAAGTTGAGTAGCCTACTCCTGAAGATAAAATTCATTTTATGAATTTAGACTTATATTTTCCTCAATTATTTATGAAATAATTATTTTTAAAGGATTTTTGCATGGATGCTACTTTTTAAATATATGTATATTTTAAAATCTCACGTACCCCCTGGAGTGCCTTCGCATATCCCCAGGGGTACGCGTACCCCCATTTGAGAACCACTGATCTACTACACTGATACACAAGGTGCTGCTGGGGGTGAGACAGCCGCCTCCGCAGCAGCACTACTGCACTCAGGGCCGGTTCTAGAAAATGATGACTTGGGCTGCATCTCAGATCAGAGGGGGTGCACATGCCTGGCACGTTATTCAACACTAAATTAAATCTAAACAAGACATGGAAAAACTTATTCATGCATTCATTTTCAGTAGGTTGGATTATTGCAATAGCATCTTTACAGGCCTGAACAAGAAATCAATCAGGCAGCTGCAGCTGATCCAGAACGCTGCCGCCAGAGTCCTTACAAACACCAGGAAACTGGACCACATTACACCGGTCATGAAATCACTACACTGGCTTCCAGTGAGTCAAAGTACAGAGTTTAAAATCTTGCTGGTCTACTGCTGGTCTACAAAGACCTGAATGGTCTTGGACTAAAATACATGCTTGATCTGTTAGTTCCTATGAAGCTCCCAGACCCCTGAGGTTCATCTGGATCTGGTTTGTTGTGGTTCCCAAGAACCAGAACCAAGCAAGGTGAGGCAGCGTTCAGTTATTCTGCTCCTCACCGGTGGAACAAACTTCCAGTAGACCTGAGGTCTGCTCCAACTGTCAGCTCCTTTAAATCAGGGTTAAAAACATTACTGTTTACTGAAGCGTACTCCTAAATTAAACCTGCCGTACTCTACTGCCCTTATTTTTAACAGCTGGTGCTTTTTATTATTTTACTCACTTCATCTTATTCTTAATGTTTTCAATCTTATTTGTTATTTACTGTCTAAGTATGTCTTGCCGCTTTTAATGTCAACGTAAAGCACTTTGAATTACCGTGTGATGAATTGTGCTATATAAATAAACTTGCCTTGCCTAAATTATGCATTTTCCCATAATTTCAAGCGGAATGATAATAGCAAAACAAGAATATTTAAAGTGTATTTCAAATGTTTTATTGCAGCAATATTGCTGCAGAACAAAGAAAATGCTACATTTAGTCTGGGCTACCTCACCCATCAGACAATCTAGCAACAGAAAACAAAACATACGCCGTCGATTTAACGCAGAACCATAAATCAGGCTTAACGCGCGCGCATTTGTCAGTTTTCTTTTCGTCTTTTCAACTGAGCATGCAAACACATAAACTGAGGGTGCAATGCTTATGCATCCTCGTAGAACCGGGCCTGGCTGCACTCATACAAGTACTGTGCTTGATCTACTTAGAAAAAACAAGTCAACTTTTTGTTTATTATGTAGATCAAGAAAGACTAGTCTTTGTTTAAACTACTTAATTTTTTGTATGTAAATAATACATTTTGCAAGTACAGTCAACATAATTGTGTTAAGTTTACTTTATCAAAATTAAGTTGACTTTACTTGCAAAAATTAAGTTGACTTTACTTGTAAATACATTTTGTACATACTAAAAATTAAAGGGGACCTATTATGGCATCTAATAACTATTTTAAACAGGCCTTGAATGTCTTAAAAACAAGCTTTTGATTGTTTTTTCTAAATAAATTAGAAATTCAGCCTCTGAGCCATGTCTTTATCTTCCCATTCTCTAACTTCATTATCTATGTGGGATTCTGAGTGGGCGGGGCTATGATAATGAGGCTCTGTGCTGATTGGCTGCCTGAATGACACGATACACCGCTACGAAAAAATGGCGGAAGCTCCGGCCGGCGGAGTTAGTTGTGGGCGTGGTTTCACGCATCGGAGGCCAACCGATGTAGATCACATTTTGATTACATAACGACGGGTGCAGAATCTGAACGGCTCGTAGATCCACATCACATTGGATGGATCATCCGGGCGGTTGTACAGACACTGCAGAACTTGGTTGCTTTCCTCCTTCTCTGAGTTAGCAGGCTGAGGGGAGACCACTTTATATATGTTAAAGCAAGAGAAAACATGTTTTTCATAATAGGTCCCCTTTAAGTAGTTTATACTAGTCTTTCTTGATCTACATAAAAATCTCATGCGAAAAAGTCGTCTTAATTTTTTTAAAGTAGATCAAGCAAGATTTTTTTTACTGTGGTGTTCTACTTAAACAAATAAAGCATGTTTCATCTAAACGTTTCATCTTAATGTTTGCGTGTAAATGAAAAGATTGCCTGGGATTACATAAATACTGCTTGTTAAGGAAAAAATGCACAATGTCTTGTTTTTTGAACAAATGCACATTAAGTTCAAAACTAGATGTATTCATGTAAAGCAACAAACTTCATTTTTAATTGTTGATATCACAGATTTAAATATGTTATATTTACATGCGCTTCGATTAATTTTTTTCAGTGTAGTGTCAGGGCTTGGTTGGTTGGTTGGTTGGTTGGTTGATTGGTTGATTGATTGATTGTCTGTGTGTCGTCTGCAGGCTCCAGATGAGGCGGCCCTCTCCGGTCTCTCGGACAGCCTCACCCAGGCCGGGGTTTCCCACAAGCTGTGGATCGAGCAGCCCGAGAACATCCCCACGTGTTTGGCATTGAAGCCTTATCCCAAAGAGACGGTGCAGCCGCTGCTGCGGAAGTTCAAGCTCTTCAAATGACCTCTGGTGCTGGTGCTGGTGCTGATGCTGATGCTGATGCTGAGGATGAGGATGAGGATGATGCTGCTGATGATGAGGATGATGCTGCTGATGATGAGGATGCATGGACATTTTTGTATAGCTGTCTTTTTTGTTTCAGTGAACAGCTTCAACATGCTTATGCATCTAAACTTCTCATCTAAACCAGATTAAAAGCAGGACAGCCTTCATTTGCAACTATACACAACAAAAATCTGCTTTTCATCTGCTTTTGTTGATAACTATTCAGACACAAGTTAACAGCCACACGAGGCTGGAGAAGTGATGTGCAGGAAATCCTCCCATTTGAAGAAGAGATTAAAAAAAAATGATGATATGATAAAGAGACGCTGATGCGAAAGCTCAAACTCTTCAAATGTCCTATGATGATGATGATGATGATGATGCATAGACATTTTTGTATAGCTGTATTTTTTGTTTCAGTGAATAGCTTCAACATGTTTATGCATCTAAACCAGATTAAAAGCAGGACAGCCTTCATTTGCAACTATACACAACAAAAATCATCCTATTTTCATTGTTTACATAAATAAACTTCTTATTAAGTGCAGTATAGGTCAAGTGGGTTATATCCAACTGGATCATCTAATGAATATTCGCCTCCATGAGTTCGTAGGCATCAGGATTTAGACTCCCTTCATTTACACGCCTGCACCGTATCACAACAGTCGGAGAAAATACACCATCAGCATGCATCTTCAGTACAACCTCTGACAACAGCGTTTGGAGGATGTAGAATAATTCATTAGTTTCTTTAAAACGCACTTTCCCAGCAGTTTAAATATGCAGCACACTGATACAGCAGCTCTGTGATCTTTATGGTGCTTATTCTGCAAGAACCAGAATTATAAAGCATCCTACTTAAAACGCCACTGAAGTGGGACACTAGTTGTCTCCAGCAAAAGAATTTACTCTGTGGTTTTAAAGTGCCGTTGAGTTGGAGGCTTTCGCTCGTTTAGTCTTCACGTGAACTCGCTCAGAAGCAGCGATCCTGAGCTCGTTTTGTTGATACGGTCTGAGCTCACCGGAGAAAAAAAAAGCATCATTTGCTTTTTCAAATTGGAAACTACAACCACATGAGGAAACAACACTCAACGTCACACTTCTATACATGATTCTGAACTCATATGTTGCTATTTCACCATATAACTGACTCTTTTCCCAGAAGCAGAAACTCTTTACTTTTTCTAACATTATTTATAAATCTTATGTGCAATAGTTCAAATAACTGCCCTGATACCAACTGTTCTTGAGGCTTGTACCATCGTGATAGTTTCAAAGCCAACCTTGCTGTTCCACCTAATTATCAGCGGGCCTCTCTGACCGTCTGACTGATAAATAACCTCTAGTCCTGCTCTTCGTGTGCTTTGTTAAAAGCAGATCCATCTCATGGACAGGGAAAAGGAAACAAAATAAAAACCTCTGCGTGAAAGACAAAAAAAGCCCAAACTCTGTCAGCCGTCTGGTGGCGGCCTAGAAAAGCAGACATGAACACTCACCTTGATGATCATGATCACCTTGACTCGGGAGATAATTATGTCCTTGGCTAAATGAAGCAGTTCAGTTCTGATGTGTTTCCTGGAACATTTTTCCATTTTACCACGTAAAAGAGTTCAGATAACGTCGGTGGTCATTTAGTAGCCTCTTTGGGGGTCCAAACTTTGTCTCAATTAAAAGCTCGGGAAAGTGAACGTACTTTGAAAAGAAGAAAAAATGGCATGTAGTGTATGTACACGTGTATAAGCATCATATTAGCAGCGAATGATCCCACTTTCTAGTGGGATCAAACGAGCTCCTGGAAGTCCAGAAAACGTCTTGCACAATCAGGTCGCAGATGCTTTTGGACCCAAATATAGATGTGCCGTTAATAAATCGAAGATCTGCTTTCATACGTCGTTATTGCTGCTGCAGACTGTCGTCATAACAGGAGGTGTTCATGTGTGTGAGCTCAAACGTGTGTTCTTTGTTGATGCCTACAAAATAAGCAATATGCTGATGTTGAATATTTTTTACTATTTCTACAAGGTTTTTTCCCTCAAAAAGAAAAGTGCAGCATCTTGTGTGTTGATAACTATTCAGACACAAGTTAACAGCCACACAAGGCTGGAGAAGTGATGTGCAGGAAATCCTCCCATTTGAAAAATAAAGGACTGTCTCAGAAAATTAGAATATTGTGATTTTCTGTAATGCAATTACAAAAACAAACATGTCATACATTCTGGATTCATTACAAATCAACTGAGATATTGCAAGCCTTTTATTATTTTAATATTGCTGATCATGGCTCACATCTTAAGATAACTCAAATATCCTATCTCAAAAAATTAGAATATTCTGGGAATCTTAATCTTAAACTGTAAACCATAATCAGCAATATTAAAATAATAAAAGGCTTGCAATATTTCAGTTGATTTGTAATGAATCCAGAATGTATGAAATTTTTGTTTTTTTAATTGCATTACAGAAAATAAAGAACTTTATCACAATATTCAAATTTTCTGAGACAGTCCTGTAGATATGATGATGTGATACAGAGATGGAAAGCTTTGGTGTGTTAGTTTAGAAAACAACTTCCCAGATACGTCTTGTCTGACTCGTCCTGTTTACGACTTACCTGTTGAAGCCCTGCAGGGGCAACCAGTTAGACGTGTCTACACCCCGAACCTCTTCGTACATACTTCTACTTACTTCAGCACAGGCATTCCAGCTGTCCAGGAACAAGACGGCTGCTTCCAGACTTCGCCGACAACTTTCTAGACTGTAAATCATGTTAAAAGCTACTTTTACATCATTTTGTTCCCTGGCAGGGCGACACATTAGGCCTCGGACGTAACCGATCTGCTCCAGTGAGACGGATCTCATCAAATCATCTGTGAGCACGATGGCAGCGACTCCTCCTGAGATTCAGCATTGTGAATGTGGGCTGAACGTGTATGATAATGCTGTTTTTAGATCATTATTACAGGGTAGACCACATGTCATATTTACAGTCCAAAAACGGCATTGATCATCCAAACTTAAATCTGAATCCCAGGGATACAGAGACGTAAGAATGTCATTGACAGATCACAGTGTTGACGTCCTGGAGCCACAGCCAGCACATGTAAGTAAGTAAGTAAGTAAAGTTTATTTATATGGCACCTTTCACAGAAAACGGAATGTCACAAGGTGCTTCACAAAAAAAAAACAACATCAATAATAACACAATTAAAACACTACAATAAAAGTAGAAATATGATAAAAACAAGACAAAACTCCTAGAATAAAAGTACATAAAATCAATATGGTGGTCATAAGACAACCCTCTTACTACTAACTACTCACTACAGGCATGTTCATATGTGTGTAAGTATTGTTTTAAGGGGGAAATGTCCTGACACAGCAGGTAGAGCTTAGTAAACCCACCACACGGCATCGTCCAGACCATGAACCTGTGCCAGGTGAGCACTAAGGACATGGGACGGCCGTCCGGGAGACGGTGGAGAACACAGCAGCGCTGAAAGACCAGGAAATCAGTTCTAGTTGATCAAAAGTGTTGTTCCCAACAGAATGTCAGCTGGACTCGTTGACGGGAAACTATTTCCTAACACAAATGCCATTGAAGCTGTTTCACGTCAAGAAACCACGGTTGGGAATTATGTTCCTATTTTGTCCAAAATCCAAAAGAAATGCTGCACATTTTTAGCACTTGTGGCATTTTTTTTGCTACTCAATGCGATTCAGTACACTCCACCATGATGACCTCAGAGTGTTTTCATCCCTCATGTGTACCCTGCTCCAAACTGCAAGAGATAAAACATGTGAAGAAACACTGAGTCCTGGTGGGACATCAGTACAGGTGAGGCGCTGTGGGCATTCCATCATTATTTACAACATCATTTCCTTTGCTCCTTGCAGTTGAGACTTTTTATTGCCCTTTTTAAGGGGCATACCCAAGGCAAGGATAAAAGATATTGCTCGGAGTCGGCCCCCTCAGGACAAAAACTTCAGATTCCCCAGGAATAGCAGTAATTATAACAATTGTAACAATGCACCTTCCGGCAATAATCATGTCTGCCTCATTCTGCTGCACCTTTCACTTTTTAAAAATTGTATATAATGTATGTTATTTTATTTAGAGCCGTCATTTTTCTACCTCATACTGCTGCACCTTCAGTTCTTTAATTGTATATATGTCAATAAGTGCCACATTTGTTTATTTACTGTTTGCTATTTTTAAATCTGGGTACAGCGAGCGAAATAACCGGAGTCAAATTCCTTGTTGGACAATGTTCAAACCTGGCCAATAAAGATGATTCTGATTCTGAATATACAGGAGACAGTGACCTTGGTGGTGCAAAAGACATAACTTTGCAAAGAAATGAATGAACTAAATCAAATGTTTGAATCGAATGTTTCTTTTTGTGCTTAAATGAAACCAGACAGTGCAAAGGCCACTGCACACTTGTCCACTGTAGTGGGTCTGCAGATGTTCCTCTAAAGAGGGAAAAGAACATGGAAATCTAGCTGTGGTCGGACAGGTTGTTGGTCTTGAATTCAGCTGAACACCTTGGGGCAAATTTGATAAAGATTAAAACAAAAAAACCCCTTGCAAAGAGCAAATGGGAGAGAAGAAAGCAAACCTCTTGAGGAACAGCAGACCAACAGATATTTGTGCAACACTTGTAGTTTCGGCTGTTAGGAGACATATTTCCTCAGACATGCACGTGCAGAGGGGAGGGGTGGAGGGAGCTCAAGCACCCGTCCCCTTTGCTCAGATGCCCAAAGTGCCCTTCTGTCAAAGGCCTTTAAAAATAATATTTCCATTTTCAAGTGTGGACCTATCGTGCCACTCATTCACCAATATCATTTAACAATTAATTCAGCCCTCATCACGTGCCCTGGCTTTTATTTTATTCATCAGTATATTTAATTGTGCAGACATGCCTTGTAAGGAGAGGAGGTTGAGAGAGGGAAGAGGAGTGGAGTGAGGTGCTAAAGGCCGTGGATCCATCACCAGCTGGATAACAAAGAGCACAGCAGGAAGCACATGTACCACTTATTTATGTTGTATGTATATGTATGTTGTAATTTCTTTAGTTTTGATTAGTGGATATCCAGACTTATTATAGTTTTGTATTTTTCCATTAGTTCAGTATTAGTTTCAGTTTGTTATTATAATACAGGGTATTTGTCGTGGGTAAGGTTTAAAAAGTTCAGAGCCGGTAACACAATACAAAACACAACAGAGTTTTGTATTGTAATGTAACAAAGTAACAAATTTAACAAATGTATTGTCGGAAAGTGTTAAAGTCGTGTTCCATGTGTCCCTTTTTAAATTTCAGCACCTGCCCCTCCAAAGGTCTCTGCACGTCCCTGTCCTCAGACATCACTCACTCTTTTATTATGTGCATAATGATCAGAGGGAACGGTTCCCTAGAGTCGTGTAGCTGCAGTGCATCAATGGGGATGCATCAGGGGTGCAGATCCAATGTCAGGACTGGGGGGGACACCAACGTGATTTTAATTTTTAATTTTTTGCCAATATGCAACTCATACCATGCCATAAATTGGTAAAGGCTTGCCAAAAAATACTGCACAGGGAATCATTTATTGTGCTTACCTTTCTTGTTTTTTTTTCCTAAACAGCCAACAGTGTGTGTCACTGCTTACTTAAAGGAGCTTGAGGCCGGATTGTGGCAAGATTTATGAAAAAAATCCGTATACATTTTAAGTTTTCTAGTAATAATGTCAGATGAAGTGTTCCAAACCCAAAAGAATGATTCCTCTAGTGTATCTCTCCTTTGCCTTGAACAGGCTGTGTGCTGCAAAATGTGCTGCAATTCGGTCCCGAATTTCCCGCGCTGCGCTGCGGATGTGACGTCACATGACGCTGCATGCACGTTCTGCCCGTTCTCCCGTGCCGGCTTCACTGTTGGCTGCAGTACCCCCAACGGCCGTCGTGGTGAAGGGTGGCGCTAGAGAGTCTCATTTCTTAAAAGGAGCCTCAAGCTCCTTTAACTGTTATATTCGTAAATCATAATTTTAAGGGTTTTGGGCATGTATTGTCTACTCATCTCAAATTCTTCTCACCATCTTCCTTTTATCCTATGGGACTACTTTATGCACGATCAATTGATATATGGATGAAATATGGAGCCCTAAACAAGTTGTTTAAACTAAGTGATCATGTTTTAACACAGTTATGGTGGTAAACAGTTCTAAAAAAAAACTTGGATGTATTATTTTTTTAGAAATATATTTTTAATAAATATTCTACATATTCAACCTTTAAGTCTGAAAATAAATGTGTTCAATTTTGAATAATTTAGGGTATTTTTATTGGGGGGGGGGGGTTCATGTTTTTCAGAAATTGGGGGGGACATGTCCCCCCCAACATCAGTGGGGATGCATGCATGCATTCACACTGATGCATGCATGCATCAGTGGGGATGCATCAGTGTAGATTCATGCATGCATCAGTGTAGATTCATGCATGCATCAGTGTAGATTCATGCGTGCATCAGTGTAGATTCATGCATGCATCAGTGTAGATTCATGCGTGCATCAGTGTAGATTCATGCATCAATCAGTTTAGATTCATGCATGCATCAGTGTAGATTCATGCATCAATCAGTGTGGATGCATCAGTGTAGATTCATGCATGCATCAGCGTAGATTCATGCATGCATCAGTGTAGATTCATGCATGCATCAGTGTAGATTCATGCATGCATCCGTGTAGATTCATGCATGCATCAGTGTAGATTCATGCATGCATCGGTGTAGATTAATGCATGCATCAGTGTAGATTCATGCATGCATCAGTTTAGATTCATGCATGCATCAGTGTAGATTCATGCATGCATCGGTGTAGATTCATGCATGCATCGGTGTAGATTAATGCATGCATCGGTGTAGATTCATGCATGCATCGGTGTAGATTCATGCATGCATCGGTGTAGATTAATGCATGCATCAGTGTAGATTAATGCATGCATCAGTGTAGATTCATGCATGCATCAGTGTAGATTCATGCATGCATCAGTGTAGATTCATGCATGCATCGGTGTAGATTCATGCATGCATCGGTGTAGATTCATGCATGCATCGGTGTAGATTCATGCATGCATCGGTGTAGATTCATGCATGCATCAGTGTAGATTCATGCATGCATCAGTGTAGATTCATGCATGCATCAGTGTAGATTCATGCATGTATCAGTGTAGATTCATGCATGCATCAGTGTGGATTCATGCATGCATCCGTGTGTAGGGAAGGGGGATTGTGCGCGTGTGCGCCGCGCGTGTGCTCGTCTGCTGCTCCACTTGCTCCCTATGGCGTCGTCAAAACATGTTGTTTCAGCGCGGATCGGCCTCCTGTGCGCGCACACGTCTCATTAAACACGTGCAGCAGTGAGTCAGATCTTCTTTCCATCAGCGCGGCCCGGGCCCGCCTCGGGGGCGCGCCCCCCGCGGGAGCGCGCCGCGGGAGCGCGCCCAGCCCTGTTTGTTTGTGTTGCGAGGTTTGGAAATGGCGGCGAGCAGGAGCAGAAACTAGAGCAGAACCGCAGCTCCGCCACGCAGGGGAGCAGCACCACGTCCCGGTCCCGGCCCGGTCTGCGGGACTGCTGCCCACGGACACCACTCACGCACGCGTGCGCGGGTGGGGGGGCAGAGCTCGGGTTAGCGGGCTAAGCTAGCGGTGCGGGGAGTGCGGGAGTGAGTGCGGGGCTGCAGCACGCTTGTTTGTCAACACCAGCGGACGGAAGTGCAGGACCGAGCTGGTCCCGACCAGGACCGACCAGGACCGACCAGCACCGAGCTGGTCCCGCGGGGCGGTGCGTGCTGGCGGGCATGAAGTCTGGCCCCAGTCCGGGGGGGTGAGGGAGCTGGGCCGAGCCAGGACCGACCAGGACCGACCAGGACCGACCAGCCGGGGACCCGAGCTCCTGCATGGGAGTCGCTCCTCCGCGGACCCGCGCCCAGCCGAGCACCAGAACCAGAACCAGAACCAGGACCAGAACCTGGACCACCGACAGGTAAGAGTCTGCAGACCCATGTCCGAGGGGGCGGGGAGGCCTGAGACCCAACACCGTCCTATCCGGGTAAACACGGGGCCGAGAGGGGGGGGGGACTCGGAGACTTGGAGACCCGGAGACTTGGAGACCCAGAGACCCAGAGACTTGGAGACCCGGATCAGGAGACTTGGAGACTTGGAGACCCGGATCAGGAGACTTGGAGACCTGGAGACTTGGAGACTTGGAGACTTGGAGACTTGGAGACTTGGAGACCCGGAGACTTGGAGACCCAGAGACTTGGAGACCCGGATCAGGAGACTTGGAGACTTGGAGACCTGGAGACTTGGAGACCCGGATCAGGAGACTTGGAGACCTGGAGACTTGGAGACCCGGATCAGGAGACTTGGAGACCCGGAGACCCGGAGACTTGGAGACCCGGAGACTTGGAGACTTGGAGACTTGGAGACCTGGAGACTTGGAGACCCGGATCAGGAGACTTGGAGACTTGGAGACCCGGAGACTTGGAGACCTGGAGACTTGGAGACCCGGATCAGGAGACTTGGAGACTTGGAGACTTGGAGACCCGGAGACTTGGAGACCCGGAGACTTGGAGACCCGGAGACTTGGAGACCCGGAGACTTGGAGACCCGGGGCAGGAGACCCGGATGAGGAGACCCAGATCAGGAGACCCGGATCAGGAGACTCGGATCAGGAGACCCGGAGACCCGGGGCAGGAGACCCGGGGCAGGAGACCCGGGGCAGGAGACCCGGGGGTGTGGAGCTTGTTTACCTGATCCATGTCTCTACAGCCGAGGGGGAGCAGGATGGGACTGGGCACATGTCACTACTCAGGACACAAACCTGCGTGTATAAACAGCAGCAGCAGAGACTCCAGCTGCAGCTGCTCATCAACAGCAGCGTTGCCCAATCCCCTCCTGGGGGGAGTTGGGCAACAGGCATGTGCAGATCTGGACCTGAGGGGGATCCGTGCATTCAGATCATCATAAACCCCCCCCGGGACTGGCGTGGTTCACCTGTGATCTAAACTGCAAATATGACATCTTTGCAATGCAAATGCCAGAGAATCAGCGTTGCCCCCTCCAGTCATTTGAATGGTTGTTGTTGGAGCTGTTTTATCTAAAACATGCAGGACAGTGGGTCCTGAGGACCGGGGCGGACCTACCCTGCTGTCAATAATACCACCAGATACAAACGTAAACAAGCAATGGCACTTTTTCACTAGTACCTACTCGACTCAACTTGGCCTGGTTTCTTTTCCATAACAATTCAGCCCCTGGAGCAGAAGTAGGAGGTTGGAGTGAAGCTGCTGTGATGTACTTGATTGTGTGATGTAAACGAAGAAGACAACAACACTAAAGATGTAGAACCTGGAGGAGATGCTGCTGGGTCTGTGGCTTGTGTTTGATATGAAGTTAAAAAATGAGAGTGAGAAGCTTCAAGCGGCAACGCTTTTTAATGTTTTTTAGCTTGTCTAGGCGCTGCTGAAAAGTCCGTTGGTAGCAGAGCAGCTATGAAGTGACAGAGCTGGTGGATCTGGTCGTTCCTTATCGCCCGTTTTACATCCCTTTTTAATTCTCTCCTCAGCCACCAGGTTTATGAACATCTGCACCTCAGAGTTGGATCATGAAACAGACTTTTGTGCTGGTGGAATAAAATGAACCAGAAGCCGCCGTCACAGTCGCTCTTTCGCTGATGTCACATCCTGACTCAGACGTCTGACGGCCCCGCCCCCTGGGCCTGTAGTGTGATGGCGTCAGATGCAGCCGACTCAGCCGCTTAGAACCATCTACTCGGCCCGTTAGACCCCTAGTGGACAAGCCCCAAACCAAGTCGAGTCGGGCTGAGTAGGTACTAGTGGAAAAGCTCCACAATTGTCCCTCTGAAGGAAGGTTATTCTTAGTTCAGTTTTTACTCCAACGTACTCGCTCAGATAGGTGGTTTACGAAGGTATCAAACTACTCAAAAAGCCTTGTTTCACTTGTTTGTTGATTGTTTTGTCATGCTACGAGACGGATCGCTCTTCAAGGCGAAGCCCGGGTCTGAAGTAAGAAGTTGAAGAGCTGCACAGACCCAAGGTGCTTTTCAAGGCAGCACAAATTAATTTCTGCAATATTTAGCTCCTGTCAGATGGGGAGGTTAACAGATTCACTTTTGATTGGCCTTTTGTTCAGTCTCATATTTCCCCCTCCTTGCTTCGTCTGTCATTACTCTTTTGAGTCTCTTAGTTGCCGTTGCCGCGGTGTCCATTGTGGCTCTTTTGGCGAGCTGCATCCTAAAGCCATTGTTGATGATGTCATCGTGTCGCCGTAAAGTGCTGATATCCAGTTGTTGTGATTGATGACAGGGACAGCGCTTCAAAGTTACTTTAGCTGGTTTCTTGAAACAGACGGCAGGACCAGGAGACTATGAGAGCTTTGCTAAACAACAATCAATCATTCCTTCATATGAAACTTAGAGTTTAAGATAGAACATCATGGGGAATGTTTGTATGATGAAGATCCCTGCTGAACTGTAGTTTTCATGAAGTGACACACTGAAACATGACTGCAGTGTTTACTGTGGGGCTTCACATGGAGGGCAATGAGCATGATTCATAATAGCCACCGTGACAGTTATACAGTTACAAAAGCAGTCCACATCTGTACAGTTTGATGCAGTAAAACCCCCAAAAAGTTAGAGGTGAAATCAGATTTGCGTCATGAAATTTGATGCTCCGGCTGTGGAGATGTCTATTGCAACATGTCCTCGACCAATAGTGGCTCTCGTCTGCTCTCGTCCGTGCAGCCAGCATATGGCAATATTTTGCCACAAGTTTTTGAGCATGAGAGTCATTACAGACCCACATTCTTACGGTTTCAGCATCTGTGGATGGGACTGACACAGGTGCACGTTGCTTTCCTCGTGTATATTGTTTTGAAGTGGACGAGAGTAGTCGTGTCTCTTGGCCTGGTGACTCACAACTTCAAGTATGATGTAATTTTGTCAAAGTAAACAACTGGACCTAAATGAATTGCTGGTGTAAAAGGCAGCAACGTGGAAAAGTTGATGTCTTACTTGAGCCTTGAAGATTATGTTTGAACATATTGCAGGATTTAGAAATTAGCTTTCCTTAAGCAGTAAAAACGTACATTGAGGATTTGTTAAGCTCAGGTGAGTGTCCGACCTGCTGTTTGTGTGGTAAAGTCCTTTCATTGGGGATAAAAAAGTGCTTCTGCGTGTCTGTTTCGGCGAGTCATCAGTGATTTTGGTCGAGCTGAAAGTACACATCTGAAGTTACTGAGGTGCACTTGCATGCTGTTTGCTCACAATGCCAACACAGTAACCATTACTGTGTTTGCACTTAGTTTTTCTGCCAGTTCATATAAAAACCGGGTTCAGCGTTTGTGCAAACCATCTCCAGAGTTTTACATTTTTAATGAGAGAAATTTCAGCCAATAGCCTTTTGTTTACATGTGACACAGAAGTTCTGCACTAAAATACGACTCTCGAGATTAAACGGCATGCAAACAGATGGCTTAAACGCTCACACCAGCGTGGGTCGGTAGGCAGGTAGGCGTTGCATCGATCTAGCAGAGAGCGTGAACCAAGCTTAACAGTAATCTGCTAATGGAGGTAGAGGGTGTTTCTGTGGTTTCCATTTCAACATGTCAACATCGGAGTAAAATTAGGAGTTTGTCACTTTAAAGGGAAAAAAACATATTTTACCACCCAGAAAATGACAAATATTTAATGCAATGGCCAAGTACTGTACATAAATTAAGTTTCAAAATCTTAAAAAAAGGGGCCGGTTCTTGCGTGTCTGCAGTGGATGCTGATGGATGGATATCAAATTAACTACTGTATGCTAATGGGGCATTTTAAGCCATTCAAACCACTTTGCTGTCACAAATGCATGCTGCGTCAATCTCATTGTGGTCTCCTTCCAGCTGAAGAATAGTTCTGAACATTGCTACTTTTCTAACCTGGTGGACACAGAGCCCACGGTCCACACGGTCTGCCCTGTGAGCGTGACGGTCGGGGTTTAACTGTTAAACGCAAAAACAGTGTGAACAGCTTCCACTCATTCCCGTAACTTCAGTTGTCTGATTGGATGGGCAGCCCTCTGATCTCCACGGTACATTTTTGCCTCTTTACATTATTGATCCATAGCGTGTGAATATGTGAACATACAGTCCCCAGAAAAAACAGCGGTGCAAGATTATTAACTTAGTCTCACAGTTCACCGAGCACAGTCTCTTTTAGGTATGTTTCAAGTTCTGTCTTCAAAGGTAAGGGGGACATTGTGGCATTCTGGGTAAAGGTTTTATAATAGAAAGCAATCTTCTTTTTTTAATCTAGCTATTACACACAGATAGTTGGGTAAGATGGGTTGCACCAGGCTAAATACATCATAGTAAGCCTATTTATAACATTATAGTGTTGGGGCAGAGGTCAGCCTCTAGTTGCCCTAAATACCTCCTCCACATCATCATGGGACTCTTATTATAGACCCACCCAAACATCCCCTTCAGAAAAACAATGAAAAGCTGGTAAACAGTTCGGAGTCGTTGAGCTTTTAAGAAACTTTGGTCTAATATAGCATAATATGAAGTCATAATAATGATAAAAATCTTGTCTAATGAATTGTTTTACTCTTAAGATTTTCCTTTTTCAATGTTCGAAAATAAAAAATGATAAAATTGCAGCGTCGTCGTAGCCGTTTATAATCATCACAGAAAAGTCATGTTACATCTTTAAAAAAACACATTTTAGTTGCTTTCTTTTTTCTTTTGAAAGCGTCAATATTTGGAGAATTTCGAGACTTTATTTGCTTCGAGCAGTTGTTTTTAAGAAGTGCACAAGAAATCAATGTTATATTCAGCAGTCAGACTTTTGTTGACATCGTTGCTTTGGATCTCTGTAGTTGGGTGTCTTTGTGCGCAGCGTAATGTAGCAGCCGGCCGTGTGTGTCACTCGGCCTGTGCAGCTGCACATGCGTTTGTGTGGTGTTGGCGGTGCAAACGACGCCTCGTTGGGAGTGAAAGCATTGTAGCGGGGCCTCACTCGGCTAAGATGCTGCCCAGATAAGGGATTGAGTTCAGCGCGGGCCTCAGTTACTGAGTTCAAAGTTTGTGTGGCTCCGCTGCTCTGCTGCTCTGCTGCTCTGCTGCTCTGCTGCTCCGCTGCTCTGCTGCTCTGCTGCTCTGCTGCTCTGCTGCTCTGCTGCTCCGCTGCTCTGCTGCCAGCACCTGAGTGCGAGCTGTTGGTAAACAACCAAACAAAAGGTTAGAAAAAGAGAGTGATAGGGGGACAGGTGTTCATTATTTTCCTCCTGTGGCATGTAACGCAGATAAAGAAGATATGAAAACAAATATTGTGCTTGATAAATATCCTTCCTCTGCTTCTGAAATGCACAAATATATGAAATAGCTGTAACAAGGTTTCTTCACAGTGTGATTTAAACAAAAAAAGTTTTTTTTTTTTTTATCTCTCTTGGAGATTACATCAGTTGACGAGGAAAAATGATCTTAGAATGTTGTTTTATACACCAACTATATTTACATAAATAATCAGTCATTGTGATATGTATCTTACGCTTGTTTCTGTGAGACTCTCTTTATCATCTGCAAGCAAACTTAAAACAACCCCCCCCCCACACACACGCACACACACACGCACACACACACGCACACACACACGCACACACACACACACACACACACACACACACACACACACACACACACACACACACGAGCTGAGCATTACGGCTGTATGGAGAACGAGCAGCCATTTTAACAGTCAGCAGGGCTGCAGCTTGCCTGCTTCTGTCACTGCTCTCCCTCCTGGACTCCTTCTAGGTGTTCATGCTGTATGTTTTGAAGTCCCCAGGATACGCCCGGCAACCTCTGAACACATCACTTTTTGCTTTCATGCCGAGTCTCAAAGTCGGTAATACCTCCTCACGAATGCAGTCTGGCCATCAAGGGTCACCTGCCGCTCTGGTTGGAAACTCCAGCCCTCAGTCCTCTCAGTAGTGTCCTGATCCTGCAAATAAAGGACACTGAGACCACTTCTTTTTTTTTGGGGGGGGGGGTCAATTCCTCTCCAATTCAAAATAGGGTACATGAGTGTAACTTCCTGCAGGCAGAAGTCTGTCCCAGGTGCCACCCTGCTGAAGACGGGGTGCAACCTGAACACATTGTTGGTGCTTCACGGGGCCACACAGCGACAAATGAGCAGCCATGCACATTTACGCTCACTCTATCACTGTATTGATCGGTTCAAGATCGAAATCCAACAATCTTCAGGAAATGCACTAAGGGTGCTTAGTTAGCGCATCTTACTGAAGTTGCAATTGGTGCATCTGTATTTCTATTTTAAGTCGAGGCAACTTATGAATGTCTCTGACTGCGTCCTCTGGTCATTAGTTCTCAGAGTCACCGCCCCGGGGATAGTTTCATATTATATGCTATATCTTGATATCTCAATCAGCAGATCAATACCCATCAGTCTCATTTCTTCCAGAAATGCACATTGTTTTTGGTCTGGGACGCAGTGATGAGTGATGTGTGTGTTTTTGAAAGAAAGTCTGAAAGTTTTCTTCATAAAGTTCAAGTTTCATTAACTCGCAGCTTCCAGTTTCTTTTTTTGTTGACTCAAGGCGTGTAGGGGAAGTCATACTTCTCAATGCAGTTTCCTTTAATAAAGTTGCGACGTTTTCATTTCTAATAGCTTCAGCGAGCACGGTGGGGGGCCTGGGTTTACATCATTTTGGAAGGTCGCTATCACAAATGAGAGGAAGTAGATTACGTAGTACAGCTCATCTCTGATACTCTGCAGGAGCTCTGGTTTCTGCAAGGCTGCAGATGGGGTTGCTCCCGGGGTTGCCGGTTCATCGTGTGCTGTGGTGTGTTCTTCGAGGCTGAGCAACACACACACATGCAGGCACACACACTCATGCTTACTGTCCACGGCAGGGCAGACGAGAATGCTTCAGCCCTTCCTGCTGTTGGTGATGGAGCAGACTCCCACCTGGAAGAAGGGCGTAGCTGCAGACTGTGAGAGTTTGTAAGAAATTAGATGGGAAAAGAGAGGTGAAGGCAAAGGACGAGAGAAACAAAACTATCACCTACAAACACAAGTTTTTGCTTCTGGTTTGGGATTCTGAAGAAAGGTGTGTTTACCAGAATGTCAACGGTGGTTTGGTTCCTGCTGGCCGGGAGAAACCGTCAAGTGAGGTTCAAAAACAGCTCTGTGTTTCTCGTGTTGGACATCAAGCAAATGATGTCTGATTTACATAAAGTAGCATAACTATGCCTATTCTATCTAATCTCCTATTCAAATGAATAAATCATGGGGAACTCTGATTCTCTAGCAGATGTTAATGTGGAATTTGCAGTCAGCACCAACATTTGGTATAAATATTTTACCCAAACCATCTAGCTAACATCAAAGCATTTTAGGAAATCTGGTCAGAAAAGTTTCCCTAAGTCCACTTTACCCAGGAGAATGATGAATTTAGTATTTCTAAACAGGATTTCTGAAGAAATCCGACATCTGTTCCTAAATGTAGCCAAAGATTTGAAGCATCAGCTGAGTGGGGATCATTGACGTTTCTTTCAGTTAGCTAGGAAGTGTTTAAAAAGAAAAGATGGAATGTGTTTTCATCTGGTTAATGCACATTAGTCATTTGACATGAAAGTGCAGCTAAAGTTAAGATATAAAGATTGTTAATTATTGGTCAACGTTGCATTTGTAAAACCAGTGATTAGTGATGTGAACTGTTAACGGACCATGCTGGTCAAAGTTAGGCCATGAACTCTACAGGCTGGTATAAACATACTTATTCTATGATACAATAATTCATAATATATTGGTAAACACGGAAAATACTGACGTACATTACCATTTTATCTGAAAAGTCACGGCAACTTCACAAGTTGATAGTTATCACTTTACTCATGTCATTTGTACATAACTGTTGTGTTGGCTGTTATGTTGTTCTGGGCAGGGATGGGTTTTCAAAATATCCAGGTGTGCATGATGAGGATGTTTCAGCTAGAGATGGGGCTGATCCAGCGGCTCGGGCATCTGGTGATGATGATCCTTGGCCAGGTTTTCCGGGCACGTCTCACTGGAGGAGACTCCTGGGAAGACCCATAGCACGCTGTAGGCACCATGCCTTACATACAGCATCTTCTTCAGATGAACTTATTTGAAGGGTTGGAGGATGTATGTGTTTAGTTTTTATTTGTATTTATTTGTGATCATTAGTGTTTATCAAGAAATACATCTTGGATTCCTATCAAAACCTCAAAGTAAATCAGTGCGCCTCTAATTTCAGCATATTCTTTCTTACTGACATATCCGTGGTACGTTCTATTCATTAATAAGTTATAGTCATTCATTGGCAAAATCGCTGTTCATTTTTCTTCTTTTTTATTTTGAAACCACAAACATTATCTCCTGTATAGTATATTTGGCTATGAGGTGAACAAGACATATATGAAAAGGATCAATTTCAAGGCAAATGGTATTTGATGCATTTTTTGAGAAACTATGAACGTTCTTCCCACTTTGCTGTAATATTTGCACGTTTTCACTTTTTCCAGACATGATACCCAAGACTTGTGCTTTTCAATAACCAAACATGATTGACCCATAGCTCAAGTTTTTTTTTTGTTCTTTCATATCTATATGATATAAGCTTTTTTTACTGGGTACAGAAGCCCCAAAGGCAGCAATTTGTAACACTGTGAAAGGATAGCAATTAAAGCATTTGGGACATCAAACTTAATTCAACACTTAAAATATCACGCTGCTGAACATGCAGCCATGAAGTCATGACGTTTACAGAAGCTAAGAAGTTAAAAAGAAATGTTAGCAGTGCTTATAGTGTGCACTTGTGCAAGACAGTCGATCACGTCAGCTCTAGACAAATCGTCACCCAGACCTTGTACTTCCTACAAGCGCTGATAGACGAGGCATTAAGACTGTCGCGCTGTTCCAAAACAAGCCAGCTTTCTCTGGTCAGCTGAAACTGAGATTGGGTTCAACAAATGTGTTGAAGGACAAATGATCTTGCTCTGAAAAGAAAAGAAAAATCTGTCAAATGCAACCTTAATGGACTTTAATGAAGTTAGATGGTTGAATACTTTGCTTTATCTGAAGTTTTTGTGTTGTTGCTAACTCATAGGACATTAAAAGAAGGTTCCCTTGGTCAAAACAATTGTCATACTTTGTCAGTAACTTTTATTCTTGGAAATCACAGCATATGCTCCACTTTATATCAGTTCACAGGCCCTTAAAGATCAGCCTGGCACATTTCTAGATTTTAGATTCAACTGTAAAAATGATTATCCCTTAACAAAATGTTTTATTTATTTTATTTTGGTCAAAACTGCAGCTGGTTTTAGTGCGCGCTTTCTCTAAAACTAGCAAAGCCTGAGGTTACTGGAAAGGACGCTCACTTCAAAATCCAACTTAAAATGAATTACACCGTCACTTTTTCAGTGTGTAAGGTGAGATACATGCCCCGTCCACAGAAATAATCTAGATTTATGGAAAAGAAATCTGCTGATTATCATAGATAATCGTTAGTTGCAGCTTTACTGACCCACTGATTCCTATTTTGGCTAATTCAGATTTATACAATATTAAGAAAATCCAATTTAAATGGCAACATAATGATAGTAGATGGTTGCCTGCCAGAGCTGATGAGCTAAAAATGAACCAATTCTGATCACCAGCTACTCCACCATCGTCTCCTAATCATGTGTCCAAAATTAAGCTGTAAAACGTTGTGTGTGGGTGTGTTTAGTGAAACGATAATAAAAAGGTTTGATAGTGGAATTTCTTGAGAAATAGCTTATTAAGTATTTCAGGGCTCAAGTAATGTTTTAAAAATCAAACATCTTTATCTTCTACTATGAAAAACAGCTGAGCATGTCACACTGATCTATCTTTCCATAATTCAGTGTTCCTTTATATAATTAAAATCACATAGGCTTCAGGAGTTATGACATATAAAAGATGATCTGCCCTCAGTTTTATTGGCTCTTCATTTATTGTTGCTACACTGAGGCAGAGATCTTGTGAATGGTACAGCTGAGGCGTATCATATTGTATGGTATGGACAGTAAGAGATGACGGGGGGTCAGAGGGAGTGCTGACTGGCTGCTGTGGGCAGGAGATGATGTACAGCCCTCCCAATGTCCTCTCCAAGTTCAAGCCTTCTCATGTCATTCATATTATCCTCCATCAGCATGTCTGCAAACCGGCCAACGAGACGAGCAGCAAGCGTCTCAGCTCCTTCATGTTTATCCTTCTAATTATCGGTTTGGCAAACAGCGAGGGTGCTGCATTGCTGCCACCAAGTGGCAGCAGCCACTTGTGTGGGCCAAAAGACTGTATAATGTTTATCTAGTTTAAAAAGGTGTCTTTTGCTTTTTCTTTTTTTTTCAAATGGCATGGAAATCAAAAAGAAATCTTTGCATTTTTTGCTATGGCAGTTGCTATTCAAATTAAAATGTGTAATAATATAAATGAATATTGTCTTCATTAGAAATCCACAGCAGTCTTGTTATTTGAGGATTAAGTGGATTATTACTTCTGCATGTTGCTTTGCTGCACGTAGCGGAGCTGTTTTCATGGAGGTGTGTCCCACCTGCCTCCGCTGGCTCTCACACTTAATCACATCATTAATGATTGACTGGACTGGTGACGACTGGAAGCAAAATAACATACCACATTTAGTTTTTCCATTTGGTGACAAATTGTTCTGATTAGGGGAAGGGAAGCTGTGGAAGTCTTTCCTACCTGCCGGTAGCTGAGTGCGCTCGTCTTGGCTGCTGTGAAGCAGATGTCATGTCAAGAGTTGTAAGCACCAGAGCCACATCAGTCTGTGTGCAAATGTTTGTGCTCTGTGGGTGTTGTAAATGCTGCTGCGCTCTTTCTAATTATGCATATTTCGAACATGTGTCATGTTGACTGCTCTATTTGCGGTGCAGGACCTTTGATTATTCCTCAGCCATGACAAGTTAACTTTCTGCAGCACAGCATAATTATTACAAGGTCAAGTAAAAAATGTGAATTATATAACATTGGATTTATGCGTGTTGATACAATTACCTGATTATTTTTTTTTTCTTTCTTTTTCCTTCCAGTCGGAGGCCGACGGGCTTCTCCCTGCATCTGGGATGGTACCATGTGACGGGGCGGCCCGAGAGCCATAACCCCACGACCAGCACTCCATCGTCTTGACTTTAAGCTGCTTGCCCACCACTGATTTCAGCCACGGTGTCCACTCCTTCCCTCCGCTTTGCTCAGAGCCCTGAACAAGGCCACCACAGCCACCACATGACTCCCCCACTGGAGCCCTAGATTAAGTAAGTAGAGCATCGCCGCTCAGCATTGTGTACTCTTTGTTGAATGCTGCCATATGTCTGATTGCAAACCATGAATGAATGAACGCAGTGTTGTACAGCAGCTCAGCGCCCGTCATGTGTTTAGTCTGGTAGATTGTAAATATATTGTTTTACATAGATTTTCTTATTGGCTTTTTGTATTTCATAGTTGCCTTTTGACTCTGTTGCCTTAAGTTCATGATTTATTTAGTATTTTAGTTTGTTTACTTCTGAGGCCTCTGGCCATTTGTGTTGGATTGCGGTGGTCGCTGTGAACAATCGATACGAAGAGAGAAGTAAAACAAGACACAACAACTAGTTTCTCTTCTGTATTACACCGTGTTAGTTTTGCTTAAAGGAGACCTATTATGAAAAACACGTTTTCTCTTGCTTTAACATATATAAAGTGGTCTCCCCTCAGCCTGCCAAAGAGAAGGAGGAAAGCAACCAAATTCTGCAGTGTCTGTACAGCCGCCCTTTTGTTACGTAACGACGGAGTAATTTACATAGGTTGGCCTCCGATGTGTGAAACCACACCCACAACTAACTCCACCGGCCGGAGCTTTCGCCATTTTTTCGTAGCGGTGTATCGCGTCATTCAGGCAGCCAATCAGCACAGTTCCTCATTATCATAGCCCCGCCCACTCAGAATCCTGCATAGATAATGAGGTTAGAGAATGGGAAGATAAAGACATGGCTCAGAGGCTGAATTTCTATTTTATTTAGCAAAAACAATCAAAAGCTTGTTTTTAAGACATTCAAGGCCTGTTTAAAATAGGTATTAGATGCCAAAATAGGTCCCCTTTAAATATTCATTCATGTATTTTGATTGATGTCTCGCTTGTTCGATTGTTTTGTAAGACAAACGGGCTGAATCACAAATTCATCCTACGGCACACTCGTAATCATTGGTGAAATGGTTCTTAAGGTTAGTTTCTTGAAAATGAACAATGAAAGCCCAGAGGAACGAACCTGAACCACTTCAGCAGTGAACTTGTGATTTTACCTAAAAAGACGGTTAAATCACGTCAGCTTAATAAAACACAAGATTAAGTCAATAACTGAGAATTGAAGAAAAAACAAACATTTAACACAAATGAACACATCATTCCCCCATGATACATCAAGAGCCAGCAAACCTCAGCCGATGGGTCCACCAGTGAAACAAGACAAGAAATTAGTAGAAAATGTAATAAAGGTGAAAATACAAAAGTTAACTTGATGTACAATAGAACAAAACTGTACAAAACTGTGTGAGAAACTAGTAACTCATATAAAAGTGTTGCTACATGGGCAGATAGAGCCGTCGCAGAGCCCAGTTTTCTGCTCTGAAGCTCCACACGTCCTGAGTGCTCTGCAGCCGGACTGTCCAGCCCCTGAAAACCAGAAGCTGCGGACAATAAAACGGTTAAGCCCTGGTCCAGTGGACAGCTGCTGTATTTCAGAGGAAAAGCAGGTCTTTGGAGAAAAAAAAGAAGGCAAAATGCTCCTTCTTGAGCTGTGTTTGGATATGCCGTGAATAAAATCATAAAATCAACACTGAACACTATCTAGGAACTTTGATTACGAGTCCCTATGTTTTACTGGATGTCAAACAAACAGATTGCGTGATTAGCTGCACACGAAAGCTATAGAGATGAGCTGAAATCAAGCAGCATACAGTCACGTCCCAAACTGCATCTCGACCAAGTGAGTTAAATAAATAATGAATATTTATGTGGAATCATCTCTCTGGCATTAAATGTGTTTACTGATTAAGATCTAATTAAAAATGAGTCGAGCAGTGAAACACTTTATAACAGAACTGAAAGTCTACGTGGATGATATGATCTTTATTTTTCACATTTTGCTCATAAACATTTCTGTCGTAGTTTTGTTACACAGTTGAGAACAATAACAGCCACACCAGACTGCGGTACACTGGATATTCTATAAACCAAAGCCTTGTAGTGTCTGCTGAGCTCGGAGCAGTCCAAGGTTACTTCTTACTTCTGGTAAACATCCTGGATCCTGGTGTACACAGATGGCGGGAAACAAAGGAGCAGAGCCTAACACGCTATTTATTTAGTACAGAAACAGGGATTCTTTTGAAGAATCATAACAGCCTTTTTGTCTTTTTAACTTTAATATACGAGCCATAATCTCTCTTTCTCAACATTTTTCCATGCGTTAAATACGTGAGAGGTAAAAGGTTACAGTTCAGTGCCGCGCGGTGATAACTGCTTTTAGTATGGGTGTAAAAGTTTAACCTCATCTCTGGTGGGAGAATGTTTGAAGAGGGACGTTGTTTTGAACCTGGGTAACGTTTTCATTTAAAAGAGCAAACCCGGTTCACGATGGAGACACGGGCTCGTAGGGAGCTGGGACCCGCCTCCCGTGTCCTACGGCTAATTCGGCTCGGAGAAATGATCCATGCACAAATGTTCACATGCTTTCCACAGTTTTGGAAAGAAAGATTGCAGCACATTTGTGTTAAATCCACATGCCCTTGAAATGTGAGCAAAGCGTGCACGGTGAATTGAAAATGTGACGTTTATGTCCCAGACAATTTTTCTGAACAATTGTGCAGATTTCCTTCAGAAACATGGGAGCTAAGTGACGGTAGCGTAGTTGTGCAAGGGCTGAGTCTGTTTGTGTTGTGATTGAACTGCGACTAAATCAACTCCACACCTGCCTTCATGTGGAAACCACGTGCAGGCGTCTTCCCACGTCACTGCAGCTCGGTTCAACATGTCAGGGAGATGGCTGCATGTGGGGAAACAGTGCACAACAGAAGCAGGCGAGCTGCCACTGAGGACACCTGTTTGTGCGTTTGTTCGTCCTCAGGCTGCACATGAATGAACTGCTGCCTCTGCCGGAGTCGTGTTTAACTCGAGCTGTATACACTCTTTGCTTATGTCCTATATTCAAGAGGGTGGGCCATAGCAACAGTGACTGAGCAGCCTCTCATGGGCTGTACCATCTCAGTGCAGGAGGGAGGGGAGGCCACACAGCAGTGGGGAGAGATGTGGTAATTCAGTGTTGCATTTAGCTTCATTAAAAGTATGAACTACTCACAACAGTGATAGTTACCACCTGTTTAACACCTATAAAACTAGCGGTCACTTCACTGTTTCCTTCATTTAATACAGCAATGCTTCCACGTTCAGTGGTTCTCCAATTCCACCCCTTTTAGATAATATCACTTATTTTAAAATGTTGTGCAATTCCTTTTAAAATATCAGGAGTTACTTTGAAATCTGACTAGTTTAAACAGTGTTTTGTTTTTTTATTGCTGAGCTTATAGAAACTAGTGAATAATATTTTCCTCAGGCTCAAAAAGTTCTGAAGCCTGAATAATGAAGTGTTATTTTTATATTGAAATGTTTAAAAGAAACCAGACATTTGTGCCAAGTTGAAAGGTTATTTAGTGTCTCTTCCCTCATGTACCTTTTCTCCCATCTACGTCCTTCCATGCAAGTCTCCATCTCTCACTACCCATTCTCCGTCCGGTGGTCTCTTCCTCACTCTCCCAGTGTGTGAAGCCAGCTTTGCAGAATAGGAGACTAAAGGAGGGGAAAGATTTGAGGGAGAAAACCTAAAGAGACGGCTGGCGGCTGTAATGGAGAGCCTGTGGAGGCAGCGGACTGTGTTTCTCAGAGGGCTGGCTCTGTGGCGCGGCTGCCGCGGCTGCTTTTTCTTCTTTCTTTTTGGCGACTGAAGGCTCTATTCTACATACGTCACATACAGAGCAGGGGGCGGGAGAGGTCACAAGGTGCAAGAGGCTGACCTGGTTTACAGGTGTGTAGGATAGAATGGCAGCTCTTTTGCATATATGTATTTATCTCCGTGCGTTTTGGATGACTGCGAGGCTGATGTGTGAGCGTGTGACCCAGGACGGAGGCTACGCTCACACTGCAGCTGTAACTAGTTATGGGTGTTTCAGTCACATGCAACACAGCCTAGACTTAAGTGCAAACTGTTAGGGCTCTCCTATGTGTAGCAATGCTGTGAGTTGGTTCGTATTCAAATGGTTTAGTGAAGAAATGTGGCAGCAGAAATGATTATGATTATTTCACAGATTGGTCCTTTTTTGAAAATCAAGATCTGTCAAGAAATGGTGTTTTGTGTTGCCAAGCTTGTTGTTTTGGTTTATGCTGACAATTTATAGCTTTAAAACGTTCTAGTCCCCCAATAAATCAGATAACTAAATCAGTGAGTGCTAGGGATGGACAAACATAAATGTTAAATTTAAATACATATATATATATATATATATATATATATATATATATATATATATATATATATATAATGTATATGTGTCTGTGTTATTGTTTTTTTAAACCTATAGTTGAGAGGTATTGAGTGATGATTGATTTGATTTTTAAGATCTTTATTTGTATTAGGGCTGCAACTACTGACTATTTTAATAGTCGACTAGTCACCGACTATTGAAACGATTAGTCGACTAATCGGATAATTAGTAATTTTTTTTTAAATTTAGTATGAGGTTGCTTTAATTATGTGGCAAATGATAATAAACACAAGAAAGATGGTACTTGAGCCCTGCTCTGTTTTCTTCATCCTGCTCCCGCAAAACTCTGAGAATGAATGCCCGCACGGCGCACAATAATAGAGATGCATTGATTTAGTGTCTTCTCCCGTCCCGCAAGAGAAATGTCTAGACAAATCTACCTGATTTAATGTTAACATGATCATTGTGGAGCTTGATGGATAATTGACAGTTCATAGGTCACCTGACTGAAAGTTAGATGAAAATCCATCATCGTCATCATCACACAAGCTATTTAGCCTTTCGCGCATCAATTATGATTGAGGTTATACCAACGAGAGTAAGCTGTGAGTGGCTCAAATAACACTAATAAATAACATGAAATAAACAAAATTAATGAATGAAACAAATTAATTTAACAAATGAAAATAGGCTTAATATTTTACCAAAGCAAGTCCGTTTCGTTCAACACTCCGACGTGCTTTCTCTTCAAATGCTCGTGCATTACCGACGTGCTCCCGTGAAAAGTAAGGTCGGCTTTGCAAACCTTGCAAGTCATCTTTTTATTCGCCGTATCCAGGCTAAAATGCTCCCAAACTTTTGAAGTTGCGCTGAGACGCTATCACGCATACGCGACTCTTGGCAGAGACTGTATTGAAGTGAGATGCCTCACTCCATTGGAAAAACACGTCTGCCGACAATTGTCGACGATGGAATTCATTGTCGACAATTTTGATTATCGATTTTTGTCGACAATGTCGACGAATCGTTGCAGCCCTAATTTGTATACTAGTGAAACACTGAAATGAGTCCTCTGCATCTAAGACACCACTAGTTGGACTAAGAGTGGGTGCCATTTTTCCAGGGACCAAAGAGGGTCAAGGATCAGTGGTCCAAAGTAGTTCACCTAGGATGCCGGGGACTTGAAAATGCATCCTCCCTTTTTTATTTTTTCAGAGAAATAATCTTAAAAAGTTTTTCTTTGGCCATTTTTTGTGGTCTTTGCATCATTTAATGCATTCTTCAACCCTGATAGCCACTCTATGCTAAAATGTTTAGTGTGTGTGCGTGTGCGTGTGGGTGCGCGTGTGCGTGTATGTGTATACACGCTGTACAGAATGAGACAATATCATTTCTAGTGTTTTACAATTCTGCTGGTAGAACCACCTGTTTCTCCTCTGGCTCTTCATCCTCCCACTATTTCAACCACTTAATGGCGGTTCCGAGGCTCACGCTAAGCTACAGAAGAGGCGATGATGAAACTAAAAACAGCTTTTTGGTGAATGTTCAGGTTACAAAGTGTCAGATGAGCAGCATTGAGATATTATTTGTAGAGAACAGCAGCATAAAGGGCACAGAGCTCATTAAACTACGTGCCTCACCCCTTGAAACGAATGATGGTGCTGACTGAGCGCACACACCGATGCTGTGACCAGACTGAAAAAGTGATAGCGGGGTTAAATTAAAGCAGCTGCCTATCAAAGACGGCGAGTATAAGTGTGGCTGTGATATCGTCAGGACCTGGCCTGTGGGATGGTGTTTCATCTGGTCTTTTATAGGTTTAAAGCTACGTTTTTTTCTGTTTGATGTGTTGCATGTGTGTGTCTTATATCGTGTGATTAAAAATTACTTGAAAGCTGGCTGTATAAATGATCTGAAGTCTTACAGAGACTAGGACGTTCTTCGAAGGTGCCAAGATGGTTGTTTGCAGGTTTAGAGGGGGAATGAAATGGAAAAACAAATTGTTTTGAAAAATTAGTTTTATTTTCTACCAAGTTTTTGTTTTGCTCTTGCTTGATGTCTGTAGTTGTTCCGCCAGTCGTGTGGTGATAAAGCATAAAGTGATAAAGCATAATATTTTAAAATACAGTGCGTTTTTAACCGTTACGTGGCCCCTGTATCACAGTTCTGTTTTCCATCCCGAGTTTCTTTCCCCAGACAGTTGTACCTCGCGTTCGTCACTGTTCTCCCAGGGCTCCATCCATTCTCATGCCAACAATCAACCCTTGGTTTTCACGTGAATTACAAGATGCCTGCAGTCTGTGTGTGTGTGTGTGTGTGTGTGTATTTCATGTCCAACTGGGCTTCTTAGTTATGTTGTGAATTAATTTGAAGGTAAATTGGAATCCCATTCAGCAAGAATTGTGTCCATAACTAAAAGAAGACCACAGTGATTGGAAGTGCAATAATTCCTAAACATCTGACACACAGATCTGTGGAGCAAAGTATAAAATTACCAAGACACTTTGCAAAAAACAAACATATGTTACGACTCTCAATTAGCTGTTGTCTGGGGAGATTGAGTCTTGTTAGATAATCTTAGACGATTCTGTACACGGCAGCACAGCTCAGAGCTTCTAGTCAACAACACAAATGAAGACATGCCTCCTCTCTCGAGTCAAAAGGACACAACTTCTCAGCTGGGTGCGTGCAGCCTGCGTGGGTGTGACTTAATAAACAGTCAATTGTGAACCATTTTAAGGCTTTCGTGGTCGAATGTACACACATGCAGCAGCCGGCTGGATGGAAGTGGGGAGTCAGCTAATTGGCCGGCGGCTCACGCTTGTGGGAAGTGCTGTAGTATTAACGTTTGTCATCACACTTTACAGCACGTTGTGTTTTTGTGTAGTGTTTACGTGTGCTTACAAGTGCTCATACATGTTTCAGCATTAGCACTTGACCGGCTGTCTCATGAATATGTGATACTGGTGTTTGCAGTTGTGCAACAGATGTTAGTTTGCCACCAATATCTTAACAACACAGGGAGTTGCTCATTATAAACAGGAAGCATTATTTTAGAAAAGGCCATTATTTTTCCTCGGTTTAACTAACTACTGGCATTCCTACCGAGCCTTTTGATCGGCATGTTGTATACTATCAATATGGGTAACTCCTCCTGCAGCTTTACTGGTATTAAATTAGATATGCCGTGCTTTGGAGGGGCAGACCCATAACAGGAAAGACTTTATCCGAATACTGGGTAGAAGTTCATGGTTGGCTCAAACTATGAATGAAGGTTAGATTTCAAATATATTCGTTGGATCATTTAATCATAGACGTCCGTTGTTAAACGGGGACGTATACCATCTGTGGACAACAGCACGGTTGGAGAGTTGCCGAGGGTGCGATACAGGTATGACCACTAATAAGTCCACATTTTCAACTTTTCCCCCCGCGCATTCTCTATAAAAGTCTGGGAGGGTAACCTGGCTGAAATATGTGCAAGACGGAAGTGCATGTCTTGACGAAAGTGTTTTATCAGGTTTTCAGAGCCATGTTTAGTCGCTGTTGATGGACAGCGTGTCTTTAGCCAGATAGTTGGTAATGGAGTTGGTTATCTCCCTGTCCCTCCATGTGGGGGTTTTGTACAGCTCCCTTATCTAAACCAAAATACTTATTTACAGCAGAAGTCTGTTGTAAGACGTTTTCTTTTTGATTACTGTTTCATCTGTGCTGTTGTGCTGGGCACTGGCCATTTCTCTGAGGACTGCAATTACCAGTACATTTAAGGCTTTCCTCAACAAAAGCGGTTGTATGAACTACAGCTGACCACAGATCTTGTAGTGTGAACACTTCTTCCAATAGTTAGAGGACTATTATTGATTCCCTCAGGTTTTTTCAATCATGAGGCATGAAAGCATCTAATATTGACTGAAGCTATGGCACAAGATAAGAAAGTGAAAGTTCTCAAGTTTTTAAATAGTGTCAGCTGGCACCATCTTGTACTTTCTAATAAACAGGCAAGTGGGAGCAACGCAGTCTATGCAGATGCTGAATCAGTACATTGAGTATGAGTGAAGGCACAAGAGGTAATGCGATAATGAATGCCATTATTGGTATCAATAAAACCTTAACAGCAGCCAACATTTGGTCTGTTTTTGTGTTTTCCCTGATCTGTGGACAACGGGAGTTAGAAGTATAAGAATAAGTGCTCCCACTAATCCATCTTGTTCTTTTCTGCATCATAACCATTTTAAATCATATATATATAGTCATATTAGCAATACGATATTTGAATAACAGCAGGAGACACATCTGAAAAGGTAAATCAGGTTTTGCCTGAGCAGTGGACTGTGTTGCACTGAGCAGTAATCTGCTGACTTCGAACACTTTGATCAGTGTCACGTTATTCTACGCGAGTGTGAGCATTGCAGGTTCCTTGTAGTAGACTGCAGTTCATCAAGTTCATCCATTATACATGTTTTTGATATTTTCTAAAATAGGATAAGATGTGGAAACAGGGCTGGATCACAGTTACAGTCAGCTCGTGTGGGTAATTAACATTTACCAGAGGGAAGTTACTGTTTTCCATGTTCACAGAGAAGGAGGAGAACCCAGGAGGGTTGTTGCTTCTCGAGCACATATGATGAACCTTTCAGCTGAATATACAAAAGGTTCACTGTGTGGAAAAATTGATTTTAACATCCGCTTTCACAGTAGAAACACGCAGCTATAAGACGTGCCTATATAAACGGATAAATGAAACCATCTGCGTAGACTTGGAGGGTGCAGAGTTTTTAATGGGTGTCTTTGACGTTGAATGATGCATTATCAGATGTAATTAATTCATCTTGTGTTCTCTCTGTGCATATGCGGATAAATACTGCAACAATCAGGAATGAGCAGAATTATTTGAGCAAGGACGTTCTGGAAAGATCTTTGTTTGCAAGCCTTGTCTCTGTGTTGTTAGTTTGAAGTGCGTCCGTGTCCTCGGTCATATTATTTCAACTATTTTTGATCATATTTTTTTTTCTAACTGTTGGATAAGTTATGTGGACATGTCTTCTTTGGTTATCAACAACTATGACGGGAATGTTGGTTTTTCTTTAGTTTGTTTTGTATCTTCTGTCAAGATTGAGTCAATTACGTGAAATAGCTCATAGTTACACATAAATAGGTGGTAAAAAGCAAATCATACTCAATGAAATGACATGTCAAAATAGATCAAACTCTATCATCAAGCCTAATTGGTTTACTGAAGTGCACGCAAGCCTGAAACCTAAAGATGCTGACACATATAAGCTATGGCCCGCTCTGTGATGTCTATGTAACCTAATTTGTCTTTTTTTACAGGGCAAATTAAAAAAAATATTGCTATTATGCTTAATATATGCTGAAATCCGCCTCCCAGAAACAAGGTTAATTTGTATTTTGTGCTGATTTGCAGTAGTGCTCTCATTCCTCACTTTGGCAAATGGATGTTTTAAGTGCTGCATGTTAGCAACACAAGGCGGCTGAGGGGCGATTTGAGGTGAAACAAGCTGAGTCGGAAAGGATTATTGTCCTACGAGGAACATGGCCTTGCAGCCATACCCACAATACTTCTGTGACAATGGCAGTTTGTCTTTGGTCTTTTCTTTGCCCATGGATTTAAACGGTTTCATGGGTGTCAGTTTGTGTGACTGTCCAGGCTTTGCAGATTTGTGGGTTTTTCTGGGGGTTTTCACGAGGTGGAAATGGCTTTAAAGATACTCAAACTTTAGATACTCTTTTGTTGTCGGTGCTTTTATTTTGCAGTCAGGATGTTTGGGTGAATCAGAAGCTTTTAGACATACAAACAAAGGTTGTGAAACATAATGGGAATTCATCTCTTATGATTAAGAATTGCTGTGACCCTCGTCATGAATGGTTCTTGGCTTATCTTTTCTGTGCCGAGCCGGAATCGTGCACTTTTCCCCTGCGTCACATCTGTATTTAGACTATTACCATATTACTGAATCTGATTTATCACGACAGTAAAAATGTTTCAACTTTAGTATTTGCCTTAATGGATCTCGAAGGAACTTGATTCCTGCGATTCAACAAATGTTGCAGCCGTTTTTGTTGCCTTGCCAACCGTCCTGATGAAGCCAGAGAGATGTGTTGTGTAGACTTTGCTGCGAAAGAATTCGCCAGTCGGGGACCACAGAGGAGGAATGTAACAATCACAGAAGGAAACGCAGCCTGTGATGCACGGGTGAGCTGCGCTCTCATTTGATGACAGCCTCAGCAGCATCAAGTACTTACGTACTTACATACGTACGGACAAAAACGCATGGATCAGTCAAAGAGAATCCCGAAACCACTGATGTTATGCGTTCTGGTTGTAAGTCAGGTTACAGGAACTCTCCAGTTTGGTGGCTGCTGGTTTTACCCACAGATGCAAATATCTGCTGGCATTTCAGTGCCATTCAGTTTGGTTGATTGTCCCAGCGCCCGTGACCCGACGAGGCTGTTCAGAACTGGACACATGTTGCCACCAAGGTGGAGCTCCAGCACCGTCTGCTCAGCGGACAGCACTTGTTGATCACTTCTTGACTCCAGCAAAGACACAGCCTTCACTGGCTTCTCAGTCGTCTGCCGTTTATGTTATGCCTTGTGAGGGTTGCTGCTGCTGCCAGATGTTCTCATCCTCCTGACTCATTTCTCTATCTTAAACGCTTGATTGTACATTTTTGTGAGATATACTATAGAAATAAAAAATATGGTGAAATATTGTGTTATATAATTTTCTTTCCTGTATTTACTCCAGCTAACCGACAGCTTTTTTTCAGGAAACCCAAATTCATATTCTGTTTTTTTTTTTTTTTTTTTTTTTTTTTTTTTTTTTTTTTAAATACAGTATATTCAGTAACTGTTCATTTGTAAAAAAAAAAATAAAAAAAATGTGTTGCTGCTTGTGGTTTCATGGGTTGAATAGATCCTAATGAAAGCTTTAACTCGAGGTTTTACGGTAATCGAAGTGTTTAGCCGTGTTTCTGATGTTTATCTTTGCCGCTTCTCCGTAGATCAGTCTAAGCTGAAAATGAGTGCAGTAGGGGAAAGCCCCCTGGACGCTGCCACGCCAGAGTCACGGAAGAGGAAGGTCTCACCATGCGACACGTCGGGCCAAAGGTAAATACCGGGTGTTTAATTTATTACAATACTGAAAAAAATTACACCAGTAGTGCAAGGGACACTGCATAGGTAAAACAGAAAGATCTTGCATTTACATTTTACTTTTCATTTTTGATGAAACACAAAAAGTGAATTAAAACCAGGAAAACTGAAGATTTCAGTACTCCCATTAATGAAAATCTGGGTTAGCATTTCAATTATAGCACTCCATTGCCTGTTATTTTCAGAAATCCCAGTGTGTGAAATTCCTGCATACAGTCACAGCAATTGAAGAATGTTAAGCCAACTTTGGCTGCACAGAACTAAAACGGATCAGCTTGCGTCCTTGAGCATGTCTTGCCAAACCGCTCTCCCACTCATGCTCCGTGCAACAATATCATAGTCGCGCTTACCACAAATTTTAAGGCAGACTTTTTTTTTTTTTTTCATCTGAAAAGAAGTCAGTAAAGAAGTCGGTGTGATTCGTTGAGGCAATCTTCTGAAATGTGCTGTGTGAAACACCCATAAGTGCATATGCAACTGGACCACGTGGAAACATTGCTGTATGCATCCCTTTACTGTACCATTTTTAATAAATACCCAAACTAAGGCATCTGTCTGGGCTGTAGACTCTCACTTTTATAACAAGTGGGCAGTGCATGCTGCGGGAATAATTTATATATCCAGCCTATTCTTGTATAACGGAGCTAAATGAATAGAATTGTAATTCATAAGGTGTTATTGCAGGTTCAGTTAAAAAATATCTTGACTGATGACACTTTTAATTTCGTTGTTATATAACGATGACTAATAAAGATTTAATCTTATGTTGTAGACGTATGTGTGTGTGTGTGTGTATGTATGTATATATATATGTGTGTGTGTGTGTGTATGTATGTATGTATGTATATATATATATATATATAGTATATCTATATATTTTAAACAAAGCAAAGGAGAAAATGCTGTCAGCTTTCTTCATATTGTTATGATCCTTTTAACAGGAACGTGTGTGTGTGTGTGTGTGTGTGTGTGTGTGTGGGTGTGGGTGTGTGGGTGGGTGGGTGGTCGGTCGGTCGGTCGGTCGGTCGGTCGGTCATGGAGAAGTTGACCGGGATGGTTTGTTAAAGGAGGTTTTTAAATTCTCACACTCTCACCTTGTGGTCGTTGGGAGGCAGAAAAAAGAGGTGATCAGATTTTACGCCTTTCCGGAATCCCTCTTTTACATACAGGCACCACGATGGATGGATCAGGGCGTCCGCTGGGTTTTAAAAAGTATTAAAAGGTGACCAATTTTAAGGTGATAAAAAATCTTAAATGTGGTTTAAGAGGTATTATTTTTTTGAGAAACTGGTATGAACTTTTTTCAGACTATGTGGTGTCCTATTCTGATTGAAATTTTATCCGCTATATAAGTTGGCGTTAGTTCGTTTAAATCTGGGCATCAGCATATATGGGCACATAAGATTTCTCATAAATTGCTTACAGTACACAGATAATGCAGCAGTTACACTGTCATGACTGTGTAAGATGTCAGATTGATTAAAATCTTATTCTTGGTCAGATCAAGGAATTTTAGCTTCAAGCGAGAGTGTACTCTAGTTCAGCAAAGGTTAAATAGACTCATTCCTCTTTGAGTGTATGTGCAAATAGATTTGCAATCATCAGCAAAGCAGTTTAAAAGCAATGCCATGCCATTTTTGAAAAACGGGGGCCAAAGGAAGCATATACAAACAAAAACTATTTGGACCCAGAATCGAGCCTTGTGGTACCCCACAATTAAATCGCTTAGGGGGGGAAAACTGGCCCAAATAGACAGAGAAACTCCTGCCTTCCAAGTGAGACTGGAACCAGCAAAAACTGTGCCAGTGAGATCCAAAAATAGAAGAAGAGAAGAGCAGAGCAGACAAAAGCATGTCAGTAAAAAAACTCTAAGCAGCACGGTTGCTATGCTGTGAAACGATTTAAAACTGGAATTTCTCCAAAATGCCATTACGGTCGAGGTATGACTGCAATTGGTAAAAAAAAATAACTACTTAAAAACATTTTACGGAAAAGGAAGTTTTGAAATTGGCCTGTAGTTTGAAAGAACAGAAGTGTCAAGATTAGCGTTTTTGAGGCGGGGCTGCACGGAACACAGCCTGACCTCCAAGAGGAATTGATCAGGTCCACAACACATGTCCCGCTGCTATAAAGAACATCCCCAAAGAGCTGAGAGGGGACGCGTATCAAGAGGGCAGTTAGAAGGCCTCAGGTGCAATAAAGGGTAATGATGAGAGAGACTCCTGCTCAAAATTCTCATAGACCAAATTACCAGTAGGAAAAGATGCAGGTATCCAACAGCAGAGAAGGGGGACCTGATAGAAGCAATCTAAGAAACTGAGCTTTGTTAGAACTTTTCAATATAACGTTAGATTAAAAAAAAAAGAGAGCTCGTTAGTACTCAAGTAAACTGTTTCCAAAAATCTCTAAAGAGATTTGAAGATTCTTTTTTTAATATTTTCTTTCAGCGCATCTGCATCCACGAGTGCGGGTGGCCTCATTCAACCACAGCTTTGTTGTGGGTTTGGATTGCTTATTCCTAAAAGGGGCTACTATGTCCAAGACATCAGTGCATGTAGAGTTGAAAACGGTTGCAGATTAATCAGGCCTTAAATTACCATTGTGATCCCCGAGAGTACGGAGCTGCCAAAAGCTGCAGAGGACTGAGATGTCACAGCGCTCCGGATCGCAGTGTTTGACATGAGGGCACGTGACACAAAACAACAAAATCTGAAATGAAAAACGTATTGTTTTTCATTTCAGATCGTAGATTCATGTATTTCAGAAAAATCTGAAATACATGAATCTACGATCTCATTGACACACACGTCCAAGCCAAAGGACAAAACAAGCTCCCTGAGGTCAGCACTCACAACACACATGGATATTAAAATTGGCGACTATTAAAAAGTCATCAAAGTCCTCAGTCATGCTCGCCACCAGGTCTGGTGGACTATAGATCAATGCATACGTGATGGGAGAGTCGGAGTTTCTGATAAGAGCTGGAACATCTTGGTCGGGGAAAAACATCAGCATTTTAATCTGGATTTAAAAATTGACGCCAGCTTTCTACCTTTGCCAGAATGGACCGGACTCACCACGATTGTAACAACATGTAAAAAGTTGGTGAGACAATAAAAACAAGTCCAAATACGCCGGTGAAACGGTCAGCGAGACGGCCATCCTCATCTTGATATTTTCCTCCTACAGTCCAAAAACTGTTTGGTGGGTTGGCAGTTTTATCTGTAGGCATAAAACTGCACCTGTAATTTGGTTCATTATATTCCTAAACAGCAGAGTTTTTCTTTTTATTTCTTTTAAAAAAGAAATGAGCAGGTCATTACAAAAATCTTAAATCCAAATTTGGCTCAGAAAAGACGAGTTGTGCATCTGTAGTTTAGACTTTTCAGTGTGATTTATCTGTTTCCCTCTCTCTTAGCTGCGTGTGACGTCACTTTAGGGTAAATGAGGGTAAACGCTTCGGCGTACTTGTGTTTTTGAGTCTGTAAAACCCCCCCAAAATTGTAGGCTTATATAAACACCCAGCATGCATTTCTACGGCATCCGCACACATTCGATGACCTGTACATTTCACACAGCAGCGTCCCGCTTCCCTCAGACGCCACGCCTGTGAGTTCTGGCTGGCCGGGAACAACACTGACCTACTTTTGCTGTTGTCGTTTCACATGCACGTACTCTCCCATACACACATTTCTTTGTCTCCTGTTTGCCACATACCTATCTATTACTCGTCACTCTGAATGTATATTGTTGGAATCTGAGACGTGGGCTGCGCGGGTCTTCAAAGACGACAGCTAAAGGTTGATTTAGGTTATTTTGTTACAGTGTAAACATACCAGTGTATGGAAAATGTCATGCTTCCACATAATGGAAACAAATCACAGACAGTTACCACAGCTGGATGGAAAACCGCTTAAGTAATAACACATTTTAGCATTAGCATTTGCTGTTTTGAATTAGGACATAGAAATAAGGGAATACAAATAAGAAGTAGCTTACATTTTTATGAGGCAGTTCAATTCAATAATACTTTATTAGTCCCTGGAGGGGAATTACCATTTATGTCTCTTTGAAGGGTAAATGCTGTGGTCTGTAAGACAAGTATCAATAGTACTGTAAGCTACTTATAATTTTCGCACAAAAAAAGCATTGTGTTACGATACAGTGAGTTGAAGATCAGAGTTTAAACGTGAGATTATATTCATTATTGATTAATCCAACAAATACACCATCAAAAACGTTAGACCACCGACAGGATTCAGTACACAAGGCAGGAGTCTGTAAGGCCTCACATCGTGTATGACATTTCTTTAGGGTAAATGGTGGCTAAGAGATAAACTAGCAGGGCTAATATCCGTAAACAACTTTGTCCACTGTAACATATATCAATAACAAGCTTCTGGCTTCACGATTGTCTTCGTCTGCAGTCTGGAGAAGCGAAGACGGGAGCTGGAGTGTCGCTACATCGAGGAGCTGGCTGAGCTGCTGTCATCCAACATGGGCGACATCGCCGGCCTCAGTGTCAAACCTGACAAGTGCCACATCCTCAAGAGTACCGTGGACCAAATCCAGCAGATCAAGCGACGTGAGCAGGGTGAGGAAACTGTTGCACAAACACACCGAATCAGTGTGAAGACTCGTTCATGTAGACACGTATGCATGAGGTACATTTCATGTCTTCAATCTGATTTTATTTTCTTTTTTTTATCATTTTATTTTTCTGAGAGAAACATACAGAATAGCTTCAACACAACCATACTTTCACAGCAAGGCAGACAGATATGTACAGTTTGACTTATTTCCCTCTGTGACTCTTTTTTTTGTTATATGTAAAATATAACATGAACATATGAACAATGGATGTCACACTTCCTTTCCGATATCTGCAAGTCAAAAATCTGGTACTTCAAGTCATGAACAAAGGCCGATTGTAGCCTTAGAGCACATGTCAATTTCTCCATAGTATAGATTTCTTGAACAGTTTTTTGCCAGTCTTCCAATGTCGGTGCATTGGGTTGTAACCACTTCCTTGTTATGGCCTTCTTCGCTCCAATCAATAACATCTTCATTAGATATTTATCTGCTTTCGCTTGAGTATGCAATGCCATGGTACCAAAATACATTATGCTGACATCAAATTGTACAGTAATTTGAAATATGCGTTCCAGACAATCATGAATGTCATGCCAATAAGACAGGAGTTTTGGACAATCCCAGAATAAATGATAATGGTTAGCTAAATCTGAACCACACATCCTCCAACAACTTGTTCCACTTCCTAGGTGTCTCTTCTGAGCAGGTGTTATAAAAAAAATCTCATGAGGTTTTTCCATCCAAATTCACGCCAGCTGTGTGAATTTGTTGTTTTCCACTGTAGTTTACAAATATCTGCCCATTCTGATTTTATTTTCATTCCCTTTTTGACAGAAAAAGCAGCTCTTCTTTCTCCAGATGACGAAGTGCAAAAGAGTGACATCTCTTCCAGTAGCCAGGGGCTGGTGGAGAAGGAGGCACTCGGGCCCGTGCTGTTGGAGGTAGACGACACTTCCAATCGCTGCTGTCATGTTAATTTCCCGTAACACACGTACTCAAGCCAAAGTCATCGTGCTCCTTCTTTGCCTCCTCTTCTTCCCGCGCCTGCTCACGCAGGCCCTCGATGGATTTTTCTTTGTGGTCAACCGCGAGGGTCGCATCGTCTTTGTTTCGGAGAATGTGACGAGTTACCTCGGATACACTCAGGAGGAGCTGATGGCCTCCAGCGTCTACAGCATCCTCCACGTTGGAGACCACAATGAGTTTGTTCGGAATCTGCTGCCAAAAAGCCTCGGTGAGTGACTGTGAGGGACTTTACTCAGAAAACTCTGACAATACCATTCAAACAGCTATTGTACAATTAAAATCTTTAAATGTGACAGATTCCATGTTAATGCAAAAAAAGAAAAAAAAAACATTTGGAAGGCGCTAAACAGCAAAATATTGTATTGAATCCAGATAATCAACTTGGTTTATTTATGCATAACTACAGAACTAAAGTGAATTTGAGGCATGAAGAAGGCAGATT
The DNA here is from genome assembly GCF_033807715.1 of Cololabis saira. Classification (NCBI taxonomy): domain Eukaryota; kingdom Metazoa; phylum Chordata; class Actinopteri; order Beloniformes; family Belonidae; genus Cololabis; species Cololabis saira. Next base: position 13,714,005 of record NC_084604.1, read on the forward strand.
AAAGGACTGAATTGAAAAGCATTTTTGTGCTCCGCGGGAAGCTGCACAATTTGTTTTGAAGAAAAGTTTGGTGGAGTGAGTGAGTGAGTTACTTTTAAAGAACAACCTTGAGAAGGGATGATAATGAAAATGGAGGGGGATGAGGTTTTCTGTTTAAGGACATGAGATAGAGTACAGTCGATGACAAGGTCACATTTTTGTACTTCCTATGAAAAGTGTTATCTCTGCAGCAGCTGCAACAGTTCTCTGGAAATATATTTAAAGTATAACATTTTGCAGAGAAAACTTAAAAATAAGATGTGTTTTTACCAACTTACTCAGGAGGAAACATCATACTGCAGTATATTATTGAAGGATATTCTGAAATCACTTTTTTTAGTCCAGATCTGCTGCTATAATACAGTCTTATCAAGTAGAAGACTACACCGAGGTTTCAGAGATAAAACTCGACAGGAACTTTCCGCCGCAGCTGAAAAGTGGATGCTTGCTCTCATACGCTATATATTTTGTTCGTTTATGGTCGAGGCTCTGAAATGTTGAATAAGCAAATAGAAATGCAGATGTCCAGATGTTAAAGCAATGGCGGCAGTTTCAGGGTTTATACGATATCCACGTTATGCGGTTCTGGAACATTCTGCAGTCGGCTCACGAGCAGGTTACAGGTGAGGGTGGGTGTGGACCGGCTGTGGTTAAGGAACAAGGAAGTATTGGTATATTATGCACTCAGGTAAAAATGGTTATTCCCTGTGAGGAGACCTTTTTTTTCTTCTTTTTTTTTTTTACATTTTTAAAAATAATCAGCATTAGATTAACAAAATCAGGTGGTTCAACATATCACATCAAACATCTGTCCTCCAAGGGCTGTGGAACATCTTCAGTGATGTTACCGAGGTTGTCGGGTCTCAGGTTTTTTAGCATAATGCATCCTGGGAAAGCCGACCCTGGCCCAGCAGCACCGGGCCACGGCTCGCTACTTTGCAGTCACAGGCACCTGGAGGCCGTTTCCACTCACTCCCCTCCCTTAAACCCCCCAGTATGAGGAGGAAAAAAGAAAGGTGGTTGAAAGGGTGCTTTTATACTGTTTTTCTGGTGTTTTGACCACAACATGTCACAGAAAACGACATAAAAAATGTCTTTGGAATGCAAGTGAACCAACAAGTGAACTAACGGGGAGCAGCAGTTCCCCGGCACCGACGAGCAGTACGGCTACTAGTACCAGTATTCATTAAAGTCATACGTGTTCCTGCTGGGGGAGAAGGTTGTTTTAATGTCAGCAGCGTTGGAGACATAGACTTGACATGCACATGTGTAGAGGTGTAGTGGAACTTCAGAAATCAAAGCAGCATGTTTCTCTCTGTGTGTGTGTGCGTGTGCGTGTGCGTGTGCGTGCGCGCATGCACGTGTGCGTGTGCGTGTGTGCGCGCATGCATGCGTGCGAGGCTGTCCTGTGTTTAGCTGGGACCTCATGGTGCATCATGAAGAAGTACTCCTTATTCCTAAATAATTATCACACAATGAGAAATGTGTTTTATGCTGGCATCAAATTCAATGTTTACGTTGTAGTACGTTGGAGCTCGTCATTGCAGATGCTGAACATCATCTCATATGTACTCCTGTTAAAGAAATGTTCAAATTAATGAACAAATCTCATATTTATATTTTACCTGCACTCTTAGGGCCCGATTTACTAAGATCCTAAATAAAGAGTACTAAATTGCGTGTGCACTGAAAAAGTTTGCGCGTGCTGTTGTTGTGTGTTTTGCGGGTGATCAACTAAGATTGCGTGCACAATTGATAACACGTGCAAACAGCAGTATTTAAATGAGGTGTTGCGCGTCTTAAGGTTTCCGAGCGCAAACTTTGCGCCATGGAGAGTCTGGATGAATCCGTGTATCATTCGTTCTTTCCATTTTCAATTGCCAATCAAAAACCAAAACATGAAAAAGTGACTGGTTATGTTGTTATTAGTTTTTTATTATAACACAAAAAACGGAAAAACGACTGGTTTTTCATATTTCAATTTTAGGCACAGATCAAAAATACGAAATCGAAAAACGGGCCACAGGACTGAATTTGATTTTAATATTTAATTGGTCGGGTTTACGTGACCCGGCGGTGCTCGGCATGATCTGAGGAGAAAAAGACATCAGACACAGAGCTGGAGAGCGCTTTGATTCATCTATTTATGAGTTAAGTTTTTATTCAGATGGCCACAGTATATTGCAAATATTATATATTATATAGCAAACACTGACAGTAAATGTGTGACAGACGGGACCATCATATGACCGAAAGAAGAGAAGAGAAGTGTTCAAAACAGCACAGAGCGCACACTAAAGGCTGATTTATGGTTCCGCGTTACACTAACGCAGAACCGACGGCGTAGGCTACGCGGGTTTGCACAGGTTTTTACACACGCAAACCTTTAGTAAATCAGGCCCTTAATGTTTCCAGGAATAGTTTTTATATTTCATTAAATTACATATTTGTCAGTATTTGCTCTATTTCAAGACCCCTCTTTGCCCAAACTGTCACCTGAACTGCAAGGCTGGAAATAAAGAGACTGATTCTGGTGGAAGTATTTCCTCCTCACCGATCAATGTTTTCTGTTTGTCCTCAGTAAATGGCGCCCCATGGCCGGAGGAACCTAGTCGCAGGAACAGCCACGCCTTTAACTGTCGCATGCTGAAGAGGCCACCAGACGAGGCGGATTCAGAGAACCTCGAGGCCAGACAGCAATATGAGATCATGCAGTGTTTCACCGTGTCCCAGCCACGGGCCATTCAGGAGGAAGGAGATGGTGAGTGCAGACACACACGCCTTCGGGCATTTCCTGCCCCGAGGCAATACATTGTCCAGCTTATATACATACAGTATGTATGTATGTATATAGCTTTGTAACAAAGCTATATATATATATATATATATATATATATATATATATATATACATATATATCCACACATATAAACATCTGGTATCTGGATTTATCAAAGGAGTTTCCAAAGTTTCCATCAATTTTTTTTTAAATGTTTTGATCAATATCGTTCCAGTTATTCCAAGTTTTAAATCTGCGCACGGACATTTAAATATCTCTTTAAGATTTGCAGTAAAAGGACACATTTATTTTACATTTTCATTGTTTCATTTGTCCCGTTCGTCTTTACATGCAGCAAGTTGACCTGATGAATATCCTCTCGAACAATTTTTATGTTATGCAGGAATGCTAGTTTTTATATTTTTCCTTTTTTCTGTAGGTGTGAGTTGTGACAGAATTTCATTTGAGATAATAATTGGTTTGGAGCACAGAGAGATAAATCTTTTGATGGAAATTTTCTTTTTTTTTCTTTCTGGGATTCAAAGATTCAAAAGTTTTACATCATTCTTGGAGTAAACTCATGATTCCCTTTTACACTGGCGAATACCCCGCGTTTAACACAGGAATCTAGCGTGTCGCCCTTCCTTTTCACATTGACTGACACAGGGTGGTTTGTCGGCCTGGCCCTGTGAATAACTCGTTGTAAACTTATGTAAACAGAACGGAGGTGGGGTGGGGGGTCTAGCCGGGTGGCGTTAATGACAAGAGAGGATGTCTGGCAGTTCCTCATCTTCAGAGCGGTGGATGTCATACCTCTTAGCTGGTTACAGAACCGTAATCCACTAAAATGAACAAACTGAAGAGACTCAGAAAGAAGTTATTTGTGATCAAGGAGCATCAGCAGGAGTGGCCAGGGGAGACTGAACAACACCATTTGGGGGAAGTCCTGCTGTTACCCAGCATGGCTCCCCCACCCGTCCATCTCCTACGTCATCCAGCTAATCTTACGTTGGTGGGGCCAGGGTTTCCCCTGGACAGGTCGCCAGTCTATCACTAACCCTGCGTTCACACTGAAAGCGTTACGGGCGTCATAGGCGTCCGGCTGCCATTCATTGTCTATGAAAACGCGCGTCGAGAAGCGGCGGGAGCGGCGAGGGCGGCCCGTCAATTTGAAGTTGAAAAATCTGAACTTTATGCAAATGAGCAGCGGCGACGCCGAGGCGTCGTCCAATCACAGACCGGGATTCCCGAAGCGAGAACTCTCAATGCAGATTGTACTTTCATGTAGACACAAACGTACACTCATTCACATGCGTACATGAGCAGAGCTGTTTTTACCTGAACTGATCATGTGAAACACGTATCTGATGGGTGAGGAACTGTATGGTCCGAACTATTTTATTTGCTACATTGATCCAACGAAAAATAATTAAAAACCGTGCTTATTAATCACATTACACAGGTTAAACATCATGACCAAATCCCATGACTGCAGCTTCGCCTGAATTATGGTTCCGCGTTAAATCGACGGCATAGCCGACGGCGTAGGGTCGCGGTGCGGTGTGCGTCGCCGCGTACCCTACGCCGTCGGCTCTGCGTTGGTGTGACGCGGAACCATAAATCAGCCTAGGCGGATTTATGGTTCACCGGGAGTGGGCTCTGGCGGTTGATGTTGATCCGCGGACCAAACTTGTTAAGGAGCATCAAACTCACTCTTATCTACGCGGATATAACGCTAAAATATAAAGAAGGCGTCCCAAAGTGTGATCTATGGTGAAATAGGAAACAGAAGATGTGTACGCTATATGTGTAGGCTGTTCCGAATGTTCCCTCCAGTTCTGCAGCGCAGCTTTAGCCCCGCCCACTGCAGCTTTAGCCCCGCCCACTGCAGCTTTAGCCCCGCCCACTGCCGCTTTAGCCCCGCCCACTGCAGGCGTCGACAGTAGCTGCCGCTTTCAGTGTGAACGCTCCAAACAGCGAGATGCTGGCGTCTGGAGATTTTTGACGCTTTCAGTGTGAATGCAGGGCTAGCCCAGGTATTAGCCTGGATCCACCTGTGTGGTGCGATGACACCGCAGCACACAGCAGCTCGCCTCAAAGCTTCAGTGTTTAACATGGAGGGAGCTGTGGTGACAGAAATGCAGCATATTCATAACTGCATTCTGATTTTTACCTCCTCTCTTCTTCAGACCTGCCGAGTTGCCTGATTTGTATCGCCTGTCGGATCCCGCGTGCTCAGCCCGTCAGCACCGAGTCTTTTGTGACGAAGCAGGACCCCACAGGTGAATCGCACACGCCGCTTTGATGACATCACATCTCCTGAACAGTTGTTTTTTTTTTACAAACAGACAAACAAAGCAGTAAAAAAACAAAACAACAAAATCAATGTTTTTGCTCAGATTTCTTCTTATATGTGGGCGTGTATGAGTATGATGGTTTTCTAGAAAGATGGTTATTTTAGGAGAGAGACAGCAGCAAAAAATAAATAAATGATAAATAAAATAAATAAATAAGGAAAGATTATAAATAAATAATAATAATAAAAAAAGGTTAAAAGGGGGAGTCAGTATTATCGCAGGAAGAAATGAGAGAGAAAGGGATGATGGAGGAGAGAAGAGAAGAGAGACGAAAGGAGAGACAGAGAGAGAGAGAGAGAGAGAGAGACAAAGGGAAAAACAAACAAACAAGCAAAAAGTGACCATGGTCTTGGGGGCGTCTCCTGAACAGTTTTGATATGAAAACGTTTCTGGAAGTGTACTCTACTTTGTTAATGTCAGAAAATGACATGTTTATCATTACAGCAGCAGAACTGACAAAAAATAAGGTTTTGCAAACTTCTGCTTGTATACTATGGTTGATCTTAATGTTTATTGTTGTTGTTATAAATGATGTGGAGTCCTGTCATGTCAGATGTTCACGCATTCATGCACACAACTTATCATGTGACAGAATGAGTTCAGCTAAATCTTTTGAGAGAAATGATCGATCTTTATTTATGATTTTCCCCTAAAATATTATCATATAATCTCTGGGGGCGTTTGCTCACTCCCGTAGAAAATGTTATCATGGCTGGTTCTATGATAAGCAGTTCATGCATTTGTTTCCAAATAAACCAAAAATACAATTCTCTTCAAAATGACGGCAACACGTTCAGGCGGTTGAGCATTTTGCCGAGCCTGCCAAGAGGGCTGGATTTGTCATGAGCGTCTGAGAGGGAACGGTGTGTGAATGAAGGCTTGAAGGCTGACCGTTTGTGTGTGCGGTGCTCTGATCCAGGGAAGATCATCTCCATAGAAACGAGTGCTTTGCGAGCGACAGGCCGGCCTGGCTGGGAGGACCTGGTCAGGAGGTGCATCTATGCGTTCTTTCAGCCACAGGGGAAGGAGCCCTCCCACGCCAAGAAGCTGCTGCATGAGGGTGAGCAGCCTGAATTGATCGTTCAGTGCATCTTCCAAAAAAAATCACTCACATGTTCCTCGCCGTTCTTTTCAGTGGCGTATGCAGATTTAAAAAGCAGAAAGCGCTGCAGAAAATGTAAACAGAAATAGAAAAGTGGGTTGATAGTGCCTTAGGGATGCAGCTAAAACTGAATTAAGTATTAAGAGTTATTGTTTGATTTATACTCGGTCATAAAATTGAGAATTTGTCGGTGTTTCTACAGAGATGAATGTCTTATTTTTTTTACCAACTGAAAGTACCAAACTCTTGAACTGAACTTATGGTGATGTAAATCAAGACACATTTTCACATTTCAGAGGCTGTAACATCACTCTGAGAGCGGTGGCGATGAATTAGTGGATTATCTGACAAGATTTTCCAACTAAAAGTATAGTTTTCCAATAGCAAACTGAAGTAACGTTGGACTGTGGTGAGAAGAAGGGAAGACTGCTAACGAATCAAGGAGTACACATCTGTTATTGTGCATCTACTCTTCTACAGTGATGTTTTTTCTCCTTTCTTCGTGATGTACCGGTAGTCGGAGTTCTACAAGTCTGGATACGTGTGGAAACCCAAATCTAACCTCTCCCTCTTCCTCGCGTGTCCTTGTTTTCTAGTGATGACCCACGGCACCGCTATCAGCCCGCTGTACCATTTCACGTTAAGTGACAGCACTCCGCTCAGCGCTCAGACTCGCTGCAAGTTCTGCTGCCCCCCCAACCCGGATGTACAGCCCTTCATCGTGGCGATTCACACTATTGACAGGTACTGTGGCGAAAACAGGCTCAGATCCACGAGTGTTTGTTTAAAAACAGTCCATGCTTGAGCGTGTTGCAACAAACGTGTCCGGTAGGCTCCTTGGTTCTACGACTGCACATTTATGTCACAGCATTCGGCAGCATTTTAGTGTCTTTAGAGAAAGCACCCAGCAACAAATGTAGAAAGCATGCACTGCCTTTTCCTTCTGCAAACACTGGGATTACAGTCGTCGTGAAAACTGCTAATCTAATATTAGAAACAAGTTGCAGCAGACTCGACTGGATCATTCCAATAAGTGGCAGAGAACAAGCAGCAGAGCAGCTCACGAGGCGTGCATGTGAATGAAACGGCTCTCATGAAAGCTTTTTATGGACTGTAATGAAAAAGGTGCAATTTATAAACTGTAAATATACATGTGGCTCCAGGATGGCTCCAGAATAAGGCTGGAAATCAGGGTGGTGATGATTGTAATTAGAGCTGGGGATCGATTCAAAAGTCAAGAATCGATTTGATTCCGATTCTTAAGATTCAGAATCGATTATCACCATTTGATTCGATTCGATTCGATATTGATTTGGATTAGTGTTGCCTGGATTATATGACTGTAAAATAACTATTGAAATAATAATTTCACAATAATTATTGTGAAATAACTAAGATATAAATAACTCAAATAGGCATTTCAATATCCATTTAAAGTTCAAAAAAAGAAAGAAATTGCAACAGCTCAAGCAGTAAACAAATTATTTTAGCTTGTCTGATTTATTCTGTCACCAGACACAGCTTGCCATGAAGCACCCGGCATTTTTCAGGTATTTCATGACAAACCGTGTCCGATAACAGAGAAACCAAACAACTATAGTAAATATAGATAATATGAACTTCATTAAACTAATATAACATTTAGAAATTTAAGCTGAAATGTCCAGCATGTTCTCTAAAGAAAAGTTCATTTAGTTTAGGAGTTTTCAAAACTACTGGGACTACTGGGATTAAAGTTCCCCAGGCAAAAATGTAATGATAAGAAAAAAAAAAAAAAAATATATATATATATATATATAATTTTTTTTATATATATATATATATATATATATATATATATATATATATATATATATATATATATATATATATATATATATATATATATATAATTTTTTTTTTTTTTTTTATCAAATTTTTTTTTTGATCTTTAGACATACAAATTGATTTTTAGGAATTAATATGAGAATCGATTTAGAATCAGAAAATCGATTTTTTCAACACGGGCTTAATTGTAATGTTGCCGTCTATTTTCATCCTTCTGCTCAGGGAACACAACACTGCTAGCTCTCAGGAAAACACTAACCCCAGCCTTCCACTGACCCCCGGCAGTTTTGCTCCGACTCCCTCCCAATCCCCATCGCTTCCCCCTGGCAGCAACTCCAACCAAGGCGCAGGGCTTGCAACCTCAGGCCTTCCAACCAACAACAGCAATGCCTCCTCCCTTGGACACAGCCCAGCGACGCCCACAGGCTACCTGACGCCCAGTCGGACTAATTGCCCCCAGCAGGTCAGCAGCCCCTCTCCCCTCAGCAGCCCACACACAGCCACCCCTACCTCATTTATGTCCCCCAGGATGCCCCGGGCCAGTCCCGGGCTCGGCGGAAGCCCTCGAGTTCCCGGGAATCCCTTCTCTCCCTCCACGCCAGGCCTTCATTCCCCAGCCGGGGCGGTGAGCAGCGGAGGCAGCCTCAGCAGGCAGCCGTCTGGTGGCGATTGTAACAATGGAGCAAACGGAGGAGCGTCAGGGTCGTACTCCCTGTCCTTACCCGGGCTTCAGAGACAAGCCAGTGCACCCACCGGCTCCACTGCGTGGCCACTATCAGCAAAGCCATCGGATGGAGAGGAGGAAGGAGGAGAGTACTTTGCGAAAGCCCCTCTTCCTTCGGCCTCCCAGCTGTGCAGCCCCAGGCTCAACCAGCTCCTGGACGGCAGCGGGACGGGGGTGGAGCCCCCCAGCGGCCTCCACTGCACCTCATCATCTCATCCTCCCAACCCCTCTCCTGCTCCTCAGTGCCCTGCCTCCCACAGCAGCCTGACGGAGCGGCATAAGATCCTCCACCGGCTGCTCCAGGACAGCAGCCCCAACGACGCGTCCTCCACCACCGAGGACGGACTAAACAAGAGCAAAGTCGAGATCAAGAAGGAGCCGCCCGCTAGTCCGGCACTGAACACGGCTCCTCACAAGTCCGGCTCCAGAGAGCCACAGGACCACCAGTTACTTCGCTTTCTCCTGGACACGGATGAAAAGGTGACCCTTGAATGTGTTTATGTGACTAATTTGACACAGATTTTGATGAATAAATGCCCGTAAATATTTATATTCAACCTAGGGCTGGGCGATATGGACCAAAAGTCATATCTCGATATTTTCTAGCTGAATGGCGATACTCGATATATATCGATATTTTTTTTTGTGCCATAATTCGGGTTTCTCCCAAAGCATTATAGCATAGCATCTCTGTTAGCATCAAACCCTTAAAAAAACAGTCAGTTTTAATACAAAGCCTCGTGCCAAATGTCACACAGGTTCCTTTATTAACGGAGGTCTGCACAATATCAAAATGTATAAAACAAATGAAACAAAAATAAACTGCCTGCATATATAGAATAAAAATGCTTCTTGAATAAAATAAAACAAATATCCTTTTCCTGCATAACAATTAAATTAAAATACACTGTGCAATTAATACAATGTAGACAGTAACAGGCAGACTTTTCCACTGAGGTTGACAGTTGTGCAAATAACAAAAACTTTGTGCAAATCTAAAATAAAACATTCAGGTCAATTTTTCACAAAATAAGCTATATCAAAATCATTTAAAAAAAAAGAAAAAAAATGTTTTTTCTTTTTTTTTTCCGATATAAACGATATTGTCTCGTACCATATCGCGTTTGAAAATATATCGATATATATTAAAATCTCGATATATCACCCAGCCCTAATTCAACCTTCACTAACAGCAAGATTTGTGTTTTTCTCTCTTCCATTGGAAGGACTTGGGGGACCTGCCGCCCCCGTCAGCGTTGAGTCTCCAGACGGTCAGGGTGAAGGTGGAGAAGAGAGCCAGCGTGGACGGCCTGCCCTGTCCAGGGGCCGCCGGGGCAGCGGGATGCGCGTCCAAGGCTGCCGGAGTTTCCAGCAGCTTGGCTTGCATCAGCCCCAAGTCCAGTCCTATAAGAGAGAACCGCCCAGACACCCACAAGGACAGCAGAGACCCCACGGTACGGTTAGGGTGATCTTCCTTTTCTGAAACCAGTTCCAGATCAGTTTTGTAGATTAGATCCCGCTATAATCGCTGTGCGTTAGTGCCAAGATTTATAGATCAGACAGGTGTAGTTTTCAGAACGAGAATGGATGAACATCGGGATGAGTGTGTTTTGGCCGGGGTTTGCTTCTTGCTAAGTCCGTTTTGTCATCTTTGTGTCCAATTGTTGAAATAATGGACCATCATCCTTTGTGGTTCTGGACAAACCCCGGTTCATGTCGTCCTCGGCTCCTCGGCTGAGCAGCTCACGGATCTCCTCGTCTCTCCAGTTACTCATCTTGCTAATAGAGATCCTACCTGTGACGTCCTGCAGCTGCTGTTACTCTCATCAGCTGTTTCCTTATTTTATAAAATAATAATAAATACATGAAAACTGAGGTCACATGATCTAAAAACCCCTTCCCACAAGCTGCCATGTAAAAGGGGCTGCTGTCTTTACAGGGTTTCCTGTGTTGATCATCTCAATTGCAGCTCTTAACAGATAACTCAGCATCACTACTCCCACGTTTAACTGGTTTCAAAACATTTTCAACAAAGATGTGGCAGCTTTATCATCTATCATAGCACCACATTTAATGGCTCATATGTAGCATATATGAAGCCCTCTGGAAGCATCCAGAACTTAAACGTCCCAAAGCCTCTACTGAGGTGCTAATTGTATTTTCAGTGTCTTTTGCATGATGGACGAGATTCTACACGATTTCTAACAAATGCTCTTTGTCACATTTAATGAAAAACTCTTCAACATCTGCCATCTTGTGAGAAAACCATTTAAAAAAAAAAAAAAAAAAAAAAAAGAGGGGGGAAAGGTCTTGAGAGAGCTCATGATGGGTTGTGTTTTCTTTAATAAAGACTGGAGGGAGGGCCAGGGAGGAGTAAGTGCTCCATGTTTTTTTTGTTTTGTATATTTCGTTTCTAACGTCGGCTGATGCGGCACCCCCCCCCCTTCCCCTCTCATTACACTTCAGCTGCATTAACTCACAATCTGTTATTGTTCTACATCTAATGAGGATCTTGTTGTTTAGGATAAATCTGAGATTCATGTAGAGTTCATTGTCGTTTTTCCTGAATTGTTTGGATTTTGATACCAGAGTCGTAAATAGTATTGGGTCTGAGGATGTACAACTATTCTCCATTTGATAACTTTTATCAACAGAATCCCTGTGCATCTCTGCCAATCTAAAGCCAGCACAGGAAGTTACACAGTAGTTCAGGCTGATACCTGAGCCCCAGGTTTCAGAATGAATATCAGACAGAAACAAAAACCATCCCTGCTTGTCTGTCAGCAGCATTGTCTCTGTGTTCCCTCTGAGCCGTTTCAGCTGTTATCAGCTGACGTGAACGCCTGTACTACAGCTGTATGTCTTAAAACGTTATAGCAGCAGCAGGCTGCAGATGAAGAAGAAGAAGATGGTCCAGGTTTTATTAAAGAAAACACAACGCATCACAAGCTTTCTCAAGACCTTTTTTTTTTTTGACAGCTCCACTCTAACAAGTTTGAAAAAAAAAAACAGTGAAGATAAATCAAATACTGGAGCAAATATTGGACAAGGTGTGCCTGGTGACATGTATATACACACTGCAACAAAAAGCGTTTGTCCGCAAGGTTATTGGACAAATATTTGTCCTCTCTGTGAGGAATGTGGCCCCTAAATGGTCCCTTACTTTGAAAAGTCCTAGATCTGCCACTGACGAGTCGTGTCCCGTACCGCTAACACCGTGTCTGCGCCAGCTGAGGTCTGTCTTAAAAATCATCTCTGTGCTCGTTTCCAAGGCGCTCAGTGCAGAAGACTCTCCCACGTCTTCTTCCAGGTTCATACTCGCGCACCCTTTGCTCAGTCGCTCGGAAGTGACCGGTTTACTTTACACCACTGACCTTTTTAAGGCGATCCTGTGAGGCTATTTGACACTATATTTAAGCCGGGCATACACTGTGCGATTATCGGCTCGTTTTGAGCCGATTTTCCATTTGTGCGACAATTTTTTGGATCGGGACGGATTTCGACCCAATCGTTGCTCGTGCCTCGTGCAGTGTACGTGGGGTAACGACGAGAGATTAACACCTCACGACGAGCTCCCGATCACAAATCGTGAGGTCGCAAGAAAATCAAACGTGTTTGAAATCCTCGTCATGCTACGACCAGATTGGCCTCATCCTTTCGCAGAGAGCATGCGCAATTTCTGATGTCACGTCAAAAACTATTATTTTTAGTTTAAGTGTTACAAATTCACATTACAAATCATGTTTTAATGGCAGAAAAAAAGACCGTATTTCCATGTACGGTGCGGGTCGCCGCGTAGCCTACGCCGCAGGCTCTGCGTTGGTTTAACGCGGAACCATAAATCAGCCTTTAGTGTGTGCTCTGTGCTGTTCTGAACACTTCCCTCTGTCGAGACACAACTTTTGCGGTATGCGTTCATTGTTGTCTAAAAATGATGCGCAGTGCCCACACGATCAGAAACAGTACAGATATTTGGGGATTTTTTTTATATATATAAAGAAATGAAGGATCCCCATAACCTTTGATCGGGTGGGCAGGACGCACATTTGGGCACAGCCCACCCCTGCCCCAAAACCGGCCTCGAGTTCCAGTACACAGAGGTCCGACGTGAGGATTATGATCGTATAGTGTGAGCAGACGGAGCATCCGAGCATCGGGTCGTACAGTGTGAGACCATAAATCGTGGGCTGTGAACTTTTGAACTCTGCGATCTAGTCGTGCAGTGTGAGATGGGGCTGAATCAAACGATTTAAAATATTGCACAGTGTATGCCCAGCTTTAGTTAGTAGTTTAACAACATCAAACTTCTCATCAGACCTCACCTGTAAGCCGCTCTGTTCGGCAGCACATTGTTTGTCTGCATCTCTCCTCCCCCCGTCGTTGTTTCACTGCTATGACAATCACATCTACAGCTCAAACATTCAGGTAGGTGGCGCTGCATCACCTTGGTTGTCCAGATGTTCAGTCTAACTCCCCGTTATCAGACGGCCTCCATTTGTCAGACGTGTCCGGAGAGGAATGCAGTCATCTTTTATCGTAATTATCTTAAGCAACTAGTGAATTAATGAAGTGAAACAAAATGAGATTGGACAGCACTCGTCAGCTTGTCTGAACAAATCTTCTCAGCTAATTTTAGAAACCTCTGGAGCAGTTATTGTTCCTGTAACCCGCTGGCAGCTGGGAGTCAATAAACGGAGCTCTCTTGAAAGCAGCATGTTGGCAGCGATGAGCTGAACGCCGTCCAGTTTGATCAAGTCAGTCCAACACTTTATTGTAGTCCTGATGACTCTGTCTTCACCCCTGATGGAGGGAAAGTGATCAGTCATTCATGCTGCTCTTACATTAACATTTACAAAGTTGCAGTGTCAGAGAAAAACATCTTTTGTGGAGCTTTAATGCAGCATTGGCGTTTAGATCGTATTTACTGGGCTGTATTTAACTTTGTAAACTTGAATGCTCTTCGTGGAGCGGATTGTGATGGCTCTTGTGAATATGAATTGGCGCTTGCTCGAGAGCTGTTATAAGCCAAGTAAAATGTTTATTGTGTTGGACTTTGTCTCCGCCGTATGCTACCAGCTGCAGCCTTTGAAGCTCGCTGACCTTTGACCCGTTCTCTCCGCTTCTTTCGGCGCTGCCCACTTCTTTACCACACTTTCACGTTGCCTTTACTTTTTCTTCCCTGTTTTTACGCCGCCCTCTCTCTCTCTTCCTGCCAGCAGATATCTGCCGGCTCTGTTGACATGGACCCCCTGAACCAGCTGAAGCCTGGCACCAGAGGCCCGTTTGGGGCCAAACAGGGTGCTGAGGATCCGGTAAACCCGGGAGGGGTCGCCCATCAGCAGTCTCCGGCCACTCAGCCCCCGGCACAGCTCCAGTCCCCGGTGCCTCAGCTCCAGTCCCCACTATCCCAGCCCCAGGCCCTTCCCCACCTACAGTCTCCATCACCCCAGCTCCACTCTCCTTCCCCCCAGCTCAAAATCCAGTCCCCCACACAGCTCCAGCCCAGTGAGGCCAGCACTCCCCGCAATGTAAATGTGAAGAGAGAGCCCCCCGGCACTCCTAACAGAGGTACGCTTTCCTTTCAACATGGAAGAGATTGAATATCTGTTTGTGAATTGTATGTCCTGCAATTTGTCTTTCTTTGTATTGTTTGCAGCAATTGATGTGGTACGACATGTGGTATAATCAGTACTCAAGTTGTAAAAAACAATCAGGGGGGATGGTGGATTTTATCATATGGTGACAGATCATTTGTGCTAATTACAAATAATATAATATATTACAAATAATAGCAGTGACCAAAACACCTGCAGAAATACTGCAGGAATGACATAGCAGCAGTTAAATGCAGCCTTCTGTAAGCTTTAAATATCCACTGGGCTTACATCAAATACATCAAAACACAACAATAAAAAACACTTTTCTGAACTTATCAATATGACTCTGTCCTTCACAGGATAAGTAAAATGGATCACTGCAAAAACTCTAAATCTTATCAATAATATTTGTCTTATTTCTAGTTAAAATGTCTCATTTTAGTAAAAAAATCTCATTACACTTAAAACAAGACTCATCATTGGAAAAAACAACAATTTTCACCTGTTTCAGGTAGATTTTCACTTAAAATTAGTAGAAAAATCTGCCAGTGGAACAAGATTTTTTTGCTTGTAATGAGAAGATAAATCTTGTCCCACTGGCAGATTTTTCTACTTATTTCAAGTGAAAATTTACTTGAAACAGGTGAAAATTGTCAAATAAGTTATTTTTCTGGTGTTATTTTTCTGGTGATGACTCTAAATGTTGAAATATCAGTAAAACCACATTCATTGATGAAATGACATAAGGGATGGAAAGGGGGGATGGCAGTTTTACAGGGGGGATGATTTTGACCATTTTTATTTCAGGGGGGATGCCATCCCCCCTCATCCCCCCTCAACTCCAGTACTGGGTATAATCTGGGAAATACCTTCTGTTCATACAAAAATGTTACCATTTTAATGCCCTCTAGTGGATATTAGGGGGTGTTGCAAGTATATGCAGCATCTGTCCTCACACTGCAGAATGGTGGGTTTGGGGGTTTAGAGACTGACCCCTTGCCTCTCATCCTCGTGTTTCTGTCGCAGGGCTCGGTGACGGCGGCCCACTCTCTGGTTGCAGTCTCCAGAGTCAAACATCCTTTGATTTTTGCAATCCTGCCACTCCATGCCAGCCCCAGGGCCAGGGAGACCCCTTCCAGACCTCCAAGGACAGCAGCCCATTCCCGGAGGCGGACGCTGTCAACCCATTTGGTTCGAGCACTGGTACACAAGACGGCAGTATGTGGCTGCAAGCTTGTCTTTACTGTTGGAATCGGGGCTCCTTCATTTCTCATATTTCTGTTTTGAAACAATAAAAAAGAGACTGGACATTGTGAAGCAGTAAAGCGCCAACCCCAACCCTCTGCTAGGTTACGTTGGTGACTCAGAAGGATACAGTTTTCCACTTGTCTGAAGAGTCGCTCCATGTTGCATCGACTATTATCTGTTAATTTAAACCTACTGAATCATTATTTACTTCTATTGTACATATGTATTAACCGATCACATTAAAATGTCTCAAGGTGAGAGCTTCACAAGTGGAAATAATTAAAAATCAAAGGTGATAACATTTACAAACTCCTTTTCAGACCTAATGAAGATGGACGTGGGAGACTCTCAGTTCCAGCCTCTTGCTCTGTCAGACACGTTGTCGTTTGGTGGACTGGGAAACCCCTTACAGGCTTCCTTAGCATCGCCGCAAGAGTGAGTACGACTGCTCAGTCTGCGCTTCTTGAAACCTGTCCACCCGTGGGAGTGCTTAAGAAGTGTTTTTTTCTGAGCAGGCAGCGTGTGCCGTGTACGCTGGACGAAGTGCTCGGCCCCCCGACCACGCCCGAGGGCAGAAGCGACGAGAACTCTCTGCTGGAGCAGCTCGTCACCTTCCTCAGCGGGACGGATGAGAGCGAACTGGCCGAGCTGGACAAGGCCCTGGGCATCGACAAACTGGTACAGGTGAGGATGGTACAACGGCTGTACTTGAGAGCAAAGGGAATCTTTTAATAATATCAGGATCCAATCATGAGTTGTACAGCGGTACTGCTGTTGAGCTGAGGTGTGGTCGGCCCACGGCGTTTCACTCTGCAAATAACACCTGAGTTTAGCTGTGTTGCTAATGTTCTACCTGTCTGAATGCAGAAAATACTGTATCGACCTGAATATACAAGAGTTTTCCTCCCATTTGAATAAATGGGAAAGTTGGGTCGTGTGTATTCCTGTAAACACCTGCATCGGCAGCAGCTGGTGGAGCCGTGCCCGTCACAGGGCTTTAAACATCACACAGCAATAGTCCAGGACGGTGTACAAGAGAGGGCCTGGGGAGACAGATGAGAAGTTGTTTTGATTCTCAGTTTAGTTTAGTTTATTTATTTAGCAATATAAGACAAATTGAACAAAAAATGAAAAACAATAAAATAATATGCAAGGAAAGGAAGTAGCCTGGTGGCTTATATAGAATCCTTTCCATTTATGAATAAAAAACAAAAGCTACACAAGGGGGAGTAAAAAAAACACAAAATAAAATGTAACTCAGATCAAATAATGAACATTACAAAGATGAAAAAATAAGAAAGTTCTTTAATTGTTTTTTGAATATTGGCAAGGATGGTGATGATTTAAGAGATTTATTGAGTGAATTCCACAAGTGGGGGCCTCTGAAATTGATGAAAGATTGATGTTTACATGTTCTACAAGACGGTAAATTAAAATCATCTTTGTGTCTTCTGGCATAAGAATGAATGTCGGAATTAACACAAAAGAAATTATGAAAAGAAGAAGGAAGATCTTGTATATAATTTTCAAATTTGAACATAAATAAACATGTTTGAAAAATGTTAATTTTATTGACGGGAACTGTATCGAATCTCACTTAAAGATAATTGTGATGAAGTCGCCAAATGGCTGCCAGGCTTAGAATCAGGTGTCACACGATGCAATACGTGGCGATTGCGAGCGTTATTAAAGAAAAAAGCCCTTTCTAGGGGAACCAGCATGTTGCTGGACATCAGAGATCAGAGCTCACCTCCTGCCAGAGTTTCTGTTGCGTTGGCGGAGGCCGAGGCTTGTTTAGTTCTTTGTTTGGCAAGGGCCTCATTCCTCAGTCCAGCAGCACAAAACACCTTTCTGACAAGTGTATATACATTTTTATTTGGCACACCTTGTTTAAACACTTTATGTGATGTAAAGATTCTGTCAATGCTGTGATTGCTTTTGCTTGTCAGGGCTTTTTTAATCCTCTCCTTTCACACTTGAAATACATTCACTCTTTTCTCCTTTTTCTCCCTCTACCCAGGGTGGGTGCTTTGACCCTTTGCCACACAATTTCCCAACCCAGCAACCCACTGCCACCCCGGTTTCCATTGATGCTAAACTCCCCACCTACTCTTCTCAATTTACATCAGCTCCGCAGGCTCCGTTCCTCCCAGAGCTGGCCACGGTGGGGCTGCCGGGTCAGGGCTTAGGAGCCCCTCGCGGGGCTTTCCCAGGGGGGACCGTGACAGTGGGCTTGAGGCCGGGGATGACCAGAGCACCGGGGATGGGCACCCAGCTCAGACTACAGCCCAACCAGCTGCGCCTACAACTGCAGCAGAGACTTCAAGGCCCCCAGCAGGTGGGGACACGCTGCCTTTTATTCGTCTCACACTCGTTGCTCTATCCACTAGTGATGCACCGATTGTTCGGTAACTGAAATTGTTCGGCCTAAAATAGCAAAAAAACACTTTCGGTGTTCGGTGGAATAAGTGGGGGAAAAAACAATTAATAACAGCGTGTGATGACACAATCAAACAGCGAACAGCGTGGAGTGATGGGCGTGCGGTGTTAAATGCAGCAAACATGTCAGCATGTCAGCATCATTACTGGGATGTTGGGAAAAAGCAGAGGACACGAGAAATGATCCAGGCTGAGTTGGATTTGGGAAACGGCTTGGTGATGGAGACGGTGATGGGACGCACGGCGCAGGAGATCGGGGAGAGAGCGCAGAGAAAAGGGCCCGTACCACCGATGCGGTCCACGAACCCTCACTGTCTGATATGACGAGATCCTCCAAGAAAATAATCCAGATTTTTACAATTATACAAGGCTTCAAATTGCGGAAATCAGGCCCGCCCCACCGTGACCCGATTAATTGGATTTGAACGGGAGAAAATGAAAAAGGATTATGAGAAAAAATACAATAAGTACAGTAAGACAAATTGTGACTGGCAGGTATTTCACTGCACATTTATTTGATTTATGCAATGGTGACATGTATATACACACTGCAACAAAAAGCGTGATGAAATGAAAAAATTGGCAAAATAAATGAAAAACTGCGAAGAACGATTGTTCGGTATTATTCGGTATTCGGCCAAGTGTTATTTGCCATTATTATTTTTGGTTTCGGTTTCGGCCACAAATTTTCATTTCGGTGCATCACTACTATCCACTTTTATTATCCACGTTTGAGAGTGACCCAGTGCTGTTATTGTGTACGATCAATACTGTGGTTGGAAGCCTGGGTGGTCACATGACAGAGGTGAATACACGTACGTGAATACAGCGGAGGTATGTTCTCTCTAACACATTGATTAGTTGCCCTCAGACCCCCAGAAATGTTTTTGTCAGTTCTTTTTTCTCATTTAGTTGCCGTCATGCCTCCCTTTGCCTCCCCAAACCGCTGTCTGACTGTTCTGTCTTTCATCCTGGCTCAGCTCCAGAACAGGCTGGCAACCCTGAGCCCGTTTCCTGGAGGGGTCCAGAACATGAGCGTGGGTATCCGTCAGGGGCTGCAACAGCCCCAGACGCCCCCACAGGTGAGTCAACACGTTTGTTTCCATGGATCTGATGATGTTGTTTAAATATCAGAGCTAGGGACGTCCCGATCAGGTTTTTCTGGCCCCGATCCGAATCTGAGTCATTTGATTTTGAGTATCTGCCGATACCGAGTCCCAATCCAATACTTTCGTTACACATTAAAAAAAATTAACAAATGCAAAATAAACAGATCCAGGTTGTCTCCTATTTTTATTTTATTCACCTTATTTTATCATTTTGCACTATTAACTAGAAAAAATAGTGCAAATTTAAACATAAATTTGAATGAAATAAAAACAGCAGCTCATCTTTAAATACCCAGCAGGCATGTAAACAAATAAGCAAATAAAAGTCTAGCAATGTCATAAAGTAAGGCAGTTATGGTTTTTAGACCGTACTCTTACTGCTTACTGTCCTTTTCTGGCTTAAATAAAAATAAATTAAATAAAATGTTTGTGTTTGAAGTGGCCTACAATCTTCCTCGCGTTACCCAGGGTGTCCATGACACTCGTGCGTGCAAAGTCGGCAGGAATGAGCGAAACAGAGGCTTTGTTCGGTTTTCAGTCACCGTTGTAACTTAAATGTGCAGACCACCACAAACAAACAACTTTATTGAACTCACATTACGTGACTGCTCACACTCCGCCCTCCACCTCCCCCATAGCGTTCTTCATATTAGCAGCGTTGTCGCGCAACATCACGTGGACCTGTTGCTTGGTTGTTTTTTTTTGTTTGTTTTTTATCCCCGATTTTTACTCTAAGTAACAGTCCTGGGCATTGCCATCCTCTACCAACCCCGGAGGGCCCTCCACTGAGCTCAGGTCTCCTCCTTAACCTGAGGAGTGAGCAGGCCGCATCTTTTCACCAGACAGGGTGGGGCTTCTGTGGCCGGACGTAGCGCGTGGAAGGATCACGTTATTCCGGCCAGATCCGGCGCCCCGGTTGGCCAGAGGGGGCATGTATAGCCCAGGACTGTGTGCATGTTTTTGTGAGAGTAGCTCACATTAGCCACCAAGGGAACACGGGGAGAACATACAAACTCCACACAGAAAGATCCTTTCACCAACCCCACCCAGGGTGTGGGTGCTGAAGTCATGGGGGAACTAACACGCATTCAGCGCACACCTGTTGCTTGTTGATACACCGGTTGTTTGGCATTTTTCCATCATCTGTTTGATGTGCTGATCAAAATACTGAGAATAAAATATCTATCTGATCCCTGAATGGGATGCAACGTCCGATTTCCATCAAGTCTGGAACAACGTGATCGGGCCCGATTTCCGATCACGTGATCGGATCGGGACATCCCTAATCAAAGCCTCCAACAGCTGGATCAGTGACGACCACTGACGAGTTTATCGTCTCTAGTTTGTTTTAGCATCATTTTCATAATCTTTTACAATGCCCACAACTTTAGTCCCTTCAGTGCTTTCACAACTGTTTGTAAGGACTGTATTTGTTTAATGTCGGACTATTATAGAAGTGGATTTTTATGGTTTGTTCCGATTTAACTTGTGATTTCTGAAAGTGGAGTGTGTTCTCTGTAACCGGCGGTCTCGTCCTTCCAGCAGCCGCCGCTGAATGCCCAGATGGTGGCCCAGCGTCAGAGGGAACTCTACAGTTTCCAGCACCGCCAGCGCCAGCTTTTCCAGCAAAAGGTCATGCTGATGAGACAGAACATGGCAGGCACGCCCACCGGGGCGGCGGGGCCCCTCGGTAATGCCAGGGTCCCAAAGGGCCCTCCCACCACATCTCAACAGCAGTTCAACTTCCCACCAGGGTACACCCCCATGACGGGAAACCCCCCTACCTCACCAAGTCACTTCAGCCCCCTGTCTGGGGGCCCTTTAGACAGCAAACTGTCAGTCCGAGTTCCCCTGAACAACCAGACGATGGGGGGCGTGCAGGGCCAGTTCGACAGCAACATAAACTCCTCATTGCAGCAAGGACTGTTTCAACAGTTCGGAGGGTCTGGTGAGTTCAAGGAAAAGTGCTTCAAAGTTAAAGGGGACCTATTATGGCATCTAATCCGTATTTTAAACAGGCTTTGAATGTCTTAAAAACAAGCTTTTGATGCGACGCACGCCGTACGGTGTAGGCTCTGCGTTGGTTTAACGCAGAGCCATAAATCAGCCTTTACACCGTGTCATAACTGCATGCGATGCGAGCGAGCGTCAGCGACAAAATCAATTCCATTGCTTTATTTTCTATTGGACTGTCCTAACTGGCCGCTGCGCAGCGTGACGCGGCGCGCTGTTTTGAGCTGAACATTTGTCGGACAACCTGCTTCTATTTTCTTCCTGTCGCTCGCGTTGAAAGCCGGTTGAAAGCGCTGTAGGAAACAGTCATGGATAGGGAACGACTGATCCAGTTAGTTGAAATGAGAAGTTATCTCTATGATTCCTCCTCATTTCACTACAAAAACCTCAATAAAGTGGCAGCTGGCTGAAGGGAGATGGACAGAGAGCGTCCGGTGTCCAGACACTGTACAGACACTGCAGAATTTGGTTGCTTTCCTCCTTCTCTGAGTTGGCAGGCTGAGGGGAGACCACTTTATATATGTTAAAGCAAGAAAAAAACGGTTTTTCATAATAGGTACCCTTTAAAAAACATATGATGTCCAACAGAATACAAATATTAATATTCTTTAACACAGCTGTGGTCCAACAAGAGCCACCGTTTCCTCCCGAGATGAGCCCCACCAGTCCGTTGTTATCACCTCAGAACTCCACCTCCCAGAGTCCTCTGCTCCAGCAGGCCCCACCCCCGGGCTACCAGTCACCAGACATGAAGAGCTGGCAACAAACCGGCATGGGCAGGTAGAGAGCGAGTTTCTATCCCTTCTGCCTCGGTGGTTATTGATGATTAATCCATTGGACGATGTGAGAGACGTCAGGACAGGTTTAAGTGCAATCTGTGACTGCTTCTCTGCGCCGCAGCCTGTTCAGTCAGCCGGGCCAGAGCGCGGGGCAGGTGTTCAGCCAGCAGGGCGTTTACAACAACATGAGCATCACCGTGTCCATGGCCGGAGGCTCGGCTAGCGTGGGCTCGTTGCCTCCCATGGGAGCGGCAGCTGGCATGAGCAGCACTAACCTCAGCAACGTCAGTTCAGTGTGCAGCGACCAGCAGGTTAGTAAAGTCGATCTGTCACTGGGTCACTTGTGCTTGTCCTCGCCGACTTTGAAAGGCTGCCATTTTTTTGTATAAGTACTAATATTGTCAACATATGTGTTTCATTACACCCCCGCTGCTATGACTTAGCCCCTGCATTGTCCTTTGTCTTGTTGGGTATAAAATAAAGGGCTGTTGTTTAAAATGTAGGCTCTAATGTATTTCAGATTCAGACAACTTTATTGATCCCTTTGGGAGAAAATGACATCTCCATCTCACACACACAGACCTGTCATATACAAGAACCAAGAAAGGAGAAATAAAACACCCCGAAAACCAACACCCATATAAAAGATAAAAAGATAAATAGAATTATATGAATAGAAAATCAAAAATAGAATAAAAATATATGTGCATATACGTGTTTAAATATACCGGAAACATGTACAATATAACATATACTATATATATATATATATATATATATATATATATATATATATATATATATATATATATAAATAATACAAAAGCTGAAAAGACAGATCGTATGATTGTAAACTAATAATTGCAATATATAATTTACTCAATGCTATAGTTATATAATAGTAGTATAATATAATATGATACATGTTTTCCACAATATCTGTTATGCACAAAGTTATTGCACAGTCTGGTTTGTTGGTCAGACTGACTCCTCACAGTCCCTCTGTTCTCTTCATGTATATATATATATGTATATATATATGTATGTATGTATGTATGTATATATACATATAATTTCAATGTGTATACGTGTGGTTGTGCTTCCTCTTGGTGTCGGGGGCAGCTCTTTACATGCGTCACATGACACGGATCAGCTGGTGCGTTAATAGTCTCAGCACACGCACTTAAAAATATCTTCTAAAGACATAACAGCAGGAATGTGAATCAATAAACATGTGAAAGATAATCAATTTAATATAAAAAGAAGAATTGGAGGACATGGTTCCTGTCTCTGATGTGTCCCTGTCCATCGTCTGTTGTCCCGGCAGCCTGTTGCCGACAGAGACGTAGGAGCTTGGTACGTCGGTACTTCGGGTCGAGCGTGACCACACCAAGCTGCATTTGTTGTTACAGAACTAAAAGGAAACTGCTCAAAATGCCTAATTTTCTTAGAAATGTATGTCTAACACTTGTTAGAAAAAGCCGTTACACGCAAACATGAGCACATTTATCCGTACGCTTACGTTCAAGAAAGGAAAAAACTCACAATGGTCACTGAAAAACTAACTAAAGTAATGATGAATAATGCAATGAAACAAACTAGTGAAAACTATGTGCTTTTGAATTGTGGTTCATCAGAACAAGCGATGACCCCTAACCCTCAAGAAACTGACCTTTTGAGTCGGTACCTTTTTAAATTACCGTATTTTGAGGACCATAAGGCGCAATATCAATGAGGCGCACCGGGAAATAATGCGCATGATAAAACATATATAAAGCGAAAGTAAGGTAAGGTAAGTCGAACTTTATTCAGCTGATTCACAATAACTCGGAATATCGTTTAGTTATAACAAATAAAGAAAAATACACTGATTTTTAAATCATTGGTCTGCCACAAATCCACCAATAAAAAGTGGAGGAGGTAAGCGTGTTACTACGTCCTGTTCTCTGATTGGTTCATCATTACCAGCAATAGAGGACACCTGAAGTTAGTGTGAGGTTGGAACAACATTGTATTCAAATATTTGATTATAATTAAATTATGATACAGATTTGAAAATTGGGTTTAAATTAAAAATCTAACGTTGGCTTGACGTCTAACTTTAGTAAGGTTACATTGACTAGATGTCGGATGATGGTTGCTTGCCAGCGCTAACTAGTTGTCTGACGTTGCAACCCGTATCCAACCGAGGACCAACGTTAACGTGTCAGCTGAAGGTCTGACCATCAATCAATCCTGTCCAAGAACAAACTGCTCCAACTGTCTCAGGTTTGAAGGGTTTTTCCTCTCCAGACTTTATGTTTGACCTTTTGCCACAGATGTGCAATAGGATTTAGAGGAGGACTTCAAAACAGTCCGATGTTTTGTTTGTAACCGTTCTCTGGTGTTTTGGGTGGTGATCCTGTAGCGGGACACGTGTCCTGTGACTGAGACCTCTCACTACAGACGTCTCACTACAGACGTCTCGCTACAGACGTCTCGCTACAGAATGCGTGAGATTTCATTGTATCTTCACAGAGTCGAGGCGCTCTCTGCCAGACGTGGTAAAGCAGCCTCTCGACAGAACCGAGCCTCCTGAGTGTTTCAGATGAGGTACCGTGCCCTGCACTCTGGCACAGACGGTGCCATATGGGACATCAAACTACTTGAAGAGGCTCTCGGAGCCCTGACTCTTAACATGCTTGTCTAGAATGGGTTTTTTTTTTTTTTTTGAGTTAGTAGTTTATTTAATCACTGAAACCCCTTTTACTGATCAAGACACCGAAACAACCACTGGAACATATTTACAGCTCAAAATCCTCAATCCGTTTGTGTTTTCCATCAGTAAAGTGCACATCCATCCAGAGCTGGGTTTTTTTTTTCTTAAAACCCACCCAATTACAGTAAGAAAACAGGGGAAAAAAACAAATAAACAGAAAAAAAATATACATTTCCACCAGTAACTCTCAATTTAGGCCTTTAAAAACATCTCTGCTACTTTTAATTTAATCCCTCGCAAATGAAGACATGCTGTCCAGATGTGTTGAAGTCTGACTGGAAGTTATCCACATTTAACAATAATCATTTATATATTAAAAAAATAATCACCGTCTGGAAACAAATTAATAAAAGACCCCAAACATGGACCCCTTTCAGCAGAAACGCAAACATTTATGAGGCAAAAACTGGTTTTAGATGACAAGTTTTTCTGAGTCTGTCAGAGAAATTTCTAGAATGGGTTTTCTGACAGACAGACCGGCTGCAAGATCGCAGACACCCGTGTTACTTATTACAGGACACACTTTAGTTTAGTACTTCCTGTCCAGTCCTTTTTATACCAACTAATTTGTCCCAGCATGCTTTCAAAGACTATGCTGACCCACAATGCAAAGCAATGTCTGGTTTTGACTATTTGACTTTCAGAAAATTATTATTTATTATTATTTTTGTCAGTTTCAGGCACCATGGTGGGTTTTTCTTTCTTATTTTATCGTAAGGGTACTGAAGGATGAACCACCTGCGCTGCGAAACCAACGTTTCTGCTTCTGCTTCTGCAGGTGCAGCAGGTTCAGGTGTTCGCGGACGTTCAGTGCACGGTGAACCTCGTGGGCAGCGACTCCTACCTGAACCAGAGCGCCATCGGAGCCCCGGCCCCCCAGAAGGGCCCCGGCGCGCCGGGCTCCCAGAACAACCAGGCCCAGCAGAAGAGCCTCCTCCAGCAGCTCCTCACCGAGTGACCCCCCCCCTCCTCCACGCTGGCTTTCCTGCTCCCTCTATCTCTCCACACCTCCGCCCCGCGGGTGGCTGCACCAGACCCAATGCTGTCTCCGTCTCACCGAATGAATGAAAGGATGGATGTTCCGAGGGCCACAACGTAAGCTCAGAGAGGTGCGGCTGTCGCTGGAGCAGCCTGACCACTTCTTTGCGGGGGGGGGGGATCCCGGGCTGCTTGTTTTAACGCCCAGTATTTAAAGAAAAGTCAGAAGGAGCAGCAGTGTATTTAAACCTGCCTGTCTAATCTGTCTGACAACCTGTCTGTCTGCCTCAGCCTATTAAAGGCAGTGTTGTCTTGCTGCTCATTCCTCTGTGACCTACTTCCTGCTTCCTGACCCAAGAAAACAACTGCGACGTCATTGTTGATTTGCCAAGTTGTCGTAACTGTCAAATCAGGGCCGACCACCCTTTTTTCTTTTTTTTTTTTCTTTCTTTTAACCCTCTTTTTTCCCCGATCAGACGGTTTTCGTCACGCCGTTGCAGCAGTATCTTGGGAGCATAAGTTGCAGCTCACAGCTGAACTCAGCATTCACGTGTGAGAGTATCTCGCACTGTAACACCTCTGGCTTTTGTTTTGGGTTGTGTTTATCCTTTATTTTATTTTTTTGTTCTCTACCTGTCTCTCAGCGATGTGGGAATGTTAAGATTTCAGACCTCTGCGGCATTGTGGGATAGGAGCTCAGTATCAGCTGGTTCTGTGACTGTTCCTCCCTATCGGCTACAGTGCCTGGTGGAAGTGTGAGTTTTTCCCAAGCTCTGCTTCTTCTACTACATGTTATTCTATTAAGTCTTCTGTTAATTTTTTTTTTTGTTTGTTTGTTTGAATTGTTTAAAATTTTCTGCTCTCACCGTCATCATCATCATCGTCATCATCATCTTCATGATATTCAGAAGAAGCTTTGACAACAACCAGAACGGATGCGTCGATGGGTGGATGGGAGACAGACGGGATGCTGCTCAGTTTGGAACTTAGATGTCTTCCTCCCTCCGGGAGGAGATTTTATTTTTTATTTTTGTCAAAGTATGATATAAAAAAAAAAAGACTTTTATGATTATTTAACTGTCTGTCCATCACATTTTACCCTCACTTCAGCAGCTGTGAATACAGAATCCGATGGGTT
This sequence comes from Cololabis saira, assembly GCF_033807715.1. Classification (NCBI taxonomy): domain Eukaryota; kingdom Metazoa; phylum Chordata; class Actinopteri; order Beloniformes; family Belonidae; genus Cololabis; species Cololabis saira. The sequence continues at coordinate 13,740,892 of NC_084604.1, forward strand.
CTTTCTCTCTTTTTCTCTCTCGAGTATCTTCATGCGATCTCTCAGCCTATCAGTGTTGTTTGCCATGTGCACCATGCAGGTGGGTAGTATTGTACATTACAGAAGGATAAAGACTTGGAGATGAGCTTACTCTTCTCTTGTACCTGCTTTCCTTAAAAAAGAAAAAAAAAAGACAAAAAAAAAAGTGTAATTAATTGATTACAGCAAAACTCTGTATAGTATCATTTGATCCAGGTTAGTTTCCTGTTTTTAAAACCAGTTCTAATAATGTGAGCTCTTGGTTTTTTGAGATTATTGGCATATTGTAATAAGGCTACATGTTGCAGTGGAGGAGGAAGTTATTCCAGCTTCTGCAATGTAAAAAGAAATTTTAAGAGATTTGGTAATTAAAAGTTAGCTAGACCTCACTCCTTCTGGCGTCCCGGCCGCGCTGCAAGCAGCCACTCTGAAAAAAACAAAACAAAACGGTATTTATGGCTTTGATTTGTCTTGTGGTTACCAGGGAACCAGTTGGCCATCTTTTGTTGCTTTCTCCTCTTTTTTTTTTTTTTTTTTTTTTTTTTTATTGTCTTATTTTATTTTAAACTCCAATGTATGGACAATAATTTTAAGCGGTTTTCAGACAGTACATGTGTTTGTAACCATTGCATATAAAATGATAACACCTAAAGCCATGTTCTTTGCTGTGATGGACGGAGCCACGTCAGTATTGTGCCTGTAGTTGCAGCAAACGACAAACTTTCGGTTATTGTTCCTATATATGACATTTAAGTAGAGGCTTTAGTAATAGAAGTTCCTAACAAAGATGTGATGGATGATTAATTTAAAAATGTTGTGAATTTGAAACTAAACAGGAAGGGTTGAGTCAGAGAAGAAAAAAAAAGAAAAGCGGACTTTCTTCGTTTCCTCCTCACCTTCTGCACACCTGTGTTGTTCGCGTTGAGGGTCACTTTCTGGGGCTCGGCCCGGCTCTCCCTCCGTCTCCGGTTTCCCGATGAAGACTTCACTCCACTCACTGGCTACACACACACGTACAGTTCTCTGTTGACTACTGTTGCTCAGTCAGACACTGTCTCTCTCCGTCATCACAGACCTCTTTTCAAGAAAGCAAACACTTCGTCATGCTCAGAAACCCTGCCGGGACGTTGCCTCTTAATATTCTTTACATGAGTAAATTTACACAAAATATACTCATGATCTCTAAATTGAGTGTGAGATTTTTCTAAATTAGCTGGAGGACGCCCCGTACTGCACCTTTATCTTAACAGCGACTGATTGGCCGTCCGTCAATTGTTCCTCATGGAGTTTCCTCCTGACGTATCTGCCGTGTTCTCACGTCAGCACGAACTCGGATGACCCGTGGCTCTTTCTGTCTCGTGGGAGATGGCGGGGTAAACGCCTAATTGAGTTTCAAACTACTTAACTCATGCCGGCCGTTAGGTGGACAGGTCTGGCGCTGGTTCTGCTGAAGCAGGCTTCTCTGTGTGCTGCTTCCACAGAGACTCTTCCCCGTCTGCCACGGTGCCCAGATGATGGAGAGATCAGTCAACATTCCGCTCAGCCGCTCCTGCAGCGACGCCGTGGGCTCTGAGAAGCGCTTTCCCGCTCAGCCACAGTGTCTTACGTGTATCGATGTGCGTCGTGGATGCAACCGGTGGCTCCCAAATAGCAAGAGGGTTTAAACCGGATTTATAAATGCAGGACAACCACGTGGAAATATTACCGCAGGCTTTTGCATGCGCAGAGTGAGTTGTCTGATGGTTTGGAACCATGTTTTCACACTGTGAGCAGCTTGTTTTATTGCTGTTTTGACGACGCTCTGCATCAGTATAGTCCCCTCCAGCCGGTCATCTTGTGATGGTAACGCAGGAGCTTCATGCCTCCCTCGGCGTTTGAAACGGTTGTTTCTGATCCAGGCTCGACTCTGAAGCTCTGAGATCAAACATCCGGGGAGGTTTTTCACCTCCGATGTGATCATGCTGCGTCTGGCCCTGATGAGATACACGGTTGATCTTCTAGCTTCTCTGGTTGTTGCCAAAAGCCTGAACTGTGCCACGTCCCTTTCGTTACAAAGTCACGTAAAAGCCTCCAGACACGCGCTTTTGGCTGTTGAAGTAAGCATTCCTGATATCTGGAGCAGGAAGAAAAGCTTCTTACAGAAAAGGCTGGCATCTGAGTTTGGCATCAGATCAGAATAAGTTGCTTCTGCACTCGTCCAAGTCGGCTGAGATAAACTGAGATAACGCAACCGTTAAATCCAACTTCAAAGCAGGACAAAAAGGTCCAACTATTCCTTTAAACAGCAATGTAAAGATGAATGAGAAGTCGACATTTATCCCAGTAAAAGGGTTGAATCCAGAAAGGCCGGCGCATCTGTCCCTGATCAAACACTGACACATGGCAGAAGAGTGCAGAAAACTTCCTGCTTGGATTTTTTTTTTTTACCCGCGGCATCGAACACCCGCTTCCTTTTACTTTACCGCATGGACTTATGTACGTCCTATGTACATGGTTTCCTGTACAACTCTGTTCAAATGGAGAAGCTCAGCAGCAGCAACTGTCCGCTTATCCTGCAACAACTACCGTTAAAAAAACCAACAAAACATGCCAAATACATCCGCTGCATACGTGAGATGTTATTATGCAACAGCCATTCAGTGGAAGCAAGAGTCCCTCCCTTATCACTACAGTCAACTGGTACCAGGTTCACCTCTTTTATAATGTTTGTTTCATGATGTTAACATATTGTAAATAACACAGAAATGTGAAAATGTATTTGTTCAGAATCAACGAAAAAGTAGTGCTCCGAATTTGTGGTAAATAACTACTCGCCTCTGTCATGTTTTTATTTTGATTTGATTTTTCTACTTTTTTATTTTTCTGATGACTTGTGTGTGTGCGTGCGTGCGTGTGTGTGTGTGCGTGTGTGTGTGTGTGTACGTGACTGTGAGCGCGCATGTGACTAATACTGTATATGTGGTGTTCTCTGAGATGAAACCGATGAAGATGTCCTGTTTGATTCTCCTCTCTGCCCTTTAGACCCTACACAGTACCTGTGGGTGTTTTCACGTAACTATGCCAGAGAATGATTTAGCGACTGCTGAATGTGATTTTACTGAGAGAGAAGCAGTGTGGACTGGCTTTTTGTACGGGTTAATTTAAAAAAAAAAAAGGAAAAAAAGAAAAAAAAAAGAAAGAAAGAGGCCATATTATTTAATTTTCTCTTGTCAGAGGTTTAAGCAGATCGGAGAGAGTGGAGCCTTGGTTTTGTGGAGGAGTGTAGGTGAGCGGGGTGTTGTGTCCTCTTTCCTTTCCTCATCTGTCCGACTGACGTCACCTTGTTTCGCATCAGTCAGTAGTAAATGACCAAAGCTTCAACACGTTTGATGGAAATCATATGCAAACCTCATCGTCACTGGGGCGAGGCGTGATGTAGCGCCCTCTGCTTCTCTCTGTCTCGCGCGGCGGCGTGCATGCGCGTTCCATCCCTCCCCACCCGACCCGTCTCGGCGTCTCAGCACTCTCCGTTTTCTCAGCGTGGCCTATGAGCAACAATCTCTGTGATGTATCCAAAGTTTGGTCGGTTTTTAGACTTTGCCAATGAGGTCTTCTGAGCCTGAAGTGCTTATCACTCGTTTACAGGAACAAGGAAAACATTGCAACCGTTAGCTATGCACCTTACTGAAACAAGCATTTCCTCTCATGCATGCAGACGTTACACCGGAGCGACCGCAGGTCACTCATTTGGAGAAATTTAGAGTTACTTTACAACAACAATGGAAAGAAAAAAAAGCCCCCGCAGTGGGATTATTCCTGCCGACGACCTCTATCAGCTCTCAATTTCATTCTTGAACAAAAAAAAAAGACTATTTCCCCCCCATTTACCCGATGATTTATACCAAACTTGAGGTGCCTCGTGTATATACAGTATTTTATGCAGTAAAGATTGCTCCTTTACTGTTCAACAGTAATGACCTTGTTAACCAGGGTTGGTTTTTGTTTTTTTGTTTCTTTTTTTAAAAGAAAAACTTTTTTTCACCTTTTTAAAGAAAAAAAATAGTTTACTGTACAAATGACTTTTTTACACACGTAGAAGATTAATCAGATTATCCCAGGAATTTGCAAATACAATCTAATTTTGCACTTTATAACACATCCATTGGGAGTGAAAAGGCCATCAAGACTCTTGTCTCAATATGTTCAGCTTCTGGGTTTTTGTCCCCTGAATGTACCGAGAAAATGTTCGATATTGTCATTTAATTCAAACGAAATGAATTGTTTGGCTTCTTCATGGAGACTTTAGTAGATACCCATCATCCAAATGACTGCGAAAAATTGTACACACTTTAGCTTCTTTGTAATGTAATATGTATGTGTGTGTGTGTGGTTGTGTGTGCGCGTGCGTGTGTGTGTCTTACACTGACCGATCCTCAGTATAAGTACTATGCTATTCTTCTTCAGGTGACATCCCTCCCTCTTCTTTGCGCTGTCTTCTAGTACCAGATGTCCCGTTAAAGACTTCCAGCTTGAACTCTGAACATTCCTGCTCACAACCATTTTAGCAACCGCAGACACTTTGCCCTCCAGCCGCCTGGCCTTTGCTTCCCCGTCACACAGTCGTCTTTCCTTTCTTTCTTCTCTTCTTAAACCCGAGGCGGTGTGCCGCTCTGTGTCCGTCTAGAGGCGTGCTCGTGTGAACCTTGACCTCTGCCGCCTGTCAGAGCCGTGGTGCGCCGGCCCGTTGGACGTCGTCTCTAGTGTTTAGTGGTGCACGGATACCCGGCCCGGGTTGGCAGCGGGAGCAAGCGTCCAGATAAATCACGAGTCTCACAAACTTTTTCACGAAGCAAAAACCTTTTTTGATCCGCCGCGGATCCGCCGCGGTATTCCTGCACCACTGAGACCCGTCGGCCTCTTCACGCCTCCGTCTCATTCCTGGTCCTCGTGTTCAGATCCAGAACCCGCTCCGTGCGACGTCCACCGCAGCATCAGTTGTCAAGTTTTTATAAGTGCTTCCTTACTGGGACTGAGGTTGGATTTAGGTCATGGATTTTAAAAGAAGGCTTAGTATTTACTCACCACTGGGTGTGTCCTTGTGTTTGAATGTGTGTGTTTGGGTTGGTGTTTAACTGGAGAACTCAAGGAAAAAGACCAAGGTTCCACTTTCTCCCTTGTACAAATTAATATAAATATACAAACACATATATATGTGTATATATGTATGCATATATATACATATACATATATATATACATATATATATATATATAATATGAATATATATGATGCATTTTACTCATTTTTGTCCAGTTTTGTATATTACACTCATGTAAAGTTTGATTTTAAAGAGGCATCGGAGCAGCTATTACAAGACAATTTGAGTGGCAATGTTAATTGGGGAGAGTTTTATGCATGTTATATTTTCTTTGTTTTTTCTCTCTCTCTCTCTCTCGTCTCTTTTACAAACCCTTCAACCGCCCCTGTTCAGGTGTGTAACGTGAATATAAAGAAATCTACCTTTTCTTTGGAAAGTTGTAGACAATCAGTCTCAGGCCTGGTCCAGTCCCTGTGGGGAGTGAGAGCCCTGTAGGCTAACAGACAAAAACAAAGCTCTCTTTATTGTCATTTACTGGAAGTCTAAATTCAGAGGTTTGCTCATTCATGTGTTTGTGGCTGCTCAAGTTTACACACAAAAACACACACTTCTCTACTACACTCAAAACACAAACACCTCGTGCATTTGATCCCTCTGCTTTCTTTCCAAGGTGAGGATGCCAACCTTGAGGAAATGATGCTTTGACTAACAAATCTATAACATCTATGAATGTGGGAATGCAACACATTGCAATAAAAAACACCATTTGAAATGCAGCACGTTGGTCTCCGTGGTCTTGATTTACTCTCCAAACCCTCATCTCATGTAACCATAGAGATTAACTATAGAAGGGATGTATTTTCCAGGTGTGTCAATTAAATGTATTGATTAAAAGGTGTTTTGCCGACATAGAGCATTGCAGAACAGTTGACACAATGCAAAGATATCAGTAATGGCCCTGCAATCATTGCTGCCCATCGATCAGGGAAGGGTCATGGGCATTTCCAAACAATCTGGAGTCTGTCAACCGTGAGAAATATTCACGACTAGAAAACATTTTAGATGGATGCTCATCTTCCTAGGAATGCAACATACGATATGTATAATGGTATGATTTGGTATGATGCTTGTTGGGAAGGGCTGCCAGCACAAACCACCGCTCTAGAAAGAACGGCAGCAAGATGTTGGGGTTTGCAGTGTCGCACTTGAACGGGCTGCAAGACTTGGCCCGACCTCCGGGCACAGATGAGACTAAAAGGGAAGTGTTGGAGGCCAATTTTGGTGAAAACCAGCAAATTTGCACCAAAATCTCGTACTGGCTGCCCGGCACAATGGTAGAGGACTGATGATTTGGACTTGTTTTATGCATCTTGCATGTTTTGAGTCCACCATGAAATTATCTTAAACTAAATTCTTCTAGATTTAAGGCAAGGCAAGTTTATTTATATAGCACAATTCAACACAAGGTAATTCAAAGTGCTTTACATCGACATTAAAAGCAGCAAGACATAATTAGACAGTAAATAAAATGAAATAAAATTATGAGAAAAGAAGTTAAAATAATAAAAAGCACAAGTTGCTGATTTAAAAGTACGCTTAAATAACAAATGAAATAAAATGATAAGAAAAGAGGTAAAATAAAAAGCACAAGTTATTTGAAAATAAGGGCAGTAGAGTACAGCAGGTAAGTATTTAATTTAGGAGTACGCTTCAGTAAACAGTAATGTTTTTAGGCCTGATTTAAAGGATCTACAGTTGGAGCAGACCTCAGGTCTACAGGAAGTTTGTTCCACCGGTGAGGAGCAGAATAAATGAACGCTGCCTCACCTTGCTTGGTTCTTGTTCTTGGGAACCACAACAAACCAGATCCAGATGAAGCTCAGGGGTCTGGGAGTTTCATAGGAACTAACAGATCCAGCATGTATTTTGGTCCAAGACCATTCAGGTCTTTGTAGACCAGCAGTAAGATTTTAAACTCTTTCCTTTGACTCACTGGAAGCCAGTGTAGTGATTTCATGACCGGTGTAATATGGTCCAGTTTCCTGGTGTTTGTAAGGACTCTGACAGCAGCGTTCTGGATCAGCTGCAGCTGCCTGATAGATTTCTTGTTAAGGCCTGTAAAGATGCCATTGCAATATTCCAACGTACTGAAAATGAATGCACAAATACGTTTTTCCATGTCTTGTTTAGACAGAATCCCCTTAATTCTAGCAATGTTTTTTAGGTGGTAGTAGGCAGATTTAGTGATAAACTTTAGATGGCTCTTGAAGTTCAGGTCTGAGTCAATAATTAAACCCAGGTTTCTGGCTTGATTCGTAGCTGTCAATGACATGGAGCCAAGGTGAGCGCTGATCTTTTCCCTTTCATTTTTAGGGCCAAAAATGATCACCTCTGTCTTTTCTGAATGTAGCTGGAGAAAATTCTGGCACATCCGCTCATTGATTTGATGAATAAAGTTACTCAATGAGAGTAGGGGACTGTAGTCATGTGGTGACACTGAAATATAGAGCTGTGTGTCATCGGCATAAGTATGGTAGGAAATGTTATGATGTTCCATAATCTGAGCTAGTGGTAACATATAGATGTTGAATAGAAGCGGTCCGAGAATGGACCCTTGAGGAACCCCACATGTGATCTTGGTTCTCTCAGACTCATGGTTTCCAATTGACACAAAAAAGGCCCTATCTTGCAAGTAAGATTTAAACCATTGAAGCACAGTGCCGGTAAGTCCCACCCACTTTTCCAGTCTACTGAGAAGAATGTTATGATCAACTGTGTCGAATGCAGCACTGAGATCCAGTAATACCAGAACAGAGGATTTGCCTGCATCATTATTCAGATGAATATCATTTAAGACTTTGATTTGAGTACAGTCTCAGTGCTGTGGTGTGGCCGAAATCCAGACTGAAATGCGTTAAAAAGATTGTTTTGCATCATAAAAGCATGGATTTGCTGGAAAACGACCTTTTAAATGATTTTCCCCAAAAATGTTTTATTACTGCAGTTTTCAAGGCCTGGGGAAACTGGCCTGTTTGAAGAGAAGTATTTATTATCTGCAATACATCCGGAGCTATGCAGTGAAAAACTGTTCTAAAAAAGTTTGAAGGCAGAATATCAAGACAGCATGTTGTGGGCTTTAATTTTGAAACCGTTTCCGTTAGGGTTGTATAATCTAAGAGGCAGAACTGTCCCAGCTTTACTAGAGGATGGGAAGGCCGAAGTGGTATCATTCCTGAGGTGGAGCACATTGCTTGTCTTATCTGTAATATTTTGTTAGTGAAAAAGGCAGCAAAGTCATTGCATGCCTTTTCAGACATCAGTTCAGGGGGGATTGAGGCTACGGGGTTTGTCAGTCTGTCTACCACAGAAAACAGTGTGCGAGCATTATTACTGTTTCTATCGATAATCTCTGAAAAATACGATTGCCTTGCATTCTTCAGTTAATGGTTATAGTTGCGAAGACTCTCTTTATAAATGTTGTAATATACCTGAAGTTTGTTTTTGCGCCACCTGCGTTCTGCTTGTCTACATATCCTTCTCTGTGCTTTAACCAGTGTGGCGTTTCTCCAGGGTGACTCTTTCCTCCCGGACAGAACTTTGGTCTTAATTGGGGCGATAGAATCAATAACAGTCATAACATTGGAACTGTAACTGTTAACAAGGTCATCAACTAGAACTGAGGAAAGGGTTAGTGCACAGGTGTTATCATTTATATAACGCTTTCTGATTACCTCTGTGACATTGTTATGTGACGTCTACAGGTAAAGCACAACCTGGAAAAAAACAGCAACTTTACGAAAAGAGAGAGGCTTAAAAATAAAAGAACTAGTGTGGCAGGACCCAACAAATACAACCGATAGTAATCTTGCAGAGCGATGTTTAAAACGTGCATGAAGAAATTTATAAACTGGAGAAAAATGGGTCAAGATAATGTGAGATAAAGATTAGTTAAAGGAATTGCTGGCAGGAGCTTGTTTAAGTTACTGGATCATATGATTTTCTTACTTTTTCAGGCAGTGCTTCTGTATTTTTGCTTGGTTTAAATCAACGATTACTTATTTTTTAGTTTTGTTTTAAAAAACTAGTCTAGTCCTGTACTAACCTAGTCTAGTTCTGTACTAGTCTAGCCTAGTTCTGTACTAGTGTAGTTTAATTATGTACTAGTCTCGTTCTGTGTTCAAGTCTAGTTCTGTACTGGTTTAGTTTTGTACTATTTTAGTCTAGTCTAGTTCTGTACTAGTCTAGTTCTTCTGTACTAGTCTAGAGTTTTTACTAGTCTAGCATAGTTTTGTACTAGTCTAGTTTTGTTCTAGTCTCGTTCTTTACTAGTTTAGTCTGGTTCTGTACTAGTCTAGTTCTGTACTAGTTCAGCCTAGTTCTGTATTAGTCTAGTTCTGTACTAGTTCAGCCTAGTTCTGTATTAGTCTAGTTCTGTACAAGTATAGTCTCGTTCTAGTCTAGTCTCGTTCTGTACTATTTTAGTCTAGCTAAAATATGCCACATGTGCATCAAAAACAAATATTCAAAAAAGTTAAATACTTCTTAAAAGAAAAATGTTGCGACAACTTAAAACAATTATCTCAATACTTCAGTACCAGGAACAAGGGCCTGAAGCTGGTAGTGTGCTTGTCTGCAACCTTGCCTTTATTTTCACTGTTCTTTGTAAAATGGGGATGGTTAATGGTCATGTTTATGATTAGCTGCTAAAGCTAACTGGTTATAATAGACCAGCTGCAGAATAGGCCCCTCCCATCCAAACAAGGAATACATTTACAGCAAGACACTGTCAAAAGATTTATAATCGACAAAGCAGTCCTTGAAATATTAACATATTTACATTTAATTGTGACGGTTTTAATACATGATGATTAATAAATGTACAAAAAGAAAAAGAACCACTGATTAGCAGCGTAGCTAATGTGAAGGCAATCACTGGGGATATGTTTACATATATGTCTGGGCGACAACCTCATCTATGTTAGAACGTTGAACTGAACGCAACATATTTACACATAAAGAACTTGAACGTGAACTTGTTCATTCTGCAGATCATGAACTGGAATTTGAACTGTTCAGATTATGTGAGTTGCAGCTTCACCGTTTAGGTCCAATTATTACGGAATAATCCTTCTTATTTCACCAGCGGGCGGCGCACACATTTAAAGTACTCGACGAGCCCGGTGCAGTCTTTATGAATGTAGGCTGATTTATGGTTCTGCGTTACACCAACGCTGAGCCTACGGCTAAGAGGTCTGATTTCCCAGTAACAGGTAGACAAATTGATAATGCACTACAATGTTGGAGATTTACAGCCTCTGAATAAAGTTGAAACGCCACTAGGACAATACTGTATTCAGCAGGGGTCTCCAACCCTGTCCTGCATGTTTTAGATGTGTCCTTGCATCATCACACGTGATTCTATTAATGGCCGTCATCAGCTTGTCATCCAGGTCTGCACAAGTCTGTTAATGACAGTCATTTATATCAGGGTTCTGAGGGGAAATATCTAAAACATGCAGGACAGGGGGTCCTGAGGACCAGGGCTGAAGACCACTGGTATACAGTGAACAGTTTTAGGATAGGGGGACTTTTCATTCGTACTTCTCACCTAAAAATATTGAAATGAACTGAATTTGAACTAGTTCAAAATGAAAATGGTGAACTATGAACGTGAACTGTTCATTTTTAAACTATGTGAACTGAACTTTGAACTAGTTCATGAGAAGTATGAACTTGCACAACACTGGTGGGGTGCTTGTGCTCGTAGTACTCCACTATGGGGTAAGTGATGACGGTCAGCACCAGAACAGCGAGCAGGATGTATAGTTTGTATTCCAGGCACAGAAATGTGCTGTAGCCAAAGGCAATGACGAAACCCAGGGACTCCCACATCTTGTAGTTGGCAAACGCTGCCTCTTTGTGCCTTGGGAAGAGGACTCCGTACAGAGCTGCGAAAGAAAGAGTGTGAACGTTACAAGAAGGAAAAGAGCAGCCTTTGTAGGTATTTCCGTCTCGGGTGTTCAGACAACAGTTGAAATTAGACGATGCAAATGAGCGACGAGCAGCAGTTTGTTGACCTTCATCAGCTTCTGAGGAGCTAATGAAGGTCAAACAACATTTGTCTTTGCAGCGGAGGTCATCTTATATTCTGTCCAGCGTTCAGATTTTTACAACATTGAACCATAAAGAGCTTCAACTCAGTGTCTTTTACATGGACTTTATTCTCTGCAAAGTGTGTCAACTCATGACATCATAATGCTGCCATTCCTTCCCACGACTCTTAAAAGGCCTTCTGGCACTGATGATGTCCAGTGATGATGTGTTTCTGTTGTTATTGTAAGTTTCAAGTGCGCAACAGTTTGGGGTTGTTGTTTTTATATTTCCATTTCAAAATCCCACACATGCTCTACTGGGGACGGGTCGGGACTGCAGGCAGGCCAGATGTTGTACCTCACCCTCTTCACTTATACTGTACCTGAGGTATTGCCCTGCATCGGTCGACACATGCGTGGACATGCGTGGACGTCCCCAGACAATATGTCATTTTGACTGCGGCGTATTTAGCTCCAAAGCCTGGATTAGGGTTCTGCGTTAAGGCTGGATTATGGTTCTGTGTTAAATCGACGTTGAGCGTGTGCCGCAGGTTGCGCCGCAATGAGCACCCCATGGCGCACGCCACGCCGTGCCTGACGTGCACCTCCCAAAAATTGTAACTACGCGTCAAGAGGTTGCAGACCCAACGCAGAGAGAGAGGGCTGTGATTGGTTCGCTTGGTAGCAACGCATTTCTGGTACCGGTTTGTGAAGCGGTCGTGAACTTTCAGCGCTCTTTTCTTCGTGTCTGTGTGATTTTTTTTGTTTTGTTTTTTTGCACAATAGTTGTCCAATTGTTTTCGATTGACTGTGACCGGAAAAGTCGGATAAACCATTCAGGAAAAGATCGCACCCCCCTAGCGCCCGCGGGGGGTATTGCGCTGCGGCGAAATGGAGTGACAGAGAAGTCCAAAGGATTCACGACGGCGTCACGGCAGCGGCGTGTGCTCTGCGTTGGTGTAGCGCAGAACCATAATCCAGGCTTTACAAATGCGTTGCTACTAAGCAAAACAATCACAGCCCTCTCGGTCTGTGTTGGGTCTGTAATCTCTTGACGCGTAGTTACAGTTTTTTGGAGGTGCACGTCAGTCACGGCCTGGCGTGCTCCATGGGGGTGCTCATTGCGGCGCAACCTGCGACGCACGCTCTGCGTCGATTTAACGCAGAACCATAATCCAGCCTTAAAGGTATAGTCCGTGATGTTGGAGAGCTAGCAAGATTTGAAAGTGGCACCTCCTCTAAGCCCCGCCCCCTCCTCCCCCTCCCGTCAGCACTCCGTCCTAAGCCACGCCCCCACAAACTTTGGGGAACGCGCATTTGCAGGAATCGAGTTTTCCAGGACATTTTGGACAGCACATTTTCAACAAAACTACCCCATGTCTCATTCACCTGTAAGCGAGGCCGGTTTTAGGGGGGGGGCAGGGGTGGGCTGTGCCCACCCAAATGTGCGTCCTGCCCACCCAATCAAAGTTATGGGGATCCTTTATTTTTTTTATAATTTTATTTTTTTATAAATATAAAAAAATATCACAGAATATCTGTACCGTTTCTGATTGGGTGGGCACAGCGCATCATTTTTAGACACAACAATGAACGCATACCGCAAAAGTTGTGTCTCGGCGGAGGGACCCGACGTCCCAGCAAAAATGAGCACAACAGAGAAGTTCAGAACAGCACACAGACTGAAGGCTGATTTATGGTTCCGTGTTACACCAACGCAGAATGGTGCGCGTTGCCATGTACCTTACGCCGTAGGCTACGGCGTACCCTATGGCGTAGCCGTGGCTCCAGAGCCTGTACAGCACCGCAGCGCACCGCCACCCGCACCGCCACCCGCACCGGCGCTCTCTACCCTCGCCGGCATGGAGACGCCCCCATACTGGGGGTCTGTGGCAGACCCCCAGTAGCGGACAACCTGCACCGCAGAATCGCACTTTGGGTTTCTTTTTTTAGCCTTTTTAGCAGGGCGAGCCGTTACATTCGACGTGACCGCCCGACCGCGAGCCGGCGGTGAAGCCGGGAGCGTCGGGGGCCCTCCGATGTCAGGCCGCGGTTGCCAGTCGGTCTGGAGGAGCGGGGGGGGGGGTCACACTGGGACACTGAGACACTGAGCCGAGGAGGACCTGTGGGAAGTGGACACGGGGGGCTTGAAGCAGAGAGACGTGACGAGTGCAGGCATGGGACAGAGGGGGCGTGGGCGGGACTTAAAATTAAGGCATCTGATTGGTTCTTTCCCCCCTGCCAATCCTCCGGTCTCTCTGACCAATCTGTGCCATTCGGTGCACAAAAAACAGATTGGTCAGAGTTTTTACAGGATTAAAGCTGTCAGAAAGGTCGGATTTTTTTCTTTCCTTTTTCTGAACACATTATTCACTGGCTACTCTCAGGATGGAAGGACCATTTCACCCAGTATAACAATAAATGTTTTTGAATACGATTACAGACTATACCTTTAACGCAGAACCATAATCCAGCCTTAAAACATCAGTGTGTGAGACCTGAGCTCAGTGCGGGGCCTCCCGGGGTTGGTAGAGGGGAGCAATGCCCAGGACTGTCACTTAGATAGAGCACTGGGTGATCAGTGTTGTGCACGAACGCGTTCAAATGAACGCATTCATTGAACATGTTCATAACTGTAAGAACGTTGAACTGAACGCAACATATTTGCAAATAAAGAACTTGAACGTGAACTTGTTCATTCTGCAGATCACAAACTGGAATTTGAACTGTTCAGATTATGTGAGTTTCAGCTTCACTGTTTAGGTCAGAATACTTTAATACTTTAATACAGAATACTTTTCACCAGCGGACGGCGCACATTTAAAATACTCGACGAGACGCCGACTTCACACTACATTACCCACAATGCAGCGCAAACTAGCATAACAACGGGCACCAGCTCCATGGCAACGGTGGCCCGAGCCCGGTGCATCTTTACATGACCAGTGAAGAGAGAGACGATGCAGACGCAGCGTCAGCGAGCCGTCAGATGATGATCCGCTTATGATTATCTGCAGGAATTTACACATCGTCTCTTAAAGAGTCCGACGGTAAAAATCTAACCTTTCTGTGCAAATTATGTCCACCTGCGCTGAGAAAACAAGTCTGAGCGTCTGCCTCGTCAACTTCACATTTGAAACGTCATGTGGAGTTAAAGCATCCGTCCAGTGTGAGAAAATATCTGCAAGTCCTTGACAATCAAAAAAAGTCATCAGGAAAGACCAAGAAGACCCGAACGACCCCATTCCCACTGCTGCACCTTCAGGGGGTTGATTTCCCAGCAACAGGTAGACACACTGATAATGGACTACATTGTTGGAGATTTACAGCCTCTGAGTAAAGTTGAAAAGCCACTACGAGAATACATGATTGTAGACAGCAGGGTCTCCAACCCTGGTCCTCAGGACCCCCGTCCTGCATGTTTTAGAGATGTTTCCTTGCACCATCACACCTGATTCTAATTAATGGTCGTCATCAGCTTGTCATCCAGGTCTGCACAAGTCTGTTAATGACAGTCATTTTTATCAGGGTGCTGAAGCAGGGAAATATCTAAAACATGCAGGACAGGAGGTCCTGAGGACCAGGGTTGGAGACCACTGGTATACGGTGAACAGTTTTAGGATAGGGGGGCGTTTCATCTGTACTTCTCACCTAAAAATATTGAAATGAACTGAATTTGAACTAGTTCAAAATGAAAATGGTGAACTATGAACGTGAACTGTTCATTTCTAAACTATGTGAACTGAACTTTGAACTAGTTCATGAGAAGCATGAACTTGCACAACACTGTGGGTGATATAATGGGGAAAAAAATCGGGATAAAAATATTTAAAAAAAAAACAAAAAAACATCAGTGTGCTTTTCTGTGCTCACAGAAGGGAAACGACCCTCGCCAAGGACACTGATGCAACCCCAGACCATCACACACACTGGAATTTTGACTTTTTGCACATTGAGACTAAAAGGGGAGTGTTGGAGGCCAATTTTGGTGAAAACCAGCAGATCGGCACCAAAATCTCGTACCGGCTGGCAGGCACAGCGGTGGAGGAGTGATGATTTGGACTCATTTTATGCATCTTGCATGTTTTGAGTCCACCATGACATTATCTGTTAAACTAAATTCTTCTAGATTTAAGGGTGACAGTGTCATGTGACGTCCACAGGTAAAGCTCGACCTGGAAAAAAACAGCAACTTTACAAAAGAGAGAGGCTTAAAAATAAAAGAACTAGTGTGGCAGGACCCAACAAATACAACCGATAGTAATCTTGCAGAGGGATGTTTATAAGATATAAGATTAGTTAAAGGAATTGCTGGCAGGAGCTTGTTTAAGTTACTGGATGAATCATATGATGTTCTTACTTTTTCAGGCAGTGCTTCTGTATTTTTGCTTAAATCAATGATTACTTGTTTTTTAGTTTTGTTTAAAAAAAAAAAACTAGTCTAGTCCTGTACTAACCTAGGCAAGGCAAGTGTATTTATATAGCACAATTCAACACAAGGTAATTCAAAGTGCTTTACATCGACATTAAAAGCAGCAAGACATAATTAGACAGTAAATAACAAATAAAATGAAATAAAATTATGAGAAAAGAAGTTAAAATAATAAAAAGCACAAGTTGCTGATTTAAGAGTACGCTTAAATAACAAATAAATGAAATGTAACCCCTGCCTCTCGCCTGAAAATAGCTGGGATAGGCTCCAGCAGACCCCCGTGACCCTGCAAAGGATAAAGCGGGTATAGATAATGGATGGATGGATGGATGGATGAAATAAAATGATAAGAAAAGAGGTAAAATAATAAAAAGCACAAGTTGTTTAAAAATAAGGGCAGTAGAGTACAGCAGGTAAGTATTTAATTTAAGAGTACGCTTCAGTAAACAGTAATGTTTTCAGGCCTGATTTAAAGGAGCTGACAGTTGGAGCAGACCTCAGGTCTACAGGAAGTTTGTTCCACCGGTGAGGAGCAGAATAACTGAACGCTGCCTCACCTTGCTTGGTTCTGGTTCTTGGGAACCACAACAAACCAGATCCAGATGAACCTCAGGGGTCTGGGAGCTTCATAGGAACTAACAGATGATTTTCAATTTCAATGATTTTCCCCAAAAATGGCAGATTTGATATTGGCCTATAGTAAGTGTTGTAGCATCCAGATTAGATTTTTTTTAGAAGAGGTTTTATTACTGCAGTTTTCAAGGCCTGGGAAAACTGGCCTGTTTGAAGAGAAGTATTTATTATCTGCAATACATCCGGAGCTATGCAGTTAAAAACTGTTTTAAAAACGTTTGAAGGCAGAATATCAAGACAGTGTGTTGTGGGCTTTAATTTTGAAACCGTTTCCGTTAGGGTTGTGTAATCTAAGAGGCAGAACTGTCCCAGCTTTACTAGTCCTAGTCTAGTTCTGTACTAGTCTAGTGAAGTTCTGTACTATTTTGATGTGATGTAATCTTGCTAGTAAAGTAGCTAAAAGATATCTCATGTGCATCAAAAACAAATATTCAAAAAAGTTAAATACTTCTTAAAAGAAAAATGTTGCGACAACTTAAAACAATTATCTCAATACTTCAGTACCAGGAACAAGGGCCTGAAGCTGGTAGTGTTCGTGTCTGCAACCTTGCCTTCATTTTCACTGTTCTTTGTAAAATGGGGATGGTTAATGGTCATGTTTATGATTAGCTGCTAAAGCTAACTGGTTATAATAGACCAGCTGCAGAATAGGCCCCTCCCATCCAAACAAGGAATACATTTACAGCGAGACACTGTCAAAAGATTTATAATCGACAAAGCAGTCCTTGAAATATTAACATATTTACATTTAATTGTGACGGTTTTAATACATGATGATTAATAAATGTACAAAAAGAAAAAGAACCACTGATTAGCAGCTTAGCTAATGTGAAGGCAATCACTGGGGATATGTTTACATATATGTCTGGGCGATGATCTCATCTATCTTTGTGTTGCTGGTTTCAGCGTGTCTTTGGTAGAGTGCGTCTTCGATGGGCTCTGTGGGGTGCTTGTGCTCGTAGTACTCCACTATGGGGTAAGTGATGATGGTCAGCACCAGAACAGCGAGCAGGATGTATAGTTTGTATTCCAGGCACAGAAATGTGCTGTAGGCAAAGGCAATGACGAAACCCAGGGACTCCCACATCCTGTAGTTGGCAAACGCTGCCTCTTTGTGCCTTGGGAAGAGGACTCCGTACAGAGCTGCGAAAGAAAGAGTGTGAACGTTACAAGAAGGAAAAGAGCAGCCTTTGTAGGTATTTCCGTCTCGGGTGTTCAGACAACAGTTGAAATTAGACGATGCAAATGAGCGACGAGCAGCAGTCTGTTGACCTTCATCAGCTTCTGAGGAGCTAATGAAGGTCAAACAACATTTGTCTTTGCAGCAGAGATCATCTTATATTCTGTCCAGCATTCAGATTTTTACAACATTGAACCATAAAGAGCTTCAACTCAGTGTCTTTTACATGGACTTTATTCTCTGCAAAGTGTGTCAACTCATGACATCATAATGCTGCCATTCCTTCCCAGGACTCTTAAAGGGATTGTGACATGAAAAACACATTTTTCTTGATTTTTTGTGTTTTGTTGGGTGTCTTGACATCAATTACACCCAAAAAAAACGAACTTTTAACATTCGGTGTATTGTGTGCTTTCTGGGAGTTTCCGCATAATTATGCAAAAACGGCGCATCTGGTTGGGTGGCGGACCTATACGTATAGGTCCGCTAAATCACCGCCCCCTCCACCCAGCTCCCTGCCCATCACCTATCTTCTCTCCGCCCACAAGACAAATCACCCGAGCACTGAGCCGCGGGCTGGAGGGAGAGAGACGTCTAAGTCTCTCCTCTCCACCCGCGCTCTCCTTTTTTTTCCGCCTACGACCTCAGATCAGACGAGACAACCCGCTGAATTTAAGCATATTACTAAGCGGAGGAAAAGAAACTAACAAGGATTCCCTCAGTAGCGGCGAGCGAAGAGGGAAGAGCTCAGCGCCGAATCCCCGTCCGAGCGGTGGGCGTACGGAAGACCGCTTGCCCGGTGTCGGTCGGGGGCCTGAGTCCTTCTGATCGAGGCTCAGCCCGTGGACGGTGTGCAAGACAAAATCACATACCATTGATCCACTGTCTGCTGTGTGCGTCGTGGACGAACTTGTTGTGGACTATCTTGAAGTAAAAGATCTACTTCGGGATCTGATTCGGGGTCGAATAAATGCGCATTAGCCGCCATTGTATATATAAAAAAAAGTTTTGGAATAAATAAAAACTATTGCCGTGTCCTTCGGTGTTGCTATGGCAGCGTGAGATGCTGTGAGGAAAAAAACTAAGTTTTCGTTCATCTGAGGGGGGCGGGGAGTTTGGGGGAGAGGAGGAGTGGAGGATGGGGGGGTTGGGAGGAGGAGTGGGGCAATGATTGACAGGAAAGGGGGAAAAGGACGCGTTTTTCACTGTGCAAAAAACACCGTCATAAAAAAGCCAGGCATGGAGTACTGGAGGGAAGTTTTGCTTGTTACACCTTTTTAGACACATTTGAGGGATATTGGCCAAGACTTTTAATAGTGTTAAAAGCATGTTAAAAATTATGTCACAATGCCTTTAAAAGGCCTTCTGGCACTGATGATGTCCAGTGATGATGTGTTTCTGTTGTTATTGTAAGTTTCAAGTGTGCAACAGTTTGGGGTTGTTGTTTTTATATTTCCATTTCAAAATCCCACACGTGCTCTACTGGGGACGGGTCGGGACTGCAGGCAGGCCAGATGTTGTACCTCACCCTCTTCACTTATAGACAAGTTTTATGCGCCAAGACCTGGGCGCAGCCATTACGCTACACAAATGCATTTAATTTCCGCCGTAAGTGATTTGCGCAGCGTCTACCGGTGTAAACACAGTGGCGTGGACGCTAGCCCTAAAGCAAAGACTCGCTGCTCGTGAGCTTTTAATGTCGACAACTATGTCATTGCAGGGGGAACACGGTTCTACTACTTTGACTGGAGATGGCGTTACTCTCCCCCACCCGAATTCAGTGAGGAACTGGGAGGAGAACATGACGCCGCCGCCCAGCATAACGTACAGCACACAAGCACACACACAAGCACACGCACACACAATCATCATCACAACAGGCTGCTACATTGCATTGTATTTATGATGTAGACTAACACACACACATACACACAATTAATGTAGCTATGGTGGGCATTGTTTGTTCCATCTCCAAAACCATCAACTGCCTTAGCAAAATACCAATAGCAATGTTAGTGTATGACAACTTCTTCATGAGTAACAGTATTGTCAGCTTCATAGCTAAAGTTGCTGAACTTACCCTCAGATTCAAGTGTTTGTTTCTCTGGGGGGAGGCAGCAGATCCGCCGGGTGAGTTTACGCCTCTTTGGCTGGGGAGAGCGATTGTAACCCAACCACAACTCAGGGAAAGGATTATCCTTTGTTGGTTTTTTGTCAACAAAGTGATGCGAACAGACAAAAATGTTGCAGGGTGTTTTTTTTAGCTTCAATACCTTCAGCCAGGTCCTTGATTCTGAGTCGGTATCAGGCTTGCGAAAAAAAGTCAACAACGGAGCGCATGGACATTGCCTCTTCGTTGCTGGTTTGTGGTCGTAGCACTCTCCATCTAACCACTCGTTCAGGGGCTTTCTCAAGTTCTTACAACCAACCACCGCACACGTCGTTCCTTTGAAATATCCATGTAGTTGCTATATCCTCTTTGACAGAGCTATGTCGGCACTCGGCACAATGCTAGTCCGCCAGAACGGAAGTGGATTGCATTGACGGGAGGACTTCAGGAAGTAGAGCGGAAACGGCTCAAAAACGTGTCTATACTGTACTTGACGTATTGCCCTGCATCGGTCGAGACATGCGTGGACATGCGTGGACGTCCCCGGACAATATGTTATTTTGACTGTGGCGTATTTAGCTCTCAAACATCAGTGTGTGAGACCTGAGCTCAGTGCGGGCCTCCCGGGGTTGGTAGAGGGGAGCAATGCCCAGGACTGTCACTTAGATAGAGCACTGGGTGATCAGTGTTGTGCACGAACGCGTTCAAATGAACGTGTTCATTGAACACGTTCATAACTGTAAGAACGTTGAACTGAACGCAACATATTTGCAAATAAAGAACTTGAACGTGAACTTGTTCAGATCTGCAGGTCACGAACTGAAAATTTGAACTGTTCAGATTATGTGAGTTTCAGCGTCACTGTTTAGGTCCAATTACAGAATACATTTCACCAGCGGGCGGCGTGCATATTTAAAATACTCGACGAGACGACAACTTCACACTACATTACCCACAATGCAGCTCACACTAGCATAGCAACGGGCACCAGCTCCATGGAAACGGTGGCCCGAGCCCGGTGCATCTTTACATGACTAGTGAAGAGAGAGACGATGCAGACGCAGCGTCAGCGAGCCGTCAGATGATGATCCGCTTATCATTATCTGCCAGAATTTTACACATCGTCTCCCAAAGAGTCGGACGGTAAAAATCTAACCTTTCTGTGCAAATTATGTCCACCTGCGCTGAGAAAACAAGTCTGAGCGTCTGCCTCGTCAACTTCACATTTGAAACGTCATGTGGAGTTAAAGCATCCGTCCAGTGTGAGAAAATATCTGCAAGTCCTTGACAATCAAAAAAAGTCATCAGGGAAGACCCAACAGCCCCGAACGACCCCATTCCCACTGCTGCACCTTCAGGGGGTTGATTTCCCAGCAACAGGTAGACACACTGATAATGGACTACATTGTTGGAGATTTACAGCCTCTGAGTTGAAAAGCCACTAGGAGAATACATGATTGTATACAGCAGGGTCTCCAACCCTGGTCCTCAGGACCCCCGTCCTGCATGTTTTAGAGATGTTTCCTTGCATCATCACACCTGATTCTAATTAATGGCCGTCATCAGCTTGTCATCCAGGTCTGCACAAGTCTGTTAATGACAGTCATTTTAATCAGGGTGATGAAGCAGGGAAACATCTAAAACATGCAGGACAGGAGGTCCTGAGGACCAGGGTTGGAGACCACTGGTATACGGGGAACAGTTTTAGGATAGGGGGGCGTTTCATCCGTACTTCTCACCTAAAAATATTGAAATAAACTGAATTTGAACTAGTTCAAAATGAAAATGGTGAACTATGAACGTGAACTGTTCATTTTTAAACTATGTGAACTGAACTTTGAACTAGTTCATGAGAAGAATGAACTTGCACAACACTGTGGGTGATATAATGGGGAAAGAATCGGGATAAATAATATTAAAAACAAAAAAAAAAAACAGTGTGCTTTTCTGTGCTCACAGAAGGGAAACGACCCTCGCCAAGGACACTGATGCAACCCCAGACCATCACACGCACTGAAATTTGGACTTTTTGTTTTTTTGCTGGTTAAAAGTCTGAATAGTCCTCTCGGATGGCTCATGTTTAGTGCACAGCACATTGTGCCCATTTCCTTCATCTCAAATACTGGCTCGTTTGACTTGAACGCGCATGTGGTGGTCCACTCCAGACCCCTGCAAACCCTTAACCGAAAACCGCTTGAAGCGGCATCTGTTAATTGTTAAGATACTGTAAGGTTTGGTTTTGGCCTGTAGTTCTATGTAACACTTGTGAATGTAGCTCTGAATTATGGTGCACTGCAAGCATTCAAAGTACTCCTCCTTCTAGTGGTTGTATGAACTATTGGAGAACATTGTCTCCATAGGTGTCCAGCCGAGACTTGCGCCCTTGCTCTTCACGCCAAGAAATTCAAAGTTCTGATGTTGTCTGTACTTATTTCCTCTTTAAGATGCAGAAAATACACAAACCTGGCTCTCTTAAACCTAAACAAAAAGGATAAATCCAGTTGATGAGCGAAACCTTGAAAAATATTGGGGTTCTTTTGATTTTTGTTTTCCTCTATAACCAAACCTGTTGACCATGAATATCCAATAGTTGTAACTATGTAATCTGTTGTGAAAAAGCATGACTACGTCAACATTTATATTTGTTCTTGTGTAGTATCATGTACCTGGATCTTCGTGTAAGCAGTGAAGCAGTGAATTATGGGTATAATGGTGATATATTGTGCATGAAAGGGGGTTACAGAATGCTCTCACCGTTAGTCTGAGTTTGCCAGATCGCGTCTGCCATACCCCACAGTGCAGGAAACACAAAAAAGATGGGCAGCTGGTCAGGATGAGGCCTCCAGTACAAGAGAGCGATTATGCACGCAAAGTTGGCCGCAGCAGCTGAAAATGAGCAGGTAAATATTAAAATGTGAATGATGTCCAAGCTGGAGGATAAATTATCTTCTACATTAAATGTAAATCTTATCTCTTTGTAACTGTAGGAGGTTTTACCCAGAAAGAAGAGCGGGGCTCGCCCAGAGTACCGAGCAATTTTCCCAAACAGGAAGGAGAAAAGAGAATTTGAAGCTCCAAAACACATCATCACGAATCCAACGAAGTGGATTCCCAAAGCGCAGGTCACATAGTTCTGCAACAATAAAACATGACTATCATCATGGTAATCCTAAAATATGACGATTATTTCCAGCTAATTTTCTTCTGAGGACATTAGTCACGAATTCAGAAGAAGACACCCCTCTTTAACGATCGCACGCTTCCTATCATGTGAACTAAACCCCATCCACCCCTCCATCTACACCACCATCCACCCCTCCATCTACACCACCATCCAAACACCATCCACCCCTCCATCTAGACCACCATCTACCCCTCCATCTACACCACCATCCAAACACCATCCACCCCTCCATTTAGACCACCATCTACCCCTCCATCTACACCACCATCCAAACACCATCCACCCCTCCATCTAGACCACCATCCACCCCTCCATCTAGACCACCATCTACCCCTCCATCTACACCACCATCCAAACACCATCCACCCCTCCATTTAGACCACCATCTACCCCTCCATCTACACCACCATCCAAACACCATCCACCCCTCCATCTAGACCACCATCCACCCCTCCATCTAGACCACCATCCACCCCTCCATCTAGACCACCATCTACCCCTCCATCTACACCACCATCCAAACACCATCCACCCCTCCATCTACACCACCATCCACCCCTCCATCTACACCACCATCCACCCCTCCATCTACACCACCATCCACCCCTCCATCTACACCACCATCCAAACACCATCCACCCCTCCATCTACACCACCATCCACCCCTCCATCTACACCACCATCCAAACACCATCCACCCCTCCATCTACACCACCATCCACCCCTCCATCTAGACCACCATCCACCCCTCTATCTAGACCACCCTCCACCCCTCCATCTAGACCACCATCCACTCCTCCATCTAGACCACCATCCACTCCTCCATCTAGACCACCATCCACCCCTCCATCTAGACCACCATCCACCCCTCCATCTAGACCACCATCCACCCCTCCATCTAGACCACCATCCACCCCTCCATCTAGACCACCATCCACCCCTCCATCTAGACCACCATCCACCCCTCCATCTAGACCACCATCCACCCCTCCATCTACACCACCATCCAAACACCATCCACCCCTCCATCTAGACCACCATCCACCCCTCCATCTAGACCACCATCCACCCCTCCATCTACACCACCATCCACCCCTCCATCTAGACCACCATCCACCCCTCCATCTAGACCACCATCCACCCCTCCATCTAGACCCGTGATTCCCAACCCCCGGTCCCCGGACCGGTACCGGGCCGTAGAGCTGTTCCTACTGGGCCGTGAAATTGGCTTGTGTTCCGATCATAATTAGGGCTGCAACGATTCGTCAACGTTGTCGACAAAAAGCGATAATCAAAATTGTCGGCAATTGTCACCAGACGTTTTTTTCCCAATGGAGTGAGGCATCTCACTTAACTTCACCTCACCCTTCACCTCATACAACCTGCCGAGAGCCGCGCTGCACGACAGCTCAGCGCAGCTTTTTTTTTTTTTTTTTTTTTTTTTGCGTCTCAGTGCAGCTGCGGGTAACAAAACTTCAAAAGTTCGGGAGCATTTTAGCCTGGATACGGCTTATAAAAAGAAGACTTGCAAGGTCTGCAGACCTTGCTTATCACGGTAGCATGTTGGTAATGCACGAGCAATTGAAGAGAAAGCACCTCGGACAGTTGAACGAAACGGACTCGCCTTGGTAAGATATTAAGCGTATTTTGGCTTTAAAAGAGAGCTTTAACGTTATGCCTGACTGTGCCTGACAAAAGTATTTTAAATTAAATGCATGCAGACCGATGAAGAGCCAAGAAGCAGACGTGTTCCTGCACCAGACGACTGCGCTCACTGATCAATACTGCAGCTGATCTGTGATTTGAGGCTCTCCATGGTTGATGGTGACGGGTTTGAACATACCAGTTCAACCCAGAGTACGTCCTGCCATCCAGAACCAATTTACCCACTTGATGGAGAAGACGTTTTATTTTATTTTATCATTTATTTTTTATATCACACAATTGCCTGTCCTTAAAAAATGAAAAATAATGGACAGAGGTTTATTTATTTATGGATTCATGTCTATACTGACTGATCACTGTGCTTGTCCTTGATTTTTTAGTACGACATTATGTATATAAAATATGGATTTGTTGAAACACTCGCCAACGAAGCAATGAACCCAACCAAGCTTCAAAGACACTTAAATACAAAACATCCTTCTCTCAAAGACAAACCAGTGGATTTTTTCGAAAGGAAAAAACGTGAGTTAGATTTGCAGAAGCAAGTTTTAAAGGCCACAGCATCAGCTAACGTCGCTGCAACGAGGGCTTCATATCTCGTTGCTCACCGGATTGCAAAAGCTAAAAAGCCCTTTACAATTGGAGAGGAGCTAATACTGCCCGCTGCAAAAGACATCTACCTCGAACTTTTGGGGGAAAAAGCAGCTGGCAAAATGTCGCGGCGGTCTGGCAATTGAAATAGGCTGTTATTTTTGTAAAACGAGTCGCCACCTGTTGGTGGATAAATATATGCACCTGAAACCATTGTAAAGTTAGTAAAACAATGATAGCCTGCATTTTAAAATGCATTGTTTTTTTCTAAAATGTTTATTAAAATTGACATAAATTGTCAACCGGTCCCTGAGCTTTTTGTTTATACTTCTGCTGGTCCTCGGCACAAAAAAGGTTGGGAACCCCTGATCTAGACCACCATCCACCCCCTCCATGTAGACCACCATCCAAACGCCATCCACCTTCTCCATTTAGACCACCATCCACCCCCTCCCTCTAGACCAGTGGTCCTCACTCCTGGTCCTCGAGAGCCGCTGTCCTGCATGTTTTTGATGTTTCCCTGCTCCAGTAAACCCTGATACAGATGTGTCACCAACAGAACTGTGCAGACCTGGAGGAAAGATTGGTGATGACCACTAATTAGAATCAGGTGTGTTGATGCAGGGAAACATCAAAAACATGCAGGACAGCGGCTCTCGAGGACCAGGAGTGAGGACCACTGATCTAGACCACCATCCAAACACCATCCACCCCTCCATCTAGACCACCCTCCACCCCCTCCAGCCCCACCTTGGTGTACTCCCCGGAGAGGAAGCTCTGCTCGAAGCCGCTGTACATGGTGAGGGGGATGAGCGTGAGGAGCCTCCAGTCCTTCAGGAGCCGGAACGTGGCCAGGAACGTGTGGCAGAACGGTTCCCGGTTCTCCCGGAACTGGCTGGTCTGCTCCTGGTCAATGTTGTCCAGGAAGATCGCCACGATGAGCATGGCCAGCACACCCACGCCTAGCACGAGACAAAGCACACGCTGACCATGGACGTTTCTTCTCACTTATGAAAAGTTAGGATCAGCGTCAGGAAATGGCATGGATGTGTTGGGACGGTGGACTGTGGTGGTACCGATGTAGCAGCCGACGAGCGTCCACACCAGCTCCTGCGTGGGTCTGGTGGAGGTACCGCTCGCCGACACGTTCAGACCACAGTCGGCGGCTCCGCAGGTCTGCAGGATCTCCTCGGGGATGTCAGCTGTCACAATCAAAGGCAAAGGCAAAGGCAAATTTATTTATAAAGCACATTTCACATTATGAGCATGGACTCAATGTGCTCAAAATACATAAACAAACAAACAAACAAAATTACAAGTTTACAATAAAAGAAATAGATAACAAGGAAGTATGACAAGAGAAAAAACAATAATAACAACCATAATTCCATTTTATCAAAAGTGGGATCACCCAGCCAATCATGTAGAGTTTAGTCAAACGCCTGTGCAAAAAGGTAAGTTTTTAGTCTGCTTTTGAAAGTGGGCACTGTTGGAGCAGACCTTAGTTCCTGCAGAGAGTGTAGTAGTGACTGAAAGCACCATGAGCAGATCTAGTGTTAATTCTAGGTATGATGAGAAGACTCTTATTTGATGATCTAAGGGATCTGTCCGGTATGTATTCAGTCAGCATGTCAACCATGTAGGAGGGAGCTAAGCCATTCATAGATTTAAAGACAATAAGAAGTACTTTAAAATCTACTCTTTGTTTAACAGGGAGCCAGTGAAGAGAGGATAAAACAGGAGTGATGTGTTCATACATCTTGGTTTTGGTTAGAATTCTGGCTGCAGCATTTTGAATAAGCTGGAGTTTATGTAACACTTGCTTTGTCAGTCCTGCAAAAAGTGCATTGCAATAATCTAATCTACCGGAGATAAAGGCATGAACCAACTTTTCAGAGTCTGATTGTGACAGAAAGCATCTTACTTTAGATATATTTCTAAGATGATAGAAGGCAGTCCTGGAGACATTAGCTATATGTGTTTCTGGAAGTCAAGATCAGCATCTAACATAACACCCAAGTTTTTGACAAGTTCACAAGGTTTTACTGACAGAGTAGTTAATAAAGGGAGAATATGTTACCTCAGAGCACTTGGACCAATTAAAAGAATCTCTGTTTTTTTCTTCATTTAGCTGTAAAAAGTTTGTTGCCATCCAATACTTGATATCTGTAATGCATTGAATGAGGTCATTGACTGGGCTCAAAAACTGGATTTAGTAAATAGAATGTAGCCTATCCGCGTTATGCATAACAATTGTTGTAATATTGATAGCTGTTAATTTAAAAATTGCACGGTGGGTCAAATTCTGGGTTTCTGGAAAGAATAACAGACATGTTGTTGGCAGAGTAAAATGATTAATTTATGGGTAGACGCATAGGCAGCAAGTCAGCAAGGGCCCGCCCCTGTAGAGCCTGATAAGAGTTTTAAAACTGTACTATGAAGTCAACCTGGCAGTATCATCCATGCACCCCACCCTCTCTCCACCCTCCCACTGACTGAACTGAATGCCGTAAAAAACGAGAAGTTTGTGTCCTTCTACACCTTCTGATGTTTTTCCTTCCTAAGCAAATACACTTTTGCTTTTTTTTTTTTTTAAACTATGTTTCAAAGTAAATTTAATTCTATCTGTTGTGAATATTTTCTAAACATTATAACAGATGGGACATGAGCATCAGTAAGGTTTCACCTGGGGCCAAAGCCTGCGTGAGCCCACACCTAGAACCACCCATGGACAGCTAACAGACATCTGGACCTTTAATTCAGCCCAGCGAGAGAGAAGTTAAACCACTCCTGGCGTGGTTTCATCAAATTATACCTGCCTGCATAATCTATCAAAAGTGGAAACAAGTTTACAACTTTACCACTGAGCTTCCAACATGCTCCTCTGTATATTTCAGTTTCAGTTCTGCCCACCTATATTGGTGTCCTGTCCAAAGATGAGCGACGACATGAGGTTCCCCCACACGGCAGACGACTGGAAGATGAAAAAGAAGATGCCAAAGTAACTGTTGATCACGTCAGAACCCTTTTTGCCGTCTTTGGCGGCTTGCAGGTTCCCAGAGATGGTCAGGTATGTGCATTTAGCCGACCACAGAGGGGAGCCGCCCAAACCCAGGATCACCGAGGTGGGCATGAGGGTGTACCTGTGTGAGACAGCAGACCAGAATTCATCTACACTTGATAGATCTATTAGGCCGTGCTCGTCACATTTTTTGGTTTTAATTTCATTTTATGAGTTCCAGACATCTGAGATTGTTTCAAACCAAAATTTCAACAAACACGATTTAGATTCTGACGCTGTCACCTATTAAATGTGCCTTATTTAAAGGGGACCTATTAGTGCATCTAATACCTATTTTAAACAGGCCTTGAATGTCTTAAAAACAAGCTTTTGATTGTTTTTGCTAAATAAATTAGAAATTCAGCCTCTGAGCCATGTCTTTATCTTCCCAGTCTCTAACCTCATTATCTATGCAGGATTCTGAGTGGGCGGGGCTATGATAATGAGGCACTGTGCTGATTGGCTGCCTGAATGACGCGATACACCGCTACGAAAAAATGGCAGAAGCTCCGGCCGGCTGAGTTGTTGTTGTTGTTCCGGCCAGAGTTAGTTGTGCGGTGGTTTCACGCATCGCTCCCGTCGTTGCGTAACGAAAGGGAGCAGAATCTGAACGGCTCGTAGAAGCCACATCACACTGGATGGCTCATCCGGGCGGCTGTACAGACACTGCAGAATTTGGTTGCTTTCCTCCTTCTCTGAGTTGGCAGGCTGAGGGGAGACCACTTTATATATGTTAAAGCAATAAAAAACGTGTTTTTCATAATAGGTCCCCTTTAAATTAAACACACAAACAAACTCAAAGTTATGATAAACTGATTTCAATTTGAGTTTAATCAACATCTAGACTTTAAAACGTACCAGAATAATCCAATAACTAGCTGTTAAAAACAAACAAACCGCTAAGACAGCCCACATGAATGTCAGTATTACCATCCAGGGTAAAGATTTCCAAAAGAGTATGAGACGTAACAGGCCATCCCAGCGACAATGGTCCATTTACAGCCCAGGTTCTTGATCATGAGGGGAGGCAGGAACATGGAGGAGACGATGATGGCGGCATAGATCACACTCAGTGAGGTTACACCCATCCCCTCCTCTGCATTCAGACTGCTCTGTACAAGAAAGAAGTTACCGTTCAAAATACAGCCGGTCCTGATTCTTCTCTTGGATTCTCTCGAACTGGAAAAAACTATTTGAAATTGCAGTAAATTAAAATTGTAATTTACCGCAAATTTGTAGTTCTGAGAAAGTTAGTAAAGTCTGTATGTAAATAGACATGTACATACAAATATATATGTGTGTATATATATATATATATATATATATATATGTGTATATATATGTGTATATATATATATATATATATATATATATATATATATGTGTATATATATATATATATATATATATATATATATATATATATATATATATATATATATATATATGTGTATGCTGAGTGTAAATGCAAAATCATTATAAAGGAAATAAAATGATCGTAACTTTAATGTCTAAGGTTTTTATACAGAAAGTGATGTAAGACAGAAAAAAATGTAAATGACACATTATTTAGTACTAAAAGTGGTCTTAAATGTATCACTTAAAGAAGGAAATTCACTTCATTTGCAACTTTTTTACTACTTAAATGATTAATTAAATCTGTCAATCAAACTTTATTTGTATAATCCTTTTCTTTAAAATAAATGTATACACTCATACATATATGTGTATGTAAATAAATCACAATAAAAGTCAAAAATATTCTTAAATCCTAGATTAAGAATAGCAAACAGTTAATTAAAAGTTAAATTAAAAAGATGAGTCCTGAGACCTCCAGCTGCTCTCAGGTCCTCACAATAGTAAAAGAAGGTTGTTTTTTTATCATAATTTTTTAGTCTATGGTTAAAATGTTCCACCAGAAGACCTGAGAATCCAAGAGGCTCACAAAATGTAATTCAAATCTATTAAGAGTTTTATAATCTGGTAAAAGGATCTTAAGATCCATTCTAACGGAAACAGGTAGCCCGTGCAGAGACTTTACAACTGGGGCAATATTAGTCAACAAACTGAGCCGCTGAATTTTGAAGTATGTTTCACAGTAAAACCAGAAAAAAGAGCATGTCAATAATCCAGTCTGCATGTAATAAAAGCATTAACCAAAGTCTGGAGAGAGAAACGACATGACTCCGGAGAGGTTTTCCAGGTGATAAAAAGCCTTCCTGGTGACTGTTGATACGGGCATTATACTGTAAGTCCAGAATGACAACCAGGTTCTTCTACTTGATTTCTTTGACTCGGTGCTGCGGCCAGCAGGCTTCGTTAGATAGACGACTTCACTTAGCATCTCGGCATCAACCAGGACAAAATTCTTCAGGGTTTCCTCACGTGAAAAAAAGGCTTTCTGGGAACTTAAAATCCAAGCTCTGATATCGTACGAGGCTTGACTGAATAGCAGCTATTTTATTTGTGAATTGGACTGAAAAATGTTCACATTTGGCAACAGAAGTCTCCCTGGCTGAGATTATAGGAGCGGGAATAATACAACTTCAGGATTGTTCTTACGGTCAGTTCCTAGTCTGTGTGAGTCTGTCTTGCATCTTTAATTGCCTCATTATAAATATTGAACTTTTCAAGGAATCAATGTATCCATAACTTATGTTTTCACCATCTTCGACACTATGTATTACTTTACGTAGTAAGTGGTAATGTGAATATCTCACTCTATAAAGCACCTCTTAAACAGAGCTCAGACCTTTTGGTGTTTTTGATCAATAGCAGTGTTTTTCCTGCTGACTGCAGCTCTTTCACCTACCTGTAAACTCTGTAGGCCTCCATATGCCGTGAACAGGGACAGGAACCCAACGGAGACCACCAGCACGTTCTTGAAGTTCCGGCTGATCATGGCTGCTTTTAAAAATGTATAATGATAATAATATAACAATAACAAAACAAAAAAAAAAACTCAACCGACTCTCAAAATATTGGGAAAAATAGAAGTGTGTAGTTGCTGAGGTTTGAAGTGAGAGGAGGCTCTGTCTGCTGAAAGGGTTTCTGGTAAACGGATATAGCCTACTGTGAACATCTGTGGTTAAAGTCCACCCATCACACGCACACACACGCAGCCTGCAAGGTTCAGTCGGGGAAGGGTTGCATGGACAAATCTTTTATCTTTAAATTGGTCATAACAGCTTTACTTCCTCCTCTCTGAGTCATTAAAGATATTTTGACCAATAAGATGATCAGACTGCATTGCTTTATTTTCTTTTTACTCCACCTACAGATGGGAGACCTTGCGTCCCATCTACAATTATATACATATTTGTATATATGTGTATATATATATATATATATATATATATATATATGTATATATATATATATATATATATATATATATATATATAGTATATATGGCATGCCGTTCAGGAAATTAATATTTGAATATATTGAATGAAACTCCGAATATATTGAATGAACCCCGGATATATTGAATGAACCCTGAATATATTGAATCAAATTTGAATATATTGAATGAACCCCGAATATATTGAATCAAATTTGAATATATTGAATGAACCCCAAATATATTGAATCAACTTTGAATATATTGAATGAACCTTGAATATATTGAATGAACCCCAAATATATTGAATCATCTTTGAATATATTGAATGAACCTTGACTGACGTCATCATTACCGCCATCTTGTACATCATATTTGCTGCTGATTGTTAGAACAATAAACGTTTCACGTTTATGTACTATTAATCACGTGATACGTTTGTTGTTTTGGCTGGAGTCGGGCCGAGCTGAGTCTCTGTGACATGTTCCGGTTGTGAACTGGCATCACCATGACCCAAAACATGGATAAAGTTACTCCACTGTTGAGCTTTCTACGAAATCGCGGTGTACCAGAAGAGTTCCTCTCACGCATGGAACAAGAACATGTAAGTGTAGAAAACTTCTTGTAAAAACTCTATTTCACTGCTGTCAAGGCTCAGTCATGCAGCTAGTATAACCTAGTTAACTTAGTCAGCCAGCCAGGGTTACCGTCATTACTGAGTGTTAAGGGGTTGAGTTGCCGCGCGGTGACGCAATTCTAGCAGGGATGCAAAACTCGGTATAACACCGGTGCAGTTACAACAATTACCAGGAAAAAGAGATGCTGCTGCTTCAGGTCCTCTGTATGAACCGAACTGAACCTACATTCAACCAGAATGACCCAATTTATACAAGAAACCACATCTAACGTTACGTCAAAACAATCAACAGTTATTGGGCTATTTATAAACTGTTTATCCCATACATACAGCCCAACATCTGCCAAGTAATCTGTCAACTATTTAGCACTTTTAAAACAATATTACAAAGTGCACAGATTTAAGCTTTAGGCCCCAGTATAGTTGTTAAAGGTAGCCGTGTGTGTGTGTGTGTGTGTGTGTGTGTGTGTGTGTGTGTGTGTGTGTGTGTGTGTGTGTGTGTGTGTGTGTGTGTGTGTGTGTGTGTGTGTGTGTGTGTGTGTGTGTGTGTGTGTGTGTGTGTGTCCATAAGAGAGCATATGTCTGCATGTTCTTACTGGTATTTTCTTCTACAGGAAGAGCTGCAGCAAGGTGCGCATTTGTGGAATACCCACATTATCCGCAACAGCAGAAATGCAGTAGCTCCAAGTGGACGTCCAATTCTTATGTACACCATCCCTCGTCTATTTGGAGGACAAGATCACCTGAAAGAGGTCTCTCAGGAAGCAGTGGAGGCTTGTAAACAAGAATGCCAACAAAGAGGACCTTATCCTTGTGATGAAACTGTATTCAGCTTGTGTTGCCTTATAATGGCAGATAAATTCTTACACCCTTCCTGAGAACATACATTAGCCTTATAAATGTGTCTGGAAATCACAGACAAGCATTCTGACCTGCTGACTGAAATCAAGTGTACTGGTTGTGCAGGAGTGTGTCTATGTTCCCACAGCTCTATATTCTATATATCCTAAATTAATTTTTTAAAGACATCTGTTTCTGCACTATCAATCACAGGGCAATAAACACCACTGGTAATGAAAAAGACACAAATACCAGTCAAATTCCAAAGAAATTATCAACCTTAAATAACCATGGACATTTGTTTGTTTACAAATATTTGCATTAAGTAGGAAAAAATAAAAATTGGGTGACAACACACTTGCTGTCATATGCAACAACTTGCTGATAGACAGTTTGGCAGATGGAAAATGTATAAGACCAGTTTGCACGCCCTAATCTGTGCAGAAAAAGAGAATATCTAAATGGGTTTAACAAAATATTTTGCCTGCACTGCACATCTGCTCACTTAAAACTATCAAAAAGGGGCCGGGCTCCTGAGTCCCACGCGGCAGTAGAGTTCATACAGTGCTGTGTCCTGCTCATCATGAGAAGAGGTTCTTCCTGCCCAAACCCTGAGACTGTTGTGTTGTTTGTATCCCTTTATTTTTTCACTGTTGATACCAAAAACATTTGTCAACCTTCATGTTTCCAATGTGGATTTGTTTTTAATCTTATTTGGATGACAATAATCAGTGAAACTACTAACACTCACTCACTGACAGATTTGTGTCAAATGCCAAAATATGGAAAATGTCAAAATCATAAATAAAGAATAAATAAAACGTGTTAGATCAAGTACATTTGTCATGCACTTGTCATTATTTCCATTCATATAGAACAAGAGAGGTTTTAATTTCCTGAACGGCATGCCATAATACTGTGTATATATACTGTATATATATATGTACTGTATATATAAGCAATGTAAGAAATATGGGGATACTGAAGTCACTGTGATTATTGCTGCTCTCAAAATGAAACAAACTTTGTGGTTTTCTTCAAATCATCAAGTATCTGCAGACTGAAATCAAACGTGAAGCGTTTCACTCGGGCCCAGTGCTGCGAGTGCTCTCGCTCCGGCTAACAAGAAGGCGTTAATATCGCCAGTGAACCTTCAAGATAAAAAAAAAAGAATTAGATTGCACTTTCAAAATCTGAGAAGTGCTTGATCTGGTGTGGTGATGACCCTCTGGAGCAGCATCTGCCCAGCTGTGCAGCAGGAATCCTCCAGGAATCCTCCAGCAGAAGTCCTGGAACCTGCTGATGATCACATCATCAAAGGGAAGCGGTAAGGGGGTATATGATATTGCCCACACACTGACTGATAGCAAGACTGGAAGACACCTGGAATGTTAATTATGTTAATTACTTTATTGAATTATTTTCAAAGTGTAGCAAATATTTTTTTTTCGGCCAGTTTCATTGGTTACTCTTTTTTTTTTTTTTTTTACAATTCTCTTGCACCACAATTCAAAAGTAATGTTAAGATATGAAACATATGTTCACTCACAAGTGAGGAATGTTTCAAGAGGACACTCCTTTCTGGAGAAGGGAGATGGTCCGGTCCACCGTCTGTCGGCGTCTCTGGATCAGGGGACTCAAACTGAAGCAGTTTGTGGGCTTCCTTGGCTACTTTTAATAACTGTATTTATGTAAATTTGAATTTCAATGAACTGGAGGAAACAGAACTATAAGCGAATGTAAGCTAACACATTTTATTTGATTGGGATATGACTGGATTGAATTAGACTGTATTACATTTGTTAAATTTCTGTGTGAAAGGCCTAAATGACATTTGTTGTGATTCGACTCGATACAAATAAAGTGAATCGTAACCACGGCCGTGGACCATTTACCACCTACCATGATATACTTGGCCAAAGTACAAAGGACATTGACACCGGCAGCATCATAAAAGTGTTAAACCCCTCTATGACAGGATTGCTGTGTTTATTATTCCCTGACGTTTCCTAATGGTTTTAGTTCATGAAAACTAACCAATGTAAATTCTTTGAAAAGGGTTTGCACACCACTGACAATTTTAGAAAACGTCTATGACATAGTGACATACTTTATTCAACTGGCTCAATAAGTAACAACAAAACACTGAGTCTGTCATACATGCGGAGCTGTGATTATCATAAAACAATAACTAACATCATCACTACGATATCTATTTGCAGAGGGGGAAAAGTATGATCATGTATAAAGATTATTCAGAATAAACCATGTTGTTGAGTAGGACAATAAACTGATATGATTTGTGTTTATGCATCACCCACTGAACTTTAGACTTGCATAAAAGCATTACCCCCACAGAAACTATTAAAACTGATGATCATATATGGTGCCATATACTCTATTTTTATGGACTGCCCCACCCTGCTGCTTGGAAATAGTGTGGTGTGGCTGTGTAAGTGTTCTCTTTTTTTTTAAATCAGTTTCCTGATATACACATGTGATGTCATGTCCTTGAAGACCTACTGGTTGATGACAGCGAAATCAGCACTGATTGTAAACTGATTTACGTATGAAATGATAAATGATCAATCAACTTCTGTAATGTTTGCACTATAAGGCACTTAAAATCCTGAATTTTTCCTCAAAAACCGTCAGCGCGCGTTATAATCAGGTGCGCATTATATATGAATACTTACTGACCTCAAACTAGTTTTATGTGGTACACTGCTCAAAAATCTGTTAAAATGTTTTAGTGTGACTTTGGTAGCCACAAAGCCGCTCTGCTTAACTGATTGTCGGACCATTCAGCTGACACTTTAAAGTCGGTCCTCGGTTGGATATGGGCTGCAACATCAGACAACGTTAGACAATGTTAACTAATTACTGTAATCTTTCTAACAATCGTAGGGATTCCCATTAACAGTATGCTCAGCTGCGTCATCACAAAGTCTATTGTCATCTGAGCCATTGAGTCCAAGGGAAGGTCTTGATTACTTTGGTCAAAATACCTTCAGGATGTCACATAATGACACTGTTTTCAGTCATGTATTCATGTTGTTTGCAGGATTGATGCAGGATTTGCACTCTGATCTACATCTGTGATGTCACAGTGGTTATGCAAATCTGAAACGCTCACTGAATTACATTACATTATTTTTTTGCAGGAAAATTATCATTGTTATTATTCCCCCAACCAATTAAAATCTCACTCAGAAGTTATAATAAACTACAAGTGCTGCGATGCAACACCGAGTGTAACCTGATGTGAGGTGTGTGTGTGTCTTGGACGTTTGGCACGTCCAGCGTGTGGGTGAGGAGTTTCAAAGATGTTTCAAGGGTGTGGAAGTTATTGGCTGTTTACACATTCAAACATAAGCAGTGATAATGCGATACACGGCCATAACTCTAGATTACACTAATGATTACCCTACAATTGAACTTGAACGTAAACTATTGTAGATAACTGATATGACAACCTAAAGAAAGATATGGGAAAACAAACACACAAGATAGCAGTTTAAGATATACAGTAAGACTCCTTTAAGACAGCTGTGGCACTGAAACAGTGAAGCTTTACATACGGCGTCAGTCAAATAATCTTATCAGCTGTCTTGAAATATTTTGCCTTAAATTGGACAGAAAATTGTGTTTAACCACAAGACAGAGCAGAGTATTTAGTTTAGGCTGTTGTACACAAACCGTTACAGTATCTATCCCACGTAAACAAACTCATCTCACATAACTTCCAGTTCTCAGTTGTTCTAATGTTCAAACTGCACCCAAAAGGCTCCTCCAGTTATATTCTACAAACCGTGTCTCCTCCCAGCAGTCAACAGCCTTCCCTCTATTTTACTCCCTGTACCTCCCACTTTACCGGTTCCTAGGGTTTTGTAGTTTTTGCAGTTGGAGCTCCATCACAAAATGACAGATGTATTTCCTTTATGCTCTCTACAATGAAGGTTGAAACATTAAAACATTGATAATAATAACAACAACACCTCACAAGAGTCAGAAGAATGAGCGATTAATCACTCCCCTTAAGGAATGCTGTATCTATTTAAGAAGAATTTAAAAAAAAAGCCATGCATACATTAATACACATGACAGAAATGCAGTTCACAGAAGTTCACTGTGCACGCAGCGGTATTTGTATCTGACATTCCTTTGAGATGACTCAGAGTCAAGTTAACACAACAACAGACATCTGACCACAGTTAAACAGAGACTTGCTGATTGGCCTCTAAAGCTGCAGATGAACCCTCCCGGCATATTTAGTGTATGAATAGCTGGACAGCGCTGCAATAACGCCACCTGAAGTTTTCTATTGCCTGAAACTCCAGACAAAGCCGCCACTTTCTCACTCTTAAACCAGTGTGCATCTTCATCATGAGTTATTGAAGTTTAATGTAGCTGCATGGTAACTTTGTAAAACATATTAATGACTCAACAACATTATTGATTCAAGCACACAGACGTGCACTTTTCTGGGCCCACATGCAGAGACTTCTGGGTATTAGAGTGGCAGACAGGCAGGTATGTCTGGCCTCCTCCAGATATCAGCTGAAAGCTCTGTGAGCAGACCAGCTTAAAGCACTTTAATAACACACTTCCTTGTGTGTGTCTCTGCATAGAAGTAGTGTGTGGGTTGGGGGCGGGGGGGAAATGTGTGTGTGTTTGTGTGAACCACTAGAGGACTCTGTTGAACACAAAATAAAGACAGATTGTTTGACATGAAAAGTCCCAGTTACATTAACAGTCAGTTGTGTGTTTAATGTCCCAAAGAAACATATTGTTCAAAACTTTTTCCCTCCTCAAATGTTAATTACTAATAATTCATATGTTTTCTCCATAGTCTGAGATAGAGAAACCAGTAGTAAACCCATTATGTTGTAAACTAATATTTTTGAACTGGAAGGGCGGGATTGGGAGGAACGACCATCCAATCTGAAGCCAGTGGTGATGTGAGTCGGTGGAAGGAATAACTGGAAGACCTCCTCGATCCTGCCGACGCAGCTTCCTTCCTTTGAGGAAGCAGAGCCCGGGGACTCAGACATGGGCTCTCCTGTTTCTGGGGCTGAGGTCACTGAGGTGGTTGAGACGCTCGTAGATGGCATGGCCACAAGCATGGATGAGGTTTCCCCAGAGCCCCTTAACCCTTCAATCCTGCTTCTCTGCAGGAGTAGGACTCTGGAGAGGAACGGGTTACGACTTTGGATGTTGAGGGGCTGTCTCGGTTGACACGCCTGTTCAACATTGGGGACATTGGGGATAGTGCCTCTGGATTGGCAGACGGGGGTGGGACTGAAAGGTGGATCGGAAGGTGATCTCCAACTACAGAGAGATCACACTCCTCAGCCATCCTGGTAAGGTCTATTCAGGGGTTCTGGAGAGGAGGGTCCGTCACATAGTTGAATCTTCAATCCAAGGGGAACGGTCTGTTTTTTGTTCTGGTCGTGGAACGGTGGACCAACTGGGCGCCTTCAATAGGGTCCTGGAGGGGGCATGGGAGTTCCCCCTGCCAGTCTAGGTGTGCTTTGTGTACCTGGACAAGGCATTCGTCTGTGTCCCTTGCGGGACCCTGTGGCGGGTCCTCTGGGATTATGAGGTGCCATAATCCCACACCTTGGTCCGCATTGCTGGCAGTAAATTGGATTTGCTTCCAGTGAGGGTGGGACTCTGCCCAGCCTGCCCTTTGTCACTGATTCACAGTGGAGGGCTGGAGGGGGTCCGTTTTAGTGACCTCAGAATTGGGTCTCTGCTTTTTGCAGATGTTGCTATGGTTCTGTTGGCTCCATTGGGCCATGACTTGCAGCTCTCTCTGGAGTGGTTTACAGCTGAATGTGAAGCGACTGGGGTGAGAGTCAGCACCTCCACGTCTGAGACCATGGTCCTCAGAGGGAAAAGGGGTGGAGGGCCCTCTTCGGATCTGGAATCAGATGCTTCCCCAAGTGAAGGAGTTCAACTACCTGGGGGTCTCGTTAACGAGTGACAGGCAGAGTTGTGCATCACTGTGGACGCTGCATTAGTCATGGTAAAGAAGGTTTACCAGTCGGTCTACGTTCCCACCCTTGCTGTTGGCCACTACTGTCGGTAGTGACTGAACAATCTAGACCACAGATACAAGCTGCCGAGATGGGTTTCCTCTGCAGGGTATGTAGGCTCTCCCATAGAGATGGGCTGAGCAGCTCAGTCATCTGGGAGGGGCTCCGAGTAGAGCCGCTGCTCCTCCACATCAAGAGGAGCCAGATTAGGGGGCTTGAGCATTTAATTCAATTCAAATTCAAAAATACTTTATTAATCCCCCAAAGGGAAATGAACTTGCAGGTTAAATATCTTCAAAGAGTCATTGTAAAGGTTTATTGCTTTGGGCAGGAGGGATCTCTGTTACAGCAGGTCTGAAGAAACCTCGTACTCTGTTGCTGAATCACTGTGTCGTGAAGAGGATGCTCATGGTGTTTCATGATCTTCTTCAGTTTATAAAGTATCGCCCTTTGTACAATCAGCTCCAGAGCCTCAAGAACAGTCCCCAGAAATGAGCCAACTTTCTTTGTCAGTTTCTTTAGTTTCTTTGAGTCACTGACTCTGATGCTGCCCCCTGATGCTGAAAGACCTAAGCTTCCTCGAGAAGTACAGTCAGCTCTGTCCTGTCTTATAAATAGCATCAGTGTTGTATCTCCGGTTCAGTCTGTTGTCAAGGTGAATACTGAGGTATTTAAACCCCTCCACCACCTCCACTTCTTCTCCCATAATGGAAAATGAATTGGACTT
Source organism: Cololabis saira (assembly GCF_033807715.1). Taxonomy (NCBI): domain Eukaryota; kingdom Metazoa; phylum Chordata; class Actinopteri; order Beloniformes; family Belonidae; genus Cololabis; species Cololabis saira. The sequence continues at coordinate 13,780,523 of NC_084604.1, forward strand.
CATCCTGGCTCCACCATCATCTGCCTCGTCTTGTTCACATTCAAGATGAGATGATTGTTCCCACACTCTGCGACCAAAAAAATGTATATAGCATCAATTACAACACTAGTTGTCTCTAGGCACTTTCCAGAGACCCAGAACATGACCCCCGAGCAATTATTACATAAACATAACATAAACAATGGCAGGTAAAAATTCCTGTAGTGGAAGAAAAACCTTAAGCCAAACAGTGGTAAGGAAAAACTCCCCTTTAAGAGGGAAGAAACCTGGACCAGGACCTGGATCATAAGGGGGGGCCCTACTGCCTGCATCCTCTTTTTTTCCTGTTGAGGAGATCTTTCAGGTTATCCAGGGTTTATTACTTCGTTAAGTCGTGAACTTTCAACGCTCTTTTCTTCGTGTATGTGTGATTTTTTTTTTTTGTTTTGTTTTTTTTGCACAATAGTTGTCCTTATCTCTTTGATTCACTGTGACCGGAAAAAGTCGGATAAACCATTCAGAAAAAGATCGCAAATTAGCGGTCACGGGGGATATTGCACCGCGGAGAAATGGAGTGACGGAGAAGTCCGAAGGGTTCATGACGGCGTCACGGCGACAGCGTAGGCTTTGCGTTGGTTTGACGCAGAACCATAATTCAGGCTTCAGTCACACACTCAGTGATGGCATTGACTCCATGTCATCTGGTTAGGTTAGGATCTGGGGGGAGACCCAGAACACACAGGAGGGACAGTGTTTATGGGCTGTCCTGGAAACACCTTGAGATCCCTCCAGATGACCTGGATAAAGGGAGCAGGAAGTATGGACTTCCTTGCTTGGGCTACTGTCTCTGCAACCCAACCCCACATAAGCAGTAGATGAATGTGTATATTGTGAAGAATTTGGTGTCTTTTTTTGGGGGGGGGAGGGCAGAATTATACAGTGCTGTTGAAGATGGTGAGGGGGGGAGTGGCGGTGGGTTTTTCCTGAAGTCCACTGTCATCTCCACAGTCTTGAGCGGGTCTACTTTAGTGCTGATGGTCCGGGTGCTGGATGTGATGCTCCCCAGCCTCACCTGCTGCCTCCTGTCGCTCAGGAAGCTGGTGATCCACTGACAGGTGGAGGCAGCACGGTGAGTTGGGTGAGCTTCTAGTGGAGGATTAGTCAATGAACAGGATCCTCCCGTAAGTCCCTGAGGTGTCGAGGTGACGCAGGATGTGGTGCAGTCCGATGTTGACTGCGTCATCCACCGATGGTGAGGAAGAGGACCCACAGAAGCTGTAGATATCGCATACATTTCTTTTTTTCACATTTTTGACTCATGGAAGCATGCATTCCTAGTTTTAGATATCGCTACAACTCTACAGCCCGGTGAAAGATGCCACAATCCTGGTCTGAGGAGCTCTGACTGGTATTTTTGTTGTAGTTTACCACTGGTTATTTCAAACAGTGAATAAAGTGGCTATGTAATGTTAAAGTTTCCTAATCACAACTGCAGCTTAATTACAAGAAAGCTGCAGTTTTTTCTTGTCTTGAGCTGTGCATACCATTTAGAGATTAAGAATATGATAACGATTATAATGTCTTTTGATGTTTCTGCGCGAAAGTTGCTTTGTAAAGGTGACATCTGCGAAAGGAAGAATTCATTACTCCTGACTGAGCTGGGTCGAAAAACACACACACACACACACACACACACACACACACACACACACACACACACACACACACACACACACACACACACACACACACACACACACACACACACACACACACACACACACACACACACACACACACACACACACACACACACACACACTTTCTTGTTTCTGTTCTCACCCAATCCCAGGGCTGCCTCCAACAAATCCCTCCTGGAATCTCAGACCTGTGTGTGAACTAGACTGCGGTCTGGCTGATATGAGTTTTTAAAGACTGAGACAAATACTGATCCTGAAATATACTCCCTCCACAGCTGCACACCACGCAACCACCATGACTAAGCAGTATCTGACATCCAACTAGGCAAAAACTAGACAGGGAACAACCTGAAATGAATGTTGATTGCAATTATCAACAGCATATTCTGTACTTCGGTGTGTTATCAGCTGACCAAAGTTCCCGTAACACAATAAGTATGCAGTGATTCAAACGGCATCACTTTAGCTGTACCAGAATGCAGCGGGTCACGTCTGATTGTTTATAAACTTGGTATTAACCATATATAATGTATACACACCCTCACCACACAGACAGAGGATTACTAATCAATAATTAGGGCCCGAGCACCTTCAGTGCGAAGGCCCTATTGTATCTGTAGGAATTTTTTTTTTTCTTTTTCTTTTTCTTTTTCTTTTTCTTTTTCTTTTTCTTTTTCTTTTTCTTCTGACAAAAGGAAGGCCTTTTTGCCCCCCTAAACGTGCCCAAAAAGTCAGCAAATTTTGCATGCAAGTCAGGCCTGGCGAAAAATTTGATATTTAATGGTTTACATTAATGGGCGTGGCAAAATGGCTCAACAGCGCCCCCCGGAAAACTTTGTGACTCAAGCCCCACGATACGGTTTGACGTACATGCACGAAAATCGGTACACACCTGTATCAGTAAACAACTTAAAGAAAAGTCCCTTGGCGCCATGGCCGAAACCGAACAGGAAGTCAGCCATTTTGAATTAATCGTGTCACTTTGGCGCAATTTATACCATTCCTTCGGCAGTTAATACGGCCCGAACCGTAACGTGCACCCAGGTGTGTTATACATCAAAATGTGCGTCTCCATCCTGCGACTACACGCATTACTTTTCTCTTTCAAAAGCGTTACCGTGGCAACGCTAGACGCCAAAAAGCGCGCCCACCCTTCATCTGATTGGTTCAGACCGAAAAAACTTTGCGCCTCAAGCCCCATAATACGGTTTGACGTACATGAACGAAAATAGGTACACACCTGTATCATGTCGCAACTTAAAGAAAAGTCTCTTGGCGCCATGGCCGAAACCGAACAGGAAGTCGGCCATTTTGAACATTCTGAATTAATCACGTAATTTTGGAGCAATATATGCCATTCCTTTGAGAATTAATACGGCCCGAACCGTAACGTGCACCGAGGTGTGTTATACATCATAATGTGCGTCTCTATCCAGCGACTAGGCGCATTACTTTTCTCTTTCAAAAGTGTTACCGTTACCGTGGCGACGCTAGACGCCAAAAAGCGCGCCCCCCTTCAACTGATTGGTCCATATTTGATAGTTCCCCAAAAGTCACCATATTTTGCATGCAAGGCAGGCCTGGCGATAAATTTGATATTTCATGGTTTGCATTAATGGGCGTGGCAAAATGGCTCAACAGTGCCCCCCGGAAAACTTTGTGCCTCAAGCCCCACAATACGGTTTGACGTACATGCACGAAAATCGGTACACACCTGTATCCATACACAACTTAAAGAAAAGTCTCTTGGCGCCATGGCCGAAACCGAACAGGAAGTCGGCCATTTTGAATTAACTGTGTAATTTTGGCGCAATTTATGCCATTCCTTCGGCAATTAATACGGCCCGAACCGCAACGTGCACCCAGGTGTGTTATACATCGAAATGTGCGTCTTAATCTTGCGACTACGTGCATTACTTTTCTCTTTCAAAAGTGTTACCGTGGCGACGCTAGACGCCAAAAAGCGTGCCCCCCTTCATCTGATTGGTCCATATTTGATAGTTCACCAAAAGTCACCAAATTTTGCACGCAAGCCAGGCCTGGCGATAAATTTGATATTTCATGGTTTGCATTAATGGGCGTGGCCTAACGGCTCAACAGCGCCCCCTAGAATACTTTTCTCTGCCATAACTTTTGAAAGGTTTGACATAAAGAGTCGTGGGTGGTGTCATGGGACTCGGTATTGAGTCCTTGACCATGATTGGTGAAAATTAGCCCCGCCCCTTCTTCTGATTGGTTGTCCCGATTTTCTGCTATAACTTTTGAATGGTTTGACATAGAGAGTCGTGGGTGGTGTCATCAGATTCTGTATGGAGTCCTTCACCTTCATTGGCCTGAATTAGCCCCGCCCCTTCTTCTGATTGGTTGTCCCTTTTTTCTGCTATATCTTTTGAATGGTTTGACATAGAGAGTCGTGGGTGGTGTCATTTCTGATATGCTTATGGGGGGCGGTGGCCGTGAGTGCGAGGGCCCGTTCATCGCTGCTTGCAGCTTTAATTGTTTATGAAATCGGACTTGAATCGTAAAAGCTTAATTGAAAAGTTTTACTGCTGTAGGACAATGTCTGCAAAGTCGGATGCAACAGTCTAGTTTTGCAGGTTCAGATCTCTTCAGAAAGAACTGGCATGTCGTATAAACACTATCAGCATGAAAGGCTTTGTTTAGAGTCTGCGTCGGCTTATCGGGTTTAAAAGTGCATTCCACAGGGAGAAAGGAGAAAAAGAGACCAGAGGTGAAGGCAAAGGTCAAAGGTTATCGCTTAGAGAGTGGCAGTGAAGGGAAACAGAGAAACATTCAGGTTTCCTTCCTATACTACAACAGAGCGTGCTCGTGACGGCCAAAGATATCAGAATGAAATGAGCAGAGATTATCATCACTGAAAAGACTAAATCACTGAAAGATATTGTCTTTCTGGCAGATACTTTCTGATGTGACAGAAAAATACATGAGGATGAAACAAAAATCATACTTCAAGATGGTGAATGTACGTGTCAATTTTACCTGGATGATATTGTACAGTTGATCATGCTTATATTGAGCAACCTAGCTACCTGACTGTGTGTGTCAAGTTCCTCTCTCATGTACCGGTAGCTGAACCTGGATCAAAAAACTGTACAGTTAAAAAAATCAAAATCAGGATGCTTGCAGCAGAGGTAAATGTTTAAAGCGTATATCCCTGCAGAATCCAGTGATTATCCAGACTAATAATAACCTGGTGCTGCTGAATGAGCAGCCAGCAGTGGCTGATGGGAAGCTGATTCAGTCAAACACATGCATCATGGTCCGCTACCTACGTTCTGATGCTGGTCTTTAAAGAGCTCTGAATGGTGCAGGACCAAAATACATCAGTGACCTCCTGACCCAGTATGAACCCTCCAGACCCCTCAGGTCATCTGGATCTGGTTTGTTATCAGATCCCAGAGTCAGAACTAGACATGGAGAAGCTGCGTTCAGCTTCTATGCTCCACATGTCTGGAACAAACTCCCAGAACGCCTCAGATCAGCTGAAACACTTAGGGCCTGATTTACTAAAGGTTTGCGTGTGTAAAAACGTGTGCAAACTTGACAGCACCCGCAAACCAATATGCAAGCTGATCTACTAACAGCGTGCAAAGAGGACTGCGCCTCTCAAATGAGCAAAATAGCACACGCTGTTCATTTAGTACTTTTGCCCTGATGAATAATCAATATGGGGCGTACCCGCCAGAAAGCGCTAAATACTGAGAGGGGAAAATGCAAATAGGTTCATTTACCACACGCAATGAGATTTACCAAGCCCGAAAGTAATTGCGGGGATTGTGATTGCGTCTGTATTTAATACGTTCGAAAGGAAGGTGCTAATCTGCCCAGCATTACGCACCGATGGCTGCTGTTATTGTGGTGTTGTGCCGTATTCAGCACCCCTGCCGTGAAAAGCACCCCCTCATACACATTCACACAAGCACATACTTAGGAGTTTATATTATATATATTTACAAATATTATGGAAGACAACACAGTAAGCAGGCTATTAATTAATGACATCAATAACCATTTACCCGATTTTTGTTATCTGTGACTGTGATTGTGGGAAAGTATGACTATTGTGGAATCCATGAGCGCATTTAAACATGAATCATTAACACAAAACTGGACGCTAAACAGAACGTGACACGGAATGAGAATATCATTTTTGTCATTGTGTGTACGTTGTCATTTGGAGTAAATTAAACATGAGCATTTAGTCCTTTTTGACATTTACTCGTGAATAAGAGATCTGTGGGTAATGTCGACGAGGGGGTGCTTTTCACGGCAGGGGTGCTGAATACGTCACAACACTTTTGGTAATGTTTAAATTTCTTTGCTGTAGTTCATGAATGTGTTTATTTGCCTCTTCCACTAATATTTCTAACTCCACCGCGTCAAATTTCATTTTGCGCTTGCGATCCTGCTTTCCATCCAGACTCTCCATGGCGCAAACAGACACGCAACACCTCATTTAAATACTGCGGTTTGCGCCTGTTATCAATTACGCAAGCATTCTTAGTTGATCACCCGCAAAACACACAACAACAGCACGTGCAAACTTTTTCAGTGCATACGCAATTTAATACTCTTTATTTAGGATCTTAGTAAATCGGGCCCTTAGTGTATTTAAATCCAGGTTGAAAACTCACCTGTTCTCAGTTGCATTTGAGTAAAGCTCCAAATCTGCAGTCCCAAAACAACTGATTTTATTTAATATATTGTTCTTATTTCTTTTTTTTTTGTTTAAATTTTAAATCGTGCTTTTTATTCATGTTTCAATGTCTTTGTAAAGCACTTTGAACCACCTTGTTGTTAAACCTCCAGGAGCAGTGAACGGTTTTATGAGTCTCTCCACCATCTTTTTCATTTTTTTTAAATCATGGCAAAAGCCATGATACATCCTGAACTGTCATTATTTACTCATGATTTATTTTTTCAGGAAAGTAGTTTAGGTAGTCAAACTATGCCAGACTATTAAACCAGATGCATAAATGTCCCATGTGACTCTAGAGAACTTGTAACTCCTAAACTGTTCAGCTGCATAAGCAGATACTGAGGAGCATTAAGGCAGGACTCCCAAAAAACATGGAATAAACATGATGACTAGTTTTAATAACAATAATAATATTATCTTTGGAGTTTTTATTATTACAGTCATTTTGTAGATTTTATTTTATTTACTTTTATTTACTTTTGTAGATTTTAACTTATTTTACCTAATGTTTTATCCTGCGTGTGTATTAGAATGAGTGTGCAGCAAAAACAACATTCAAATCATCAATGTCAACTCAAGTGTAGGATGTATGGAGGACCAAAACTGACATAATTAAAAATAATTGCCCTTTTTTTATATGTGCATTCCTTGTTTTTACATTCCCTTGTCTCCTCTTTTTAATTTACCTTATTCATTTCTGCCTCATTATGCAAATGAGGAGGGCTGCCCTTCTTGGTCCAGCTCCTCTACTATTGGTCAATAAACAGGAAGAGAAGACGAGGGAATGTAAAAACTTCTCACATATATATATATACATATTTCTGCTTTTATTTTTAATTATGTCAGTTTTGATCCTCCATAATGATGCACATTCAGTATGTGAATTATATATATTTAAATCCACATAAAATTAGTTTTTAAGAGCAACACATGGTGTACACAATGTCACTTATTTAACAACAACTATGCCAAAATGCAGAATTGTTGCGTGCGGCATGTATATTAACCTTAGAGCTTGTGGAACCACCTTTGACAGCAACTCGGCGTTAACATTTTCAGTATGAAGTTATTAGTATAACTTTGTCATGTAGGAACTGTGGCCCACTTCTCTCAACAGCATTGCGTTACTGTATTTCCTCACGTTTTCTTTACAGCTCTTTTAATATCTCGCCATAAAACTGCAACAGAGTTGAGGTCTGGACTTTGGACAATGTCGCTCCCTTTTTTATTTTTGGCCCTTTGTGGCAGATTTATTGGTGTGTTTGAGATCATTTTCCTGTTGTATGATCAGACTTCAGCCAAGTTTTCACTGTGACGGCTTTGTGTTAGATTGATGAGTTCATGGGTTCATGGTTGAACTAACTACTGCAATGTGCCCAGGTCTTGTGGCTGTAAAATCGGCCCAAATCATCATCCTTCCACCACCGTGACTTACCGTTTCTATGAGATGTTTTTGCAGATGCTGTGGCAGGGTTTCAGCCATTCTAGCATTGTGGCCAGATATCTGTGGGGTTGCCGGTGGCCTGGGTTCCGGGTTCTTCCATGTCGGCCTCTGGTCTCGCGGGTGGCGGGGTTGCCCCCCCCCCCCCCCCCCCTCCCCCACTATAGAAACACTTCAGGTGGAACTTTGTTTGGTTTATTACACACACACACACACACACACACACACACACACACACACACACACACACACACACACACACACATAGTCACTTAGTCACACGCATATACACACACACACACACACACACATGATCATATACATACACATACACACACACACATAGACATACACACTGGCTTGTTCACCTGCGTGCTGGCTCTCTAGTTTTTGGGTTTAGGTAGCGGTAGCGCTAGCTTAGCTCAGACTGCAATCAGATCTCAAGATTTAGGTTGATTGCTGTTATTGTTTTGGTTGGCTCCGTGCCGGTTTCGTGCTTTGTTTGTGTTTTTTTTGTTGCAGATTTCCAGTGCTTGACGTGTGTTTCCGTGTGTTCCTGCTTCCCGGATTGGCAGTGGATGTCGTCACCCCCCCCCCCAAAAAATAAAAAAAAATCACTGGGTTTGTATGTGTATATTTATGTATGTGTACACATATGTATGCGTATATATAAAAAAAAAAACCTATATCAAAGGATATCTTTACAGAAACCTTGTGGTTTGTTCAGATATAACACTGGAAGCTTAAGCCGTGTTGTCATGTTCTGTTTAGAGAGAAGAGGCTTTCTCTTGGCAACCTTCCCAAACTAGTTATACTTGCACAGTCTTTTTTTCTGATAGTACTGAATGAACTTCAGCATTTGGCTTGCTAACTGAAGCGTGTAGAGTTGGAGATGGGCTTTTTGATTCTTTTCCCTCTGAGCCCTGTCAGTCTGCCATTGGGATGAACCTCCAAAGACATTAATTCCTGGGAAGATTAGCAACTGTCTTGAGGGTTTTTCAATTGTGAATGATCTTTCTCTGTGTTGAATGGTGGACTCCAAATGGTTTTGAAAAAGCCTTGTAACTCTTTCCAGATCGGTGGGCAGCAACAATTGCTTCTCTAACATCATTACTGATGACTTTTCCTCCCTGGCATTGTGGTGAATATTAATGCTCCAGACCAGCAGACTAGCAAAACACACGGTGTGTAATGTCTTCCAGTGCAACAGAAAAACGGTGTTGTCAACTAAAATGCACCCTTAGCAATAAAATATGAGTTTATACGGACATCAAAGACTTTTTAAAGGTAACTAAAGACAACATAAGTTTGTTCATGTCTTATGGTCATGGCAGAAATCTGTTTCACCAGTTAATCTGGAATAGGCTTGACTCAAACAAGACTGTGTCATATTTTTATTTGAAGGTACACAGTCTACTTCCAAGCCTGACTTTCGCTTTTTGTGCAACGGAAAAGCAGAAACAAGCCTAAGATAGCCTGCATCTGCTTCAGGAGTATGTGTATTATGTTTGCTTTGTATCCCTGACAGCATTACTGACAGCGTACTTTGCAAGTACGAGTCCACTTCTTGTTTTTTTGTGAGCTACATATTGCAAGCAGGCTTAGTGTTTTACACTGGTGACAGCTGGGAGTTACTTCCAAAACATCTATTGTGACTGTGTTTGTGTGTTTGTGAGAAAGAGAGGGAGAGAGAGAGAGAGAGAGAGAGAGAGAGAGAGAGAGGGACACCAGACGATCCATTGTTATGTGTTTGCTGACATGGTGCATCATCTGCAGAGCTGCTACTGTTGCTTTCCCAGCAGCACAATGAGCAGGCAACACAGAGATGCTGAGCCCAACACTGCGTGGCTTTATTTAGCTGAATGACACACAAACACACATAAACACACACAAACACACACAACTCTCTCACACACACAAAATACAGCAGGCAAACAAAAAAGAGAGCAATGTGAAGCAGTGAAAAAAGGTTTTTCTGCAGAAGCAAACACTTTCTTCTTCAGCCAAGACAACAACTACAAATACACACACACACATGTATGTATATATATATATATATATATATATATATATATATATATATATATATATATATATATATATATATATATATATATATATATATATATATATATATATATATACATATACATATATATACATATATGTTCAGCTGGCTGCAGTGGTGTGAACAGTGTGCTCTGAGTCCAGCGCTGAGGGTCACTTACAGCTGATGCCAAAAGTAGGAAATGAGGAGAAAAATGTGGCCGGATTATAGAAACCTTCATTGTTCCACGTCTGCTGTCTTGTGGTTTCATTTTTAAGAGAGAATAGATGAGACAATTGAACCTTGAACCAGATCAAGGTTCAAGAAGACAAGAACACAGGGTTTTTTAACGGTAACACAAGACGGTTGAATTTACAGGTTGATATCGATCACATTTATAGTATGTGCACTGCTTTGTCCACCAAGTTTCCGTCTTAATCAGTTAAATCTGAAAAAACATTAGCTCCTTTCTCTAATACAGGAACTGTTAGTGTAAATGTAAAGATTTAAATATGCAGATAACAAACGCTTTTATTAATAATTGTGGTTCAAACAATGACATAGCCTGACTTCTAATTACACTAATAAGCCAAAAATAGCTGCTCCGAATGACCAAATACAAACCTAGAGGGAGAAGTCAATCCTCCTAAAACCAGGGACACTGAAGACTTAATAAATGCTGGGATGAAGAAACCTTGGTTTAGTTTTCATGGCTGTGGGTTGCAATCAAATCTTTATCATGTCCAGCCCATCCATCATCATGGCAGTTCTTTTATCTTTATTTTTTTAAATCTTTTTTAGCACCTGCGTCAGAGCAGGAGATTCCCCGACTTTTTATTTACTCATTTACTACATTTATAGATAATATCACATTTTAAAACCCAAGTTTTTTTCCTTTATATTTATCTATTACCTGATTAGGCTTGTGAGTTTCAGCACGGTGGCTTGGTGATTAGCACTGTTGCCTCACAGCAAGAAGGTTCCTGGTTCGACTCCCTGGCCCGGTGGGAGTCTTTCTGTGTGGAGTTTGCATGTTCTCCCCGTGCTTGCGTGGGTTCCCTCCAGGTACTCCGGCTTCCTCCCACAGTCCAAAAAACATGCATACTAGGTTAATTGATGATTCTAAATTGCCCGTAGGTGTGAGTGTGTCACACCTGTCCAGGTGAACCCCTGCCCCTCACCTGAAATGAGCTGGGAATGGCTCCAGCAGACCCCTGTGACCCTGCAAAGGATAAAGCGGGTATAGAAAATGGATGGATGGATGGCTTGTGAATTATTTGCTTCATTGGACTGCGATGAAACTTGCTGACTCCTTTTTTTCTAATTGTTAAAGGAGCTTGAGGCTCCTTTTAAGAAATGAGACTCTCTAGCGCCACCCTTCACCACGACGGCCGTTGGGGGTACTGCAGCCAACAGTGAAGCCGGCACGGGAGAACGGGGAGAACGCACATGCAGCGTCATGTGACGTCACATCCGCAGCCCAGCGCGGGAAATTCGGGACCGAATTGCAGCACATTTTGCAGCACACAGCCTGTTCAAGGCAAAGGAGAGATACACTAGAGGGCTCATTCTTTTGGGTTTGGAACGCTTCTTCTGACATTATTACTAGAAAACTTAAAATGTATACGGATTTTTTTCATAAATCTTGCCACAATCCGGCCTCAAGCTCCTTTAACTAAAATATTTTTTTTACATCTTGTGTTATTGATCTGCTTTAAGTGTTTGGACTGGTACGAAGGAGCAGTGGAGTCATGGTCTTCAGGTCTCATCTTCAATGAAGAAAAACAGGCCACCTTCTTCCATGCAGCACTGAGTCAATAGAAACTCTGTTATCAAAGTTTGAAAAAAAAAAAGTTCAAGAACATGGTTTCTTTGCTCTTCAGTGAGTGTGCAGTGGAGATATCCAGAAGAGATGATGACTGAGAAAAGCTCCAACAGAAAAAAAAACTCCATGAATTATTCAACTCTTCCTTTGTCTGCTCTCCATTAATCTCTCAATCCTCTCTTTTTCTCCTCTCTTCCAAGGCTGCTACACTCTCTGAAAGCTTTATTGTCACTGCTGGAAGACTCTGAATGTGTATGTGCGTGTGTGTATATGAAACTCAGTTCGTATTAAGATGTGTGCACACTGCGTAAGTGTTGCATAAAAGTGCCATGTGTCCGCCCCCACCATGAAGATAATCTTACCACCACTTTAAATGGTCTGCTAATTAGACAGGCAAATTACAGTCCTTTCTGCCTGCCTGCAGCTGAGGACTGTGGGAAACGTAGGCAGCTTAAGTGCCAACTTTAATGCTGTGATGACAAGAAAGCAGACGTATTTTTGGATTTCTAAAGGCAAAGAAATGAAAAGTAAAGTGGAGTTGTTAGGAGTTGTCATTATCACTAAGGAGGTTCATCATGTTTTTGTGCAGAACAGACTTCAAGATACACACTGATAAAATGCTTGTTTACTGATGCTGATGTACTCTGAGAAACTGTGTGTTGGGGCAGTAAAGGGAAAGATTAGTAGAGGTTTTAGCGCTAGAAAGATTAGCATTCTTTTTTAATCAGTCTTTTCTCGTTCTCGAATTGCACGGGGGTTTGGTTCTGGGTCTGGGTCTCTGGAAAGTGCCTAGAGACGCTATATAAATGAAATTGAATTGTCAAGGTGTTCACATACATCCACATAAATACAGACTGTGAAAGAACCACCGTGCTGGTATTATTGGACCTCAGTGCAGCAATTGACATGGTTGACCATGCTACATTACTAAAGCCATTGGAGAATTGGGTCGGACTTTCTGTCACAGTACTCGACTAAATAGACTCTTACTTAAAGGACAGAGACTACTTTGTGTCGATAGGTAACTTAACATCAGAATTGACAAAAAAAATGACATGAGGAGTTCCCCAAGGTTCTATCCTAGGACCACTCCTGTTTAACATCTACATGCTTCTGCTAGCTCGGTTAATAATAAACAACCAGATAAGTTACCATAACTGCGCAGATGACACACAACTTTACGTTACAATGTCACCAGGTGAGTAGATGCATGGGACAAATTAATGAGTGGATCTGCCATCATTTTCTTCAGTTGTACGCAAACAAAACTGAAGTAGTTGCTTTTGGACCAAAAGAAGAGCATTTAAGAGTCAGCACACAGCTTCAGGTATTACAGCTACAAACCACTGATGAGACCCGGAATCTGGGTGGAGTCATGAACTCAGACCTGAACCTTCAGAGACACATTAAAACAATTACAAAGGCTGTGTTCTATCGGAACATCTCCACGATCAAAGGATTAATGTCTCAGCAGGACCTTGAAAAACTCATCCATCAATTTATCTTCAGTCCAACTGATTACTGTAACAATGTCTTCAGAGGTCTGCCTGAAAAGTCAATCAGACAGATAAAACTGATCCAGATTGCTGCTGTCTGAGTTCTCACCAGAACTAAGAAAGTGAACCGCATCACTCTGGTTCTGAGGTCCTTACACTGGCTTTATGTATCTCAGGGAATAGACTTTAAAATACTTATGTTAGTTTATAAATCACTGAATGGTTTAGGACCAAAATACATCAGAGATTTACTGTTGCCATATCAACCAGCCAGACCTCTCAGCTCTTCTGGTCAGGTCTGCTCTGTGTCCCCAGAATCAGAACTAAACATGGAGAAGCTGCAGTCAGCTGTTATCTTCAGTTCTTCAGTTTCAAAAGCAGGAACATTGTCAAAACAGATGCATGAAAAAAACTACAATACATTTTTTTTTTTTTTTTTTTTTCAAAAATGTGTAGTGGAGTTCAGTATTTAAGTCATTTCCATCTCTTTTTCTCTCTGTGTTTAGTTTGGTCTTAAAATGAGCAATGATGTAAATATTTTCATACATGCTAATGGTGACAATTGTTACTACACTTCTAATGAAAAAGGATGTCAAATAGCAAAAACAAAAGACTTCGTATTGTGCAAAATCTTTTAAAATGTCATGAGATCACCAAACAAGATGATCAAAAATGGAGAGAAATAATCGTTAGGTTCAATCAGAATTAGTTTGTTAGGGTATTATTAATGTCATTATGATAAATTATGCCATTGAAGAACAATTCTCAGTTTCACTGTAACTAAATTCAGTAAATGTTAACTTTGAGAAGAAAGAGAACAGGAAATTACTCATAATCCCTCTGTTTAGAACAAGCTGACCAGCTGGTTCTGCACGAACTGGTTTCTGTTGCTTACTCACACATACAAATACACACAGTTGAGTTGACACCATGCAGGAAGGTGGAGCAGCATTCTCACAGAGCAACCTTTTATCTTTTTAGTTTGAATATTTAAAACTGGTCTAACCGGCAGTGCAGCTCTCTGTCTTCCTCTAAAACCCACACATACCCAGTCAGCTGATCCAGTATTCCCACAGTTGTTTCCTTCTGCTTTCAATAGACCTTATAATGGAAAAAATGACTATCTCTGCACTGAATTACACACAATGACATTAAAAACAGGGAATGCTAATTACTCTTTAGCTTCCACTGGTACCAGGAATCAAGCCTTCAAGCCTTGCTGGCAAAATGGAAAGAATAAGAGATCCACACATTTGAGTTCACCTGACCCTTGTAAAAGATCTGCTTAATGTCCTTCAGGAGTCGGGACTTTACCCCCGCTAGAGATGTGATACCTCTAAAAGTGTCATTTTAAGTGACAAAATGATCATTGAACCAAGATGTTCCATGTACCTTTTACTCAAAACCACAAGTACATATCCCTTCTTTATGAGGTAATTTGATACTTATCTAGCAGCATATCAGACTTCACATTTCCACATATTTTTTTTCCAAAGGTCCTTTCGATATGGATGTTGGCTGTTTGAGACTTTCTTTTCTAAACTGTTCAGTTTGGTTAATTTTTACCATGGACATGTAATCTCAGGGTGTTTTGAAGGAAAAAGGATCTACAGTATAGATCTATTGTAGTTTTATAAAACCAATTCATAAAAAGCATTCTGACCGTTCATGGTCCAGCAGCAGAAAGGAAAAACTCTCCTTTGACAGGATATCCTCCCCAACAGAACCACTCGGGAAGGATGACAATTGGCCTCAACTGTTGTGAAGTGACAGGACAAGAAGTAGGATAAATCGAAGACAACCCAAGTCTTATCTGTGTTCATTAGCAGATAACAAATAACAACCATCCATCCATCCACCATCCATCACTGTTTAGTAATAGGAAATTCTACAATGCTGTCAAACGTTAAAAAATATATGAAGTAAAAGTTTTAATTATTGTGAAATATATCGGATAAGTCTAATTTAAACCAGTCTGATGCAGTTCTTTAATCCCAATAATATGTTCAAACCTCTGTAATATAATGCTGTCAAAAAAAGGGGCAGCCTGTATGTGCAGATCCACATCAACTGACATGAGACATGAGGTATGAGAAGACTGTTGGTGAAGACCCTGTGACACCTTGACGATTAAGCCAGCATATGCCAACGTAGCAAAATTTCTCTGAAACGCTGGTATGAGCTGAACTATCTTCGTTTTTTTCTTGTTGTTTGTTTTTTTCAATTATGGGCGTATACATAGTTCAATTCAATTGAATACAATTCACTTCAATTTTATCTATATAGCATCTATTACAACACACGTTGTCTCTAGGCGATTTCCAGAGACCCAGAACACGACGCCTGAGCAATTATTACATAAACAATGGCAGGTAAGAAACCTTGAGCAGGACCTGGATCATAAGGGGGGACCCTACTGCTGAAGGCCAGCTGGGCAGAGCAGGAAAGAGAGAACAGCAAAAGAAAATAAAGAACAGAGAAAGAAGAGACGCGGATATATATTGTCAAAGATACAAAAGGCAAGATATATTAGTATTAAACATCCGTGAGAAAGAGAACTCAAGAGTTCTATGTACATATGACTGATACACGGTTAGTTGATGTACTACAGAGATGGCTATATAAACAGGTGCAGACAGCAGACACCAAGGCGGTCAGAGGGGGGGACTGCAGTGCAGGATGTAGCTCTGGAAGCTTTGACCTGCAAACATGTACAGAAGAGGAAAAGAGGGGGCAGACCAGCACAATCCTTTGCAGCATAGGTCTATAGCAGCATATCTAGGATGAAGCTATGTTTAAGAGGAGCTGCTCTAGTCTGGTCCTGCAGCTGCAGCTATGACTACTGGCCCTAACACACTAGAGTTTACACTAACTACAGGCTTTACCAGACAGAAACGTTTTAAGTTTGGTTTTAAAGGTGGAGGTGGTGTCAGTCTCCTTAACCCAGATTGGAAGTTGGTTCCATAGTGATGGTGCCTGAGCTCTATTAGGAACTAGGTATTGTTCGGCCTCTGATCGGAGCAAGAATTTGGTTCGCATTGCCGGCAGTAAGTCAGACTTGTTCCCAGTGCATGTTGGACTTCGGCAGGGCTGACCTTTGTCACCGGTCCTGTTCATAATTTCTAGGGACAGGATTTATACGCGTAGCCAGGGGCCGGAGGGGATCCGGTTTGGGAACCACAGGATTTCATCTCTGCTTTTTGCGGATGACGTTGTCCTGTTGGCTTCATCGGACCGGGACCTTCAGCATGTGCTGGGGCGGTTTGAGGCCGAGTGCGACGCGGCAGGGATGAGAATCAGCACCTCCAAGACCAAGGCCATGGTTCTCCACCGGGAAAGGGTGGCATGCCTTCTCCGGGTGGGTGGAGAAGTCCTGCCTCAGGTGGAGGAGTTCAAGTATCTCGGGATCTTGTTCACGAGTGAGGGAACGATGGAGAGTGAGATTGACAGACCGATCAGTGCAGCGTCCGCAGTTATGCGGTCGATGTACCGGACCGTTGTGGTGAAGAAGGAGCTGAGTCGAAAGGCGAAGCTCTCAATTTACCGGTCAATCTACGCACCTACCCTCACCTATGGTCATGAACTTTGGGTAATGACCGAAAGGACAAGTATCGCAGATACAAGCGGCCGAGATGAGTTTCCTCCGCAGGGTGGCTGGACGCTCCCTTAGAGATAGGGTGAGTCGAGCCGCTGCTCCTTCACATTGAGAGGAGTCAGCTGAGGTGGCTTGGGCATCTGTATCGGATCCTCCTGGATCCTCCCTAGGGAGGTGTTCCAGGCATGTCTCTCCTCCCTAGGGAGGTGTTCCAGGCATGTCCCACTGGGAGGAGACCCCGGGGAAGACCCAGGACACGCTGGAGAGACTATGCTTTGCGTGTTTCCAGCGTTCACTAATAATGCCTAACGATAGTCTAAATGATCCATAGCGCATGTCAAGGTCGCAGACAATCACCGGTCATAGATTATAAAAATGTTGCGGCTCGAAGTTCCTGTAGACATCACAGAAGTCGCAGTATCAACATCAATATCCAAGTGCGAACACAGTACTGGTTGAGATAATATAGATTTATTGAAGGAGATGAGGTGGCTGAGCAAGGACGGGCAGGTAGATAGGTGCGGGGCCAGGGATGAAGTACGGGATGGTTGTCGGACAAACTGTAACTGCTGACAAGACAGAAGAAGGAGAAAGTTACGAGGTAGGTCAAACGTAGTTTTCAAAATACTGAAATGAGCATGGGAGTCTGAGAGCGTACCACAATGGGAAAACAACAATCTGGCGCCTGTCAGGAGATCTCTGGAGGCTGAAGTAAAGCTGAAGATGATGATGATGATGATGATGATGATGATGATGATGATGATGATGATGATGATGATGATGATGATGATGATGATGATGATGATGATGATGATGATGATGATGTGGAACAGGTGTGCGTGGCTCTGCAACTAAGACACGTCCCACGGCTCGTTGCAGCTGATGAGTGGAACAGGTGTGTGTTTTGGTCGTGGGGGAGCACTCGTTGGCCCACAACAATATGCTAACATACATCTCAACTAATGCAGAACCTTCCCAGAACCTATTCAACGTACTCCAGCATACTTGCCAAATTTTTCATACGTTTTATACGCTGAAGCTAGCTGGCAGTTAGAAAAATAGAAAAAAAATTATGTATATCCCACTTTAGCAAACAGATTAAAGGTCCCTAATCATCTTTTTTATTATCATCATTACTTATCTCAAAGTATAAGAGCACAAAACAGCTTATATTTTTACTTTAATGTTAATGTACATAATTGATAAGTTTATTATTAATCAAATCTGTCATTTATATGTACAGTACATATACATTCCTCCAATGACAAATCAATTAAAAAGACAGGTTTATATGCCAGCTATTGCCTTTGTGAACCTCAGCCGGCACATAAACTGCAACTATTGGATGTACTCCCTGGGTAGAACATAAAACAAAGAGTGTACAGATAACAGGAGAGGCGGGTAAACGATATCACTGGCAGTGAGTCACCTCACAAGTATGAATGTATCAGTACAATCAAGCCTTCTTTTTCTGCTTGTTTTGCTCCAGTTGCAGAGACATACTAGTATTATAGATCTATTTACATAGTTGCATTGTGGGAACCTGTCTCTAATATAAGGAAAAAAACATATACATATCACTAAAGCGATTGTATCTTTAGTTTAAGACTTGTTTTAAGTTTAGGCAAGAAACAGGCATAGCTTTGGTTAAAGCATCCAGGAAATGAATGTGAGTCATTGTAACGTCCTCCAAAGTGAAATGTTTCTATTGATGGTCTCTGAGTCACAGTGTGCTGGTGACAAAGGCTGACTTAATGTAGTGGTGCTGAGTGGTGGAGCCTGTCACACTCGCGCACTCCTGCAATTAAGCTATCACGGTGACTTACATTTATTTCCTGGTGACCTATACCCTAACTGCTACTTGTCTGGCCCTTATTTCAACCACTTTTACAGTCACATTTACACTTAAGCTATTATTTAGTTAAATGTTAACGTATATTGCATTGATGCAATATTATTTCCATATATGCAGGTGAGCTCTCCTGCGAAGCTCAGAATGCTCAGCATGAGTCAACAACTTACTTGACAGGTTTATTGACAGGTTAGTTTAGATTCAGTCCCCACAGGTTCTACATAACATCTTATGTCCAAATATGGAAATGTGAAAATAATAATAAGAAGAATTGTTTTGTTAGAATCTTTTTCTAGTTTTCCAGTAGTTGGAATATTAACTAAAGGTTGCAAGCTTTGTGGATCGGAGCCCCATTTAGTATTTTGCTGATCATCCTAATTGGAAGGTTTTCCGTGTAATGATCAGAGTAAAATGTCAATATGGCTCTGCAGCATCACTACACTGGGGCAAGCTGGCATTGTGCTGACTGGTCCAAATCTGCACGGCAATTAAAGTGAACATCAGCTGCCCCACACACTGGATGCCTCACACAGATCATGCTGCAGAAGCAGCATCTATGTCCAGCGCTGAGGCTTATATAAAAAAAAAAGCAGCAGTGATGCTTATTTGATGGGGGGGGGGGGGGGTCTGAGAGTCAAAAATCGGATTAGATTTTTAATGCACTTTTAAGTTGAATAGACATTCGTATTTTATAACAAGCATGGAACAAATTAAGTAAAGTACAGCTGTGAAACAACAACTCTGAATACCCTGGAAGCTAATGCAGCTTGTGCATCGCAAGAACACACAAAAAAAAAGAACATGAGGGCTTTTTCAACCACAAAACGCTCTTTCTTTATTGAGTATGTTGTTTGTCCTTTCTGGTAAACATGGCGATTGAAACACTGTAGCTTAATAATCAGTCAGAGAAGGGAGGCTGGCAAGACGGGATATATTTGAATACAAACAATCCAACTGAAGATAAAGAAGTCACAAAAATGTCATAGTTGTACACTTATAAGAACATGATAATGGAAATCCCGTCACATTTCTTGTAACAGATTGTAACAGATTACATGCTGTAATTTTCCACCCGTATTCATAAAGAAAAACAGAAGTACGGAAGAATTATATGCGGATGAAAACCCGACGGAGTTCTTCTATTTGTTGCTGCAGTTTATGGAAGGAGCTAAAAGAAGAGCAGAAACCACCCACACGCTCTGTTCTGGGTTTAAACTGCAAACATAAAAGACGTCAGCCGGAGATGGTGTAGTTAGAAGCAAGACGTCTGACACATCTGCATTATGGGGGATGAGCGTCAGCATGTATGGAAGTAAAAGCTGCCTCTGTCATTGTTGTTATGTCTCACCCAGTAAAACTACACTTACAGCTCATCGAGCCCCTCAATGAGGTGGCTGTGTAAGTCCTGGTTACTTTCTCAATCTTAATGCGTTTCATGCAAGAACTTTCCCTTTATTGTGAATGTTTTTGTGGTTTTAGTGACAATATACAGTCTATGTGCAGCAACAGAGGTGAAGGAGAACTCCACTGAGATCTATTCAGAATTAATTGAATAGCTTTGGTCTGGAATCGGTCCAGTTACACAACAGGAGAGCAGAGAGCCAAGAAGGAGCTGTGGTTTGTTACTCCCCGCTACGACAGCTGCACCTGGTTCAAACCAGGACCCTTCATATTGCTGACAGTGAAAGGTGCTGCTCTGCACGAAAGAAAAAAAAAACTGGCATGAAGGAGTTGAAACCATGCACTCTTTTGTTTTTGTGTTTCTGAAGGTAAAGATACACAACAAATCATCCAAATAGAGGATTAGTCTTTATCCCAGTAAACTGTTGCAATCATTTAGCTTCTTTTTTTTTAACCAGCTCTGTCAGTAGATTTCCGTCAAATAAAGTGTGGCTCTTCCAGCATCCAGTGTTGTCACGTAAATTCAGCCAGTTTCTATAGAGCCATAAAGAGGGTTATGCATATTATCTTTTCCTTGTTACCAGTATATGCAAATAGGCAGTCAAGGTTTCCAGAGCGGAGAATATTTACATTTTACAAGGCAAATGTATATGTATATATATATATATATATATATATATATATATATATATATATATATATATATATATATATATATATATGTGTATGTATATATATATATGTGTATGTATATATATATATATATATATATATATATATATATATATACTGTATATATGTGTATATATATATATATATATATATATATATATATATATATATATATATATATATATATATATATATATATATATATATATATATATGTGTATGTATATATATATATATATATATATATATATATATATATATATGTGTATGTATATATATATATATATATATATATATATATATATATACACACATATATACAGTATATATACAGTACAGACCAAAAGTTGGACACACATTCTCCTTCAAACAAATGGGGAAGTGTGTCCAAACTTTTGGTCTGTACTATATATATATATATATATATATATATATATATATATATATATATATATATACACGTATATGTATGTAATAGTCACTATTACCATAATATTGTTATAATTTTCTGTCCTTTTATTAAATAACGTTGTGAAAGAATAGCAATATAAGGGGGCCCGACACAGGTGCACACGCTGCAGCTTCACAGCATGTCAGGCAGTTGTAATGTGTGATGACAAATGACACACTCACATTGTGCTAAGCTGCAGTCCTGCAGAGTTGCAAAACCTTCGTTTTGCCTCAGCTGTGATGGCCAGTTGATACAAACCATAATGCCTGAGGCATTTTTGTTTTAGCCTCTGCTTAGTTACTGACCTAAATGAAGTTAAAACGGACTCTGGGCTGCAGGCTGTCAGTGCACAGCTGATTTTTACATTGTGGCCTGTTGGCCAAAGTTCTGGCCACAAGACGTATACGTTTCACTCCTTTGTTCTTTTACCCTGAAAGTGGAGCTGCAAGTATAGGTCACATAGCAGTGCCAATTTTGCTCATGTTTGAATAAATGTAATTATAATCTTTACGTCTGTTTTTTGATATGTGACAATGCTCATTCCCACCCACATTCACACCAAAGATCCTCAACACATAAAAGATAACCTTTTTAAAAGTCTGCTAAAGTCATGAAATAATCCAGTCTCTGACCTGCTGAAATCCTGTGCACATTTTATAGACAGTTGAATGTAGCATGTGAGGGGATGTAAGTGCCATGTATCTATCTCACATCAAATATTTAGTGTTTTCTTTCTTAAAAGCATTCATTGTGTGAACAAGCCTTCAAAGAATGTGCGACTGGGCTCAAACATTTCTGGGTCTTTTAGGATGAAAGAAAAAATGCCAGTTTCACAATAGATTTTCAAAAGATGTGTGGTTTATTGAAGCGAGAACAATATTTCCCTTGTAGCCTGTGGGGCAGGAAGAAAATCATTTTTGACACATTTTTGTGACTCCCAGCATATTCCTCCTGTTGGCCAGCACACTTTCACCAGGTAGGTTGTCATCTGGATTCAAAAACATGACTAACTTTTGGAAGAAAAGACAAAAACACGGTATATATCATTGATAAAGCATTGTTTTCCTGATCCTATCCCAATTGTTGTGATGACCTAACCAGTTACTTAAGTATCAGCAGTTAATGAAGCAATTATTGAATGTGAGATTAAAATGGAAATAGAGCAAAAGAAGAATATGAAAAACAGCTTAACCAAGGTTGGTTTGCAACACCTGGGTTCGCAGGACCTGTAACACTTCTAACACCTTATCAGGAAAAGTTGGCATTTGGAAAGTTCTGCGCAGTTGTGGACCAAAAGTCAAAATGTGCAGTGATATGCAACCATATCGGTATCTTTGAGAAAGGTCATTTACAGTTTTGAAATGGAAGCATTAATGAATAATAATACATCAGAAATTCCTTGCATTTTTCAACAAAACAATGCAAAACCTTGCTGCATGCATTACAAAGCTGTGGGTATAAAAGAGGGTATGTGCACGAGGCTGCCCTACCTGCATTCCTTGACCCTTCACCAATATGTGTGGAGAATTGTGAAAGGAAACATAATTTAGAGTTGGTGCAGCTGCTGCATCCGTCACTGAGATGACACCGAGCAAAACGCAAGTGAACATTAATCCTTCTGCCTCAAGAAGTCATGCTATGGTCACCAGGTGAGATGAAAACTGAGCGCATCTAAAGGGAGGTTAGTGTGAGACAAGATGGGAGTCAAAAAATGTTGTCAAAACTAAGGAGAGTATTGGGCTCAAAAATAGATATAGTTGAGTCTCCAGGCTGACGGTATGTATTTGCACGTCCCTTGAAATTACGAAAATATAAATTGTGCTTAGAAAATACAAATTCAAAAAGGGAATATTTCTGCAAAACTGCAATGGAAATGCACCTTGTGTGCAGAGAATGCAGATTCAGTCTAATAGGCGGGAGCCATTCAGCCATACAAAAACACTAAATGATTTAAAAAATTAAAATTAAAGACCTTGAAGGGATTGATATCCAAAGACAGGGTTCAAACATAACTCCAAAATATGGCAGACATGAAAATTAGTTTGAAAGAAAAAAGGAAAATTCTGAAACAAATCTGACTGAATGCAGTGTATTAAGGAGAGTAGTGACTAACTTGCATGTGTTGCCGTGAGTTACAAAAGCCATGTGTAAAACAGACACAATGCAACACTAAACTGAATGCACAAAGAAGCATGTAGATATTTTTGTCTGCTAAAAGTCATATAAATACTCCCTTTGCAGTTATTTCACAAACTGCACCAGAATTGTATATAAATACAAAGGTATAAAAGTGTCTTTAACTCCTTTGAGGCCATGTTGGAATTAAATTCTTCTCTTAAAAGCCCAAGCTAAAGGCAACAACATGATCGTTTGCTTTAGTGTTTGTTTTCTTTAATCCATATTTGCACTTACCAGATTGTCCAGAACTCTAACATGCTTCAACCCCAAACAGCACTGCAGCTGTTTTAAGAAACCACTCTTTGAATGGAATTCTCCATCCTTGTCATCACAGCAGCTAATCTTCTTTCCAGATGTCTGTCAATGGCCAGTGAGCCCGGTCCAAGCTCCCCAAGCATCTGTAAAACTCAGCTCCTCTTTTTAGGTTTGTCCTCTCCTCCCCTACAGTCTCTCTCTGTCTCTCTCTCTCTCTCTCCTGATTGTTTCTATCTGACCTAAAACGCCTCCATTTCCAGTATGTTCTGGCTGCTTTGAGACTTAATAAGCCTCAGCAGATTGCAGCTGGTCAACACAGTGAGGCCAACACAAAGATATTCCACGTACTCTCTGT